>NW_023601543.1:81961639-82663875 GCF_014898055.3 Talpa occidentalis | reverse complement strand
GACCTCTAAAATTACATCCATTCACTGCCTATTCTTCACATAATGTGAAGTTATCATGACTATTTGGGATTTTTAAATTATTCTATATTTTATATATTCTATATTAGAATCTTCAAAATTATAACAGCAGCAATTCAAAGAAAGACTGAACCAAACTGTTGCTGTAGGTGACTCTATCAGAGGAGGCTTTCTTTTGCAAAATGTGATCAGAATACCTAGAAACATGCAGGAGGCTAAGGAGGGTCACAGCAGAGCACCTGTGAATATGCCTCTCCTACCCTCATGTCAGCGCGTTCAATACAGTTTGCCCTCCTGAACATCTTACCTTAGTAAACTTCATCCATAATCAGAGGCTTCCAGCATCAGAAGGTCCATAAGTGGTCATCTAGTGCCCTAACCCATATGCTATGTGGATACCCAGCTTCTCCAACAAGTATCTCAAGCACTTGAATGTCTCCAGCAACAAAGAATAACAAAGAATTCATTACCTTCCCGCTGTCATGCTCCATGCTCAGTTGGAGTTGTTCAACGTTCTTCCTCATATTGAGTCGAATTCTGTCTCCCTGTAATCACAACCATTGTTTCTGATTAGCGACCTGGGAGGCATTAGAACAAATGCTCTTGACTCTAGTGAAAACACCAGCCATGTAAGCCACACTCATCTCTTTTCAACACCAGCCTCTCTTGTTCCTTCTATGGCTCCTCGTGTGCATTCTTTCAGGGACACCTACGACCTTAGCCTTCACCCTGTTTGTATCTCCTGCCCCTTTTCCTACCCAACAACCCGAGAACAAGCAGTCCGCAACATGGGCTATCAATGAGATTCTCTCAAGAACATGAACAACGAGTATGCTACTGAAACGGAAGAGAATATCAGCCCGGAGAGATGGAGGGTAAATTTCCTGACTTGCTCCATGGAGCTCCTGAGCTACGTAGCCCTGCTTTCTGTGCCTCCGTCAGGGTCAGCCTCGTTGCTGACAATCATTGAGTACACGCCCTCTACCAGGCGCTGTTATAGGACCTTATTGAACATGATCTCACTGACCCTTTTTTAAACACCCTGTAAGGAAGGTGGCATTATTTCCATTTTACTTCAGAAGGGACTGAGGCTTGTAGAGGTTTGTCCAGCGCCCCCACTGCTTTGTGGCAGAGCCAAGGTTTGAAACCAGGAGTACTGGAGCAGAACCTAAGTTTCTGGTCATTACACTGCACCCCTTCCCTATGCTTGCAGACTTAGATTTTGTTACAATAATTTTTAAATAATTTCTTAAAAGAAATTTCCTATCTACGTAAGCTTCCATAAGTAGTTTTCTATCTAGTTTAACAAGTCCTTTCTGATTAAGATAGGAGAAGATTAAAAGATATAAACTCCTGGCCAAATGGCAGAAACAAGTGGCTCCGTCCTTGTTGCACTAAAAAACAGGTTCTGTTAACAAAATGTAGTTGCCTTAGGATAGGGTGCTATTTGTAACATGTATGTAATATCCACACATATCTTCCAGAGACAGTGCGTTCCACAGTGGGACTGCATACAAGAATGCCATCTAAGCTTCCTTCTGCTACTCTAGCAGAACATTCCTTCTTCCTTAATATCCTGTGGCCAGTGCGGTCCTTTACCGCAGCAGATGCCACATTACACTGGAATCCTTTGTCCGTACCTGGGTGTGCCAACCTCAGGACTAACGGCATGTGACGCTAGGAGAGCTAGGAGCTGTAGGGGACAGGCCTGTGCATTGTAGGCTATTTAGCATCCTGCATCCTAGTGGCCTCTACCCACTAGATTCCAATAGTGCCCTTTTCTCTGTTGTGACAACCAAAAATGTCTCCTGACATTGCCCCATTTCCTTAGGGGAATGGGGAGCAAAATCACTCTCTAGTAGAACTATAGACTGTGCTTGGATTGCAGAACTGTAAACTAGAATCACAGGTCTATGTATTCAAGACCCGCTCCCCCAGTCCCACATTCCCCAATCCCAGACTGACTTCGGCATCAGCCATTGTATTTTTTGTCCTTCTTTCCAACGCTTGGTACGTTATGATGTGCAATAAATCAATAAATTAATAAACCTTAGTTGAAGAAAATGATAGTAACTTGCATTAAAATGGTGTTTTATAGTTAAAAGTCTGGGGTAACTGTATACTTGTCTTTCTGGGTTCAGTCAGGAAAACAGAGACACTAAAAAATTAGCAGGTTAAGGTTATACAAATACAGAAATCAGGGTCTATAAGAATATGTGAGTAGGGCCTCCCTGGTGGCGTAGCGGTTGAGCGCGGGGTTGCGAAGCTGCCAGCAACCTCTGCAGTGCCAGTTCGATCCCCGGCTGCTCCCCGGCCACCTGAGGAGGGTCCCACATGGCGCGCAGACCTCTCCTGCCGCCTGCTGCTCCCCTCAGCAGTGTACTTCAGTCCTTCTGCCTGCTCTGCTCCCCGCTCTGGTGAATTCTCTCACCCTCCCGCGCTTCTGACTTACCCAGTGCTTGTATAAATAAGTAAATAATAAATAAATCTTTTTTAAAAAAAAAAAGAATATGTGAGTAACTAGGAAATAAAGGTCTAAGAGGGATTTGAATCTCTATGGAAAAGCAGGTGTTCTCAGGGAAATATGAGAAGCTACCATGTCTAGCCACTAAAGTGGCATCATAAAATGGAAGCCCAGAGAAAGATCTGGAATGCTGCCATATCTAACAAAGTAGACTCACATGAATCCCAAAATAATGGCCTCTGCTTCCCTTCCACCTTCTAAATTTCCCAAGTTCCTCTCACTGGCCAAGCCTAAGCCAGAACCTAGCAAGGGAATGCTGGGAAATGCTGTTTTTTCCAGCCTCAGGCAGGCACTTCTACAGGAGTGGTGGTGCCAGGCAAAAGGTAGATAATCCTACACAGTAACCGCTTTTTGACATTGTGTGTGTGTGTGTGTGTGTAAGCATGTGTGTAAGCATGACAATAGTCTGGAGAATCTGGAGAATGTGGCAGTCATGATCATCCAAGTTAGAAAGCAAATAAATGCTTGATGTGATTTGCTGCTGTCACCGTTGCTGCCATCATTATTGTTTTTAGTTTCGCAGCGAGCTCATTGTCTGATCACTTGTCCCCTCCAGTCTACACTGTGTAGACAGTCTCAGCGCCCTGAACAGATGGCAAACGATGTTATAATCGAACAGCTCATCTTCCAGATGGAAGACGTTCACCTTCATGCTTCTTCGAATTTAGTGTGACTTCCGAGCATTCTAGCTAGACCAGAATTGACAGGAAAGAATTTCCATATGCAAGGCATCCCTCCCCTCTGGAGGAATCCAAACATTACAACCATGTTGTTGTTGGTTTCTAAACTACTCTTTAAGACTATAGCTTACATTAAGTGAGAATATTTGTTTTATAGATTCTAAGCCAAAAGTCAAACAACTAATTTTAAATAATCCCTTCCAGTCCATTAAAAATATCATGCTATAGATGAGGTATGGTGCAAAGCAGAGTGAACTATATAGTTCACGTAAGAAAATAGATTCAGAACAAACATTGAAAAGACACAGATGCCAGTAACTGTATGGCCCATGTAATGTAAAATATTTACTAGCCATTCTTTTACAGAAAATGTTTGCTGACCTCTGGGCTAGAGAAACAACAGCAGGATTCAGGGCTGAGAAATAAAGTGGACAGTAACAGGACTTGAAGATCTGACTAAATTCACATTTTAACAAGCTCCCTCCAGTTGCTGTGTTGAAAACAGACATGATGGGGCGGGGAGAGGGAGAAGAAGGACAGGCCTAGGAGCCAGGGGACAAGGTAGATCATTACAGTAATTCCAGTTGAGATGATCTATAAGCCACCATGGCAGGTGGTAATGGGGGTGGTAAGCAGTGACTAGATTTTAGAGGAAATGGAAGTGTAAAGGTACAGGATTATCTTTTTTTTTTAAAGATTTACTTATGCATACAAGAACTGGGGGTACAGGCCAGAGGTGTGGGGGGTGAGAGGATTCACCAGAGACAGAGCGGGGAGCAGAACCGGCAGACTGACTGAAGTACACTGCTGAGGGGAGCAGCGGACGAGACAGGAGAGGTCTGCCGTGCCCTGTGGGTCACCTCCCTGGCCGGGAATCGAACTTGTACTGCAGAGGCTGAGGACAGCTTCACAGGTTGCACCTTGTGCCACCAGGGAGGCCCAGGTGTGGGATTATCTTAAACTCACAAATCTAGGAGGTTGTAAAGATGTGAATTCAAACCAAGCCTTCCAGAGTCTAGCCTAGAGTCTTCCTCTGCTCCTATATAACACCAAGTTTATTGAGTCTGTAGTGAAAAGGACAGTTAAGAAATTCTTTGGGGACGATTAATCCAGAGACAGTGGAGAGGAATGCTGTTGGCAAAGAGGGAGATCAGCTAGGCGGTGATTACTGTCCCTTCCTGTTCCCCGAGGAGCATGACTTTTCTCAGCCTTTATCAGAATCAGGAGGATCATTCCAAGCACAATCATTGAGTAACTACTTCGGACCAGGCAATATACGATGAAACAGGGCTTCAGAGGTGACTCGTCCCACTCCCAGGAGCTCACACTCCAGGAATGAAGACAATAGTGTAAATCAACTATCAAAATCCAGAGTGTTTGACCTTTTTTTTCAGTATGATTGGGAAGCCAAAAGTGTAAAATAATAGTAAAAATGGAAATTGAAAATGAATACTAAAAGCCAATAGGAAGCTACAGAGTGTTATAGGGGACGATGGGTGATTAGCACACTTCTTTGTAGATCTCAGCACTTACCATAACACCCCCAGTAACTCTGGAGGCTTCAAGCTCATCTGAATTCCAACAAACCTCTGCACATATCTCGAGAATATCTCTCATGTCATATCCTAGTTAATTCTATGCCCCCAGAAAAACTGGGGTCCCCAAAGTTTGAGTAGATCTTAATCAATTGTGTGCTTCCAGAGCCAAGTCCAGTGCCTCCTCTACAACAGGTGTCAAGTCAACATTACTGCTGGTTGGCTGATATATAGAATGGGTTGAAGGGTGCATTTAATGTGATTGTGGGTACCTTCTGAGTACAGAGTCTGGGTGCAGAGAAAGTTTCAATGGATCTAGGTGATAAAAGCAGGGTCAGCCATATTCAAAAGATACTACTCCCCACCGCCCTCCTGTTTCATTCCGCTGACTGTTCCTTCACTTAAAAAATAATCAAAAAGGGGCTAGCAAGCCCTCTACTTATGTTTCATTCTTACAGACACTGCCACAGAAAGGCAAACCTCTCACTGACAAGTTTTAAATTAAAATTACTCAACTTCCCAGTAGGACACAATCCTGCTTTTCTACCAGGGTAGCTTTTGCTCATATTCTTTCACAATCCTTATCTACCTAGAAGCCTGCTCAAATATCAATTTTAGTTTTTTCCCCTTCTTGTTTTAGATTGTTTTGTCCTAGAATTATATACAGTTATTAGTGTATTTGACTCTATAGAATGCAGATGGTATTGAAAAGGCTGAGTATAAATCACTATAAGGACCAAATCCTGAGTGAAGTGAACGTGGTTTTGCTAACTATTGGCAGATTCTTCTATAAAGTGAGAAAAAAAACCCAGGAAATTAACAAGAATATATTGAACATGTAAGATAGTTCTGAATCCAACTTCAAAGCGATCCCTCACTAACATATCTATTTTGTATGGTTCAGATATATTTATTTTGAAAGCAAGCAGGTCTGTTTTCATAACAGAGACTGGCCAAAAAATAAATGTGGTCCTCTGAAATGGTGCCCTGACATTGTCACCAGGTGTGACACTCTGCTGCCTGCTGCAGCAACACTAAAGTGAACTCAAGATGTTTATTTTTATTTAGCTAACATGGGAGCTTTCTTTGAGAAATACATTCTGCCTCATATACCCTCTTTCCACAACAATTCACATTCTTGTCGAGTGCAAAATATTCTCACTCTCCTCACCCAAGACCTCCAATATGCATCCCTGCGAGAATGGTAAAATAGAAATCTGGATTTTTTGTCATTGGTGTTTTATTTTTTTGCTGGATAAGCTAAAATAATTTATAATTTACAAATGGCTTTCTTGGGAAAGACACTAACAGGCCTTCCATGAAAATGTAGCTCAAAACCCAGAGCTTGCCATCTAAGTCACTGAGACTCCTGGAATGCAGCGTTTTGGATACAGCTCAGTCTGAAAGCCTGGGAGTTAGCAAGACAAGGTATCTGCACTTACCTGACAGACAAGATTGAAATATGCATAAGCTAACTTCTATAGACTCTCCCATTCAAAAATTGGGGGAACAGGCACACAGCAGTCTCTGGGTGACAGGACTTCTAAAATCTAGCCAAGTGTTGGCAGGTCCCTGATGGGGAATATATCCCATGGAGTTGTCCTGCCTGGTTTTGGGCTCTGCTCTCTGTTATCTGAGTCATCACTCTCCACTAGAAGGGATACTTGTTTGCAATTCAGGAAGCATTTTAGCTTCCTGACAAGAAATTACTATTTCTTAACCATAAAAGATTAGGAGTCTAAAAATCCTATTATTGTATACTGCCTCTGTCCTTTCCAATATAAATAGTTACAATTCCTTTAAAACCGATGGGGACTTCTTATGTATCAGTTTATAAACTCACTTCATTATAAAAATCTCTCCATGATAAGCCCTCTTTACCTCAGGCTCCCTATGAGGCTGCTGTGGTCTGATACCCTTAATATTCTTAGAAGCTGATTGTTTAAAGGAGAGGCTCTGCAAGGCAGTCTCAGGGATCCTTATAAGACCTATTGTCTATCTGAAAGGGCCTAGGAGACACTGCCTTGCATATTTCTCAGGTTATAACCAAGATCTTCTAGTATCATCTGTATTTAATCTTTGCCCTGAAGCCTATTCTTATTTGAGGACACTTTGCTGGCTGAAAAGACATTCTAGGTCCTTCTACTTGAATACTTAATGACATGGTCTTCACTTCTCTTTTGTCCTCTCTCAGTTTGCTATCAGCAGCAAAAGGCCAAGCAGTAGTACCAACTCTCTGCCAGGAAATTTCCTTAGCTAGACTGTCAAGCTTATAAAGTGCATTTTCTATTTTACATGTTATCACAGGAAACAGTATTAGTAAACTTTCCACCAACCCCTGGTTTTTAAAAACAGTTCCCCAGACAATCTCCTGGATTGCTGCCTGGTCTGAGAGACAAAGCCTCAATATCTACATTTAATTTTTCATTATAACATCAGTTACCTATGCAGCTAACTATTGCAGCAAAATGAATCACCCCAAATCTTAGCGACTTAAAGCAACAGCAATTAGTTCCTTGCATCTTTCATTATTTCTGTTTTGCATGTCAAGAATTTGGGTAGAACCTCAGCTGGGCAGTCATCTGGGCTCACGGCCTCTCCTCTGGTTGTAGCCAGGCAGGAGCTGGAAGTGCTAGGAGTGGCCAGACATCTTCCTCTCATCAAGTGGTCATGGACTTGTCCTTGTGCTTTCTCTTTGTAGGCCAGTTTGGCTTCTTTACAGCATTGTGGTCTCAGGGCAGCCAGAGAGCAGAGCCAGGGGTAGCTCATGGTTCCCAGCACAAGTTCTAACAAATCAGGTTACAAGTCATCATTTTTACATGATCTAGACTCAGAAATTATTTAATACTAGTTCTGCCATTTTCTATTGATTAGAAACAAGTCACAAGTCCACCCAGACTCAAAGGGAGAGGATACAGGGCCTCCCTGGTGGCGCAGCAGGTTGGGCGCAGCGCTGTGAAGCTGTTCGCAGCCTCTGCAGCACGGGTTCAATCCCTGGCCAACCAGGGAGATTCCCACATGGCGCAGCAGACCTCTCCTGTCGCGCCCATTGCTCCCCTCCACAGTATATTTCGGTCATCTGTATATTTTGGTATAATTCTGCTCCCTGCTCTGTCTCTGGTGAATTTTCTCGCCCTCCTGCACCTCTGGCCTGTACCCCAGCTCTTGTATAAAAATAACTAAATTTTTTCTTAAAAAAGGGAGAGGATACAGATCCAATGTTCCAATAGGAAGAATGTCAACGATGTAGTATAGTATAGTATAGTATAGTATAGTATAGTATAGTATAGTATAGTATAGGATGAAGACATTGTTGTGGCTACTCTTAGCAAATACCATATGACCCAGGCGATGACTTCTATATGACGGATGGAAGCATGCAGAGGAGAATGAAGAGGGTACTACTTCTCTGCCTTGCCAACATGTTTCTATGCACAGTGGTTGGCTAGGTCAGTCTGAGAAGGCTCCTGTAAGATGAGTTTTGGGGATCCCACCAGATGACCCAAACCACAGCTACTCCCACAAACCTTGTACTGAAATATTCAGTTGGCTGCTGAATATTACTTAGAATGTCATTTTATCCTTCGCATCAGAATGAGGAGTTATTCTGAGTCTAAAATTATTTACAATTATTGCCATCTCAGAAAGACAGCCTTAAAAGAGTGTTAAAAATGTTGACTAATGGTGGATTTTTAGCATCAATCACCTTCAGTATTTTTATGCTTGCAGTTTTAGGTGGGAAAAATTGCCAATCACACATCAGCACGTTACCAAGTCTGTATGTCTAGATGCCATCTGTCCTCTGAGCTCCAGACTACCCAAGCAAGCCAGTCACTCCATGTCTCCATTTGAGTGTCTCAAGGGCACATCAGTCACAACATTATCTTCCCCAGTCTAATCTGATCCTCTCTTAGTGTCCTCTTTCTCACTGAATGGCACTAATTTCCATCTGATAGCTCAAGATGAAAGTTAACATCAACAACTTGCAACCCATCTCTAAGACCTATTGATTGCCCCTCCATGCCCCAAGTTGACACAACACTCCCTAGTCCAAATCATTATCTTGTCTCACCTGGACCACTGAGGTCGTCTTTTAATTGGTCTTCCTGGAAACACTTTTGCCTTCCCCCAGTTAGTCATCTACATTGGAACCAAAGCGATTTATTTCAAAATGCTACTATGATTATGCCATGCAATCTCGATTAAAAGCCTGCAGTTGCTTCCCTTGGTTCTTAGAATCAAGTTCCCAGCAGTCACCATGGTTTGTGAGGCCCACTATTATCTATTAATAGTTGCTGGTCATTTCTGAAACTTTGTCTCACCTCACTTTCCCCCTTGCATTCCAGGAACTGCCTTACCATCTCTCAGTGCAGTGAATCCTCCCATTTCAGACATCTTCCAACCCTGCCTTCACCTCTTTCATGCCTTTCATTTTTCAGATCTCTAAAGAAATATAACTTCTTCATGGAAAAGTTTCTCCTATCTGCCAGATTACACCAGGACCCCCACTAATAAACTCTCAGAGCATCCTTCAGAGCCCTTATAGTTTGCAACTATGTATTCATATGATTATTTTATTAATGTTTGTCTTCATCTCAAGGTTGTCGATTCCTTGAAGGCAAGAATCTGACCTACTTTGCTCACCTTTGGATCCCCAGAACATGACATAATGCCTAGCATCTCCTCAGGCCTTTACTGGCCATTCAATCTAAAACCCACTTTTCTGCCTCTCACCTCTCTTAAGTCACTTACCTTGCTTATTTTTATTCAAAGCGCCATCATTATCACTCTGTGGGTGTCTGGTGTGTATATATACATATGCATATATGTGTGCATATGTAAAAGTTTATGTTTATATGTGAGTGTATAATTTCCTTACTTCTTACTGTTTTATCCACTAGAAAGTAAACTCCAAAAAAAGCCCTGCTGTGTCCCTACCACACACCTGGCACATAACCGACCTCAATAAATATTTGTTGAAACTATGAATACACAATTTAGTAGGTATTCAAGAAATGAATACTAGACATCCCTTCTCCAAACATCAAGAACAATCATAGAAAGAGATGGTCCACTGACATGCTTTTCTTTTGGACAAGCTGCTTTTCTGTCTGCCCCAAATGACACTTGGACAGTTTTAATTCATTTCACAATGTGTCACCATGTGTCATGTCAAGCAACAAAGAGCTATATTTGGTTTTTTTCATTTCCACTTTGTTCTGCAAAGTTCATTCAGAATCTTCATCCATAATCTTGAACAGGAGCCATTTGGGGTTGGATAGGGACAAATTCATAAAAGCCAAAGGCTTTCAGAACCTTTGTGATCAGACAAGTCAGGGAATCAGAGAGACCGGGATTTGAATCTCAGCCTCAACCTACGTTAGCAGCATCCCGTTGGGAAGCCACGTGACTTCTCTCAGCCCCAGTTGTCCCAGGAAGCATGTGATTTGCAGGGCCGCTTTAGTAGTAGGACTTACAGCAGTTTCAAGAGTGTGGTATTGTCATAATCAAGAAATAGTATCGACACCTTATTTATATCTATTCCCAAGTCCCCATGAGAGAGGAGCAAACTGAGGCTCTGAAGATTGAGGAGAATTTCTCAAAGTCATCCATCGCCCTCAAATCCAGGTGACAGAAATCATTGAGCATTAAGCATCATCTGACCATCATTTGCTCTGGACACTTTTGGTGAAAACCTACTGTATTTGAACTCATGCTGTTTTCTAAAGAGCTTAGAGACTCCATTACATCCTCCCATTGACTGAGGTGGCTACAGCCTTCAGTTCCAACTGAGCAATTTCCTATGCCAACAGAAGGGAGTGTCAATACAATCAAAGAATCTAGATAAGAGATGTGATAAGAAGAATTTTCCCCTACCCCTGTTTTTAGGAGTCCTTTATTTCCTCCTCTCTTGGGCTTAAAAGAATAACTGAAACCATGGGCTCTGCTAAAATCTTCCGTTTTGTAAGTACCATGTTCTTTACGTTAACATCATTTGCTTATAATGAACAACCCAGTACAAAGCAATTCTGGTGAGTTTTAGGTCCATTTTCATGTCTAGACAAGAGTTATTCCAAACAAAGGGATGAGTAAATTTTACAATAAGTAAAACTGATGCATAAAAATAAGTGAAACAAGATAATAAGTCACAGATGAATAGTGCCATGACAGTGCCTCACAGAGCAGACAGAATTTCAGGAAATTTTATCAAAGTGGGATACAGAAATCTCCATGTATTGAAACATTGACTGGATGATTTATTTTCTGTGGAACCTAATTAGTGAATAAAATACAGAATGAGCTAAGTGTTTACTGCTCAAAGTTAGTGAAGACGATGGGTCAGCAGCAATAATTAACTAAGTGGTTTCCTGGCTAATTAAAAGAAAGTGAAACTACATGCATAAAATTTGTTCCTTACGGAGCAGACCTGAGACTGTGCAAATGTGTTAAGCAAAGCGGTGCCTGCAGATTGTTCTGTGCTTAAGCTTTGTCTGCAACTCAAGCTCATCTCCGTTTTGCCCTCATATAGGAAACTTGCCATATTACCATAACATTTCATTCCTAACTTGCTATAAAGGCAATTAGTCATTCATTATAACATAAAAATTCAAATTAGTTGCAATTATGTTTTCTGAATCAGAACCATACCCTTTGATGTGGATAATTTAAGGTTCCATATTTAAAAAGCATTGAATGAGTCATGATGGTAAATAAGAAGACCCTTAAATGAGCATTCATATCTCCTGCATATGCAAAATTAAATGGATAATTTCTACCTATGATAGAGATTTTCAAGAATTGATTTAATTAGCTGTAACTATGCTCAGAAAGCATATATTTGAAATACTGTTGAATGAATGAGGAAGGTATTTTCAACCATAGAGAAGCCATCTTAAAATTCCCTTATGTTCCTTATTCAACAAGCACCTCCAGTTTGCATGGCAATGTACAATATAATGAGCACCTAACCTGGCATCATTCTATTCCAGCCCTGGTATTTAACTGAATGAATTAATCTCTTTAGCTGCCCATTCACAGTATGAGGAATGACTATAGAAATGAAGTCAGTCTGAAAAGAAGCATGGACATGTGCATCTAGGTTTCCTTTTGATTTATATGCTAAAAACGGGTCACTAGTTCACTGCCCTTTTTATTTCTTCAGGCGCCCAGAATTTAAAAAGAATCTTCTCTCACTCGGGCAGTGAGCTATATGTGCTTAATCATGGATTTCTAAATGTTTGTAGAGGTGACAACAGCAGTTTGCAAGATTCTGCAGATATGGAAAGGAAAAACCAGTAAATGTAGGTGGATAAGGGGGAATCTATATTGAGCAATTGCTTCCATTTGAGAAGTAATTTCATAATTATGTAGAGTAAGTTTAGCATTTGACAGCTGGATACTAGAGCTCATGTAAGTTTAGCATTAGTGTCACCGGATTTTTAAAAATACCAACTGACTCTCAGCTCTCCCCAGAGATTCTCCTGCAGGGGGTCCAGAGGGCTGGCTAGGAGGGGAGGGAGGCATACATATACTTGTCAGAGTTCCCCAGCAGCCAAGCCCAGACTCACAAGACAGGAAGTCCCTGAGACCTAGAAAGAGTAAATACATTCCCTAACATCAGCACAGCTTATTATCCCTGGTGCCAGGCCAAGAACCCAAATACCTAGTTTGCAGACTGCCCAGAACTCATAGGACAAGCAAGTCCCATCCTCCTGATGACCTGTGTGCTTCCTTTCTATGTACTGAATATTTTTTCTGATGACACTGTAATAATTAATATATCCATTTATTCCGTATTTTGAAATATACTTATTTGAAACTTTTGCATCCATAAGATATATTCAGATTTTAAGGCAAAGGAAACATATTCAATATTTGAATTTGAGTCCAATTGAAGTTTCCATTATTGAGCTCATGAGGTTTCCATGCTGAGCATGTAGCTGAGCACACGGATGCACTCGAATGTCAGGCTAGACTTCCTTTGCCAATTCCTTGTATGATAATGCCTATATGTCAGCCTCTTCCACCGGCTACTGAAAGTTCCACGTAGGTAGGGCAAGGAGCTTTGTCCTACTTCATTAACTGTCTTGGGGGAAATATAACCTTGCCAGTTACTTGGGGGATAGTAACCTTGCCAGTTACTCTCTGGCAAGATAAAGAATGCAGTGCCTCAAAAGAGTTGCAGAGTGTCATGGAACCAGCAACCTAGCTACAGAAGATGAGTCAATCAATGACCACTTAGAACTAAATTTTTATCAAGCAAATTATTTCAATCCCATCTTTCCAACCCCACCATTTTGACCCAATACACACTCAGATGCCATACATTTATCTCTACGAAGGCTATTTGCTCTTTACCCTGAGGAATAAATATAATTTTTAAGTCTTTTCTCTAATTCATGTAGAAATAATCAACACAAAATGCCACAGATGTCAGCTAAAATGACATAAGTTTAAATACAGTGGATACAGTGGAGATAAATAATTATCTAAAGAATGTATGTTAAAAACTGACACTAGAAAAATTAGCCATGGTAGAAATATTTAACACCAAACAGAATGAATATTTAATCTCTGTTATATAACTGAACTAGAGGGCTGGTGGGAAAACAGAGACACATTAAAGGAGTTAAACTTAGCTCCAACATGAACATTAAGGCCAATGTTATGGAAGGAACAGAGCTGTGGAAGGGCTACCATAACAGAAGTTCCTAGCTTGGCACCAGGTAAACAGCAGGGGTTCACCAAATGCTTATTTTGAATTAATGAATCAGTGTATGAAGAAATGGTCCTCTTCAGAGATTTAAAAAATAAAACTGGGATTTGAAGGCTTGGCTTTAAAATAATCTATTCAAAGCTATGGGTTAATAAGCCAGATTTGGGGAAAATCAGTGCTGAATAGAATGTAGGGAAAATCAGTGTTGAATAGAATGTAGGTGTTTCTGTTTGTTAATTAATTAAAGTGACCACAGAGTCATTATTCTTACCCCTAATTTGGCAGTCTGAAAAGTTAATGAAGTATATCTGTTCCATGAATAATTGAGTTGAACTCGAAAGAGAACTCGCCATTCCAGAAGTGTCCCCACTACTAGTTAACTGTGACTTATCCTTCTACTTCTGAAGAATCTGAAGCAACTTCCATCCGATTTGACTGACAACTAATCTATGCTTCTTCTGCCTCTATTCTCACAGGAAGAAGATGTTACTCGTGAAAGTCGTTTTAATTTCAGTGGCTATGGGATGGGTCACTGCCTCCAAGTGAAAGATGGAACAGCTGTCAAGGCCGCACCTGCCAACCCACCCCCACAACCCCCCAAAGATGCAGATGCCATCAAGAAGAAGTTTGTGGACCGGGCAAAAAGGATTGACACGCTATCTCGGGCTGCCTTCCCGTTGGCCTTCCTCATTTTCAACATCTTTTACTGGATCACGTACAAGATCATTCGGCATGAAGATGTCCACAAGAAATAGATGTGCCCTTCAGACCCTGGGACCTCCTGGCCTAAGTGTTGTGCTTGTAAATACACGTCAAATTGTCTTTATGTCACTTTGACAGAGGAGAAGATTGGGGGTGGGGGGAGGGAGAACCATGGGGAGGGTTTCCTGGCACCTACATGAATAAAGATAAGTTATCCGTGCAACAGAGGAAAATGCTTGCACAAAATTAAGGCATTGCAGAGTCGAGTGAGAGTAATTCCCTTCTTAGTCTCCAGCATTCTCTCGGACGTGCATCAATTAGACATGATATGCGAGTTCTCGAGGGCTATTTGTCTTTTGGTTTAGTTTTGACTAATTCTGGTACTGAAAAGTTAGACACACACACATGCATACACACACACACGGAAAATGCTTACCATCTGACGACAGTGACTAGCCTAGAGTCGAGGACCAAACTTTTCCAGGAAAATGCTGCCTCGTTTTTAAAACAAGCCTCTGAGCTATGTTCTTTACAATGTCTGTAATTAGTGTTTCACCCAAGAAATCCTTTTGTGGGTCGTAAATTATTTCTACTTATCGAGAAAACCACCACCACAACACACACACACCAACCACAAAGAACAAATTTCTACTTACTGTCCGTGTAGGTGTGCATTTTAATATAATTTTCTTTCCTAGAAGTAATTTTGGGGTTCAAACTGTGTGTTGTGTAATTGATTTGATAGTATACTCTCTCAAAAATAAATGCCCATTTTATTTTAGATTCAAGTTAGCACACTATATTTTTTCGCTTTGGCTATATTTACATGCAACTTTAAATGCTCAAGTGTAACTCAGCCATTGCAACCTCTTAGCCACAGTATTTAATGGAGATGGTGTGTCTTGAATGGTGTAGCTCATACTAGCTTGAACTTTCCATTTCTGCTCTCATTGTTGGTGTAACTACTAGTCCTAATGTCAACTGACCCATGATTTCTACTGTCAATCCAAGTGAACATTGTTTTAAATATCCTTAAATAACTTAAATAAATTTAAATTGTACTGTGATTTTCATAACCCGTTGCCTTTTTGGTACCAGAGCTACGTGGTTTGAATCCTGGCTACATGTTTTAAGTAAGAAAAAAAAAAAAAAAAAACCAACGTATTTTTGCTTACTCAGATAAAAGACAACTGTAAAAATATAATGAAAAAATTAAATTTTACATGTGCTGTAAAGGGGTTATTTAAACAAAGTATTTGTTCAATTTCAATAAAGCTAAGTGTGCCACAGAACATCTCTAAGAGTCTTTCCTTTTTTTCTCTGCAGTGTAAATAGATGACAATGGTCACTTGGAATTTTGTTCTGGTCTTCCTCATATACATGAAACACTTACATTGCTATCACATCATTGTTATAACAGTAGCTCACTGCATCTGCATGAAGAAAGAAGAAATATGTTGTTCTCATTGTAGAAATGGGATAAATGGAGACATGAAAGCTTAATAGTCATTATTAGCAGAATCTGACACTGGATACTTCATACGAGAAAGGAAGTCTTCCAAGAGCACTGAAGAATCAACATGTCCAAGATAAGAGAAATTTCAAAGACCAACCTATGTATATAACCATCCCGATTTTGACAGAGTTCCAAGATTAAAAAAAAAAAATTCTATGAACCCTAGTGCGAACCTCATCTCAACCCTTGCAGACCTTTAACTAAAGATAACCATCATAACATTTCATGAAGATGTGCTTCATAAATTAATGTTCACAACCTTTTAAACCTATTCATGTATTGAATCATTTCCACATAGACTAATATCACAGAATGGTGCCCCAAACTAGATGACTGGATCAAGAAGATGTAGCACATATACACAATGGAATATTATTCAGCAATCCAAAAAGATAAACTCATGCCATTCGCAGCAACATGGATGGGACTAGAAGGAATTATGCTCAGTGAAATAAGCCAGAAGGAAAAAGAAAAATATCGGATGGTTTCACTTATAGCAAGAATATAGCGGAACCCAATAAGACATCACTGTAAAAAAATAATAACAGTACAAAACACAACAAAGCAAAAACAGACAATTATAAATCAGAGCCATCCTGCAGGGGAGGAGGAGGGAGAGGAATCAGAGGGAGGAGCACAGGGGACTGAGGTGATGGTGCACGGGTGCCTTGGGGAAGGAAACTCTATAGGGACTACACCTGAGGGGGTGGGGGGAAGCAAATACTGTTTAAAAATGAACAATGATGTAAAAAATAAAAAGAAATTCATATAAAAAAAGAAAAAAAGGAGTAGGAACAGGAAAAAAAAAAAAACAAAATAAAGGACTGCTCCGCAGAATAAAGCCTGAAGAGAGATTCATTTCTCCTGAAATTAAAAAAAAATATATATCACAGAATGGCTAACAGTGAATTTTGGAGACAGAAAGACAAGCTGGGCCACCGAGCACCAGAGTGATCTTAGGTTAAGTTATCTGACTTTCATGAGCAGTCCCTGCCCCATGGAGTTTTAACAGGATGAACAGAGATAAAACACAATGCAGGTCATTAGCTTGGTGTCTGACACATAGAATATTCTCAATAACTAGATACTGTGAATACTACTGGTTATCTACAGAGCAAGAAGCCTCACCATGTCTTGACGCAATAAATACCACCTCTTATATGCATCATTTCTGTCTTATGGCTCTTTCCTTCTCAAACAAATAAGCACCATCCTTGATTGATCCCCATTCTCTTCCTCCCACCGAAAAAACAGTGAAGTTGAGGCTGCAATGTCTCAGGAATGGGCCTGACTCCACACACTCTGAGGCTGCATGTGGCAGGTTAGGAAGGCACTAAGCAGGGGATCCTGAGCTAAATGATCGTGTCTAAGCAATGTATGTGCCATGTAATTTTCTAGGGGGTGTGGTTCCCACATTAGAAAATTTTATAGATTCAATTCTAAACCTAGTTGTCAGCCACTTAAGTACTCCAAGATATCCTGGAATGCAAGACAGATTCTAAACTTCTCTCTAATTCTAGTCCACATTTAGTAAAAGAACTCTTTATGCATTGATTTGGGCTATATAAGTGAGATAAAAATCTCGGAAAAGATTTTGAGAGCCACATACTCTGGTGAAATAAGAAAATTCCCTAATAAAGTTATTGGAGATTTTATTAAGGATTTTTTTTCTTTCACAATAGCACTTTAAGGAAAACGGTGTAAGAGTAAAATCACACCTTTGAGAAAGAGAACTTACTATCTGTTTTCATTAGATTGGAAACTTCGGAAAGAAAGTGGTTTCACGGTTTCTCCGATGAATATTACCAACTCAAGGAAAAGTTGGAGGATACACGGTGCTGTTTGACAAAGTGGTCTAAGTATTTCCCATTTGAGCCATGACATGGCATAACCAACTCCTACCACCATCGTACAGACAATGGATTACTGGGGAATTTTAACTATTTTTCAATTCCCACAACTTGGTTTTAAGAACACATCGAAATGACTTAAGACTTTCTGTGGCAACCTTAAACACTTTAGCCCAAAACACATACCACAAAGCAGGCTGGCCACAGATTCTTTTGGTTCTTGTTATTGAGCCCACCCACTCCTTGTTTGCCAACTGCCCTATCAACGTGTTTTGATGTTTACAGCAGCAGTCAATTAAAAAAACCCTCCAAGGTGTCCAGACCAGAGTCAGTATTCAACATCTGACCACAGATCAACAGAAGCTTCAGGAGTCAAACACAATGTTCCAAATCACCAACCATATCACAGGCTGAGCATCCAGCACAGCTGGTTTCCTAACTCCTCAGAGTACATCCTTTTATTACAGCCGCCCCATCTAGGAAAACAAAGCCTGGAAAGTAAAAATTCACAATACCACTGATGCACCCATGTGGACCACAAAATTAATTGAGAAAGGGATACAATAAATTATTTCTGTGGAAATGCCTAAGAGAAATAGTTCGAATGATGCAGACAACAATAAGAGCATCTTCAGAGTCGATATCTTGTGCGGCTGAATGGCCAAAAAGATAGGAGGGCTGAAGTCAAAGACCAATGGAATTCAATTTATAAGGTGTTTATTTCCATTTATGAAGAAGGGAAAATAACCTTCATGTTGTTACACATGCCTCCCACATAAGAAAAGATGTGATAGTCCTACTCTGGTACAAATGCATTTTTAAAGTAACAATAGCTTCCCCTAAGCTGACGGCAGCGTGTCCTCAATGTTTTTAGACCACAAGCCAGCATTTAGGATTATATTATCAGATTGGCATAAGTAATTCATAAATAGGTGAATGTGCCTTCAAAAAAGAGAGCAAACCTCTAGGGTGCTTTGTGAATTATGCACCAACCTGGCCTTCTGGTGTGGCCTAAGACTGATGATGGAATGGGCCTTGTGCAGACTGAAGCCCCATCAGAAGCTCCAGGTGCACAAAAATAATAGAACCAAAGGCTAGGAGACCTTCATGTGCAAGGATGAGGACTAACCAAGACTTCATCAAGGTCAAAGGGTAATCATTTAGAAGTTACCCTTGCTTCCTGAGGAGAAAGATTTAGATGTGAGGTTGTGAGGAAGGGAGAAGAGATCAAAGGCAGACAGTAGCCAGAAGGTTCCTTTTAAGGCATAAATCAGATCATGTCACTGCTTTAAATCTCAAACAGCTTCCCATCTTACTCAAAGAATAAACCAGAGCCCTCACTGTGACCACATGATCTAACCTCCATCCCCCTCTACCACCCTCACCTATTCCCTCTCCCTCCAGGCATCATGGCCGGTGCTTAAACATGCCAACCACTCTACCTTAGGGCCTTTGCACCTGCTGTTTTCTCTGGCTGGCATCCTCTTTCCCTAGACTGGAGTTGTCAAACTTTTTGGGGGCAGATAATAAACAAGGTATCACCTCAATCCTGTGAGGATGGCCTGTACTGAGAAGACCAGAAACAAGTGTTGGCAAGGAATCCTCATACACTGCTGGTAGGAACGGCAGGAATGTAGTGGCGCAGCCTCTATGGAAAACAGTATGGGCTGTTTTCCCTCAATTAAAAATTAAATGGTAGAGATACCTTGTGGCCCAGCAATTCCACTCCTAGGTATATATCCGAAGAATATAAAAACATCAATTTGAGAAAATATATGAACTTTCATGTTCCTTGCAGCACTATTTACAATTGCCAAGCCATAGAGACAACATAGTTGTGCAAGAAGGTGTGTGGTATATTTACACTCAGCTGTTTAAAAAAAAAAAAGATGAGGGCCTCCCCGGTGGCGCAGCAGTTGAGCGCTGGGTTGCAAAGCTGCCCACAGCCTCAGCAGTGCCGGTTCGATCCCCGGCCACCAGGTGAGGGTCCCACATGGTGCGCAGACCTCTACTGCTGCCCGCTGTTCCCCTCAGCAGTGTATTTCATCACTTGGCCTGTTCAGCTCTCCGCTCTGGCTCTGGTGAATTCTCTCACCCTCCCGCGCTTCTGACTATACCCAGTGCTTGTATAAATAAAATAAATCTTTTAAAAAATAGTAAAAATAGGGCCTCCCCGGTGGCGCAGCGGTTGAGCGCTGGGTTGCGAAGCTGCCCGCGGCCTCTGCGGCGCCGGTTCGATCCCCGGCTGCTCCCCGGCCACCAGAGGAGGGTCCCACATGGCGTGCAGACCTCTCCTGCCGCCCGCTGCTCCCCTCAGCAGTGTATTTCGGTCCTTCTGCCTGCTCTGCTCCCCGCTCTGGCTCTGGTGAATTCTCTCACCCTCCCGCGCTTCTGACTGTACCCAGTGCATGTATAAACAAAAACAAACAAAAAAAAAAAAAACAAAACCAGCAAACAAATAAATAAAAGCATGCCTCTATAAAAAAAAAAAATAGTAAAAATAAAAAGATGAAATCTTGCCATTTGCAACAACATGAGTTGAACTGGAGGGAATGATACTAAGTAAGATAAGTCAGATAGAATGCCAGATGATTTTGCTCATGTGTGGAACATAGAAAAACAAAGGAAAGGAAGACACAGAACCAAATCAAAATGACCCTGACTGCAGAACTGAGGATAACAGAGGGGGGAGCAGAGGAGATGCAAAGGGTGGAGGGGGTCCAACAGACTATGGTGGAAGATGACTGGGTTTGCTGGGTGGGCACGGTTTGGCAACATGCATTTGAACAGGTGTGAAATTATGCTCCTAAAGCATATATTACCGCAATGAGAAAAATTAGTCCACTCTTGTCAAGTGCTTAGAACAATTACTAGCCCATAACAAATGTTCTACAAATATTATTCACATTATTTTAGACAACACACACACTGTTTGTGAAATAAAATAACAAAAGCAAGAACTGTCAGAGAACACAGAAAATAGCTTACATTCAAGCTAAATATTTTCACATCAGCCCTTCCTCTGTGCATAGTCCTTTTAGAGCATCAATGAACACGCAATTTAAGAGAGAAGGGCTATAGGAGCAAAAGAGGTGAAAAAGATAAAGCTCGCCTTTCCTTCTCCCTCGGGGGAAAACATTTTTAAAAAGCCATGGAAAAGCAGTATTATTTCTAAGAGCCATGCTAGGAAAATGGAATTGCTTTTCTGAAAGTAGAAGATTAATACCTGGAGGGTCTAAAATGTAATTATGGTATTGATCTCAGGAAAGCCGTGGGTGGATCTGATTCATTCTTTCTTTTTTGCTCGTCACTATCACTAAAATGGGCTCACATGTAAGGGTCCACAGACCACAAAAATCTGAATATTGGACATCAAGACAGGCCAAAAGGTCCTGCCAGTGGGTCCTGGGATACAGCTCCAACATTCAGTTCGTGCTACGCTTGGTGGCAAATCAACTCGAAGATCCATGTCCTCGGTCCAGCCTGTGAGCTGACTTCCCAGTGAGAGGAACACAAACCTCAGGATTAAAAATGCCTCCAGGCTGATTTTCCATCTTCCTCTCTAGCCCCACTGGCAGATGAGTGTGTTTCCTTTCCAGCTGTACCTCTTCTGCTTCTTTCCCAAACGGCTCTGAATCCTCAACAGCAGCCACTGTGCCCGCTAGGTTGGAAAAACACAACATTTGCTTGACTTCAGTTTTAAAACTGAATCTACTATTTCAGGGTGGATTTTTTCTATACAAATGACACTGCCGTTTCACCTGAACAGGGTGTGTTAGTAGACACCATAGAGGTTTATTTTTTTATTTTATTATTAAGATATTTCAAGGAACTCTCACCCTGTGTCCCAAGGGGCTGCCCCAGGGCACGTTCCCACCGACTGTGGACGAGGGTTCTTTCTCTGCATCCTCTCCAACATTCAGTGTTTCTGGTCTTCTCGATGTGGACCATTCTCACAGGTGTGAGGTAGTAACTTGTGGTTTTGATTGCACTTCCCTAATAAGAAGTGATGATGGGGATTTTCTCATATGCCTGTTGACCATCTGTATGTCTTTTTTTGGAGAAGTCTGTTCAGATCTTCTGCCCACTTTTTGATAGGGTTATGTGGGTGTGTGTTGGGGGGGGTGGTTGTTACAACTCGCTATTTTGCTGGTTGTCTCCCAACATAATTACAACCTAAGACTGATGACTAGAAATGGTGGATTTTTAAGTTGTCTTAGAAACTCATTATGAACAAATTAGAGGTACTTCAGTTTGGTTGTGGTAGGGGGCAAGTGGCAAATGTAGGTGAGAGCTTTGAGATCTTTTGGGGATCTCTGATTCTGTGGTTCTATTTTACTAAACCATTCAGCACAAACTCAGCTTTCCTAACTCCTTTATACTGAGACTATGCCAGCTGCAGATAGTTCAAAACTGCTGGATCTTATTCTGGAATGGGAATGAGAAATGAAACAGGGGAGAAAAGTAGGGATGGAAATATAAAGTCATATTGGTTAAGAATCTTGGGATTTCGGGCCTGCCCCTTGGTGCAGGTGGTTGAGTGCAGCACTGTGAAGCTGTCTTCAGTTTCTGCAGTGCATGTTCAATCCCAGCTGGCCAGGGAGCTACCCACATGGTGAAGCAGACCTCTCCTGTCTCAACCGCTGCTCCCCTCAGCAGTGTACTTCGTCAGTCTGCCTGTTCTGTTCCCAACTCTGTCTCTGGTGAATCTTCTCACCCTCCTGTGCATCTGGCCTGTACCCCGGTTCTTGTATGCATGAATGGGTGAATCCTTAAAAAAAAAAAAAAATCTTGGGATTTCTCTCATAAATAACAGTATACCATTAGAGGGTTTTAAGCAGGGGACAGACAAAATCAATTTGCATTTCAGAATATAATTCTGACTATAGAATACAGAAGAAATTTGAGGAAAATGAAAGAGGGGTGATCTCTAGAGTTTTGAAATTAAATACTTCAGGTGAAACTTGACAAGATCCATCTACTGCTGAACATAATTTGAGCAAAGGAGAAATTCTGGTCTGGACAAAGGAAAAAAATGGACCCTATAAACACAGGTAAAAATTATTATCAGTTAAAATTCATCAAAATTCACCATGTTATCAGCCAAAATCTCAGCAACATTATACTTTTGGTTACAATCAAGAGTTTAGCAGAGAACTTCCCTGATAAGTGATGATTAACTTTTTTTTTTTCACGTGCTGTTGGCCATCTGTATATCTTCTTTGAAGACGTGCTTATTTAGACCATTGTTTAACTGAGTTAATTTGTTTTATTTTTGCTGTGTTCTTTGTAGATCTTGGATATCAGCCCCTCTTAGGTTATATGGCTTTCTTGAATGCAGTAATTTAAAGCCTGCTTGCTCTTAGATGTAAATCACATTTTTTGATATCAGAAATATTTACAATAAAATTGACCCAGGCATACTACACAGAATATGGCCTTGGTTAATGTTTTCTCAGGAAAATGTCTCTTGGTTTTTCATATACAAACTTTACTTCAGTACTTTGCCAGGGAATAAAGGTTGTATTAAAAATTACCTTTATGTCTTATTTAAAAAATCAATATAATCTTTTTTTTTAACAAAAGAGCATGCAGGAAAACATATCAAGTTTCATTCCAAATACAATTGACATTTAGAATAAATCCAGTTCAGATGCAGCAGAGACATACATAGATATTTTGAGTACTCCAGAGTGTCAACAAATGGATTTGTGGTTAGGATGTTGCTGGCACTAAGAAAAACATCCCAGTAGATAAAGCAACTGCTTGCTAATAACCATATTATTTGATGCCAAGAAAGGGATATTTTAAGCCTTTTGCCTCATGATAAGATAATTTGTTCTTTACATATGGGCATTTTAATGTTTTAGATGGTTGGGAGTTTGAGGATGATTTGTAATGCACAGTAATTTTTTCCCATTTAAAATAATTGGATGAGTAGATTAAGAGGATATGGATACACAATAGAATGCTACTCAGCTATTGAAAAAGATGAACTCTTACTATTTATGACAACATGTATGGAGCTAGAGGGGATAATACTAAGCAAAATAAGTCAGAGGAGAAAGACAAATACGGATGGTTTTGTTCATATGTGGAATACAGACACAAAAACAAAGAATGAGACAAACCCAAACCAAAAACAAACCCTAGAAATCTGACTGTAAAACAGAGGCTACTGTTATGGAGGCGGGGATGGAGAACAAAGGCAAGAGGGGGCCCAAAAGATGACGGTGGAGGACCATGTACAGGCGGCCGGCGGTGGGTGTGGTCTGTGTATGTGGTAACATACATCTTAAGAGCTGTGCTCCTGTATGTTTGAATCATGCACACTGTTATAAACCATTGTTACCCTAAAAAAAATTATTTTAAAAAAGTAATTGGTAAAGGGCTTCTTTAACATTTTTGCACAGAGCATCTGATTTCATCACCCGAAAGTCAACTTTAAGCATAAAAAAATGAGGTCTGATTTACTGGCTTCCCCTAAGAAACAGAAATGGGCAAAAGTAATAGGATGTCGCGTCTGAGGTCGGTGACAAAGGACTCTGACTTCTGTCTTGCATCTATCTCTCTGGCTCTTATTGCTTACTTGTTCTGAGAAAGCAAGCCACCAAGTTTTGAACTGTCCTATGGAGACCTATCTGACAAAGAACTGAGTGGGTCCTTGGACCGACACCCAGCAAGTAAGTGAAGTCCCCAGATCTATGAGGAACTAAAATCTTCCAATAACCATATAAATGAATTTGGAAGCAAATCCTCCACCAGTTGAACCCTGAGTTGACTGCCATCCTGGCCAACACTTTGATTTCAGCCTTGTGAGCCAGAGAGGCCAGTTATGCAACACACAGACTGCTGACCATAGAAAGTACAATAAGGAATGTCTGTTGTATGAAGCCACTAAGTTCTTAGGCAATCTGATGTACAGCAAGAGATCATATACTCGCAAAGGTATGCTGGTGAAGGAACAAAAGAATGGCTTAACTATCCACCTAATTGCTCACCTGACTTGGATCCTTAGGTACTTACAACTAGGAAATGGACAAAGACTTTCTGAAAATGCTCTGGTATGTATGGAAAATCAAATAGGGCATGTGCCAACTGGACCCCACCAGTTTAAGTCAAGCCTAAATTTAGAGAATCATTGCCTAGAACAGGATCTTGAGGTCATTAGCCAAATGCTCTCACTTTATAGAAATGATTGAAATGGAGGCTCAGAAGAACGAAGTGACTCCCAGGACCACAGGGTCCAAAAAGTATCATCTAAGAACCCAGGGCCTGATTCCCACTCAGGCTCATCCATGGAATCCCTTGGCAGTGTTAAGAGGACAGGAATATCAAAAGGACTGGAAGAACCTTGAATGCAGAAAGTAAGGCTCAAGCAGGCCTAGGGAGAGGAGGCAGGTCCAGGGGAGACATCCCCAGGGAGGGAGCTACCTGGCAGAACAGCACCTTGTGAGGGGTGCTGAGAATCACAGTCTCTGAGGTTTGCTCAATCATCTTGAAGCTCACATGAAAGGTGAGGAGAAGGAAATGATTCCAACAAGGAGGAGAGGTCAGCAGAGAATGGAGGGCGAGTCTTGGCAGACAGACAAACAAGTTGTATAAGACTTCTTGGCAGACAGCCAGAGTGAATCCAGAAACAAGAAAAATGGGTGGGGAGGTAGACGTGGCGGGCACTGGAATTTGATAAACTTGCTAGTCTCGTACCCTGGAGGTGGGGGGGAAGAGAAAGGGCTTGCCCCAGTAGAGAAAGGGCTTGGCTCTTTCTTGGAATGTGGCAAACTCCTCACCTGCATCTTGGGGCGTGTGTGTCATGCACTGAATGGCCACATAGCTGTCAGGCATGGGTGTGTGGTGTTCAGTCAACACAGCCCTGGACAGACTAATAAAGCTTTGAGAACTTACATGCAAAATTAGCCCATATCTAGAGAAAGTATTGCTTTCTTTAAATTATTGGTTCTTCATTATGAACCAGAGACACTTTTTGTGGGGTGGGGGGAGGGAGGGGAGGGATTGGGGTCAGAATGGAGGGGTTGAAATTGTATGGGGAATATAAAAATAAAATTTATTATTAAAAAAATAAATAAATAAATAAATTATTGGTTCTTCAGACCAGGACTGAAGAACGCAAAATGTGAACAGCCTATCATACGTGGTTTGGTAGATTCTGGGATAATTCCCTGACTTCTGACCCAGACACTGGGGCGCCAGAGAGGAGACAAAAGGACAGTGGGCTGGAGTCACAAGTCTGGTTCTAGTCCAGCGTGACTGAACCTCTGTGCACTTCATTTTCTTCAGCTGCCCAAGGGAGGTAATCAAAGCGACCCGTTCTGTGTCACAAAGCTTTTGTGAAGGCTGAAGTCTGAAACGCATAAAAGAGCTGTACAAATGTCTGGCTATATATAAAAAAGTTCCACTAAATTTTCCATTGTGGCCATGAAAAGGACTTTTTTCACTCTGTAATGGCTTCCTTCGCAAAGAACAAAGAGGTTCAAAGGCTAAATTACATAAAATTACATCACATTGTTACAGCACATGCAATAAATAAGAGCGCCGAAGATGATTCACAAAAATAATTGGATCAAGGCACTGCAACCTGAAGCACTTAATTCCCATGACACCAGCCTGCCAGGAGAGACAGGGAAGGAAGCCGTCACGTTTTCTGCCGTGGACGAAGTGCCAGACTCCAAATGGTGAAAGCAGGAGGAAATGGTGGGATGAGCTGGATTAGTGAAGGTAACACCACCTGCTGTAGCAGGCAAGTCCCCAAGTCTCAGAGGTGTAATAAATAGAAGTTTATCACTCAGCCACACAAACAACAAGTGGGCATTTCTGACCAGTGGGGTAGCTCTCCTCTCTTCCAAGTAGTGATCTGAGACCTGGGCTGCCTCAATGGTTTCACCATGACCATGAGCTCAAAGGGCCAGGCTGAATCCCCTGTATGTGGTGTGCAGAGAAAAACAAGCAGAAGAAACACCTGCTTTCAACTACTTACACATGGAGATGACATCACTATCACTCACATTCCTGGGGTGAGAACCTGTCCCATGGTCCCACAGGATTCAAGAGGGAGAGGAAATGTAGTTCCTGATTTGCCAGCAACAACTCAACACTATGAAAGGAGAACCCAAATCTTAGGGAACAGGTGCCATCTCTGCCTCACCTGAGAAGAGAGAGCTCTACACTGTGCATCTTTTCCTGTCTCTAGTATTTCCAGTAGACACATACATCAAGGCTTTTTATAGCTAGAAATGTCACCAATAAAGCAGCCAGCATTGCTTGCAAATGCTTTGTCATCCTTCCTAAAATCATACGAAAAGTCTAGCATCTTGCACAATTTACTTAACCCTTCTAAACCTCAATGCCTTCATTAGCAACGTAAGCTCAATAAGAAGATCTACACGGGATTTTGTGGATACTCACTGAGAAGGCCTGAAAAGCACTTGGCCCATAAAAGGCATTCTCAAAATAGTGTCCTCGCAGTGTTTACTCAAGTTGAACACACACATCCCCCAAAGCCCAGCAGTTCCACGTCCAGCTATACACTTAACAGACACATATTTACTGGAAGCCAAGCACTAGTCTGTTCAGTCTGTTCATAAAAGCTAAAAAGAAAAAGCACACACATGCCCACTTAGAACAGAATGGAGAAATAGACTGTGGTTTCTCTCACATGCAATATTCCACTGCAATGAAAATGAACGAACTATGGCTACGTGCCCAGCTGGGATGAATCGCACACATACCGAGTGAAATATACATGAGTTTACCTACTGTGCAAGTCCATTGATCTAAGTTCCAGACAAAATTAATCTATGCAGTTAGAAGTCAGAGTGATGGGCACCCTTGGAAGGAGAACTTGGTTGGCAACAGACATGAGAACAGCTGGTGGGATGCAGGTAATTCTCTTTTGGAACGGGGGGGGGGGGTGCTTGGTTACAGAGTGCACGCAGTTTGTGAAAACTCATTAAGCAGGACATTTAGAGCAATACAAATTTTTAAAAGTCACATCGTTCCCTTGAGAGATTCCCAAAGTGCGTAAATATTGCTCATAGTGCCACCAGCCTTTGGAAGGGGGGAAGGGAAAAAGGAGAAGGGGAGATGCAGCAAAGTGAGCCATAAAGAGTGAGGATGGTGAGCGTGCAGAATAAGGCTGCAGGCTACCAGGAGGCAGAGACAACTACCACTCCTGGCAATCATGACATTTTCTGCAATATGCCCCAAATCCCTGACAATAACAAAAGGGTCCAGGACACTTTTTCACAGTGACATTGGCATTCTTATTTGGGCTAAGTTTTAGTGCTGCTAAAAATACAAGTCTTCCCTATGGGCAATCCACTCCATGTCTTTCAGATTAGAATGTGTCTTTCCATTCCATATGCCTCCCTGTCATTTCTGTCATTGTGATTCTTCTTTCCTGTTATTTAGGGAGCTAGGATTGTATGTATGTGTGTGCATGGGGTGGTGGGAGAAGGGTGCTGTTCCTTACCAATTCCATTGCAACCTATGTTGCCTAGCCTGGTCACCGATAAAGGCTTCTGAAATCATGCTCATACACAGATCATTCTCTGCCAGTGTCACCCCCAGATAGCCTCGTTTCTACAGGAGCAATCACTTAATTGAGACTATACTAACTGTGTGTGTACATATTGACTGAGGCACCCAGCTATGACCATAAATCTGTCATGTATAGTTGTCACATAATAATAAAGGGTTACTAAGGTTACAACATTAGACATCACTGATTAGCAGGTTTGTTTTTTTTTTCTGATAATAATTTTTTTTAACTTAAATGTAGGTCTTCTTGTAATAGAACGCTCTTTAAGTTAGGTGTCATCACCGAGCTTTGCTATATAGTAAACCACCCCCAAATTTAGTAGCTTAAAACAGAAATTTGTTACAACAAGAAAGGATCATTCTCACAATTCTGTGGGGTCAGCTAAACCAGGGTTATTCTGGTTTAGGCCACCATGGGGGGGCTGCATAGTCTCAGATGACCTCATTGTCTTGTAGGCAGTTGGCTACTATCAGCTCAGGTGACAAAGAGCACTTAGCCATGCCTCTCTCCCAGTTTGGCCAACTGACCAGGTTCATTAAAGCGGTGGTCACAGTTCTGAAGTCCCACACGAGAGCCAGCCACAAGGCACAAACACTGTCCAGACCTTTATATTTGTTAATGTCCCATTGGCCACAGGAAGTCACCAGGCCAGCCCTGCAGCAATCCCTTATTTAAAGCTATAAAGTGACAGTAATCAAAACAGTAAAGTAATAGCATAAAAACACAGACTAGAGAGCCGAGAAATAAATTCATGCACGTATAGTCAGTTAATTTACCACAAAGGACCCAAGAATAAACAATGAGAAAAAAACAATCTTTTCAGAAAATGGTGTTGGGAAAACTGGACAGGCAAATGCAAAAAAAAAAAAAAAAGAAAGAAAGAAAGAAAAGAAACTGAACCACTAACTTATGAAATACACAAAAAAAAATAAATCAAAAATGGATTAAAGACTGATAGGTCTTGGCAATGATATTTTTTAATCTGACACCAAAAGCAAAAGCAATAAAAACAAAAGTAAGCAGGACTACATCAAACTTAAAATCTCCTGCGCAGCACAAGAAATGAACAGCGAAGTAAAATAGCAACCTAGCAACTGGGAGCAAATATTTGCAAAGCATGTATCTGATACATAAAGAATTCACAAAACTAAATAACAAAAAAATTCAATCAAAAATGGGCAGAGAGGACTGGATTAAAAAAAAAACATGCCATATATACTCAGTGGAGTACTACTCAGCTATTAAAAAAGATGATATTCTGCCTTGTGGGACAAAATGGATGGACGTTAAGGTAATGACGCTGTGACACCTCAGAAGTGAAAGACACGCACAGGACGGTTCCACTTCTTTGTGGAATATAAATACCAACAAGAAAAGACACTGGCAAAGAACAGCGAAAGTTGTTGTTGAACTGAAAAATATTCAGGTTACCAGAGGGAACAAGGGGGAGCCGGGAAACGGGCAGGAAGGGGATGGGGCACTGGCACCGGCGGTTTAGTGACAGGTGAGCGAAGCATGAGCACATACAGAGGAATGAAAATACAACCCAAAGGTTTTTAGACACGTCAACGACTGACAGAGTAATTAACAAACAAAATGGGTAGAAGGTCTAAATAGACATTTTTCCTAAGAAAAAAAACAAAGAGCCGACAGGTATGTTAAAAGCTGCTCAGCTTACTCGGGTGGGGGTAGCGCGGCCTCCTGCTACTCCCCCAGTAGGCTGGTCCCCTCACTTCTTCCACATTCATTCCTTCATTTGCTCTCCTGCTCCTTCACCTCCTTTGCCCTTCTAGCGCCTCATCCCACCGGCTGTCTGAGGAGATCTAACGAGATCCGGTGAGAGTCAGGCGGCACCAGCGCCGAAGAGGTCAGCGCCATTTTGGAACCGAAAGGGGTTGTGGGGGAGGGAAAAGCAGCAAAATAGGAGTTATTCAAAATATGGAAAACTTCCCCCGGGGATTGAACCACAGCCATGTCCCAAGGCAAGGATACTTCTGGTGTGGCAGAGGACGATCAAATTACCCGGATATGAAGGTTTTGTGTAAAAGGCCCCGGAGAGTTCAAGTGATCATTTTAAAATTAAAATTTGGGGGATAATTTCGTCCCAGAAGTTTATTAAAATTGGCAAGAATCACCTCTAAAGTAAATTGATAGTAGCAAAAAAATTTCTACAAGCTTCTTAAAATGAGACCCAGGCATTTTTCCAGTACTTTGCTTCAAACAGAATATATAACTTGTTAAAATATTCAGTCAATGGTCTTTTTGCCCTCCTCTGTTGTTGGTGTTCTTTAACCAAAACTGTAAGATATGTTTTATTTGTGTCGTGAGCAGTTTCAGCACTTTCAAATTACTGTTTAACTATTGCTGAACATAGCCATTCATTTTTACCTTTATTAAAAGTTTTAGGAATTTTTTACCTCAGCCTTTTTCATGTCACAATGGGATAGCTAAAGGAAGTCTAAGATAGTTTAAAGGAAGACATTGGAATAATACAGAGGTTTCTTTTTTTTTTTTTTTTTTTAATCTTTTCTTTAGTGGAAATTGAAGATGTGGCACTTTCCTGGCTTGGTAGTATTGAGATAGCTATGTTTTGCTTTATGTGCTGGTGTCTGCAAACACTCTTCAAACAAGGTATAATTGCTCAAATTCCTGTTCCCCTGTTGAGAAACTTAACCAGCAGCTTCCCCTAACCAAACTGAGATGCATGTGCACTGATAAAAAGAGTGCATTTATGCAAGCATTGAAAAGGGACAGGAGTAGAGAAAGAGGAAGATAGAAACCTTGCTGGCTCAAAGAAGGATGAAGACTCATTTAATTTGCATTCCTGCGACAGTCCTCCCAAGAAAGGGATATGGACAGACACCTCCATGAAAATGAAATTCCACAAGAGAATGGCCATGCCTCAGTGATTTCCCCACAGATCACTCAGTCTTCAACTTTCCCACAAACTGATGTTCTTTCAAGTTCACTTGAGGCAGAACAGATTATTAAAAGAGATAGGCTGGTAAGGAGGGTGAAAATGATGAAACGTGCTCCCTCAACTGGGCATGAAGTGTGAGAGTCCAAGTTATCAGTGAGCAGTTACAGAGGGATCGTCTGAGGAAAAATGGTATTTTGAAAAATGCCCTGACCTGTGACTTCAAGTTTGGACCCTGGAAAATCAGTACTTTCAACTTCAAGTTTGGACCCTGGAAAAACAGTACTTTCAGGCCCACTACTGAGAATGACGACACCGGAGCAAGAAGCATGGGCACATCAGATGGCAACGATGTGTGAAGCGTTTCCTAACCGTGGTAGAAATGTGGGCTACATCTCTCATACAGTTTGGCATGAACTATAACAATGAGGAACTATAATTTATGTGGTAAAATGATTAGATGATTTTGGAGGGGGACTTCACTGTGGGAAAAAAAAGCAAGAATGTTGTGTTGGGCTGTGCTGAGCATTATTTCTCTACAAATAAATAAATGAGGGATTTGAGCCAACACTGACTTTCTTCATCATGCAAAGTGATAGCAAAGTGACTAGCAAAGTGATAATGTAATGAATGAGATTGCCTCATTTAATAATTTAGTAATATTTTGTAAAGCTTCTGTCTTAAAATGTCCAGGTCTTTTTAAAAAAGGGGGAAGGAGGGCAGCTACACTGTTTTGATTATAGCATCACATCATTTTTGTACAATGGAAATTTTTAAGTCCACTTTGTGTGCTCCGAGTACCCTCCGAAAGGACAAGGTAGCATGTTGGCTAACACTGGAGTTTAGTATTTGAGGATGAGCCCAGATAACTGTAAATAAATCAAGCTACAGAAGTGGCAGGGTGACAGGAAGTTGCCAATGACCACCGGGATGAAGAAGGTTTGAATTAGGCATGGGAGAAGAGGTGGAGAGAAGGGGTGGGCAAGAGAGAGGCTTTTGAAACGATGGACAGCAGTTCGTGAGTGGGCGTTTGGGGTGAGACATCACAAAGCAGCTGTAGATACTGGGCAGCTAGAAGTGGATGGAGTCATCAAGGGACTCTTAATCCTTGAGCAGCCACAGGTTTGCGGGGAGTGTAGGCGACAGACTAGAAGCATGATTGTGAGGTCTGGCCAAAGACCGAGTTCCAGAGGACTAACATACAATTACCTCAAGCAAAGTGGTCCATCCTGGGCCTGTTTGTCTTTCACTTTCTCAGTAATCACAGTTTTTATAGAATAGGCAGCAACATCTCAGGCTCTGAAAGTAAGTCCTGATTGTGGCTGTAGGTGGAAGGAAAGTGTCAAAAGGAAAGAAACAAACACTTTTCTGGATATATGAAACAGGGTACGGAGCATGGGTGAGGCGGGCAGCTAGAGGCATTCACGAGGTGCTGAGGCCTGAGGCAGGCAGAGAAAGTCAGCGGTAGGCATGGAGAGGAGAAAGGGACTGTGTCAGGGCTGTGAGATACACGGGATTTAGCAAGTGGACACAGAGTGGCCACAAAGACAAGCTGGGAAGGACAAGGGGAGGGTGGTGACACATGGGGAACAGACTTGAAGCAAGTTTCAGGCAAGTCCAATCCTTGCCGGGGAGACAAGCACACACTGTGAGGGAGCTAGCCCCCTGAGAAGCGGGGAGGAGGGCACAGTGAAGGGGGCCTGGTGTAGACGTCACAGTTACGCTTGGGTGGGGAACAGATAAAGAGGGCATGCTGAGGCTTGAAAGCAGGATTGGGGGGAGCCGGGTCCTAATGTGGGAAGAGGACTGTTCTGGATGGAGCCGTCTCGGTGGAGGGAGGAGGCTCGTGGCGCACATACGCTTAACCAGAGAGAGCCAGTGTGCTGGCGTTAGTCTGTGTTTGCATGGCTGAGATATTCTCCCTGCAGTACCAGTGTGGCCCACATGGACAGTGGCCTGCAGGCATTTCCTGTTTCCTTTGCCCCAGCATTTTCAGAGTGCAGGCTCCTACGGGACGGCGTGAATGGCCACCGAAAGCACAGCAGCCGCCCCACCAGTCCCCCATGTTTTCTGTGAAAAATGCCAGCTCAGTCCTCTGGCTGATGCAGGAAACACAATGATTAAGTGTCAGGTCTTTTCAGAAAACACTAACAGCAGACTCAATAAATCCTTATAAAATCAAATATTTCTGTGGCTCACAACTACTGAAATAGCAGTCAATTTGTCTCCTCACACCAAGCTTGCCTCCTTTCAATCCCTTTTCCAACATGTAGCCAGGAAGATATATATTAAGTGAATTTTAATTTTTTATTGGCTTTAACCCTTTAATAGTTTCTCAGTGTAAAATCCAATTTGAATTCAAACGTGGCTTGCAGGGCAATGAGCAATCTAGCACTGGCCTACTTTTCTGACATCTGTTCAGATTACTGTCTCTTCTGAACCCTTGAATTTCAAAAAGAGGCTGTATCCAGCTTGGAATGGTGGGCTGGTACTAGATTGCTAAGCTTCCTGTAAGACATATTTGATGCTCCCCTTCTAGAGTTCAAAAGTCCAATGTCATTATCATATGGCCCAATTCTACTCCTAGTTAGCAACGCTGTTCCCCAAAGCCACACAAACATGTCCATAGCCGCACTACATACAGCAGCTCCAAATGGGAAACCTCAGATCATCCATGTCAACATGAACAGATGTAGTATCTTCTTAAAAGGAAATACTATACAGCCATGAGACAAGAGCAAATATAGCCATGAGACAAGAATGACCCTGACAGCCATGACATCAGGGGAGGGAGAGGAAAGCCAGGCCATTTCATTACATTTCATACTTAATGTAATATACACATTACACCAGCCCAAGTATAGAAGGTACAAAACCAGCCAAAACTAAACTATGATGTTACAAGTCAGGACTGGGTTACCCTTAAAGAGAAAGAGGGCAGGTTACTCTCTGGAACGGAACACAAAGGGTTTCGGGAGGCAGGTTATCCTGTTTCTTGGTCTGAACAACAGTTGCAAGGGTGTTCACTTTGTGAAGATTTGTCAAGCAACACACTTAAGTTTTACACACTTTTCTTTGTTCAAACCACAACAGTTTATACTTCTAAACGATTCTCTGCCTTCATATTTCCTTTTTGCCTAAATAACTCCTGCTCTTCCGATTTTCAATATCACTTCTTCCAGAAGCCCTTTCCTGAATTCCTAGCTCATCCTGTTGTGGGTTCAAGGTTCCCTGTCGCTTGCTATCTTAACAACTCTCCACATTTAATTACAATTATTTGTTGCCTCAATTTTTGCAAATTGGCTTTATTTATCTTTTCTAGCACAGTGTGAGAGTGTGTGCAGATTGTAATAGACGGTATGTGAAGGGAGTAGGATTTAATAATACTCTCCAAGGGTAGAATATCAGACCCAATGCAGTGCAAAAGGTAGAGGGTAAACAAGTTATCTATTGCTTTGCAATAAATTAGCACAAATTTAGCAACTTAAAACAACACCCATTTACTCTGTCACGATTTCCATGCCTCCCAAGTCCAGGTACAGATTAGCTGGGTCCTCCTTACAGCTACAATCAAGGGCTTTCCTTCTTTCAGGAGCCGCAGGGTCCTTTCCTGTGTTCACACGGCTGTGGGTGGAGTTCAGCTGCTTGCCGTAGTAGGACTAGATTCCTCATTTCTTGCTGTGAGTCAAAGGCCAATCTCTGTTCCTAGAGTCTACCCACCTTTCTTGTCATGGACCATCTAGCAGACTCTCAAGAAAGTAGCTTCAAGTCCAGTAAGGGAGAGTCCCTCCTAATGGGCTAGGAGGAACTCATATAATGTAAAAGAATCTTGAAAATGAATCCCATCCCCTTTGATATAACAGAACCTAATCAAGGGGTGATATTTCATCACCTTTGTCATATTCTATTGGCTAGAAGCAAGCTGTAGCTTCGGCCCACCTTCAAGGTTATAACTCATTACGGGTCACCTTAGATTCTGCTTAGCATAAAAGAGTAATATTTGGAGGCTAGAGATTTCACCAGCAGCCCTAGATTCCCACAACAGACGTGTGGGACTCAGCCTCCAAGAGGGTACCCAGTGACAACACCCATATGTAATCCCCTCCCACATCATATCAGAGTTGGTCTATGTAACCAAAAGAAACTGGCAGAAGTGATGACAAGTGATCTCTGAGGCTAGCTCATAGAAGACAAAGCAGTTTCCACCTCTGTGCTACCCATTCTCAGGGAAACTGGCCACTATGCTATGAGAACACTAAAACAGTCCCTTGGAGAGGCCCACAGGCAAGCAATGAGATGTACTGCCAAGAAGACCATCACATAAAAACAGAATGTCAATTGAATTTGAATTCCAGATAAACAATGATAGCTTAATATAAAGATGTCTCAAATTCTGTATGTGACATACACATACTACAGAAGTATCCACTGCTTTATCTGAAATTCAAATTTAAGTGGGCATCCTGGGTTTTGTTTGGGAGTTGGTTTGTTTTCTGAGGTCTAGTAACCCTATCTGCCAATAGGCACGTGAATGACACAGGTCTCCAGCTCAGCGTCAGTCAAATCTTCACCTGACTGCCACCACAGCTGACATCTTGACTGTAACCTCACAAGAGATCCTGAATCACAACCTCCTGGCTAAGCTACTCCTGGATTTCTCACCCCCCAGAAACTTCAATCTCCTCAGTGCTTGCTATTTAAAGCCACTAAGTTTGGCAGTGATTCGTTACATAGTAAGTGATGACTCAGACAACAGGTAACTGTCTACACATTATCTGGGCCAATCAGCCTGTCTCTTTCATGAGACATAACAATGGAGAACGGTTCCATCCATTCGTTCCATCATGCAGGAAGCAAACCCCCTTCTCTAACTGAAGGATAAGAAGATAGCTTAGAAATGACAGTGAAGTTTGTCATTTATTAATGAAATACGTCAGATTCTAGTTGATTGAATTAAATCTGTCAAACAGGACTTCTTTGTTAGGGAAGGCAGAAGGCATTTTTTTGTTGTTGTTCTTGCCACTGAAGTTGGCAACAGTAGCTTCAGCATAACAAAGCCTGACAGCTTGATTCAGCTAGAAAATGCTGCTGACAGGCAAGTGATGTCTGTTGTGACTATAAGGTCCTGTAGCTCCTCAAGGACAGGCGACAGCAAATGCACATTGGACAACTGAGAGAGCTGCCAGTGTCCACTCTGCCACCGGAGGAGTAGAAAGACATTTTAAAATGATTTACACATAATTAAACATGTAGCTGGAGAGAAATGGGGAACCAAAGGATTTTGAAAGCCACGGCTCTCAACCAGGGGTGATTTTCCCCCCACAAAGGAAACTTGGCAGTGTCTGCAGTCATTTTTGGTAGTTGAAACGGGGTGGGAGGAGACTACTGGCATCTAGTGGGTGAAGGTCAGGGATGCTGCCCAACATCCAACCACAGGACGCCCCCACAGTGCGGAATTATCTGACCCTAAATGTCACCAATGCCAACACGAAATCCTGCTCGGGGAGATGTAAATGCTATTTGGAAAATGTCCACTGTGAAAACATTTAGTCCATTGATCCATGGCACACTCTCTCTATTCATTCGTATATTCATACATTTGTTCATTCAATGAATTTTTATTGACAGCTTCACTGTGCCAGGTGCCTTGGGAATAACTAGTATGTATAAGAAATTCATTCAGCCATTAAATAAATTAGTAAGCACCTGCAAGTAATATGGCGATGAACTAAATGTGTTCTCCCCTCAAAAAAAATATTTTTGAATCAATACTAATGCAAACAGGAAAAAAAGAAACAGAAAAAAGAAAGCAAAGCCTTGCTGATGCAACAATTAAAGCTTCGTGTCATTGTACTAATAGGCAATTGTCCTCATGCAAACATTTCAAGAGCAGATGTCACAAGACGGCAGGCCAGGCAAGGGAGGCACACCAGGCTGACGTGCAAAACTAACTGGCCAAGCGTGTTTGCTCCGATTCACCTTCACTTTAATCCAATACAGCATACAGTAATTTATGAAGAGGTTTTGAAAAGGTGTTTGTGAAAAATAGCCACCAAGCTGAAGTGTCAGTAATGGCTGCAGAGCCAGCTCTAGGATACACTCATGCCTAACACAAACCTGTAGTTCAGAAGAAAGTGTGAGCATCACTTGGAGTGAGCCAAGGTGGGGGTCTGTGAGGACTCTGAACACACCTCTGGGGAACGGAGAAGTGTGCTAATAGTGCCACTCAAATCAGGCCCTAGATGGGAGGCTCTAGAAGTCTCAGGAGGGGTTTCAAAGGCAAGAAAGCCAAAGGTGTAGTCGCAAAGCAGTCTGAGTCTCATGCAGGATGCAGGGAGGCCCAGGAGAAAGGATACCACGAGATGAGCCAGGCTGCCTCGTGGAGGATCTGGCTGCTCAGTGAACATAAACAGGCATGGAGAGAGGGAGGCATGGAGGGGAAGCAGCATCACATCACCCACCCGACTTCAGCATGTACCAGCAGAATATGAAAGGACTCATTTGAAAGGATATCTGCACCCCATGTTCATTACAGCACTAGTCACAGCAACCACGGACACAACCTAAGTGTCTGTCTATGGATCACTGAAGAGAACACAGTACACATGCACAATGGAATATTCCCCAGCCACAAGCAGAAGGAAATCTTGCCATTTGAGACCACATGGATGAGCCCAGAGGACATTATGCAAAGGGAAATAAGCCAGACACAGAAAGGAAAACATTGAATATTTTCCTTTGTGAATGTATGTGAAATCTAAGCAAATCAAACTCAGAGTAGAGTGGTGGTTGCTAAGAGAGAGGGGGTGGCGGGAATGGGAGATGTCAGTCAAAGGTTATAAACTTTCAGTTAGGAGATGAGTAAGTTCTGGAGATCTGACATGCCTCCTGGAGACTATATTAATAATGCCGTATTGTAGACTTGAGAGTTGCTAGGAGGGGAACTGCTAAGTGTTCCCACCATACACACAAAGTTATCATTGTAGTGACCATGCAGTTAAAGGATATGTTTATTAAATGGATTGTGGTAATCATTTCAAAATGTGTACGAATGTTAATACATACAATTTTGGTCAATTATACCTCGATAAAGCTGGGGAGAATATATCTTTAGCCAAAAGGGATTTCTTGGCTTTCATAACCAACAAGAGTTGTGATGATTTTCATTGAGATTCTGGAAAAAGGTCTATGTCACCAGAACATGCTACAAGTATCAATTTTTCTTTCTTACTGTGTTCTATATGAAACAAAACCATCCTTGCTTACAACTCCCAAGCTCACTTATATACAATTCAAAGAAATCTCAGGGAAAGAGTCTGATTGGCCTGGCCTGAGTTGTGGATCAATCTTTTGAGCCATCATGGCATGAAGAGGGGTTTTGCATAATGATTCTGACCCTAATCAGAGTGGGCTGAGAAAGGAGCAGTTACCCAAAAGAAGGAGCGCAAATAAAGATCTGATGAAACAATAATGGGTAAATAAATTAGGGTATATCCGAATATTCCCTGAAAGAGTATTAAGCAGCCACTTAAATTGTTTAATTATGTTTCATAAATTTAATGAAATTTCAATAAATGCCAATATTCTTTGTCCAGGGCTAGGCAAGCAAACTGTAGTGTTCAATGAGAAAAACAGATGAGAATAGCTAGGCCAAAGCTTGAAAAATAAGAAAAGCAACAAAGAATGACAGTGCCTAATTAAAACGTAATTCTAACGGTACAATCATTTGAAACTATGGAATTAGTGCACAACTAGCAATGCCAATGTGATGGAACAGCCCAGAAATACAGTATAGGAGCTGGCATATGACAGAAGCCACATCTCAAACCTGTCTGGTAAAGTTGGACATTTTAATAAATGGTGTGGAGACAACTGGGTAAACCTGTGGAAAAGATGAAGTTAGCACCCTGCTTCACCTTGTGTACCAAGATCTAAATGTATCAGTGTTTCAAGGTAAAATTCTGACCTATCAAAAGTATGAAAAGGAAAAAAGGGGGGCACATTTCTCTACAACCTGGGAGTAGTGAAAGCTTGGTTACGATTCACGGGAAGCAGATAACCCAGAGGAAAGGTACAAATGTTCCAACCCATATTTTCATCCTTTCACAGGAAGCTAAGAATCAGATTGCTAAAGCCCAACCAAGTCTTTTTATTGGCTGGAAACTAGAACATTCCCTTTTGGGGTCCTCTTCTATCTCCACTGTATTATTTTCATTCCTCTACCCCAATCACTTTATTTTGGTACCATGACTCTATCTTTTCATTTTTCTTTCAATGAGGGGGATCCTTCCCTTTACTTACTAACTCACCTTCCTTTCTTTTTTTTCGCTCCTTCATTTCTTCATTGCCTCATATGTACCCTCTTTCAAGACACTTGAAAGCAGAGTACAAAAACGTATAATATGCAATGGCCCCCTGAGCCCGATGAAGCAGAAATGGACTATCAGAACAAAGAAAAGCAGAAAGCATGCTAACAACCAAGGTAGCTATGAGACCCATAAGTATCCATCCCACCAGAACTAGAGATTCCTAGAAGCAAGGGCATGAAGGGGGAAATGAGGTTACGTATATTTGGTTTTCATTATGGAGAGAGAGTGTCAGTTCCTCTGAGAACAGGCAGCATTTTCCCAGCACCGAATACTCAAAGAAATTTAAACCTAATAATGGTAATGATGCCCACCTCTCGGGGCTGCTAAGTGCACATATAACAACCTTTATCCACTGCAAACTATTAGTCAGCACTAACATAGAACTAACTCTCCTTTCTAGATGTGCAGATTTTCCTACTGCCAGTCCTTCCCCGCCCTCCACACTTTAGTGTTCAATATGATCGATGCTTGGCCATGAGAGCCTGATAGGGGACCCCCAGGAGAACCAGGCTCAGTCAGAAAATGTTTTTTTGAGTACCCTTGGGGATCCTGGCACCCACACGAAGCATATAGAGTCCAGACAAGCTCAGTGGGCTGGAAGAGTCCAACTTGTAGACAAATTCGAAGCTGTAGGAGTGACTATTTACAGCCGAGTGTGCTCTCAGCTGGACTGCCCACTGGCTCACCAAGGCATGTCTGTGGGCATCAGGGGTTGAGCCTGACAGAACTCATCTCTGTTGTTGTTGTCTGAGGAATGCAGGGGCTTCCTGGGACATGCCTTATTAAACAAAGCAAAACATCTTATACCCGCTTGATGCAGTTATGCAGCTACAGTGATCAGAGAATTGGGGTGATGAGGACTGTGGAATCAGTTTGTCAGCATCACCCCTCTGTGCAGCATCTACCATTGGACAAATGTCCATCTCTCCTTATGGAAAGTTCCTGGACATATTCATAAAAACTATAAAGCTCTGGGCCACAAGAAACTGCCTTATGGAGGATGCTGGAGTAAAGAAAGCCCCTCGCGCCGCTCCACACCAGGTCTCCAGGAGCAGTGGGACCGCGGACCAGTCACCAGTGGCCACAGACTCAGCTGTGGAAAGCAGAGCCTGAGGCCAAGTGGTCTGCCGGGCGCATGCACAGAACAGGACTGCAAGCAGTGATTTGGCTGCAGGTATGTTTTCTGTCCCCTGCTGGCTCCCAAGGGGAGGTGTCCAGGACCCTGAGATTGCAGCAAGGTGGAACAGGTGCATCTTTTCAAAGTGTATTCTAGTTCACCAGTGATAAGCAAGCAGTTCCTGGTCCTCAGGGAAATGTCTACTCGCTTCGAGCTGTCAAAAATACTTGTGGCACCTCTGCCAGCATGGTTGGGAGGGCTGTCGGGGAAGAGTCTGGGGCCAATTCAAAGCTCCGCCAGAAAGGAGCAATGAAACTCTGAACTGGAGCCTGTCACCCTGAGTCTCAGCTCCTTATTTTGGAAATGAGGAGGCTAGGCTAGACCGGTGGCTGACCAACGCGCTGAATGGAAGGTCTAGTCTGCAGAGTACCTGAGCCGTGATGACCGGCTGAGATGGCCCTGGGCCCCAGTGCCACGTCTCCAGGGGTGACAGCACATATGTCTGCATGCAGAGGGTGATATAGATTTGAGGGAAATTTTGGCTGCCAACCACTTAACGCAACTAAAACAGCCACTCAACAGACAACATCAAAGTCCAGCCATAAGGGTTGGTCATATTCGCATGAGAGGGCTGTCTTCTATCTTGTAGGTGCACTACATGAACCCCAGAAGGATTCTGGGCAAAATGGGGCCTGCTAATGTAAGGGGTAAAGACTGGACCTCTGTGCCACATTGGTGGGACTTTGGAGCAGTCAGAGGGATGACGCTGGGCAAGTGAGTTGGAAGAGGAAGGAGAAAGAGGGATCAAGGGAGAGAAGTACCAGGTGCCCGCGTGAGGTGGACTTGGCGTAGCCAGAAGGCGCCCTGAGGGGAAAAGCTGGCCCCACAGTCCTGTCTGCTGCTGTCTGCAGATGTCTGCTCTACCACACAGAAACCCGGGTCCTCTCAGGAGTCCTGCCAGGCACTGCTGGGTCTAAAAGCAGCTTTCCAAAAATACACACATTCATTAAAATGCTGAAATACATAAAGGTTTACAAACCCATCTCCTAAAGATTCAAAAGTCTCTCAAATGATGGTCTGTTGTAGTGTAATTTAGCTGATTTTTCCCATAGGCCTACCTATTAGGGCTCCCGCTGAGAGGAGTCTCTCAGTTGGCAGTTACCTATCATCACTTCAGGAGAGCATGAAAATAGCAAATTATTTTTCCAAGATGGGACAGTAATATCTTTGTATCAGTTCAAATTCCTGAGATTACAATTTACAATACTCGGTGTTTTTTTTTTTCTTTGTGAATTCTATCTGCTCCTAATAGAGATATAAATAATCAGTGTTGAAAACTTAATTCGGGGGATAATTACTAGATTAGTATAAAGTCACAATTATAGTAATCTGATGATTTTGATTACTCTGGCTTTCTCTTTCACAAGGGTGACTGAAGCAAGTTGAAATTGGAATCAATAGGTCACATAAAGATAAGATGCCTGCGCAACATTGTGTGTGGAAATATTCACTCCTAAATATGCCTCATTTCAATCACAGTAACAAAGCACTGTCAGTCTCTCCTTAGAAACAGAAATAGGCACATCCTGTCTCCCTCAGTAACACACATTGTAGTCCTCCCATACCCCTAACGTTGTACATGGAAAACAGCCATTACCTAATACCACTTTCTCGCAATGGCTGCTTCCCAAGCACTGCTGTGAGCAAGGCAGCCTGCACTAAAATCTGGGCTCCTCTAGACTCAAGATAAGACTTACATGAGCTCGCTAGATCTCTGGGACCCACATATTGGCAAAAGCACAGCTCCTCCAGCTTTTGCATTTGGAACTTTTGCATTTGGAACTTCCCCAGGGCCCAAAACAAAGTGAAACAAAATAACAAACCCAAAAATGCCTATCAGGCAGGAAAAATTCTATTATTTAAAGAAGGAAGAAAAGCAAATATTTCCAACATTTAAACAGGTGCTGCTGTTAATCAGCCTATAGTTTCAAGGATTGAAATCACCTCTGTACAGTTGCTAGGAATTTCTTTAACCCAGTGGTTCTCAACCAAGGGTGATTTGGCTCCCCAGTTGACATATGGCAACATCTGGAAACATTTTGGATTGGCACAATGTGGGAGAGTGCTACTGGGCTGTGGTGGGTAGAGGCCAAACACCCTCCAGGCACACAGAATTGCACCAGGACAAAGAATGACCCCCTCAAAAATGTCAATAGAGACAGTCCTGCTTAACTCAAGAAGGGCATGCAGCATCATTTGCCAATGCTGATTAACTGTGCTAAATAGACAAGCTCAGAATTCTTTCTATTGTGTCCTGTAATGGAGACTAATTCTAGATTGTGGCCAGCAGAACAAGGGGTGGGCCAGGACTGGCAAAGTGGGACAACTGAGGAGTTGCCATGGGGGGAAGAGCTGTGCTGTGCTGGCTTCCCAGGCAGCTTCTTTAACCTGCAGAATAACCCTCTGAGGTGCACAGAACTGCGCTCATTTAAAGCAGCACAAACTACGAGACTGAAAGAAGTTTAGACATAACATCAAAGTCCTGAGGCCCAAATCCTGGTTGGGTAGCATGCCAGAACCTCTCCCCTGGGGCTCTGTCTTTCCAGTGGCATTTGGAAAGAGAAGCTGGTACGTGCCACATGCAAGCGAGCTGGAGGAAATGCCGTGATCGAAACTGAGATCCCTCTTAACTCCTGTGTGCCTTTTGCTTGCTTCTCCAGGCCTCTGCTTGAAGTGGTTTGTACCTGTAACTATGCTCAGAAGTTACCCTTCAGCATCTAGAGCAACTCTGCCCACAGAAGCGCACAGTGCCTGAGATCCTGTCAGTGCCTGACAGCCTTTAGCAATAACTCTGGACTGTGAGAGCAGCCCAGCTCCTGATCCTCGAGGCGATCCAAAGGCTGAGGAGGGACTCGCACTCTGGGGTTGCCCTGTAGGCACAGGCGGAGGCACCCTTGCTGGGGCTGCTCTGCAACTACACTCTTTCCTCTCCTGTTATCCCCATTCTACTCACCCCCATTTTCTCCTGACAACACGCCCATAAGAAATCAGTTGCACATCAATCCTTACCTCTGGGTCTGCTTGTGGGGAGCTTAATGCATATAAAGGTGTGATCTGGAGGCCAGGGAGGTGGGGGATGCATCTTAGAGCAAGAGGACAGTGCACTGGGCTCTGGGGGTGTAGAAGACTCAGGACAGTAAGGCAGGAGTGGGGACAGGATGACAGTGGGAGAGCTCAGAGACAGGCTGCACTCAGGGTGAGTCTCACTAAGGAAATGTGGATGTATCCTGTGAGCAACGGAGAACCATTAACAATTTTTTTCAGCAAGGGAGAGCATTCTGCATGAAATAGAATCAGCTATATTAATAAACCTTAGATGACACTAAACGTAATGCATTGGACATATTCCAAATGCATTACTAAGTAATGGGGGAACTTGCAAGTACAGCAAAAGGAAAATGAAAAATTCTTAGGTGTTGATTACCTTCTGTGTACAAAAGTGCTTCGTGCTTGAGAAATACATGAATAGATCAAATGACTTCGAACGTGACTATGGCCAGTCATGAGAAGGAGGCTTGTTTCCCTGTGGCCTGGAAGTACTTATTCTACCAAATGAAACACTTGTCTCTTTAACAAGCTACGTTTCTAACATGAAACAGGAGAACTACTTAGTATCTCGGTGGGCATTGTTTTTATCATTAAATGTCCCCTACTACACTATACTGCTTACTATGTGCCAAGCACCACACAGATTATGTGAGGAGTAAATATTAGAGTTAAATATGGAATTTCTTTCTGGGTTTTTAAACTCTACATTCTGCACATGCAACCAGAAGGGTGCTTCCTGCAATATTAAATCTTTGTCTGAGGTCTAAAAAGTAAGTTATTAATAATAATGACATAGAAATTATGCTAAACTCTTAGTGTTTAAAATATTCTAAGGGAATATTTCAGGTTTGAAGGTTTGAGCTTAGTCTATACTTCATACATAATGTTACCATTCAATTTCCATGTAATATTTATTGCCAAGATCATGAGTAAGCAAACTTTTGCTTAAAGAATCAGAAAGTGATTATTTGAAGGGTTCTATACCAATTGGTTTGCCACATTTACTCAACCCTACAGTGTGGTACAAAAGCATTTATTGATAATACATAGACTAATGGGCACAGCTGTGTCCCCATAAAACTTTATGGACTCTGAAACTGGATTACATGAAGTGTAATTCTCACATCTCACAAAATATTCTTCTTTTGATTTTTTCCCCAGTCATTAAAGATGAGAAAATCATTCCCAGCTCATGAATAGGGGGTGGATTTAGTACAAAAACCTGGGGCCCCAATTTTGCATTTCCCCAAAGCAGGGCTGAAACAAGGGCCTGGGGGTGGGGAGAGGTAAAGTGAGACAGGGTGGGTGGGAAGGAATATGGGAAAGAGAGAAAGTCAACAGGCTCTCTACCCCAGTGAGGACCCTGCCAGGAACTACTGGAAATGCCCTCTGCAGGGTGGCAGCTAGGATCATCACCTACTGCATTTCCAACAAGCTCCCAGGTGATGTCCGTGCTGCTCATACTCCGAGAAGCAAGGAAAAGGCACAGAATCTGATGGCCATAATCTAATACAGGAAACCAGGAGCGCAAACCAGGCAGGGCTGAAAGAGCTAATTAAGTTGGGTGGCTGTTCCCAGCGACAGTGCAGAGCTTAAAGTATGGAGAACAAAAACCTCATCTGTCCAAGCTTTCATCTAGAGGCACAGATTACGATCAAAGATCTCTAAGCACGCTTTAACGTGGTCTCTCTTATGGCATTAGGGATGAAATGCCCAGAACTCTAACAGACTTTGAGTCTGATCAGGTCCAGGTTTGCCTGCTAAATCACAGCATCAATGGGAGTCGAAGTCCTGCCAGTTCTTTGATATGAGCAGTGACCTGGAAAGAGTGTGATGCTAGCAATTTGAACGGAAAGATCTGGAACACTTTGAGGAGGACCCCAAGTTCCCAAGCCTGTGTGAAGTGCTTCCCTCGGGCTTCCTATGTCTGCACAGCAGTCCTTCTACCCAGCCCGAGTGTACGTCCTTGCGGAACAAAATCAATAACGCATACACCGCCGTCACTGGCATGTGGTAATTATAATCAGATTCCAGCATGCCCTCAGCGGGGTTGAGTGTGTATGCAAACCAGGGTCAGCCTTGACCTTGGCTGCAACCTCTCCAACACCAAGCTCACCAGGTTTGTGACACCAGAAGCATTTTTCCAGGATAACATCTTTCACAAACTGTGGATCGAGAGCCCAGTGGGTTGAGTGATGTGAAATGTGAGCACGCAAAAGTGTTCCAGGGGGAAAAAAAATGGGTCAAAGGCAAAATGCAGGTTACAACTCTGAGGAGACTTAATGCCAATGTGGCCTTAGTCACCACTACATGGTGAATTTCGTGGGAGAAGCAAGTGCTAGGAAGTGAAAGGGAGAAAAGCTTCCATATTCCTCAGAGTTTTAAGTATTCCCTCACTAGTGAGTCCTTTGGGATTTGTTTCGTTCTTGCTGTCCATATGAATAGTTATTTAAAACGCAGATGATGTACACCCACATTCACAGCAGCATTTTAATTCACAGTAGCTAAAATGTGGAGTCAACCCAACTGTCCACTGACAGAAAAGTGGATATGCAAGCGTGGTCCATAACATGTTACTCAGCCCTTGGAAAGGAAACTGCAACCTGCCACGACAGGAATGAACCCTGAGGCCATTCTCCTAAGGGAAATAAGCCGGTCAGAAAAAAAAAAAAAACAACGATTCCACTTACAAGAGGTCCTTGGAGCTGTCAAAATTGTGAGGACAGAAAGTATATGGCCACTTCCAGGGGCCAGGGCCTGCGGGCAACGGGAAGCTGTTGTTTAGTTGGTAGAGAGTGTTGGTTTCACGGGGTGAAGAGTTCTGGGGTGTGACGGACACAACAACTCAAACGCCTTGAATACCACTGACCTGTACACTTAAAGACAGTTAAGTTGGCAAATTTCCCATTAAGTGTACAGTACCACAAAAAAAGTAAGTGTGTATGAAACAAAAAGAACAAGGAAAAGGAAAGTAAACAATGAGACTTAAGTCTATAAATTAGAAATAAAAGAAAGTTGATTTGTTTATTTTAAAGATGTTTTTAGCCCCTTGAGTATAGATATAAAAAGATGGAAACAGCAAGAATTCAAAACCCAACTGAAAAGCAACAGAAACTGAAAGTTGAGAGGTGTGGGTAACAAACTCAAAATGTTTTGATTAAAAGGTGAGATTGAAAATTATCACAAAGAAAGGAAAACTCTGGCCCAGAGGTGACGCCCTAGATGAAGTGGTGGAGCTGCATTTGAGCGAAGCGGCGGAAACATGCCCCACATGGACTGAGAACCAGGAAGCCTGCCGGGTGCAGGCAGGAAACACACCCACACAGGCACTGCGAGGAAAGGTCTGGCCCAGACAGCTGACCAGACTGTGGCCACAGAACTGAAAAGACAAAAGGAGGAAATGGGAGCAACAATGTACCCCGGGTCAGAGGTTTTAGGGTTACTGGAACCTAAAGGTTTGGAAGAGGAATCCTGTGGAATTAGGGCCCAGACCTCTGGAGTGGTTGGGGGTCGTGGTCTAGCTGGTCCTGGTATCACTCAGGGGCGCAGTGGGGCTAGTTCTGTGACTGTGGCAAGTACCAAACCAAAACCAGGTGCCAGTGTCAGAGAGCAGACCGCTGCTGCCAGGACCCTGACAGTGGTCCCTACTCCTCCTTCCAACTTCAAGTCTCCATAGAGTGCCCTCTACTGGCAGAGCCGAACAGGGCAACAGCTGGCAAAGGTCTGCAAAAGGTTTCCCAGCATGACAAAGCAAGGTGCTGTCCAGTCTGGTTGTCACTAGCCACGAGCAGATGTGGAAGTTTTAATTTAAACCCATGAACATGAAATAAAATTAAAAAGTCAATTCCTCACTTGCACTGGCTATGTTTGAAGGGCTTAAGAGCCACATGTGGCTAGTGGCTACCATCTTGGACAGCACAACTACAACGGAAGGGAAGGTCTTAAATCACATAAGAAGGAATGTAAGTCACATCAGCAAGTTTTACTTTCTATGTCACGTCTGCAGATCCACAGAAGCCATCCTGACCCCAAGAGGCAGTCTTTCTTCAAACAAATAACAGCATTATGCCACTAAAAAAGAGTATTTCTTCAATCTGAAGGTGGCAGTGGTGCTAAGAACAATATTTTATTGAGCACTTATTTTGAGTCAGGTCCTGTACAAAGCATTTTTATTGGGGCATTTCATTTAATACAACACTATGTACTTTTCAGATCTCATCTTAGAGATGTAGAACCTTGCAGCGGACCAGCACAGCAGTGGACGATGAGACTGTCTCAGCCCTGAAGGTCACTGCAGGGGGAGGTGCAGCAGAACCTGGAATTTGGAAAGTGTAAGGGGCCCGGCAAAGCCACATAGTTGACTACAGAGCCCCTGACTTTATCTCTGGGATATACTGTATTGGGCTGTCAAAGGGAAGAGAGTTTCTGAAGAAGGAGATTTTATTTGCTTCCCATTGTTCGGTAGAACATTATTTATTACAAAGAATAAATCTGACAAGGAGAACCAGCGATTAATAATGGCACTAAATAACATAAGGAATTACGACAATGGAAGTAATTTCAGTTACTTTCAGCCGATTTACAACAACCCAACAGGGAGGACTGAAGTTTCTTTCCTATTTTATGAGTCCACACACACCATCAGACTCAATATTTGGAAATACCTGGGATTGAGTCCTTCCTCTTTCAGTTTAAGGTATTTGCAAGATGAGTGCTTACTTTATAGGTTGTGACTATAGCTCCTTGGGCTTCATTTTCAGTAGCATTAAAACTGCAGTTATCTTAATTATACTAATCAGTCAAGACATGCTTGAGTCAACCATTAGCTTTGTGATGTTAGAATAGTTATAAAAATTCCTCTAGGCCTCAGTTACCTTACCTTATAACAATATTGTGATGATTAAATAAGATGATGGAAATATGTAAACAATCTAGAGCATTCCTTGCCATGTATAATTGTACTATTATTAATGGATTTTAGGGGGCCCACCAAGAGAGCACATAAGAGGAAGAAACAATATTTCTTGTCTTTCAAGTGTGTATATATATATACATTTGTCCACCCCACAAATATTTGTTGAATGCCTACTGTATGGCAGGCACTGTTCTAGGTTCTTGGGATTTATCAGTAAACACACCAGACAAAAATGTACGCCATTACAGAGCTAACACTACACATTTAGCACCCACTCTGGGAAAACATTAACCCCATTTGTCACAAATATACACAAGAATCTTCCCTCTGTGTAATAAGCTTATGTTCCATTGTGTTAAAAGCTTGTAAAACACCCTCTGAAAGGAACACTAATGAACAAATAGAATATTCTTGACAGCAGGAATTAAACATGCAATGGGGACAATGATAATTTAGATGCCAGAGAATCTAAGTGTTAGCCTTATCTATGCTTCTAACTTCTTACATTATCACTTATACGCTGAGCTTCAGTTTTCTCACCTTCCAAATTGGGAACAGGGTCTCAAGGAATTTCCAGTGATAAAGTTCTATTTTCTATATATCTGCTATAATCATACTAGCAAATGAGACTAGAAAATATACTTTTTCACAGTTAATATCATAACCACAGGCACAATCATGTATAACTTAAATTTAGATGCAACCTATTGGGAGTTACTTTTTCTACTGAAGATAACAAAAGCAGCTCTTTGAAGCATCTCAATAGCAGAGTCTAAGACAGGAGATCATCTCAGCAGACTGTTGGTAATTTGTTTGAGAAAAGGTCCCCAAAAGTTAGAGTAAGAGAAAAGGGCAGTGAGACCCAGAAGAAAGTTAACCTCAGGCTGCCTTAGTAGAATTGCTAAGTGTGACAATTAGGACCCAGATCCATGGGAACCTCTGAAAGAAAGAAAAATAAATACCTGGGAGAACAATTCTTCCAAAAGAGGAAACTGCTGCATTTTTCAGTCCCATTTATCATTGATTGAGGACTGCTCCAAGGTGTCAATAGCTCCACCTTCTGAGCCCAGCAGACTTCCACAGCTTCAGCTTTAAGAGGTCATGCACAAAGCAAAGTGTGATTTTAAGGGTGACACTGTTGAGCTAAACTGTGCCCCCCTCCAAACTTCATATGTTGAAGTTCTAACCCCTAGCACCTCAGAATGAGACCCTTATTTGAACGTAAGTTCTTAAGAAAAATAATCAAATTAAGATGAGGTCACTAGGGGAAGCCCTAATCTGACATGACCAGTATCCTTATAAAAAGGGGGAAATTCTGGACAAAGTTACAAATGTTCAAGGAGAATAACACATTAAAATTGGAGTTGTGCAAATGTTGGCGAGGATGTGGAGAAAAAGGAACTCTTGTGCACTGTTGGTGGGAGTGCAAACTGGTCCAACCACTATGGAGAGCTGTGTGGAGATTTCTGGACCTACTAAACATAGAGCTTCCATATGATCCAGCAATTCCACTCCTAGGTATTTACCCAAAGGACACAGAAACATCAATTCCAAAGAGCACCTGCACTCCTATGTTTATAGCAGCACTGTTTACAATAGCTAAGCTTTGGAAACAACCCAAATGCCCAAAAATAGATGACTGGATCAAGAAGATGTGGTACATATATACCATGGAATATTACTCAGCATTCAAAAAAGATAAACACATGCAATTTGCAGCAACATGGATGGCACTGGAAGGGATCATGCTCAGCGAAATAAGCCAAAAAGAAAAAGAAAAATACCGGATGGTCTCACTCATAGCAGGAATCTAGAAAACTTAAATAAGGGACCAGGAAAATGAATATTAGAAAGTGAAAATCAAAATCAACTAAAAACTATGAACCAGAGACACTTTTTGGGGGGTGGGGGCGGGAGGGGAAGGATTGGGGTCAGAATGGGGCGTTTGCAATTGTATGGGGGAATATAAAAATAAAATTTAATATTAAAAAAAAAAAAAAAAATTGGAGTTGTGCTGCCACAAGTCAAGAAACTGCTAGAAGCTGGGAGAGAAACACAGAACAACTCCTGCCCAAGCACCTTGACCTAGAAGTTCTAACTTCCTGAACTGGGAGAATAAATATATACGGCAGCCTTGGCAAACCAACAGGCCCTGTGTGGTAATCTGAGCATGCAAGGAACTGTGAGACACACTGGGGCAAAAATTAGAAGAGTAAGGAAGGAAGACTCTGCCAAGATGTGGCAGGATGAAGACACTGGGCCCACCTCCTCCACATAGTTAGTCACAACCAGATTACAATAACACAAAGTCAGCAACCCCTGAAAGATAAACAGATGACTACTACATACATCAGGAGAAATGGTGAGGCAGAAAGGGGTAGGCAAAGCAGTAACTGCAATGTTTGCAATGATGCCAGGACAGTGCAGCCTAGACCAGGGAGGGGAAGCTGCTGTATGGAGCCCCTTTGCTGTTGCAGACTCAGGGGCACACGCCCACAATGGGGACTCTGGAGAGCCAGCACTGCACTAAAGAAGCGGGTGCAAAAGTTGGCATGCAGGACAGAGGCTGCACCCTGGAGAACTAGAGCAGAAAGGGTGCACAGTGATGATTACCGGCCTGGTCTGAGGCTCCCAATCCAGAGCAGCTGGAGCCAAACCAGCAGGGAGAGCCACATAGGATCACCTGTCTCAGAAGAAGCTACGACCTGCAGCCTGAGACTGTGAGATTTGAAACACCTACCTTTCACTTTTACTAACCAGAATTTAAGTACCTGAAACTTAGTGCAGCAGCAGGAAGGCCACAGAGAAGGTTCTTTATGATCCGAGCAGACCGGGTAAAGGAGGAGTCCTGGAGCCCTCGGTGGCTTTTGCAGTCCTCTATTGGGATTTTCCAGGCACACGGCAGGCAGGAGTGCCGGGGGGGGGGGGGGGCGGGAGGCTGGCAGGCCTCCCAGCCCCCAGCAAGTCTTCACTCTTTCTGGGCTCTCCAGCCTTCTCTCATGGCCTTTGCTTCTCTGCTCCTTTCGCTCTGCTCCCCTTCTGGTAGTCCTCTTTCATTCTGCTGTTCTGGCGTCCCCGTGATGCCGCCCTTATAAGCCCAGTCTCAGCCCAGGTGAATCCTATCTACCTAGGCCCACACCCTACTCCAGGTGCCCGCCATCAGGCATACATTCAGGACCGCAGGGTTCATCATTAATTTAATCCTAAAGGCGGGAGGGCAGAAAAGCCTGATACTTTTTACCTCACCCTACACTTAGTAACAGAAAGCACCCCAGGGTAAGTGTATTGCAGCCATCTCAAGCTGAGTAGGTTCACTGTTGATTGGGGCAAACCAATAAAGGAACCTTGGAGACCTTAGATTTGACAGGCCTTAGTGCTGGAGCAAGGACCAGATACAAGCACCTCCCTCTCCCTTGTGAGGACTTCCGTGTCATGATAATTTTCGGCTCGGGTATCCGTACTTAGAGGTTTGCACGCCCGTGCTCTCTGGCTTCTTGGCCCGGGTGTCTGTAACTCCAGGCTCACATGCCCTGTGCTCACGCTCCCAAGCACTTATTGCAACATGTTATCACGTGTGAGCAATGGAGCCTGGGAGGACAGCAGGTGACTGTAACGGCTAGCAGCAGCAGTTGGATAAAAGGCCCAAGTAACTCCATTTTCCCTACAGTAAGGCTTCATACTCCAAAAGCAAAAAGAATTCCCAGCATGTGGCCCTGTCTCAACTACGGTCCTCACTGAACACTACCTCTGGTGCCGAACCACAGCACAGAGGTTTGTAAAGGCAGGACTGGGCACAGTGCAGGTTTTCTGATCCCATGCAGACTGGGTAAAGGAGGAGTCAGAGTCCTCAGTGGTTTTGCAGGTCTTTTATTTGGGGTTCACCAGGCATATAGCAGGCAGGGGTGCTGGCTGGGGGGCTGGGAGGCTGGCAGGCCTCCCAGGCCCCAGCAAGTCTTCACTCTATCTGGACTCCGGTGTTCGTTCTGCTGCTTCTCGGCTTCCACTTCGGCTTCTACTGCTGCTACTTCGGCTTCTACTGCTGGTGCTGGTGCTGCTGGCGTCCCCCCGTGACGCCGCCCTTAAAAGCACAGTCTTAACTCAGCTAAATCCCATCTACCTATGCCCACACCCTATTCCAGGTGCCCGCCATCAGGCATGCATTCAGGACAAGGATCCATCATCTATCCTGATGGCGGAAGGGCAGAAAAGCCTGACATTTTCTTTACCCTACAAGGTTGAACCTGGCACAAGACTATAGTGTGACCCAGGAGTTAGCCTAGGGGAGGGGTCACTGTGACTCCCCATCACACAACTCAGGGACCCACAGCACCGTGGGAAGTTTGAGCTTTTGACACTCACTGGAGGTAAACTTTCAGTTCCCCAGTGCCCCATTCCTTACTACTTATTATCCCTTACTGTCACTAGTGCCTCTGCCATCTGAGCAGGTGCAAAGGCAGTAGTCTGTGAGATAATAGTAGTGTAAGAGCTCTTTGGGATAACCTAAAGAGAGTTAACAGCCATGTCATGCGAGTCCCAGGAGAAGAGAAAGAGAAAGGCATAGAACATTGTAAGGGCAGGAAGGACACTGAGCAGGTTTTCTGATCCAGCAGACTGGGTAAAGGAGGAGTCCTGGAGCCTTCGGTGGCTTTTGCAGGCTTTTATTGGGATTACCAGGTACACGGCCAGGAGGCCCCCCAGCAAGTCTTCACTCTAGGCTCTCGGCCTTCTCTCACGTTCTCTCTGCTCTTCTCATGGCTCGGCTTCTCTGCTCCTGCTGGCATCTCTGTGACACTGCCCTTAAAAGCCCAGTCTTAGCCCAGGTGAATCCCATCTATCTATGCCCACACCCTACTCCAGGGGCCGGCCATCAGGCATGCATTCAGGACCGCAGGGTTCCGCCATCTACCCTAATGCCGGGAGGGCAGAAAAGCTTGACACTTTTTACCTTACCCTACAAACATTTATTTAAAGAAATGATTGCTAAGCACCATCTCAGTATTGGAAGTGAACCAGAAATCCTGATCCAAGAGGCCCAAAGAGTTTCAAACAAAATAATTCCAGACTGAAACACTCCAAGACACATTATCATAAACTGTTGCAAGCTAACCACAAGGATAAAAATATTAAAACCATTGAGAGGAAGAAGAGCAGCTTATAGGGGAATACCAATTAGACTGCCCATGGGCTTCTGGGTAGAAACCTTACAAGCAAAAAGGGAATGGCAGGACATATGTAAAGGACTCTAAGACAAATATTTCCAGTCCAGAATACTTTACCCTGCAAGATGATGATTCAAGACAAAAGGAAGGGTAAGGAAATTCACTGAAAAGCAAAAATTAAAAGAATTCATCAACGCCAAACCAGGCATGAAAGAAGTACAAAAGGGGCTATTATAAAGCAACAACAGCAAAATATATAGAGATAACAGACACCAAAATTACACAATGTGGAGGAGGAAGAGAGTAAAAATGGGGCCCATCAGAACAAGTTTGAGATCAGACAGTCCCACTGCCCTTAAAAATAGTTCATCATCAGAAGTCAAACTATCACTATTTGCAGATGATACGATAATATACGTAGAGAACCCCAAAAACTCCACAGAAAAACTAATTCAACTAATCAATTAGTTCAGTAAAGTGGCAGGATACAAAATCAACACGCAAAAGTCAGTAGCCTTCCTATACACAAACAATAAATCTGAAGAAGAAGAAATTAAAAAACCATCCCTTTTATTATTGAAACAAAAAAAATCAAATTATGGGAATAAATCTAACAAAAGAGGTAAGGACCTATACAAATAAAACTATAAAAACACTGTTAAAAGAAATAGAAGAAGACACAAAGAAATAGAAAGACATCCCTGCTCATGGATTGGAAGAATAAACATTATTAAATGGCCATCCTTCCAAAAGCAATATACAGATTCAATGCTATTCCAATCAAAATTTCAATGTCATTCTTCAAAGAAATAGAACAATTCTTGATGAAATTCATATGGAATCACAAAAAAACCCCGAATAGCCAAAGCTCTCCTGAAAAAAAAAGAAGGGAATGGAGGCATCACACTCCCAGACTTCAAACTATACTACAAAGCCATAATAATCAAAACTGCATGGTACTGGAACAAGAACAGACACACAGACCAATGGAATCGAATAGAAAATCCAGAAATAAACCCACAGATCTATGGTCAACTAATCTTTGACAAAGGAGCAAAGACTATGCATTGGAGCAAAGAAAGTTTGTTCAATAAATGGTGCTGGGAAAACTGGGTCGCTACATGCAAAAATGAAGCTTGACCACTACCTCACACCATACACGAAAATCAACTCAAAATGGATTAAAGAACTAGACATAAGACCTGAAACCATAAAATACATAGAAGGAAATATAGGCGAAACACTACGTGATTTGCACATCAAAGACATCTTACAGACACATCACCCAAGCAGTGATAGTGAAAGCAAAGATAAACAGCTGGGACTACATCAAATTAAAGAGCTTCTGCACAGCAAAAGAGACAATAACAAAAACAAAGAGAAACCCCACCAACTGGGAGAACATTTTTTGCACCCAACACTAATGATAAAGGACTGATCACAAAAATCTGCAAAGAGCTGATGAGACTCAACAACAACAAAGAAAATAATCCAGTCAAAAAATGGGCAGAAGAGCTAAAAAGAACTTCTCTGAAGAGGAAATGCAAATGGCCAACAGGCATATGAAAAAATGTTCAACATCACTTGTCATCAGGAAATGCAAATCAAAACTACCATGAGATACCATCTTACACCAGTGAGAATGGCACATATTAAAAAAACTAGCAACAACAAATGTTGGCAAGGGTGTGGAGAAAAAGGAACTCTTCTGCACTGTTGGTGGAAGTACAAACTGGTCCAACCACTATGGAGAGCTGTGTGGAGATTTCTGGACCTACTAAACATAGAGCTTCCATATGCTCCAGCAATTCCACTCCTAGGTATCTACCCAAAGGACACAGAAACATCAATTCCAAAGAACACCTGCACCCCTATGTTTATAGCAGCACTGTATACAGTAGCTAAGCTTTGGAAACAACCCAAATGCCCATAAAGAGATGACTGGATCAAGAAGATGTGGTCCATATACACCATGGACTATTACTCAGCATTCAAAAAAGATAAACACATGCAATTTGCAGCACCATGGATGGCGCTGGAAGGGATCATGCTCAGCGAAATAAGCCAAAAAGAAAAAGAAAAATACCGGATGGTCTCACTCATAGCAGGAATCTAGAAAACTTAAATAAGGGACCAGGAAAATGAATAACTATAAGAAAGTGAAAATCAGAATCAACAAAAACTATGAAACAGAGACACTTTTGGGGGGGTGGGGGGCGGGAGGGGAGGGATTGGGATCAGAAAGGGGGGGTTGCAACTGTATGGGGATATAAAATAAAATTATTATTAAAAAAAAATAGTTCATCATCTCAGCAGATCCTCAAACAAAAATCAATAGAAATAACACATAAGACAATGGAAGTCAATGGAATTTGAGCCTAGACAAAGCATAAAAGGTGCCGAAAAAGAAAAAGACAAATTAAAAAACTTTAAGAATAGCAAAATGGCAATAAACACAGGTCTAAATAGTCACCTTAAATGTAAATGGTTTGAATTATCCAGTTAAAAAGTATAAAGTAACATCAGATAAAAAAGATTTCCAATTTAAAAAGGCAATAAGAGAGCTTCCATATGATCCAGCAATTCCACTCCTAGGTATTTACCCAAAGGACACAGAAACATCAATTCCAAAGAACACCTGCACCCCTATGTTTATAGCAGCACTGTTTACAATAGCTAAGCTTTGGAAACAACCCAAATGCCCAAAAATAGATGACTGGATCAAGAAGATGTGTACATATATACCATGGACTATTACTCAGCATTCAAAAAAGATAAACACATGCAATTTGCAGCACCATGGATGGCGCTGGAAGGGATCATGCTCAGCGAAATAAGCCAAAAAGAAAAAGAAAAATACCGGATGGTCTCACTCATAGCAGGAATCTAGAAAACTTAAATAAGGGACCAGGAAAATGAATAACTATAAGAAAGTGAAAATCAAAATCAACAAAAACTATGAACCAGAGACACTTTTAGGGGGGCGGGGGTGGGAGGGGAGGGATTGGGGTCAGAATGGGGGGGCTGCAATTGTATGGGGAATATAACAATAAAATTTATTAAAAAAAAAAAAAAAAAAAAAAAAGAATGGACCAATATGAATGAGACTTTTGACCATCAATAAATTAATATAAATAAATACAAAAAAAAAAGGCAATAAGAGACAGACATGGATATTACATTATGATTAAGGTCCTAATATAACAAGAAGAAATAACAGAAATATTAATATATATTATATATATATATATACACCAAATGATGGAACACCAAGATACATTATAATTATAATAGAACTAATAATAGTTCTATTGACAACAATACAATAATACAGGGGATCTTAATGCTCCACTTACAACTCTGGACAGATGAACTAGAGAATTAATAGAAGGGCAAGGGAGGTGACATGGGCACAAAGACATCTTTTCAGACAACATAGAAAGTGAACATTATCCTGTTATCCTAAGAGATTATCCTGTTGTTTCTCAGCTCCCTCTAAAGAAAGGGCAAGAAAGCAGCCTGAAATGGCTAGCACCATAACCTAAACTACCATGAGGTGTGTTCTATGTGTTCACTGTGTTTGAAGCAATAAATTCTTATTCTCTCAAGTGTTAATATACCTCTTTTTCCTAAGGCAGCCATTGACATTCCATGTCCTCTTTCATATGAATCAATTACATGTGTTAATACATTGGAAAAAGGGACATTTTAACAGCCTGAATTTCAGAGTAGTCGCCATCCTTTCTATGGTAAAGATAGAAAAAAAAAAAAGACAATGTGTTACATGTAATAGTCTTACATTTATATTCATGATATTTTATATTGGAAAAGGTTTAAAAATTGTAATGAATTCATGTATGTGTCCTGGAACTGCAGAGGAAATTGGGAACATGGGATTTTACCTAAAATTTGAGATGCTTTAACTGGGTCAGGAGTATCTTGCTAAAAGCACTGCTTTCAGACACTGTGTTTTTGTACTTTCCTTCCAAAAGCATCAACCGCAAAAGAAGTATGCACACAAATTAGTAAGAAGACTTTTTCAAGATGCTGAATATGTTTGATCTGAAGAAAAAAGCAAGATTCTACAGAAGCCAGTCACTTTATTATGCCCTACGTTGGCTGGAACCTGACTCCCTCCCCATCTGGCTGACCCGCTTCTCCCTGAAGCTAAGCCGTTTTCTGGAATATATACATTGAATTCTGTTAGCCAACAGAAATCAGGAGCCGAGTTTCAATATCAAAGCAACATCAAAGAAAAAACTAAACATATCGCCCCCCCCCTCATGGTGGCCTAAGGGTTAAGTCTCAGTGCTGCCACTGAGACAGCCTCTGCAGAGGCCTGAGTTCGATCCCTGGCCAGGGAGCTAATCCACAAGGTGGCACAGCTGACCTCTTCTGTTTAGCCCACTACTGTTCTTAGCAGTGTATTTCAGTAGATCCACCTGCTCTGCTCCCTACTCTGTCTCTGGTGAATCCTCTCACTCCTTGCACCTCTGGCCTACACCCCAGTTCTTCTATGTAAAAATAATTTAAAAGACTTTAAAAAACTAAACACATTACCTCATATAAAGGCAGCATAACTGATCAAGAGTAAAAACAAAAAGTTGGAAATTCAGACAGTTTGTGATACGTAACATTTCTCTTTAAAATATGTACATTATAATAAAGCTATCTGAAGTCAAAAACAAAGACTTTTTAAAGCAGCAAGAGCAAAAAAAGTCCGTCATATAAATGACCCCCACTAGGCTATCAGCAGATTTTTCACCTGAATCCTTGCAGGTCAGGAGCAAATGGGGTGGTGTATATTTCCTTATTCTGTTCTTCTGATGGATAATTTCTAATGATACAGCTTTTGATCTGACTGACTCTTCTCTTTGGTCCTGTCTGAAGTTGAATTTCAGTTCATTTTTTTCCTAAGCTACCAAACATTCATTCGGTTCACTTATTGTTTTTATCCTATTGTTGGACTTCTCGTTTTATTCTTTTATTGTTTTCTTGATTTTGTTAAATTGTTTATCTTCATTCTCTTATAATTCCCTGATTATCTTTAGAGAAATTATTTTGAATTCTTGATTAGGCAATTCCTGTATCTCCACTTCTTTGGGGTCAGTTACTGGAAATTTACTTTTTTCCTTTGATGGAATCATGTGCTGATGATTCTTTGTTATCCCATTATCCTTTCATAAGTTTCTGCACGTTCAAAGCAGCAGATAGCACTTCCAGACTTTATAGGCTAACTTTAATAAGGAAAGACATTCACCTGTGGGTACAGGCATACTAGAACATGCTGTGACCTAGGGTCTAGTGGTGCAAGATGCCAAGTTCAGGGTTGTGTGGTGACTCTGGGTGTGGGGGGCTGTGGTGACTCAAATACTGGGGTCTAGATAATCAATAACTCTATGGCCACTGGCAAGCACGGTGGTAGATCCACAGGGGCTACAAAGGCTGTTGGAGTCTTCTAGAACACTATTACAAATGTGTCTTGTATATAAGCAAATGAGTGACAAGCTTCTGTTTACAAAGTCAGACTAAGCTGAAGAGTTAAAGAGTCAAAGCCAGGGTAGTTAGTAGAAGTAGTCAAAGAAGAGGACAGGTTATATTTTTAAGTGGTTTAGAGGTAAAATAAACAGTTTCTTGACTGAAAGGTCCTGAGAACAGAGAAAGGAATTTGTATGACAGGAGATGATGCAAACGTTTTCAGGTTGGGTGACTGAGTAATACTGCTGTTAATTAAACTACAGAATACCAGAGAAGAAAAAGATGGAAAGAAAAGATAATGAGTTGAGTTACCATGTTGAAAATGCCTGTATGAGATGCTTCTGTGATAAGCAGTTCAAATCATGGATTCGGATCTAAGGAGAAATGTGGGGCTACATATATTTGGATTATACACATATCATCTGTGAAAAATCTGCTGATATCGTATCAATGAAACTGCCATCACATTAAATGTTTTCAAAATTGTCTCCTTTAGTATCCATGACAACTCTGGCTTGTACATTATTTTTACTGATTAAGACACAGATTCTGAAAGACCAAGTAACTTCCTGAAAGACACTTAGCTAGTAAATGGCTGAACCAGGATTCAACTCTCACTAACTACAAATTTTCTTACCCTTATCTTTCTGACCCTGTCTAAATCATAGCAGTGGAATGACTCTTCAGGAAAGTGAGGAGCGAGGAGAGACTAGGCACAATATTGGGTGTGATGGAAAAATCCAGTGCAGTCAGTTTGTAGTTTACATTCCAAACAGGGAATGTAATAAAGGGTGTGACTGAGAGAGCTGATAAGCCACCCTGCTATAGTGATTCTCACACCTAATAATAATGGCTGTTCCTCTGCTTCCCAGGGAAAATTTCATTAGTGTCTTTGAGTAAATGTACCTTTCTGACTTTGCAAAATAAAGAGAAATCAAAAACACTTAGTTAGCAATAAGAACGGTGTCTTAGATCTCCAGCCTCTTAGTTTCAATACAATGCTTTAAATGTTGTCAAGTAGACATCTGGTAGACCACCACTGAGAAACATCTCTATTTTAAATTCAATACGTTTTCAGATACTTGTTGTTTGTTTGTTTCTAAGTGTGTGTTATTTTCAACCACTAAATTTGTGGCAACTTGTCGCAGCAGCAATAGAGAACTAATACAATTGAGTTTAACCCATGGATATAAGGGCATTGATGGTATATCTTACTCTCTAGAGCAAACCAACAGATCCTTACTTAACTTTGTGTGCAAAGTAAAAATAAAGTTTTCTACTATTTTTGTTTTGCTGCATCTTTGGAAAATAGACAGTGACTTTCATTTTGCTTTTCCTGAAATAAGGTTTCTGGGTAGACAGTAAAAAAGAGGAACTCTACTCTCCATTAAAGCTTTAGTACTTTCAAAAATTAATGTATTCACACGTATTATTAACAAACACTTCCCTTGCCTTGTAGGACTCTACAATTCAGTTGGGGAGAGTTCGATGTTTTAAAGTTGTGAAATCAAGAGTAGTTTGAATGAGAAGCAGCCAGAAAAGAGAGGGGAGAAGATTCAGATCCACCCTTAAGAAGGACATGGTGCGACGCAGGGCACAGGCAGAGGTTCAGGCCTAGGAGAAGACAGCAAGAGGAAAGATTGCATACAAAAGCAGTTGGGTGATAAGAAAATGGAGAGAATTTGTGTCTAATGGGATCTATTATTTCTCCTATGGAATTTTCTTCTGAAAATGAAGAGGAAAGGGTCAAACAAGCAGAGAAATTTAGAACAATATTATGCCTTTCATAGAGCTTTCGCCATGTCTCAAACACAAAGCTGTCTACACCAAACATGAGAGAACAGAAGTACTGGAGGAGGGAAGTCAACTCTGAGTGCACAGCAGAAAGGCTCAGGTCCATGGTCAGGTACGAAGCTCACCAAAGGAGGTTTTGAATGAACAGAGGATGAAAGTGGGGACTCTTGCGAAGTAAAGAAGAGTTATTAGCACTATATATGTTGCTTTCGTTAGCCATTGGACAGGTACCTTACAACGCTAATAAGTGGTACTTTTGAGTACCTGAAAAGCGGGTATTTTGTGGTTTTTACTGACAGAAAAGAAAGGCGGTGCTCCGTGGTGGAATATTAGAATCACGTAGTATAGCAGTAATCTATTGCTCTCTGACAAATGACTAGAAAACATGGTAGCTTAAAACAACATTTATTATCATTGTCTTACCCTAAACATGTATTATTTTCTGTGGATCTGGATGCTGGGATCCTGGCCCAGCATCTCAAAGTCACAATGTCACTCAGGGCTCCCAGTTCTTTCACATGTTCCCTTGCATCATGATATGGGCAGCAACCCATGTTAGTCAGGGTCCTCTGGAGAGGAAACATATCTACATTGGCTTGCACAGTTGTGGAGGCTGAGAAGTCCCAAGATCTGTAGTCAGCAAGCTGGAGACCCAGGAGAGCCAACTGCAGTTCCTTTCCAAGTTTGAAAGAACCAGAAAATCTGATGGTATAAGTTCGAGTCCAAGAGTAGCAGGCTTGAGACCCAAGAAGAGTAGATGCTTTAGTCAAATTCAAAGGCAGGAAAAGAATGATGACCCAGCTCAAGCAGTCAGACAAGCACCTTCTTTTTGTTTGACTTAGGACTTCAGTTAACTGGATGAGGCCCATCACATTCAGGATGGCACCTGTTTTACTTGGTCTACCTATTTGATGTTACTCTCACCCCAAAACACTTTTGCAGACATACTCAGAATGATGTTTATCCAAATGTTTGGGCACCCTGTGTTCCAGCCGAGTTGACACATAAAATTACACTCTTGCAGACATACTCAGAATGATATTTTTCTAAATGTTTGGGCACCCTGTGTACCAGCTGAGTTGACACATAAAATTAATCATGGTAAAGGCCTCAGCTCCTCACAAAAGGGAACTCCTTGAGTATCTTAGGGCTCCTTGAGTATCTTCGGGAACAGGGTAGCTGTCTTCACCCAAAACATGTGATCCAAGAGAGAAAGCTGGGAGGAAGCCTCAAAGTGCTTAATGACCTGGTGTTGGGAGTCAGAGTCACAGTCACTACACCATATGCTCTTTTTAGAAACAACTCTCTAAGTCCAGCCCACCCTTCAGGAAGGAGGAATACATTTTACCTCTTAAAAAAAAAGACACATCAAAGAATTTGGGAGGATGTTTTTAAACCACCACATCTGGGGAGTTTTAAAAAATACTGACAGCTGTCCACCACCTCTAGCCCTTCTGATTTAATTGGTCTGGTTTTTGGTTGTTTGTTTGTTTTTTTTTTAAGCTTTCCAGGTAACTCCAGTGGCTATCCAAGTGTTTCCTCTATCATATACAGTCACTCTTGTGTCTCTTAATACTCCAAGCCCTTGGTGAGCAAACACACCATGCTGTGATTGCCATTTTGGCACTCTACTGTGGCATACCAAGCGGGTGTGCAAGCATCCTCTGAAAAAGAATTCTGTTTCATTCAAGAATTTTTTTTAAAAAATTCATCATGCTTTTCATAATGCAAAAAAGCAAGTAGTTTGATTTACAATAGAAGCCTAACTGTCAAGAGAAGAGTGTTTAATACCATTTTCAAAAGCAGATAGAAAAGAAAACAAATGTGAGACTTTGCCGAAGAGGGAAGGAGAGAGATGTGTACAATCTGTATGTATCATGCCAGTTCTGTTTCTCTAACGGCCTCCAACTGACACAGATTTGGGCACACTGGGAAGTAGGGTATGGCTGTAACAAACACCTGAAGATGTGGAAATAGGCTTGGAATCAGATGAGGAGAGGCTGGAATTTTGAGGAGTTTGATAGAAACAGCCAACAACACCTTGAAAAGCGGAGAGTGAATGTGAATAGTAAGGATGATTCTGGTAAAAACTCAGATGGAAGTGAGAAACACAGTAGATAAAAGTTCTAATATCTCAGAGAATACACATGCCAGGAACAGAATTCTGGTAGAAATATCGAAGTTACAGGTGCTTCTGGGGAGATCTCAGGTGGAAATGAGGGGAGGGTCGCTGGCCACTGTGGGGAAGGTGAGCTTCCCTAGTAAAAGGCAAAGGACTTGGTTCCACTGTGTTCTAGAGTTTTATGGGGAGTCAACCTGGTGATGAACTTTAGTTTAACTTGGGAGATGTCCAAGTAAAGTGCGGAGGGTGTGACCTCATTTCTCTTTGTGCTTAGAGTGAAAATGCTAAAGGAGTGAGAAAAATTAAGAATTGTTAAGCAAAAAGGGACCAGCAGTGGGTGACTGGGAAAATTCTCAGCCTGTTCAAGTAGCAGCAAAGGACAGGAAAGGGAGCTCAGGAGAGAACAGGAAGGGTGTGGGGAGACAGCTGTCTTGTTAAGAAACTGGACATGTGGCTTATGGATCCGATCAAACTGAGCACGGCTTTGCGCACACTTTGATTTTAGATGTCTAGCCTCTGAACATGTAAGAAAATAAATTTTTATTCTTTAAGTCATCCACCCAGTTTGTGGTTCTATGTTAGAACAGCCCTAGGAAGTAAGTACAGAAAAATCAAAAACAGATACTGACTAGGTGATATGTCCTCTTGCATGGAACTTACGTATACTCTAGCCACTGGGGGCATCAGCAGATAAACATTTTGATTTAATAAACAAGAAGATTAAATTAAGTTAGCAATTAAATAATTTCATTTAAAACAGGTTTCAAGACAGGTGGTTATTTTGGCTTGCTGGTATCTGCCCTGAACACTAAATTTCCTCTCTCCCCTCTCCAACAGTTGTGGAAAATACCAGACAATATTTTTGCATGTGAAAGCCAGTGGGATAAACAGCAAAGTGTTTTCTTGACAAACATCACCGCTCATTAGTAAGGGGTTTACATGTCGCCCTGGCTCTGTTCACACTCAGACGCTCACCGCCAACTGGAGTTGTGCAGTGAACAGACCACTGCAGCAGAAATGAGGAAATGACCAAAGCAGAAGCACCACATTCACTAGAAGGACCCCCAGTGTGGCTGCTGGAGGCATCAAAGGCTGGAGCCATGCAGGCTTCCAAAACCCTGTGATCAAAGTGGCTGGGATGGAATGTTCATTGGCCCTTCCAGCCTCTGAGTTCATGCTCTACTTATCCAGTAACTTTGTTCGGCTCCTGGGAGAGTTAGGAGTGGCCTGCATTTCACACTTCTTTCAGTTCTTGAAACTGCAAGGAATTCTGTCTGTCAGCTTGACACTGATCCCACGAGCCAGGTATCCTTACTTCCTGCAGACAGTAGTCTCTCCTTAGGGTCTCTGAAAACGAGCCCGTCTTCATCTACATCTGAGTGAAAGGGAGCGAGCACTGGCAACATGATTCCTCAGACTAAGGGTCATGACCCACTAGTAGCTGTGGAATTGGTTCATGGGTTGTAACCAGAATTTTTCAGAACACAAAATGTCAATATAATAAGATAAATGAATTCAAATGGAAACTATCAGAATGCCTGCCATCAAATAAAGGTAACTATTTCATGAATCTTTTTTTCACTTGTTTTTTTCATGCATGTTTGTATATGTATTTATGTATCCAGGATCATAGCAAAAGTGTATTTCTTTCTGGCAGTCACGTTTTTAAAAGTTTGGCAAACACAGCTCTAGGGCATGATCATGATTTTCAGATTCCCATCAGTTGTAAAATGACTAATGTGTTTATATGAACAAAGCCATCCCTCCTCCACTTCTTTCTATTAACATCATGTCCCCAAGCCAACAGCACTGGTGTCTGCTGGAAAAAAGTGAATTCCAAAGACTCCATCCAGCCCAAACACAAATGGCAAAATGGACAAGCGGAGAGCTCTGAGGTTTCGCTTACGAGCCCGGCGATTTCCTTGAAACCCTGGGACTGTAGTCACATGACTTGTCTTCCTCTCACTGAAGCGTGTTCGGGCACAGGCTCAAAGACAGATGGATCATGGCTGCTAATGTGAGAGCAAAGATGGACATTTATGATCGTATCATCACAAGGCCATGCTGTCAGTGCTTTGGCGTGGGTGGGATTAAGGAAAACAGGATAATTGTTACCCAGGACACAATGTTCTTAAAACTAGGAGTTTTCCCATCAAACAAGGGAAGTTCACTGAAGACAGAGAGGATGGAATATGCAGGGTACATTAAAAGACGAGCGAGTCCATAGAACTCGGTGTATGCTAGGACGGCATGGCACCATGTGACACAGCCGAAACCCTGGGCCACATGGCACATGTGGTGAGAAGAGAAGGCAGAGGCTGTGTCATAAAGGGAAAGCCTTGAAGGTCATGCTATTCAGACATCATTCTGAGTCACCTGAGAACTACTGCGGTGTCTTATGTTGTATCAGAACAATCAGATTGGCAACACAGATGAACCACGTTATAACACGGACAAGGCCAATTGCTGAGATCAGGGACAGTAAGTTATCTGAAGGCAGGAAAATCCGATAGGACACTATTAGCATACACTGGGAAAGATGTGGTGAGGACCTGAAGGTGGTGGGAAAGCTGTGGAGAGGATGGGATAAGAGAAGAGACAGAAGAAGTAAGACCTTTTGGAGACTGGTGACGAGCGCACATCTGGGATAAGGGCCGCACATCTGGTGAATGGTGGCACTACCCATCAGGATGGGAAGTGGGAGAAGCAACACTGCAGGGAGAAATCCTCGTTGTGGATGAAACTGATATAATGTGCCTCGTTCCAGGTGAACTGGGCTGCTAGATAATTGGATCCTGTAATTTCTTTGTTTCTGAGTGGAAGGACAAGCAAAGAACCCACAAAATGCAGTCTTGAGTCAATTGATGCTTTCCTTTAGAGTGACCAGGCAGTGGTTTGTTTTTACCATGCTCCATGGATGTGTATTTCAGAAGGAAAAAAGACTCAGTGCGCACCAAATACAAGACATTTGGAGAAAGTTAGAGTACTGATTGCCAGATCTGAGACTCAAAGAACATCTCCATTCCAGTATGTGACAACCAAGCTTCATCTGACAGGCAACATGTTCACCTTGGTAGAAAACAGCCAGTCAGGCCAGGTTATGGTCTTGATCACACAAATATGTCTGTGACCCCAAGAAGCCTGCCATGCTGCCTGTGAACTATTCAGATTCAAGCTCCCCTAAAGGGGATGACTTATTCCTAGGAACAAGGTGCGCAGGTCACCCAACATTTGGAGCGCTGTCTGTCAATTAGCCACAGGCATGTATGGTACAGGGTGATGCGCAGGAGCCACTTGGATTTCAGCAATAAACCTGGCGCCAGCAAACATTGCTGCTGAACAAGACCAGCTTACTATTTGGCCTATAAGACTTCAGGAAATCCTTTCACCACTCAATCAAGTAATCAGCATGTATTTCTTCACCAGTGAAGAAACAACATTTTGAAATGCCTCTCTGCACTAAATTACCTAGTCATAACTCTCTGGGTGTATATGCGTGGGGTGGCTAGAGGGGTACAGAGTAGTGTTCAAGAGACGAAACTCTTGCCAAGTTTTTTTTTTTCTTCCTTAGGGAGGGTGGTAGGGAGCATCACGTAGACATCAGTAAAGTAAAAATAAGAAAAATGAAGTAAACTCTTAGCAGGTTTCTGGCTTAAATACTACGCTTGCCTTTTACCCGCAATGTGCAGAGATAAAGATATAATTCTGCTGATGTGGATTAGATTTCATCCTTTCCCAAATTCATGACTTACCTCAATCCCTTTGCAGATTGTTAAAGATCTGTCTGCCTCTGTCAGTTTCAATGGGGTGCCTAGTAGAGCAGAGCAAACCAAATTCTTGGGCTTGCTTCTCAGCTCCACCCCCTTCCACAGAGTTAAGAAACCAGAGGCGGGCCTCCCCTGGTGGGGCAGTGGTTGAGTGCTGGGCTGCGAAGATGCCTGCAGCCTCTGCAGCGCCGGTTCGATCCCCGGCCACCGGCAAGGGTCCCACATGGCGTGCAGACCTCTCCTGCCGTGCCCGCTGCTCCCCTCAGCAGTGTATTCCATCACTCTGCCTGTTCTGTTCCCCGCTCTGGCTCTGGTGAATTCTCTCACCCTCTCATGCTTCTGACTGTACCCAGTGCTTATATAAATAAATAAATAAATAAATCTTAAAAAAAAAAAAGAAACCAGAGGCTGCATTTCACTGAAATGCACTATACCTGCCTTCCCCCAGTCTACAGCTCCATCCTGACCTTTTTAGTGGCTGTTGTTACTCTTTCCACTCAAAGGCTGCCTGCTGAAATTGTATTGACTGTCTCCTCTTCGCACCCTATTTGCTATCGTTTCTCCCTTCCCTCTCTGAGTCCCCCTTCCTGAATTCTCCTGACCACCTGAAATGCAATGCAATTTTTCACCACGCCCCCCCATTGATGTTTGTGCTTTAGCAAGGTGATGACCCTCAAGAATATTCAAAACCAAGAGCACTAAGTCCTGTGAGCCAGCAGTCATCCAAGGTCTACAGCTGCTCACTTGACAACTTCAGGAGGGTGTCTTGCTCCTCAAACTATCCATGGTTTCCTCCACCCCACCCTAAAGTACTCCTCCTTCTTTGTTCCCTTGACTCAAACGGTAAACCATCACCCCACTCGCCTGCTGGAGTCGGGTTCATCCTCTCCCCAATTCACCATTCTTCCCAGCTTTCTTCAATTCTACCCTCTCAACAGCTCTTGGATTCATTTTACTCTATATTTAAAGAAAACGCTGACCTGAAAGTGTACGTGTAGCAAGGGAATCTACCCAGAGTGGGTAACTTCTGCTTGGCAGAGTGCCTGGCAAAAGTGTATAAATGAAAACTCAGGGTCAGGGTTGAGTCCAAGAGTGAGGCAGTCAAGCTGCACTATGTACTAGAGACGGGCAGTGATGAGTTCCAAAGCAGCGGAGTGAGGAGCACTAGGAAGAAGGGAATGAGGTCTCTGATGAGGGAGGAAAGGGGAGATGTGAAGAAGAGGTGACAATGAAAAAGAGCCCAGTTTCATTAGTGGCATGCTGTGGCCTGGGAAGAAACACACTGACTGAGCACTCCCCAGGGGTAAGGATGGCCAAGGGACTCTTGGGAACTGGAGAGCCTGTGATTCCATTTCACATGGCTGGTCTTGGCTATTCCGAGCTGGGATTGCCCTCTATCACCCTTAAACCTCCACTAAAAAACTCAATAGCACTTTGTGCTGGCACAGAGCAGAGCTCCACATCAGAGGGGAAGGAGAAAGAACTGGGGGTCCCGGCAGCTGGTCTCAGGGTGACAGTTACAGTTCATACAATGAAGTTATAAAATAGCTATGAAGTAAATACTTTAGAATAAGTAAATAAATGCAATAAGACGTAGGTAAAACACAAATTAAAATGGGCATAGTTCTAGATGAGGGTTGTGAAAATCTAGAATATTACAAGATCACTGATGATAACTTGAAAAGACTGATCTCTTGTCCCTGGATTTTCAATTTACAAAAAAGGTGAGAGGAATAATGACATGGCTTTGATTCAAATTAGAGAAAAAGAGAGGAAACATGTGGAACAGAAGAGGGAGAGTTCATTGTATGAACTGTAACTGTCACCCTGATAACCTCTGTCCTAGAATTTTCATGATCTCTAATCTAAAATTTCAATAAACTAAGTAAAATTCACAGGATCGCTTACGTAACAGAATTTATATAATAAGCAGATACATATCATCAAGCTTAGGACATCACAATTCAGGACATATTTCAGAAATTATTTCAAACATAAACTATACTTCCAAAGCTTAAAAAACTAGTTTGTCACACACACCCCCAACAGCTCTGTGTGAGAACATTTGGTTCCTACTGCCACCACTGGAGTTTTAGAGACTAACATTTCTCAAGAACCTCAAAGCTAATCCGAATTTGAGAAAGTATACAAATGAATATGTATGTGAGAGATCAACATATCCAGATTCCCAAAGCAGAAACAACATCCCAGATATCTGGGGGTTCTAGAATTCCAGAGTACTTCCTAATTAACTTTGATGGATTACTCAGAATAAGTGAGAATATGCCACAGTAAAAATTCCAACATCCTCAGAGGTGCAGTACAACAAAAGATTATTTCTTACTCACATAAGGTTTGTAGCTGATCCAGGAAACTGGGCACAACGGCTATTCTCCACGTAGCACCAGTTTTCCAGGTCACTTGGATGGTAGGGTTTCTCCAAACCAGCAGAGGCTCGCAGGGTTGCTGTGGGGAAAGTCATGACCTGGTGTCTGCTCACACCTCACACTCACATGCAGTCACAAGACGGTGCCTAATATCAAGAGGACAGGTGCCCCCAAACCTATTTTTTAAATAAAGAGGATTAGAAGTTTTGGTGGCAAATATTAGCAGTATAGTAGTATATGGACTATACACAGCATAACATACGGTGTTAACAATATGTAATTATATAATAATATCACAGATAGTATAATAGTAAGGATATGGAGAGGTTTAGATTTTACTTGTACTTCTATAGGAAAGACAAAATGAAAATTTCCCAGGTATTTTCAAGCACACAAAGCTTTATCCCGCCTTCCTCCCACTTGCTCCTTGTTTCGGAGTGGTGTGACCAACAGAAAGGAAGAGAAGAGAGATTTCATTTCAGGCACATTATTTACATCACTCCACTCCACATCATTAGTGAGGGATGAAGCTTTCTTTTATCTATTATTGACATTTTGGGCTGGATCACTCTTGGGAACTGTCGTGTGTTGTTGGATAATGTAGCAACAACCTCGACTGCTACCATTAGACGCCAGTAGCACCCCTTGTACTCCAGTTGTGACAACCAAAATGTCCCCAGACACTGTGAAATGTCCCTGGGGGTTAAATTATTCCTGGTTGAGCGCCACTTTCTAGTAGCTTCCTTCGACCACTAGAGGGAGGTAGGAAGGGTTCAGTCACCTAACACGTGACATAACCCAGCATGGAGGACAGGATAAACAGCCAAGAGAACGCAATTTCCCCACATCTACCACTTATTTCCCTTGTGACATTGGGCACGTTTCTGAACTTTTCTTGACCTTATCTATAAAATGGGGGAAAAAATATTACCTGGCTCCCAAGCATATGTAAGAATGAAATGAGATACTTTAGAACCTATCCTTTTGTCTCTGTTTGGGGAAATTATTTCTGCATACACTCAGTTGCTACATCTACATGATGTCTATTTCTGGGCTTTCTGTTCTGTTCTAGGTGTGTCTCTGCACATTCCCGTGAGCATTCCCCACTGTGCTGACAAACCACTGTTCTTCTGAGGCCCTCTGCCCTCCTCGCGTGACTTGTCTGGGAAACTGAAAGGGGCTGGAAACAGAAGTACAGAAAGGATGCAGAAACCCTGCAGATACCTTTTCCCCACGCTATTAAGCTGGTTTATAAATTGTTTCTTCTCAGCCCCTGTGCCCAATAAATGGCTGCTGAGAGGCTACATGACCAATCTCCGACATAGTCAAACAAGTTTCCCATTACTGGGTTTCCTCGCATTGCCATTGGTCAGAAGTTCCAAATCAAGTGGGACGGGGACAAGGAAGGTATTAATACAGACAGGACCAGTGTCAGCAATAAGTGACAGGCAACTGCCTGACATTAAAAAAGGAAATGAAAGGGCAGACAATAATTAAAAAATAAAAAGTGCATGCTCTGGAGAGTAAGAAGCCCTACATATCCCAGGAAGCCCTTAGCCGCATTACACTGTCAGTGCCTAATAACTGACATCCCTAATAATGACTCTGACATTTAAAAAAATGCTAATTTCTATTCAGCATGTTCTATTTTTAAAAAATTTAGGATAGTGTGTAAGGCAGTTGAGAAAGATCTCCAACAGAGACTTATACAATATTCGATTTGCAATATACCTCAGGGATCACCTAATCTGTTTTCCAGATGAAGAAAGTCAGTTCCAGAAAAGTGAAGTGCACTTGTCCAAGGTCAGGCGGTCAGAGAGACAGAATTACAATGAAATCCTTGTTTTGCTGACTCCACGGCAATTTCTTTTTCCACTACAGCAAAAATATATTTATATTCAAATAAAATCTATTCATGTAAGTTCATGTATATTTATTCAAAATATATTAAAATGTACATAGTCAAAAGTGTAAACTTATTTAATTAATTAAAATTGTCCAATTTAATATCTGGTAACACAATTAGGGTCCACATAAACGAAATGCAATTTTCTTATACTGAGTTATTAATCCATTGGTCCTCTTGAGCCTTTGTAGTGCTTGAGAAGTAATAATAATAGTATAGCTCTGGTGGTTGTATCAAAGGAGAGAGAGCATAAGGCTGGTTGACTTGAGTGGAGTGATAGAACTTGCTAGAAAGAAGGAAGATTTACATGTTAGAAGTCAGATGAATGCAAAGGCATGTGGAGTGTGGCAATGAGTCTACGTGTGTGAAAATGAACCCCAGGTGCTCAGGGAATTGAGAAATAAGCATCAGCAAGCCATGGCAAGTGGTCAAGGATAGCACAGAGGCCGGGTGGGGCAGGTCCCCTGAGATGAAGCCAGAGATATTGATATGTAGACTTTCAAAAAGAAAAAAAATGTTCCAGGTAAAAAGCACAACATTAGGAAACCTGCAGAGGAACTGAAAGCTCAGATCACATTTTCTAAATCATTAATTCAAACAACTTATCAAACAAGTATGCATTATATACTAAGGTGGGGGGCTGGTTAAGGGACATCTTAGAAACTTAGTCTGTCCTGGAAAATCTAAGTTGAAGGGACAAGAGATTAAGGAAAATAGCCCAAATGTTCTAGAATAGCACTGTGTGATAAAAACATACTACATGTCATTTATAATTTTCTAGTAGCCCCAATAAACAAAAAGCTACAGATAAAATTCATTTTAACAATATATTTTATCTAACTTAACATGTCCAAAATATTATTACTTCAGTATATACTCAATATACAAAAAATATTCATAAAATATTTTACATTCTTTTACTCATCCTAAGTCTCTAAAGTCTAATGTGAGGTTCACACTTACGATAGATCTCAATTTGGATGCTAAATTCATTGAAAATGTCTGACCTACATTTAGGTACTACAAAATTAACAAATGAAAAGGTGACTTCATCACATATCCAAGTTGTTTCTAACATACTGAACAGTGGGCGTTAACTGAGTCAAATACCAATCATGTTCCCGCTTCTAATCACATCCCACTGACAAATCGCTTCAATTTTTTAATTTAAAAGTCAAATTCATTAAAAGCAAATGGATTAACAGTTCAATTTCTCAGGTCCATGGGATAAATTCCAAGGATTCAACCATACTCATGGCTGGTGGTTTGGGTATTAGGCGGAGCAGTTCTAGCGGTGGACAACGATTCGGCATGAGAGTGAGCATACAAAGCCAGTCACCGAGGCTATCAGCCAAGGAGGAAGGAGAGTAGCAAGACAAAAACCGATTTCTAGGAGACTCATCTGCAACAGAATGGAGAAAAGGATAAAGAATAAAAGGAAGCCAATGGATGGTTTATGACAGTCGATGACAAGTGAACTGATGAGGACTGGGGCTGAGGGTGGGGAGAAGCATGACAGGACTGAGAGGCTGTTGGAAGGAAGAACCAAGGAGACTGAAGAACAGACGTGATCCAGAAGCCCTTGCAGCTGGAGGCCTCAGAGGGACTGGCCTTGACTACTTGTTTTGTTTGGGATTTGGTTTTGTTTGTTCTCTATTCCGCCTCCATTTAACAGGGAAAATTGAATTCCAAAGAGGTTTCCAGGAGTTCATGGATTCTGGAGGTTACTCCTGAATCTCAGGAATATAAAAGGTTTATTATTATGGAAAATGAGAGAAGAGAGGAGGGAATAGGATGGGGGAAGAGAATGTGCGAGAATAAATCTTAAATTTAGGATTCACCAAAACAGAGATGATAGGTCAAAACATTTGAGTGCTGAGATCACCTGAGGAGGTATGCAGCATGAGAGGACAGGGGCCATCCAAGGCACAACACATTTTTAGGGACTGAGACGCCTTCAAGGGAATGCTTGCAAAGCACAAAGAAGACTGAACCAGACAGTTCAGGTGCTTGCTCCATGGCCTCATTCATTCACTCAACCAACATGTATCCACACAAAGGTCTGCCAACAGGGTGAAATTCCAGACACAAGTGAGCTGGACCATCCTGGAGGAGTGCACTGCGAGGGTCACAGGACTGACCCCCAGATGGCCGCTACCTGCAGCAGCATCTCTGTCCGAGCCACAATAGAGGAAAAGCCGTGCACAGAGCCACTGGCCTTCGAGAGAGAGTCTGAATGTACTCTATTCCTGTGAAGTTTCACCACCACTTCTAACAAAGCTCGTCCAGCATTTTACTAACAACAGCAAAATCATTCAATTCTTAACTTAAAGGGAAAAAAGATGGGGGTGTGCAGTTGCTGATGAGGAAATCTTCCTGTTTAGAGTAACGGCAACACTGGAGGCAGAGCAAGGCTTTGAGCAAGAAGCTGATGTTTTTCTCCCAATATTTACGTGTGTGGTGAGTTGAGTGTGGTGTTGTTAAAAAAAATAAGTTAAGACACAAGAAAATCGAGAAAACACTGCAGTTCAATATGCACTGATGACACATTCCACCACTCAAGTTTGAAAAGGAGTCAGTGATCGCACTGAACCAGTATAGAAGGGTCTAACTTATAACTTCTCTTTCTATAGAAATGTCATGATATTTTCCATTAAGAATCAAGAGGACCGGGCCTCCCTGGTGGCACAGCAGTTGAGCGCTGGGTTGCGAAGCTGCCCGCAGCCTCTGCAGCGCCAGTTCGATCCCCGGCTGCTCCCCGGCCACGGAGGCGGGTCCCACATGGCGCGCAGACCTCTCCTGCCGCCCGCTGCTCCCCTCAGCAGTGTCCTTCGATCCTTCTGCCTGCTCTGCTCCCCGCTCTGGCTCTGGTGAATTCTCTCACCCTCCTGCGCTTCTGACTGTACCCAGTGCTTGTATAAAGAAAGAAAGAAAGAAAGAAAAGTTCAACGTACTTTCTCTCCTTAAAAATAAATAAATAAATAAATATTGTTAAAAAAAAAAAGAAAGAATCAAGAGGACCACCATATTTCCCCTGCTCTAACAAGAGATTTTTATGCTACCCTGGCGAACAATAGCAATTTTATATTTGCTAGTTATAAAACTTTTATTTCCCCTGCTTTGTAATTTGGAGGAAGGTATTCTGAGTTGAAATGGTGAAATACAATAGAGAAAATTACCTTCTTGGAAACATAATTCCTTTTTATTGCATAGTTGATTTTTTAAAAAAGACCTTTCAAGAAAAAAATTTTTCATGAAGCATAATGATCTGCATAAAGCAATGCTCTCCCTCCATTCAATTCTATTTCTTTCTTCCCCAAATTTTCTTAAAAGGTAGACTCTGCCTTATTAGCATATACTTCTTTGTGACATTCAAGATCATGAATCAGAGAACCATGGAACTTGCAATAGGCACAAGCAGTTGCTGGCAGTGTTTTTTTTCCCCCTTTACCTGGCAGCTCCTGCACATCTTACATATGCCAGGTGAAACACCACCTCTGGGGACAAGGAGCTGACTTGTGGAGACCACTGTGTGCCCTCACAGCAAGCACCTCTACTCTCTTGGAGAAATCTGCTGCTGTTTTTCTTACGTGTGAACACATCTGTTCGTGCCAAAGGAAGTGCATCATGTACCTCTTTATCTCCAGAGAGCAACTAAGTAACTGATCTAGGAAACACTCAATGAATATTTGTGCAAGAAATAAAGAATGGATAAGTAAATGAAGGAGCACATTACTGAATTATAAGAATTAGAATCAAAGCTGAAACTCTTATTAGCTGCATTATGTTGCGTAACCAACTCCATTTCTCTGAGCTACAATTTCCTCATCATAAAAAAGAGAAATACCATGTCTGCCTAGTGGACATCTCAGGGCACTGGAAAGGATCATAAATGACAATATGTGAAAGTTCCTAATAAATGGAAAAGTACTGTGCAAATGTTAGTTATTGGCTGGTGTCTGGATAAAAATATAAAAATCTAGCTAACCGCGAGACAGGGATAAGAAATGAATTTCTTATGTCTGGAAATAGTATCATTGTTGACTCAGACGTGAAAACAAAATCCTGAGAAACTCTTCCTTCTCCCTCACTCTCAAAACCTGGTTAGAACCAGTATCACCTGCTTCACCATCTATCATATCACCCCTCCCCACACTTGACCATGACCTCCAGCTTTACTCAGCCCAAGGGGTGGGATCCGGGTGGGAAGGATGGTCTTGGGTCTTCATTTAAAAGCCAAATGGAGAACCAACTAAGGAACAACCATCTGACAGCATCCTCACACAATTTTGCTGTTGTACACAGTTCCTGTACAGGCGACTGCTGCTGGCGAGGCTGGCCAAGCACCCAACTTAGGCAGTGAGGAGTGCCACATTATGTGCCACAAAAGCCAGGGAGGTTAGGTCAGGAGGAGCCTCCAGTACCAGCCACAGACTATGCCCAAGCAGACTATGCTCCAAATCCCTCATCTCAGTCCCTGTTTGGTACCCCACTTTTATCAGTCATTATATTTTCAGGATCTCACTTCCCATCTCCACCATTAGTTCTCAAAGGAGGTCTTTCTAGCCTATGTCTACAGATCTCCCCAACTTTGAACCTTCGGAAGCAGGTATGAAGTGCCAATATCTTTTCCCATACCAAATTATGGCACCTTCTCCTATACTTATATAACCAAGCAAATTCAATGGAGTTCATGCAATAGTGAGATCAGTTTCAAGGACGCCATCTACCACCAGCATTCCATTCAAAATCTGCCATAAAAGGCAATCTATTATCCAAGCAATCACAATGTTCTGCCATTTTGAGTGCCAAAATATTTCCCAATTCCATTCATTTGCCTTGCCACAATCCTGGACAGACCAATTCTCTCACTGGATTATTGTGGCAGCACCCTAATACTGCCTGTTTTGTACCATTCCACTGCAACTCACTCTCCAAATAGTAGCCAGAGTATTATTTCCAAATACAAACCAGAAAATGTTGCCTCTTTACTTAAGACAACAGATGTGTCCTATTGTCCTTCCGATAAAACTCTTAACATGATTTTACAAGACATTCTGGTGAATATTTAGTTCTCCAGTTTTACCTGTCTTTCCTGCCTCCCCCACTCACCAGTGAAGTGGTGTCCTGAAAATTCCCTGAGTACACAAAACCAATTCAGTCACACAAGCAGAGCTTAATTTAGCTTGTTTTGCTATACCAACCTGACCTGGGTTGTTTCTTGTTTATGCTTCTGGAAATCATAACCAAAACTTAAAACTCTTTCCCACAGTTGATATGAAGTGGCCACTGACCAATTCCTTACTATTTTAGAAAATCTAATCACTGTGAAGAATAGCCACTGCCTTCTCACTAAATTGCTTCCTACCTATCTACCCTGACCCTCGCTCCATGTTTTGGGTTGAATGCTCCTGATTTGCAAACTGTTTTTTGGTATGTGCACAATAAATTTTTACTAATACTTTGGTAATTCATTGGCTTTAATTCAGCTATTTCTGATCCATTGACTCAGGACAGACAAAGCTAAACAAAGAAATATACAAAAAACACTGACGACTTGTTTCTTTTACCTGGCATATTCAGCCCATTTACATTTAATACAACTGCTGCTGAAGTGGGATTTGTATCTACCAGCTTACTGTTTGTTTTCTATCTGACCCATCTAGCTTAGGTTCCTACTTCCCTCCTTACCTCCTTTTTAATTAATAAAAGTTTTGCTACATTTTCCTTACATTGATGCTTTATCAATTATTTTTATTAAGGTAAATTTACATAAAGTGCATACATTTTAAAGGTATAGTTTGATGACTTTTGACAAGTGTAAACACTTATGTGAACTACCAATCCAATCAAGAGACAGAATACTTCTGTCACCCCAGAAAATTTCCATTCCTCTTTCTAGTTAGCACCTTTCCCAAGCATAGATTAATTTTGTCTGTTCTAGAACATCATGCAAATAATTACTTTTTAAAGATTTTTTTTAACACTATATTTATGAGATTAATCCATGTGAGTGTTCCTTCTTATTTCTGAGTAGTATTCCATGGTAGGGATATAATACCACAATATGTTTACCTAGTTTCCTATTGAAGGACTTATTATTATTAAGGGTTTATTATAATAAAGCTCCATGAACTGGTCTTTCTGTGGGTATATTTTAAAATTTATTTTAAGGAAGTATCTATGAGTGGATGTGCTATGCTGTACAGACATCTATTAACGTGAAGTTTTTAACTTACAGATTAAAACATGCATTTTTGGCTTATTAGATCCTAATGCAAATTGGTATTTCTTCATTTTCCTAATACATGAACAATCTAATAACTTAAAATACATTTGTCCTCCAGAATGTTTTGATTGTCATATCTTATATTTTTAGGGCCTCCCCTGGTGGTGCAGCGGTTGAGCGCTGGGTTGCGAGGCTGCCCGCAGCCTCTGCAGCGCCAGTTCGATCCCTGGCCACCGGCGAGGGTCCCACAAAAAAAAAAAAAAAAACTTATATTTTTTAATTTATCTTTTGACAAATATCTGTGTATATTTAAGGTGTACAATGTGATGTTTTGATATATGCATATATTGTGAAGAGATTACCATATCAAACTAATTAGCCTATCCATTACCTCCCATAGCTACCTATATGAAAGTACTTGAGATAGATTCTTTTAGCAAATTTCAAGTATATACTATCTCTAGTCAGCATGCTGTGCATTAGCTTTCAGAATTTATTAATCTTATAAATGAAATTTTATAACTTTTATCACTATTTCTATTATTCCAGCCTTCAGCCTCTGATATACACCAATTTATACCTTTGCTGTCACAATTTACATCTTTTTATATTCTGTATCCACTGACAAATAATTATAGCTATAGTTATTTTTAATACTTTTGTCATTTAACCTTCATCCTAAGGTTTTGTGATATACACACCACCATCACAACATTAGTGTATTCTGAGTTTATGCTATATTTACCTTTACCAGTGAGTTTTATACTTTTATATAATTTCATGTTACTAGTGAGTGTCCTTTCTTTTTAGCTTGAAGGACTCCCTTTAATATTTCTCATAGTGATGCACTCCTTCAGCTTTGTTTTCTTGTGGGAATATCTTTATCCTTCAATTCTGAAGGACCTTGATGGGTATTTTTAATTGCCAGTTATTTTATTTCAACACTTTGTATATATCATCCCAATCTTTCCTTGCCTACAAAAGTTCTGCTACAAAATATGCTTATAGAATTATGAGGGTACCCTTATATGTGAGGAGCTTTTCTCTTACTACTTTCAAGATGCTCTATTTGTCTCTGATTTTTGACACCTTTATTATGTGTCTCAGCGAAGTGTTTATGAGGTTGAAACTGATTCAGGACATTTGACCTCCATGCACCTGGATGTCCATATCTTTACCCAGATTTGGGAGTTTTCAGTCATTATTTCTTTAAATAAGCCTTCTGCTCCTTTCTCTGACTCTTATCCTTCTATGATTACATAATGCAAAAATTCTTTCACTGGATGACAGTTTCTATTCTCAAAGGCTTTCTTCATTTTTTTCATTTTTTTCTCACTCTGGCTATATAATCCCAAATGACCTGTCTCCTAGCTTACTGATGCTTTGTTCTAATCGATCAAGTCTGCTGCTAATGCTTCCTATTACAATTTTTAAGATTCAGTCACTATATTTCTTAGTTCCAAAATTTGATCTTTTTACATTTTCTGTCTGTTAAACTTCTCATTTTGTTCTTGTATTGTTTTCCTGGTTTTGTTAAATAGTTGATCTATGCTTGCTTGCAGCTCTTTGGCATTCTTTAGAACAACTGTTTTCAATTCTGTCACACAATTTGTGGATCGTCGTTACTTTTGGTTTGGTTACTGGAAGAATACTGTGTTCTTTTCATGGTATCAGTTTCTTAAATCTTCTTATCCCATATAGCCTTGTTTATGTGCCTGCATACTTTAAGCAGTCACCTTTTGCAGACTTTATGGACAAACTTTAGTAAGAAAAGACCTTCATCTGTGGGTCAGGGAATGCTGAATCATACTGCATTGTACTAGGCTGTGGGCCTACTGATGTGGGGTGTCAAGTGTGGGCATATGTGGTGCCTCATAGGCTTAGGCATCTATAGCTACACCACTAACAACTGCATGATACTTGGCAGTGAAAGCTGCAGGGTCAGCAATGCTGCTAGAATGAATTTGGAGGTCCTCATTAGTGCTTCCAGGTCCAGCAATAAGGGACAGGGGTAACGGCAGTTCTAGCAAGAAACATTGGCATGTACATGCGTGGCTGTGAGCACTTAATGCAGGTGCCTGAGTGGTGGTAGGGGCTGGCTGTATGCACATACATAGTGGTAAAGCCAACGATGGACACATGAACAGCTGCAGTGTACCTGGCTATCAGCATGCCCTTGCAGGGACTTGCTACAGGCACGTGCATGGCAGTGGAGCCTGGTTAAGAGAGTTGGGGCCATAGTTGTGCAGATATACATCTGTAGGGGCTATTTTGGGCAAAAGTGGTAGTACAAACCAGTGACTGGAGTCAGGGATGGCTTCCGGCCTTCACTTAACTACAGTGGCTAGACCCAAGTTCACGTACAGCAGTAGGGATCAATGATGCATGTTAGGGCCAGCAACATACAGGAATGCAGCTGCAGGGCCTAGCTACTAGCCTATCAAGAGGTGTGTGTCTGTGACAGAGGTCAGGACCAGCTCTTGGTTCATGGGCAGCTGTGAGAGCCTTTGCTGTCAGTGTGCACTCATATGGCTACAGGGACTAGCCATGGCCATGCACAGAGCAGTAAAAGCTGGTGACAGGAGTGGGGGCTGGAAGTCTGCTGGTGTGAGGCAGCAGGTGCTTGTTGTGGGTTTATCAGCAGTACAAGCCAGTGGCAGGATTTGAGCTGGATATGGACCCACACAGATCTACAGGGGCCTGGTTGTTGATGAGCATTCACGTGTCTGCAGGGACTAGTTTTGGGCACACATATGACATTGCAGCCAGTAACAGGAGTCAAGGCCAGATCTGGTCCCAGATCTGTGGGCCAGTTATTTTTAATTAGCAGTTTAAAGAAGGAATTCCATTTGTTTCTGATTTCAGTGGTGATAAGATAGTGGCTATTAGTTATGTTGTTGCTCTTTTAAGGAGCCTTGAGGGCCTTGACTATAGTTACGCATTCCTGTGTATGCATGGGAGTATGAACAGCACTCCACACCAATTACAGGGATTGGGACTTGGGAGGTGAAGGTGCATGGCTGCAGGCGTTAGCTGTTGGCACATGCAATGAGGCAGGTTAGCGACAGGAGGTAGGGCCAGATCCAAGACCATGAGTAGCTATACGGGCCTGGGCTGTCAGATGTGATGGCAGGGGCTAGCTATGGGTACACACACCACATGCAGTGATGGAGGCTGGTGACAGGAGTTAGAGCGCAAGGCTGTAGGAAACAGCTCTGAGTGCATGCACAGCAGAGGAGGCTGTGACAGGTGTCAGGCTATATCCAGGAGTAGAATAAGCAGCTATTAGGCTGGACATTTGACATGAGCTCATGTGTCTACAGGGGCTAGCTGCAGACATGTGCATGGTGATGAGGGTTTGTTGAAGAGACTTAAGCTGATGTTCAGTACTTGCATGGCCACAGCAAGGCCATACCTGCTTGCCAGTCCAGATCCTAGGTTTTGGGCTCCACAGTAACATGGCTGGATGGAGTAGTATAGAGAGACTCAGGCAGCCAATGTCCACAAAAATAAAAACCTGTAAGGTTCTAATTGGCAAAAGCTGCAGGAGGTCCACAGTGAGTCCAGGCTGTGGATTTCTTAGTGTCAAACCTGCTAGGATCCTCGATGGAGCAGTCACCCGAGTCTGTGATGAGGTCCTGTGATGAATGATGAAGGAATCTGCAGCATCTGGAAAGGCTGTTGAGGTCCTCAGTGGTGGAAGCTGCTGGGGTCCTTTACAGAGCAGGCCATGCCCTCCCCCACTGCATGGCTGATACCTGTGGCCTCAGGCCTTCTCGTTCCTACCCATTTCTAGCGTCTCAGCAGTGCTGGTCTGTGGGTGGGGTAAAACTGAAGTGGGTCTTCTGTGCAGTGCTCTGAAAGGGTGGGAAAGCTGGCCACTATCTTGGGCCAGGGAGTTCGCTCTTGGCATTGAGCAACACTTCTCTGGGAGATAGGATAATACAGGCAAAATGAAACAGTTCTTCCTAAGCGCTCCCCACCCCCTTTTTTTTTTCTCCACTATATTGCAAAGTTTCTTAAGAGGACTCCTGAACTCTCCCAGAGCTATTTTCATCTGTGCATAGCTGTCTACTTGATGTTCTCTGCGGTGGGATGGAGGCTGGAGTCTCATACTCCACTATTTTGGTGATATCATTCCCCTAATGGCATGCATTTTAATTCGATAAATCACTTTAGCTCAAGACAAAACAATATTGTTTTGTATTTATTCATTTATATTTACTTACTATATATCTTCATATAGAAGCTGCTGTTCCAAGCATATTTTCATGTCTTTCATTTCCCCCTGCATTTTCATATTTCCATTCAACATTACATTCCTGCCTGAATGAATTCCTTTAATATTTCCTGTAGAGCAGGCCTGTTAACAATGAATTCTCATAGTCTTTGTGTGAAAATGTCTTTATTTAATCTTCATTTATTAGCATGTTTTTGCTAACCACAAAATTTAAGCTATCAGTTATTTTTAATTATCAGTTTAAAGAAGGAATTCCATTTGTTTCTGATTTCAGTGGTGATTGATAAGACAGTGGCTATTAGTTTTGTTGTTGCTCTTTGAAGTTAACGTCTTTCTTCTCTAACAACTTTTAAAATTTTCGCATTAACTTTGTCTTTATCAGCTGTTTTTCCATGATATGCATAAGCATGATTTCCTACCTCTTTGTTGTTACTCTAATTGTGACATATTTGCTTTCTTATGTAGACTCATTTCATGATGACAGATAGAACTTTTCAATACCTGAAAACGAGATTGTTCTTCAGTACCTAAAAATACCAGAGAAGCTATAGAGATGTGCCAGAAAGACTGTTTGAAAGTAGGGAAAGAAGAATGCTTTCACCAAGTTCAGCTCATTTACTAAAGTAAGCTCAGCCCATTTAAAAAAAAAACCTTTTCATAAAAGGGGTAAATTCATTGAAGGAGTTTAAGCTACTCTTCTCCCTACCTTCTATCATTAATGCAAAATAGTAGTCTCCCTTGACTACTAACATTCCTTTCAGTGAAAATCTACTTATGGCTTTTAACTAATGGTGAGCACCAGAATCACATTTATAGCTTTGAAAAATTCATACAGCTATGTTCTACACTTGCCCAATCTGATTCAGATCTAGGACTAATCTTGTCTTGTCTTGTGTGTGTGTGTGTATGTACAGATACATGCAACTCAAGTGGTTCCCAACTTTTTAAAATTCCACTGATCACAAATGCTAAATATCTCTGCAATATATTTCTTCCTTTTACCTTTGCCAATTTAAATCAATACTCCATCTCTCACCTAGACTACCCTAGCACCCTCATAGCTATTCTAGAGTTTACTCTTTGTCCTTTATAGTCCAGCCTCCAAAGAGCTAACATCACCACCCATGTAACTTAAAAATCAGACCATACACTTGCCAACACAAATTCCTTCAAAACTTTCCATCTATGATTCCTAACCCTTGAAGTACTGACAAGTGCAAGTCCGTAAGTTCAGCTAGGGTGTTTGCACAGTAAGACTGGGGGAAAAGAAAAGCAAGTGTGGTAACTGTTTTCATGAAATCAAATGTATTCAGTTTAAATTACCTTCATTCTATGATATATCTTGTGTCAATATATTATTTCATGCTACTTTTTAAATGTCCTTATTTTACAAAGCAAAAAGACAAATCTATGCTGTTCTCCCCAATTTTTAAAACCATACTCACCCATGTGGTCAAAGTCTGGAAAACACTGATTGAGAATTAAGTACAACCTCCTTAACATGATACATAATATGGAAAATCTCCACCCCCCTCCAAGTGTGCACATGCATACACACACTCATGCACACGTGCACATGCATGCACACGCACACACACACAAACACCCCAAGGTTGTCCCTTTACTTGAATTCTTAAAACTACATTTCATTCATTCGCGTTTTCTTCTTTAAAAAAATATACTACTATTAGATCAGTGTTAATTATGTACAATGCACTATACTAGATGGGACATGAAAGTTATCAAGACAGAAAAAGGGCCCTGAGAGAAGTTAACAGTACTGAAAGATTTACATTTTGGAGCCAACTGCTGACTTCAAATTGGAGTTAATTATAGCACCTGCTTATAGCTAGTTATTAAATTATAATCATGGTTATTAGAAAGAAGTATAACGTGCCACAAAAGTGTATGCTGGGAGGATGTGACTTGGTCTTGAAAGCTCAGAGGTTTCCATGAGAAAGTGAATTAAAAACCAAGATTGGAGGCCTCCCCGGTGGCGCAGCAGTTGAGGGCTGGGTTGCGAAGCTGCCCGCAGCCTCTGCAGCGCCAGTTCGATCCCTGGCTGCTCCCCGGCCACCGGAGGAGGGTCCCACATGGCGCGCAGACCTCTCCTGCCGCCCGCTGCTCCCCTCAGCAGTGTACTTCGGTCCTTCTGCCTGCTCTGCTCCCCGCTCTGGCTCTGGTGAATTCTCTCACCCTCCTGCGCTTCTGACTGTACCCAGTGCTTGCATAAATAAAACAAACAAATAAATAAATAAATAAATAAAAATCTTATAAATAAATAAATAAATAAATAAATAAAAACTGAGATTGGGAGGGATGAATGGGCATGAACTAGCTGAATGGGAGAGCAGGAATGGAGGGAAGCGCGTAGATAATGGGAATGCTGTACTTGAAGAACTGATAGGCTGCTAATGACTAGTGCCCATGAAGACAGGAGTGAATACTAGGTAGGCTCATGAGGTAGGCCGGATGAAACCACACCTTATATGCCACTATGGATTCTGACCTTTTGTCTAAAAGTAATGGGAAGCCACTGAACGACAATGAAACATTACAAAGATGGTGAACAGTAATTTTCAGACCAGATTTGTACTTTGACAACTGTGGTGGCTGTTTCCAGAAGAGGACTGAAAGGCAGCAAGAGTGAAAACATGGAGACAAGTTGGGGAGCTGATGAAATAGTTCAAGTAAACAGTAATGGCAGCATGGAATAATGAGGTAGCAATGGAGATGAAAACACCTTGGCAAAATTAGAAGATATTTTGAAGGTCAGATTGATACAACCATCCACACACAATCCTATGCAAACACATTGTTTAATTTTTCACAGGAGAAGCACAACAAAGCTCTTAACACCAAGGGACCTAACGGACGCTCACTACCTGAATAGTGGCTGCAACCCGACTGAAAGAAAAAGGATTACTGAAGTAAGGTTGTAGAAAGAGGCCAGACCACTAGCACTGTGGAGATACTCAACACAGTAGTATTTAAGAGGTGAGGGCTAATTCGTTGAGGAAGTGCAGTGAGCAACCAGAGTAACAAATAGAGGAAACTCCAAAGGGGAAAAAAGAACAAATCCTTGAAGAATTCGATAAGTGCACTGTTTGTAGAGAGCATTCTTTCCATACTGTCTTCGGAGCAAAAGCCTAAAGTTCTTCAGTTGGGGCAACTAAGGAAGAACTTTCAGTTGCAAATTATTAGAAAGGAAAGTGATGTTTTCACAACTTTGAGCACGAGGATGATAGGGACATCTCTCAGTATCTGGCACTGACCAACTTTTAGACAAAAAGAAAACAAAGTTTTGCATAGTCTTCTAGCCTGGAAAGCTGAAATGTTAGCTTTTATTGGAGAGGACAGGAAAGAGATAAGCTCCATATTTTCCTTTCTCAGACTGGAAAAAAATGGAGTAATCGGGCCTCCCCGGTGGCGCAGCGGTTGAGTGCTGGGTTGCGAAGCTGCCCGCGGCCTCTGCGGCGCCGGTTCGATCCCCGGCTGCTCTCCGGCCACCGGAGGAGGGTCCCACATGGCGCGCAGACCTCTCCTGCTGCCCGCTGCTCCCCTCAGCAGTGTACTTCGGTCCTTCTGCCTGCTCTGCTCCCCGCTCTGGCTCTGGTGAATTCTCTCACCCTCCCGCGCTTCTGACTGTACCCAGTGCATGTATAAATAAAACAAACAAACAAACAAATAAATAAATAAACATGCCTCTATAAAAAAAAATGGAGTAATCAATTCTAGATAATAGAAAGAGATGTCATCGGGACTGAAAAAGACATGTTAGTATGTTGTTAGAATTCTTCAAGGGTCAGCTGATTTTGGAAAAATGTGTATAGCATCAAGTTGCTTCCAACGGTCCCCTTAATTGCTTTAATATCTTTTCCATACTGGTGACAACACTAATAACTACACTTCAAGGGTTTTGGTGAAGGAATAAATCTTCAGGATATGGACAGATGTCAGTGTGAACGTGTATGTGCATTTGTGTGTGCGTGTGCGATCCAGGCCTACTGTTCGGCAGACAACTGACACTCAGTAACGGCTACAATTCTTCCCCTTGCCTAATCTTGGTCACCAAACTGAACAAAGGCATGCTAAGCCGCCATGCACACTCCTCAGTTCAGGATCAGGAGGCTGACAGAAAGCTGTATCTGAAAACTGGAGTGCTCAGAACAACTCTGGATTTGGAGGGAGCGTGTTTTTCAGAGGAGCCTCAGATTTGTGACAAGGTCAGAGGAATATGCTAACAGAGAGAGATGACTCATGAGAGAGTGATGAGAACGTGACGAGAGCAACACTTCCTCAAATTTTGGCTTTTCTAGTTTGGAGCAAGTAGAAAAACTATACTAGAGAAAGAAACCCACTTGTAAAGAGATGACTTGGTATCTACAAAGTAATACATTTGGTTGCTTTTATAAATAAAAAGTAAGCACAGTGCTCGTTTTTATTATACTAATGCTTATAAACTATTGCAATTAAGTTCCACTTACAACTGTTAATTCTGTTTTATAATTTAGTTCCTGTACTCGGTTGTTCTTTCAAAACATAGCATGGGTGGTTTCAATAGATAGCAGATGACAGACACTACTTCCAGGTTTCCAATGAATCCTAAAATGACTGCATTTCCAGAAAGTCTGGAATATTTTCCATTGATATTCCATAGAAATAGAGCTATAGAGTCCTATCTCATTTTGCAGTGGATTACTTAAAAAAGAAGAAGCATATTTTATGGACTATCTTAAAAACCAAAACCAGAAAATAATAACCTACATTTTCTAAAATCCATCTGCATCATCAGATCCTTAGGTACAAGCCCTTCTAAGGCAGGGGGGCTAGGAGGATTAGCACTTCACAGCTACAAGCATGAAATGCCACTTCCTATAATCATCTTCATTTCTTTCAACTGAGATGGAAACTTCCATCTCAATTAAGGATTTTAGAGCAAAAAGGATCAGACGCATCCCTTTTGACCCATATCCTTTTGTGTCTTTTTCCCTTTCCAGACATTTTTGTATAACTTCAGAATTTTCACTTTTCCAAAAAAAGAATAGGTTGAGCTTTCTTCCCTTTGAAATGTCTCTTTGGACCCTTTAAAAATCACGTCTTAACTGAAGTGATTTTTTACTTATTTTTAAATTTCTCAGTCCCTAAGGTACACCATATTCTTTAAGTTATTTTAGTAAGAATTTTATATTTTAGCTCTGCCTAGAACTGGAATCTCAGATAGCTTAAAGGCATTTTCCATTTTTATTTTTTAAAGAGTGGCCTGTAAGTATGCTTAGTCTTTTGAAAGTGATATGCTTTGCAGGGAAATGCCCTAAAATATTCACATTCCTATACCCAGACAATTTCAGGGGAGCTTTCTAATAAAAGTTAAATTAGCAAGGGTTTCAAACACTTGCATTCTAAAAGTCTCACCTACACACGCCACCATTTAAATTTCCCAGGACTTTGATGTTTACATAAACTTGTGAATGCTGACTACCTCATATAATTTATCTATTTGAAGGTTTTACTAAGCAGAATACAATTAAAGACTACATTTTTTAAAGATTTAGACCAAAATACTGTTATTACACTTGTTTCATTTAAGTGGTAACTAACTCTAAGGCAAAATTTCTCAACATTGGCACTACTGACACTTTGGTCTGGATTATTCTGTGTGCTGTCCAGTAAGAGTAAGATGTCTAGCAGCAGCCCCGACAATACCCTCTCGATGTGAACAGTGCACCGGCCTCACTGTCCCCAGCCCCCTTACCTCTGACAACCAAAAAATGTGTCCAGACATAACAAATGCCCCAGGGGTTGGGTGCATGGTCATCACCAAAACCAAAAACAATAAGCCTCAATCTTTATTTTTATAAAGGAGGCCTGTAATGTAAAACAAAACTAAGCGGAACCAAACACTCTGGGAGGAAAAACAAATTTTAAAAAAATAATCAAATTAATATTGTAATTATAAACCAATCAGTTTCTGTGCAGTAGAGTCTGATTGTAGCTGAACCTCAGATAATTTCAATACTATTTCTCTGTAAAGGGCACCACTCACTTTTAGGTTCATCATCGTTTGCTTCTTTTCTCTCTGAAGTTCTTCCCTGTATGGCTGGATGTTTTCCTCTCTGTCTGATAATACAGCCTCATCGCCACTACTCTGTTCCTTGCTCACCTCACACCTTTGCTCCAAGTTGTTTTCAACCTTGACTAAAGCAGAAGAAAGAGAACCAAGGGTAACCAATTCCTTCTCCAAAGTATATGCCAAATGATCGATTGGGAAATCTTCCATTCCTGATTTTAGCTTTTTGAGGACACAGTTTATAGGGAGAACTCTGATCAGGTTATGAAGGCACTGGAACAAAACTGTGTGATTCCTAAAATAAAAAACCAAACACAATATTATAAATTTTGTATACAATAGATTGCAATAATCAATAGTCATCTATAAACACTCTAGCAATAAACAGAACCAGTAATGCACGCGTGTGATCACTGATGACACTAAGACTATACCAATCATATATATCCTATACCAAGTCACTTAATATTAGTTAATATTAATCAATATTTTATTTTTAAAATGTCATTGGGGGAGATGCAAGAAAAAAATCTTAAAATAATTATTAGACCCTAGTCAAGCAAAACAAGCCAAAAACAAACAAAAGTACAACAGAGAGCTTCAGTTTCTAAATGAGGCCACAATGACCAGACATGTCTTATGATGGCAGAGAACTACAGTGAGGACGGCTGTTGGACCACACATTCAATATACATACAAACACACACACACAACTAACTTCTCCAAAAGGATGCAAGTTTGATGTGCATACCTGACATAGACCATTAAAATCCCTTCAAATGGTGTTTTTTGTTGCCAACTGAAAACTGTTCCATAGAAACTTCCTTGCCTTTTACAAAAGTACATTTCTGGAAATTCTTCAATCACTTCACATTTCATGTGGTCAAAGAGCCACACCTTCATTGAATTCAGGGCATAACTGGGTGATATGATTTGAAAACAACTTTTGTGTAAGGCTGCAAGAAGTGCGAAGAGATCTTCCATGTGTTCTACAAGAAAAAGATGTCATAAGCTCTGTCATTAAACTCTGTCCATTATCGAAGAGAGTTCTTAGAATTTTCTTATGCAATCGGGTATATGATTTAAAAGAACCAACAAAAATTACCTATAGGATTCTTCTTTGAAAATGTGACTATGTATTTTTCATTTGAAAGATCTTCTAGACTTATGAAGATCCTGCCACACTGAATATAGCCATCTTCAGAAGAGTCAGCATTTTCTCTCTCCCTGACTTGTAGCAGCACAATGCAATCAAAATTTTTGAATGCTAAAAGGGGTGGAAGAGATGTTACAGCAGTAATTAGGTGTACAGAATCTTTCTCAGATGGTGGTTTACTAACAAAGCGTTCCTTTTTCTCTTCATCAGTGTCCACAATCAACCTGATTCTTTTTGCCTGGGATTCTATTTCACATGGCACTAAATGCGGTGCTGGCAAAGAATCCCTCCTCAACTTGATCACCCTATTTCGACACTTCACAAAATTAAAGTTGGAGGAATCAGCTTGAGCCACTAACAGCGATAAAGTCACATGATTCAGAGATCTGCCAAAAAAAAAAAAAAATTCAGAGCTTAATTTAGTCTAAAAGTTCATTCTTTAAAATTAAATAGCTGAGGGCCTCCCTGGTGGCACAGCGGATTGAGTGCAGCGCCGTGAAGCCATCCGCAGCCTCTGCAGTGTGGGTTTGAGGCCGGCCGGCCGGTGAGAATCCCACATGGCGCGGCAGACCTCTCCTGTTGCACCCGCTGTTCCCCTCAGCAGTGTATTTTGTCAGTTCTGCCTGTTCTGCTCCCCGCTTTGTCTCTGGTGAATCCTCCCAGCCTCCCGTGTCTCTGGCCTGTACCCCAGCTCTTGTATAAAAATAAATAAATCTTTAAAAAAATAAATTAAATTAAATAGCTGATTAAATGCCATACAAACAGTAAGAAACTCTATTCTCTCCTTTCATAATAAACATTACTTCCATTGTAAAATATATCAAGAAATGAAGCATAAAAGCCAAAAACATTTTTAAAGATCCTGTAAATATCACTTTTCTGGACAGAGGAAAGCAAAAACTATCCTCTATGTTAGACTTTAGAAAAAGTAATTTTTCTAAAGCAAGGAATAGAAAAATAATACATGGATTTTATCTTCGAGGTAGGTCTTCTATCCTCCCTTCTTCTTAAATAAGAAAAAAGCAACTTCTTAAGAGAATTTGTTTTAATAACTTAGAACTCAAATACCTCTAATGGCTAAATTATACTTTATACTCCCCTAAATGAGTAAAGTCTACTTTTTAATAGAGAACATTGTTTATCCCTCAACAATGATGTTTTGGATATAATGTTAAACTTAATTTCACCTCTATTTCTATTTTTAGTATGGTTATTAGAACATTTAAAATTGCATTATACTTCTGTTGGGCAGCATTATTCTAGGGCATCAAGATAATGTTATCATGTTACAATGTACTTACAGGTGCAAAGATGAAGTTTTCACTCCAACAATCAAGTTATCATCCATTACACGATACCATATCTTCTCCACTATCTGTTCTGAGATTTGAAAACTGTCTGGCGGCTTTTCATCAAAGGTATGGATAGGATTTTCCTCTTTACCACAAAGTGTAACAAGACATTCCTTATAGAAAAACATGTGTAAATAACTGATTATTAAGAAAAAAAAACTACCTTATCAAATGCAACAAAACTAAATAATGTAAATCAGCTAGCTTTATGCCAAGACTCATGGCTTACATGTTTTAAGATAATTTAAAATCTATAATGATATATTATATATAATATATAATTCACTAAAGTAAAATTTATAAAACATGTAATTAGCTATCTACTCAGCTCAAGAAGCACAGCCTGGTTAGAAACAAGGTGGGATGTTCAATCCAGACAGCAGGGATATTAACCGAGAGTTCATTTTGACCAATAATTGGCCAGCATGTGCCCCAGGTATGCTGAGAACGATCCAGTCTTTATTTTATCAGTGATTTGCACTAAACCTATTAACCATGAACTTACATATGAATAAATCTGATTAAACTATCTTTGGACCTGCAACAGATTACTGCTAAAATTGTACACTTAAAGCCCAGGCCAAACTCACTCATACACACACACACGGATTTATGGTGATGATAGACAGGAGCAGGAGGAGTAATGATAATAATACAAAACACTTATGGAGGCTAAGTAAATGTCAGGCACTGTCCTAAATGCCATTCAAGTATCAATTTAACCTTCACAATAACTCTAGTACTCTAGAGGTCAGCAGTGGCATCACCTACACTGTACAGATAAGCAAACAGGCACAGGGAGCTCACTCCCCTAGCCACAGTCACACAGTCAGCAGCAGCAAAGCTGCAATTTGAACCAAAGTGGGCTGGTTCCAGAGCCCAGGCTCTTCTTTACTATTACTGCCCCTCCATGTGGTAATGGCTGAGAAAAGATTTTGGCACTTACTGTACAGAGGAGCTCCTGCCAATATCTGTGAGATTTAAGACAGGGTATTCATCCAAAACCTACGGAAATGTTTACTACCTGCCAGGATTGCTTTTAAAATTAACCATGTGAAGGGCACAAGATGGTGCATTACACACAGTGGTTTCAACCATCTATTTCTAAGTATCTCTTCCCCTTTTCTCAAACGGACAAGATCGTTGAGGTGGGTGGGGGAAGGGAAATGAGGAGACTTTTACAATAGGGGTCATGAGGTTTTCCAGGGCAGTTAGAACAGTAATACAGAAGCTCAACATGATGTGCTTCTGTTATGTTTCTTACAGTAACAGAATCATATTTTTGTACCCAAATCCTCATATTGCTAAGACTAAAGCAGGCAAAAAACAGACCATTACAAGAATGGTAAATAATCTCAAAGGAAGTCAGAGCTCAGGAGCAAGGTGACTTAAAAGAATAAAATGCAACATTAAGCTTCCCGACATCTAGCTCTCTTTTGGTTTTTGTAATATTGTTATGCTATGTCTTTCTCTGGATGGAACTAATATGCATCTATATAATTTTTATGATGTTGAAACAGTTTTTGCTAACTTTCTACATTATTGAACCAGCACAAGTAACTGCAAGGTACCTGAAGGTGTTCTTACAGTGAACAGATATGAGAACTAAAAAAGCACTGCAATTTAGGGACATTAACAAGAGGAATAAATATCTTTAAAAGAACACTTTCTACAGTAATGATGAAATTACATCATCATCAACACAAGGTTAAAAATGCTCAGTTTATTCTGTTTAAGAAGTCAAAAATATATAATTCACTTTGAAGCAATTTCTATTCAAACCATACAAATAAAAAAGTTGAATAGTTAAATCTTTTTTAAGCAAAATGACTTATTCCCCAAGGTTCCTGATAGCTGAGATTTTAATATCTTACAGAAGAAGAAGAATTTGCAAATTTGTATAATATTGGCCCCTTAATCAAATATTTTTCAATGTCATAAAAGCTGAATATTATAATCCCTGCCACTTTTCTTCTTGATCCACTGAACAGCATTTTCTAACATATTCCAATATTCCAATTTAAATAACTGTTCAATAGCTTGCATAGTCTCAATTCATGAAATGATAAAATGATGACATGATTAATTTACCTCCTCTGTACTTGAAGTACTATCATCTTTCCCGTGAACCAGATTGATAAAACTTTTGCAAGATTTTGAAATCATTTTTTCCTTAAGTAAGAGATGCTGCTGTAATTCCTGAATAGAAGCCAAACCAACCTGTAAAGTAGAAAGGAAAATCATTGCCAGAGACATAATTTCAAATGAAACCTGACACACCATTAACTCAGGGAGCACTTTCTCCAAATTTGCTTATTAATTCATTTTTCTATAGAAGATCAGAGGGCACTTCCCAGAGCAAAGCTGTTTTATATATTAATTTTAAGCCTCTAATTTTAAAAATGTACATTTTTTTCTTTCAAAGGAAAAAAAATCACACAGCAAACAACTGCAATAGTTTATGTATCAAATTGAGAGAATGCCCACATATTAGCATGTTTTGCCACTGAATTAAGTAACCAATATGAATATGAATATGTCCAATGAATATGAATAGAAATCAAGGTGTACCAACACTCGTATGCTTACAAACTATTTTTCTGACTGAGATAATTTCTGCTTCAAAAACAGAGCATCCACAAAAGCAAAGACAGCACCATCACTAGAAACAGTCATGTTTAATTTGATACTGTCTGAAATCCTCTGTTCACATAACCTTTACAACAAAATTTTAAAGATAACACATAACAGCCCTCAAACCGTCAGGATTTATTTTTGTGCTAATAAACTCAGTACTAGAATCAGAGCTTAGCTACAGAAAAAAGAGAACTGGCTCTGAACTGGGTAGAGAGCAATCCATTCCTTTTTATACTAGATAGATCTCAGCACTAAGGATGAAACATTCATGAAACGTATTTTGTTGCTGAAAATTTAAAAAGAGTCCCATCATGGAACTGATAACTGTTTCATTTCAGATGGAGTCTGAGACTGTTTAAGAATTAATCCAGTTCTTAATGTAACACATTTGTTCTAGACTTAAAAAACAAAATGCATCTTGTTTTTAGATTCCATTTAAATTACGTTTTAAGACAGGTGAATTCTTTTTCTTTCTATCAATGAATACAAGTTGGAGAGTGAAGTCTGAATTATATCTTACCTCATTGCACAAAGATTGCAAAATGTCTAGCTAATATTTTAAAACTTCATCTGTTTACCTAGTTCTGTGGGCTCCACATCACTTACATTCCATCACTCCTTCCTGGAGTAACTTGTGACTTAGGGGAAGGGAGATGTACCCATCAGAGGTGGAGAGTCAAAGAGGAGGCTGCTGGGGGCTTAGGAAGTGTAAGAGAGGAATGTGTGGGCAGAGTGTAAAGAAGGGCACCCCCAGACCTTACCCCTGTTCTCCCTTCCCCACTCACCCTCCCATGCTCCAGGCCTAACTGGTGAACCACTAAACGTACATAACTATGTTTTGTCAGAAAATGATGAAAATGAGCACATGGTAAGAAATTTAAACCTAAAAGTTCCAATTGCCTTCCCTTCCTAGACCCTCAACCCCATTTGCGCAGCCAATAGATTGTTCACTTTTCCAGAACTTCTCCATGTATGTGTTAAGGAATGCTTTCTTTCTCCTCCCCACATACAAAACCTACCCCAAACCAAATACAGGTATATATACTACATCAAACCTTGCTTATTTTACTTTTTGTATTGCAATGTTTCTCATGCATGCAGAAGGCACAACATAAAACACAGTTCACAAACTACTAGTGAAGTCAACACCTATGTAATCACACTCAAGGCAAAATGCCGCACTCCAGGAGCTGCCTGGGGGGGCCACCCTAGTCACTAAGCTGGCTCTGTCCACGGGAGGCAACACTCCCCTGCCTTTAAGATAGCTTCCTTGTTTGTCCTCATAATTTGATCATCATTGTATGACCTCCTAAAGAATAGTTTTAGTTTTTTGTGTTTTGCTTCTGAACCTTTTATAAATGGAGCCATTCCGTAGATGTTACATTTTAGAGTCACTAGTAGCTGAAGTTCACGCCTTTCACTGCTCTCAAGTGTGTCATCAGATGACTAGACCAGTTTTACTTCTCCATCCTCCAACTGACGGACATCTGGATTACACGACTCCAGCTGCAGAGCACTATAACCAATGCTGCCATGAACATTCCTGCACATGTGCACAAGTTTCCCCGAGGTCCTGATCTCCCACTTACCCTCCAACAACGGGCCGGAAACCCACTTTGAGGCAGAAAGAACAGCGAAATGGACTCGAATGCTAGCTCTGCAAGTTATATAGACTTTCTGTCTCTCCATTTGTTTCTGCATATGTAAAATTCAGGCAAGTCTAGACTTGTTAATCTCCAAAATGCTTGGAAATTTTTTTTCCCCCCATGTGCCCTAGGCATAAAACAGCTCCGGCCACCAATGCAGGCATCCAGCTAGCATGAACAAAGGACTGTGCGTCTTCTTTGCCCCTGAGTGATAGAAGAATAACACCACCAATCAGGTGTCTCTTTGCCCATCGCCAGGGGTTAGGGTAGTTTTATCTATGCTAAGGGCTGCCGATACCATGGGTCACTGGAAACAAGATGGACGCCTGCCTGTCTCGTCCCCCCGTTTCTGTGTGACCCTGCGTTTCTTTCATGTTCCTGTTTGTCTCTGAGCTCCATCTGGCTAATTTTTCTAACATGTGCTCTGGTTTGCCTATCTGCTCTGTGTCTCCCTGAGTCAACTGTTAAAATGATCTGCTGAGTTTTTCTTTTTTTTAAATTTCAATATATTTTCAGTTTATAGAAATGGTGTCTGGTTATTTTCTGCAAGCATTACTCATAATGTCTTGTTTCTTTTTGTGCTTATTCTGTGGGTGGTTCATTTTCTTTGAAAAATAACTTGGGACATTTATGAGAGGCCTCAGATAAATTTGCGTTTTGAGAGAGGATTTTGTTTGTTGCTGCCAGGTACCTAGGATACTCCTGCTTTAGGTCAAATCTCTCTAGGTTCCAGTCTTTGGAGTTTGGCCTGAAAATGTATTCCTTTATTTTTAGCTTTTTGAAACTGGACATTCAGTGGTGAACTTAATGTAGTATATACACATGTTGATTCTCGGTGTACATCTGACTTCTATAATGTCAACATGCAATGTTAACTGAATTTTTTTTAAGTTGCTTAAAAAATATTCCAATTATCGTTTTAAGCTGTTTTAATCAGAAGAGTTACTCTAAAGAAATTAGATGACATTATCAGAAGTGGAACTTCTGAAAATCATGTTAGCATAAATGAAATTATTTTGAGATCATTTTTAAATCAAAAAAATATCTACCTTATTCTTTGTGATATCTGCATAGTGTGTCATGTTCCATGTGTATCGTAATTCAGTGGCCATTCTCCTAATGATGGATATTTTTATTTTGACTGAATTGTATTATTTATAACTACTACCTATATGTTTCTGTACAATAACCTTTTCTTACATGTACAAGCATATCCTTAGAAGAGATTCCAGATATGAAACTGTGAGAATAAAAAGACATGTGCAATTCATATGTTAATAGCTCTAACAAGTTTCCCTCTGAGGAGGCTCAGCCACTTTATATTCTCATCAATAGTGTCTCAGAAAGTATATTTACATTAAGGAAAGTAACCCTTTGTCACACATCAAAATTGCTTTTTCCACAATTTATCTTTGCATTTTACTCTGTTCAGAGAACAAAAGTTTTTAAAGCATCAATCTTTTTCTGTTATTGTTCTATGTCCACTATGTTTTTACCTACTCACATTCACATCTACTATGAATTTATAATTCAGTAAGAATTTAGTGAATTAACTCTGAAAGTTATAAGAGTTATAAACTAATTTTAAAACAATCTACAAAGTGAAAAATATTAACTATCTGGTCCTTTACCACAAAAATGCCAGAGATAGAGGAAAAAGTTAAATGGCACCACAATGAAACAGACTCATCTAAAAGGAGGGGCAGTTGGCCTGCCATCCACAGTAGTGCCATTTAAAATGAAGGGGTGGGGCCTCCCCGGTGGCGCAGCGGTTGAGCGCTGGGTTGCAAAGCTGCCCGCAGCCTCTGCAGCGCCGGTTCGATCCCCAGCTGCTCCCTGGCCACCGGAGGAGGGTCCCACATGGTGCGCAGACCTCTCCTGCCACCCGCTGCTCCCCTCAGCAGTGTACTTCGGTCCTTCTGCCTGCTCTGCTCCCTGCTCTGGTTCTGGAGAATTCTCTCACCCTCCTGCGCTTCTGACTGTACCCAGTGCTTGTATAAACAAACAAACAAACAAACGAATAAACAAACAAACAAATAAATAAATAAATCTTTAAAAAAAAAAATAAAATGAAGGGGTGGCATTATTCTAGATGAAAAGGTCAATGAGACATCTAACAATCAGATACAAGTGTCAACTTTAGTTAGATCCCGAAAAAAGCAGCTAAAATAGTTTTGTGATAATTGAAAACACTTGAATATAGACTAAAAAGTAAGTAAGATTAAAAGATCATTACTAATTTTCTAAGTACAATAATAGTATTGAGGTTACATAATAGAATGGCCTTATTTTTAGGAGGTTTCCGCTATAATACACCAAGAATGAAGTATTAAATATTTGTAACTTTCAAATAATTCTACAAAAATGTATATAAACAAGCACAAAGATGAGGCAAACATGATTTTTTAAAAAGTAACAGCAGTTTAATCCACATGGGGACCAAAGAGATAATCACTGATAGAGATAATTTAACTTTTTAAAAAAACTTTTCTGTATATTTTGAACATTTTTATGAATAAAAAAGGTAGGTTATCAAAACGATAGCTAATTTCAATACTGGTTTCTTTTAAATTATTATTTAATATTTATTTAAATTAAATTTTTTAATATTAAATAATTATTTTAATAAAAATTTGAGTATTTTACAGGGAACATGCATTACCTTCAAAGATGTGGAATAAACAAAAACTTTCATCAGAAGTTTTGTATGAAGACCTGAAGGTAAACTATTCATGTTTGCAACATGTTATAAATCATATTTGGCGCTTCCATAAAGTATGTTGTGATACATTGATACTACACACTAGGAAAGAATGTGTTTTCAAAAGTCAGCTTTTTACATTGTATCATGAGGCTTAATAAATTTATATTATCTTACTACAAAAGGTATCATTTTAAATGACATATTTATAAGTAATGTCATAACAGTTTTTTTATTTTATTTTATATATTTTTACATCATTTTTCACTTTTGCACAATGTATGCATTTTCATCTTGGTTATATTCCCCATACAATTCCCATCCCCCCCTTGTTTTGACCCTAATCCCTCCTCACCCCCCGCCCCCCAAGAGTCTCTGGTTTATAGTTGTTTGTTGATTTTGATTTAGAACACCATGTTTCCCCAGATACGGTGTTGGGTCTTATTCTTTAAGGCCCTTTCTTTCCTTGGTTTAGAACAGCACTAACCCCCAAAATTCAAAAGTAAAAAGCAAACAGAGGCACTAACTTGCACTCTTCTTTCCAGAGGTGGAATGATCAAACAACGATTCTTCTGTGTGTCTTCAAATAAATCATTTTCGTTGCATTCCAACGGTTCACTCTAATAAGAAAAGAAACTAAAATTGAAATTCTGGAATAAATTGAAACTTAAGATTAACAAAATACACCTAAAATTTATCCAATCACTTTATCCATGAGAAGTTTTCCATGTTACATGCTAATTTATAAAAGACAAAATATCTATTTCCCCCATCATCTTCTTGTAACTAGAAAAGAAGAACTACTATAACCTCACACCTAATACCCATTTACAGGTTTCTCTCTTTCTGAAAGTAAAACACTCCTATTTGGTATGATCTGGTTGGTTATCTTTTTGTTCTGCGAATGCTCAAAATTGTTCCCTAATCTACAAAATCATAAATAGAACTTCCTACTTTCACAGTCGGAAAAACCTGTATTGCTTCAAAAAGTATCAACTTACTAGCTTTTTATAAAATCCTATTAAGTAGAGAAAAAACAAATCATCATTTTACAAATGAAAAATGCTGAGGCTCAGAATATTTATATGGATCTGAAAGTTCAGGGGTATTACTTCTCTTATGCCCAACCTCTTAAGTTATTATGAATTGCTACTTCTTTTAATAAGGTAGGTTCACTTCACTTTATTTTTTAATCCAACTTATCATGTTTATTGGACTAAAATGTGATTTTTAGAAGTAACAATGAAGTTTATTTTACAATATTATCATCATTTGAATGACTACTAGATAGTTCATATATAAAAAGCAGTCAATTTGTATAACTTGTTGAAAGGGGATTCAATGTATATATTTTAAAAAGTCAATCTGGGCCTCCCTGAGGGCACAGCAGGTTGAGAGCAGTGCTGTGAAGCTGTCAGCAGCCTCCACGGTGCCAGTTCGATTCCCGCCTGGCTGGGGAGATTCCCACATGGCCCGACAGACCTCTCCTGTCTCATCTGCTGTGCCCGTCAGCAGTGTATTTCGGTCCTTCTGCCTGTTCTGCTCCCTGCTCTGTCTCTGGTAGACTCTCTCACCCTCCCGCTTCTCTGGCCTGTACCCCAGGGCTTGTATAAATAAATAAATCTTTAAAAATAAATAAATAAATAAAAGAGTCAGTCTATGTATTTTTAAAGTTCAAAAAGTCTAGTTTAAAAGCACAAATCACTAAAGGGTGGGTCAAAGTTTTAAAGCACATTTCCTAAACTGGTTCTTAATGTATAAAAAGTAAACAGAACTTACTGAATAGTTTATGCTGCCAAAATCTGTTATTTTAAATGAACTCAAGCAATCTAAATTCAAAGAGTCATTAAAAATTAGTAGTACTTGTTCAGTTCCAGTTCCAATAAAGTCATCTATCAGTACTGACTTAATATTTTCCCACTTAGCAGCAACCTGAAAGAAAGAGAGTAGCAAAGGAGGAACAGAGAAGGGGAAAAAGTCAGGTATGAAATCAACTAAATCTTTTTGTTGTATTTAATTATAATTTGTCATCCTCAAGCTTACAAACATATCATGAAAATGGTAAAAAACAAAAAAATTAGATTAACATACTGGGGGATCAGAAAACATAAGGAGTTATAATCACTTTATAAATAACAGGGTACTTAGATTTAATATTTTATCAATGCTTGTCCAGGGACTGCCATGTGCCTGATTTCCGTATTAAACTTTCATTATAATTTATAAATTCTAATACTTCCCATCACTAAATATTTTGAAATTCTAACTTTTCTCATGAGTAACTCCAAGAAGATTCCTTCTCTAACATCGTTAATTTAAGGACTCCCATAAGCTTTAGTGGATATGTATTTATCATCAAACCAATTATGCAATGAATTCAGTTGCATGAAGTAACCAGAAGGTATTAGTAGACACTTTAAGAACTCTCAAGCAGAATGACCTTTAATGTAGTCAAGATGAATTTACTATCCTAAAGTGTGGTGGGGAAGACCATAGCCACTATCAGGGGCACAGAAAAGCAGGGATCCTAATAGTGGGAGGCCTAGAAATGTCCTAGTCGAAGGGAATGTTTTGATTGGTCTGTAATAAAATATGACACTGCAAGTTCAAAACAGAAGACAACCTCTGTAAGGTCCATAAAACTGCAAGTCTCTAGATTGGTCCCTGGAACTCTCTGGGAATCAGCTACTCCTTCTCCCACAGGCAGAAGAGCTAACAGTCCCACTGAGAATCCCAGAAGCGCAGATATTTCATCTGGATGGTATGGGAGTGCAGGTTGCATTAGAGCCAGAATGTAAGACTCTCCTACCTACATAGCCAAATATCAATCTTTTCCCTATATGACTAATTTCCAAAGCAGTGATTTTTCACTTACGGAGGGAGGAAGCTAATTTGTAAACCCATATCCTCTCTCCCTCCTACCCCTCCAGGAGTATCATGGAGCATAATGAACTATGTGAGGAGACTTTAGTAATAAGAATGTGCTCAGCATGCAAACACCATAGAATGCGTGTACACACATTTGCGAGCTTTATCTCTAGCCTAGGATAGTGCCATCCAAAGGAAATTAAAGGTGAGTTAGAAATGCAAGGCACGCACATACGTAATTTAAAATTCTCCACATGGGTTAGTGGTTGCTGTATTAGACAGCACACTTCTAAAACATATTAACTTCTTTCTGTCTACAATACACCAGTATCTGTTTTAGGAGCACCGGCCAATGATGTCAATGTTGAAATGGCCACTACAGAGACTGCCAATTTTGCAGAGATGATTTTTATTTAAGAGAGAAAGTCTAAAACCAAAGTCATACAGAAAGATCAGATTGCTGGTTCCCAGAGGCAAGGGGAAGGGAAATTGGAGGAAGATGACCAAAAAGTATAAACTTCTAGTGGTAAGATAAACACTAGGGATCTAATTAATGTACAACAGGATGGCTATAGGTAACACCAGTTGTGTGCATCGGAAGGAAAACAACTTTTTTCCTTCTTTTTGGTATCTCCTTGAGATGTTCGATGTTTAAACTTTTTGTGGTACTCATCTCATAATATCAAGTAAAATCATGATGCCGTACACCTTACACTGTACATAGTGCTGTATCTCACTCAAAGTGGAGGGGGGAGAGAGAAAGAGAAAACCTAAGAGAAAAGCTCCTCATGTGTTTCTCAAGACTCAGCTCTTGTGTTTCAAGTCCTGCCACTTATCAAACATTATACCTGGGACTTTTGTGAGGAGATGATCTGAGAACTGCACTAAACTGGATTTTCATTCCATATTCTAATTGATACTTGCTTGCATTTTACTTACAGAGACAGGGCAAGTCCTTTAGGGAATGAAGTGAGTCACGGATGACAGTCCTGGTCTTTGTTTAATCGAACCAGTGACCACTTACTGCACTGCACTGGGTGTCAAGCTCTGTGCAGACATTGATCATGTGATTTTACTGGATTCTCCCCTCTCAAGCAGGATGACCTCAACTTTATAAAGAGGGAAAGTGAGTTCACAAATTTTAAAAGCATTCTTTACAGCAATACTAGTAAGGCTCAGTGGGATTCAAACACAGGTTAAGTTTGTTCTTTCCATCACCCTAACCCCAGTAAGGATTCTAAACATTGTACGATGTTTCCCCTGTACCATTTCTTGAAAGGGGAGTAGAAAAAGATAAAAAAAAATGTTATCTTCCAAACAACTTTCAAATAAAAGTACAATGCACTTTAAAAAGACTGTTTTCAAAATAAAATAGGATAGCTTTAAAATATTTTCCTTTTGAGAATTTAAGTCCTCTATGTATTACAGAGGTTGAATATATTTATAGACTCCTTATTCACATAAAATAACAAAAAATAACTTTCAAACTTTTAAAAACATTCAACAATATTTCATGTAAAGGTGATAATATAGTGATAAAAATTTTAAGTGAACTTCTAATGAACAGGACACAGAAGGCAGTATCTTTCCAAAGTAGCTCGGAACTTAAAAAGTTACATTACATACTAAAAAATTACTTATGAAAGATACATTTCTTCCATCCAAATACTAACCAGGCCTGACCCTGCTTAACATCCAAGACCACACAAGATCAGGCATGCTCAAGGTGGTATGGACAGATGAGAGATATTTCTGACTAGTAATGATTATCTTGAATTATAAACACTTCACATCACATAACTGAGCTGATATGTATCTTAAACCAGGGTCAGAGAAACAGTACTGGTAGAGCCACCCAAACCTCCAAACTCCTATTCAGTTTCTGCTCCTTTGTATGTGTTACTGAACATGCAATTCCAGTGCATATTTCAAAGCAATTTCCAAACCTTACCCTAAAACATACAATTATATATAGATAAAATGTGAATGCTTGCTCTGAGTTTTGAAATAAAGCATAATAAAGTTCTTTAAGCAGTAACTTTTAGAAAAATTATCACTTAGCATTTGTCTCTAGAGAACAACTGTCTAATTACCAACTTTTAAATAACAACTATATAATAATTGCAGCTACATATTTATGTATTTCCAAACAACTCAAAGATTTTTTTGACTCAAGATGGCAAGTTAAACCTTTATCAGGTAATATTCAGGTAACTTTAAGAAAAAGAACAATGTAATAGATGATTTTAAGTGCAGCCCTAAAAATGGATTTGGATAGTAAGACTCCAGGATGAACTCTATAAACCACAGGAATGCTTAATCGATCCAAGACCACACCAAGTGAATGATTATGAAAATAAGCACAGTACCTGAAAGTTCTTATTCCAAACAGCACAAGCATCGTTAGACCTAAAGGATACCACGAAGAGGATTTCTCCTCCACCGCCATCCATAAGTTGGACTGCACAAGGATCTCCAAAAGGAAGCTGGCACACACTTTCAGGAGTCCCATTTTGGAATGAAATCAGTTGATTCTTTCGAGTGAGGGCAACCAGCCACATTCTTAACTGGTTGTTGACCATTTCGGTGGCACAGACATGCACATAAGTGATTACACTGCTATAAGCAGGGGGGATAATGTATGAATCACTTAACACTTCTTGATTTTCAAGAGCATATACACAAAATTTGGTATTCTGAATTGCAAAATCTGATTTTGAAAACTGGGTCCATCCTTCCTCAGATAAATAACATCCCTTTTGTCCTAATAAAACCATACCTAGGTTTTCAATTTCTCCTGCCCACTCAATAGAAGACAAGTTAATGGACATAGTAACAACTTCGCCAGTTTTGGAAGAGATACTGTAGAATGTTTCGACATGTCTCCATAAAAGGAAGGGGCCATTCAGGACCCTTAACTCTTTCAACTCATGGCCAAGGCTAAAACTCAAACATTTCTCAAACTTATTGGTACTGTGAAGAAATAGTAGAAAATACTTGAAAACATTATTCTTTTCAATACTTTGTATTACAATATAAGGGAGGTTAATTCCAGTTCTGAAATCAGATGCACAGTTGCAACACACAATTTTCAAAGGGGAGTTTTCCTCTTTTAGACTAAAGGATCCTGTGGATTTCTGAACAAATGCTCTTGTTTCTCTGTCAAATACCATTCTTCTGACATGTAATATAGGTATTTCTGCAGGCCCTTCATCTGCAAAATTTCCTTTAGACAATCGAAAAACAAGAACTTCCCCATTATGACACAAGAACCTTTCTTGTTCATCAGCTGGCATCGCTTGTTTACTAGTCATTCCACAAAGTCAAGTCTTTATGCTGGTTCACTTTTATGAAAGCAACTGAGTGCAGTGGATGCTTTAAACCTAAAAACAAAAGGGGAAAACTGTCAAGGTAGAAGAATTGTTGAGAAAACACATTTCCATGAGAGAACTATCAATAGGTACCCACACATTTTATTAATATCTTTAAGCTTTTTATGCTATTTAAAAATGTTATACATCAAAAAATGTATAACATTATAAATATCATTTCTGTACAGCTCTTAAAAATCAGTCTACAAGGAAGTGCCAGGGTTAGGGATTTATGTAGAAAGATGTTGACCTCTCTTTATTCGGTGGCTTCATGTAGCAAGTAACTCCTTCCACAGTTACTGGATGCTTAGCATATGCTAAGCAATATGCACTGGAGGAGAGGTCTGCCTTTCACTAGATGTGTGATTTGGGGCAACTGACTTAACTCCTTTATGCCTCACATCCATATCTATATAATGGGGTATAGTAACAGTATCTACCTCACAAGGTATTGGAATTAACTAATATAACCCACTTGAAATAGAACTGGGTACATAGAAAGTATGCAATAAAGATTAGCTACCATCACTATCACCATCATCGCTAACACTAGTTCATATAGTACCCAACCTTAGAAATATCAGAAGAATAACTGCACACTTAACAGTTTATGAAAGTTGTAAGGTCCCGCTCCACTGTGAATAACTCTTACTCATAATTTCTCTTTTCTAGCTGTGGATCATTTCCATGAAGATATCAACTAGTTCAGAAATAACTAAAACCCAGGTCATTTCAAGTAATACTGTTTTCCTTTGTTGAGTGAGAAGTAAACTCCAAAGGCTTACATTTTATTCTTTTATCATAAAAATTTACTAATAATCCAATTAGAAAAAAAAGGCATCACTGACCCATTATCTTAGTGTTGCTTGCATTTTATAGACATGGCTTTGATTTAGAGGCAATTCTATTAAGAAGCAGACTAGATTGGTCAGCTTCCTCATTCAAATTGGAGATACCATTATTTTTTGCCTAACTTCCAAATGCATCACATGTTGTGGTTTTAAAATGTATTTACAAATTCTCTGAAACTCCTCCATCAAGAAGTGGCACTTTAAATCTCCTCTCCTTGAGTGAGGGCTGGACATTACGACTTGCCTCTAGCCAAGAGACTATGGCAGATGGGACAGTAACTTCCAAGACTGGGTCATATAAGATCCTTGCTTCCTCTTTGACTTCTTCCTTAGATCACCTGTGCTGGGGGAAGCCATCTGCCTGTCATTAAGACACCTCAACAGCTCCAAGGAGCTGTATGCATGTAAGGAACTATGGCTTTCAGTCAACCGCCAGCAAGGGACTGAGGTCTTTTCCCAATAGCCATGTGAATGGCTCCTTCTTGGGAGCAGATCCTTCAGCGCCAGTTAAGTCTTTAGATGACTCAGCCCTTGGAGAGATACTGAGCCAGAACCACCCAGCTAAGATGCTCACAAATTCATAAAAGTCAAAAATTTTGAAAGAATAAATGTTTGTCCTTGTTAAGCTGCTAAGTTTTGGAGGAATCTGTCATGCATCAATAGATAAATACATTCCACTATGGCACTGAATAAAATTGATGAACTGTTTTGAGAAGCTCCTGAAACCTATTACCTAAAGCCACTGGAGATACAGTATCATAACACAAAACTAGAGAAGTCACTGACTTACTGGTTTGTTGTTAGGCAATTAATGCAACTATCTGGGACATCTGGTATCACAAAGTTGATTCAGTTTCATTAACAAGGAGATAGGTAAGTAAAAGGTGTGGCTTGTACTATGAAACTATCTTATTTTAAAGGAAATCGTTGTATTACATCAAAATGCATGAATAGTAATTTATTTCCCACAGATGTGTCAGGTCTCTTAGAATTCTGAAAAAGGCAAAGCACAAGCATGAGATATTCTGAGGTAAATATCTAAAAACTCATTCTCTTTTACTACCTACTCAGACGCTTTTTCAGATTTCTTAGCACTAAAACCCAAAAATAACAAGAAAAGGATTTTATTCTTTTAATGTGAAATGTCACAACTAATGCTTAATCAATACTATGCTCTGGGTGGGGATACCCAAGTGTGCCAGGAACAAGGAGAGTCTGACTACAAGGCCGGGGGCCTCCCACTTTATGCCACACTGGGTGCGCCTGGACTGTCAGGCAGAAAACTCAGCTCATTTCCATCCTATTCTTTTACTGTCACTTAGGCTAAGGGGAAAACTGTTAGCTGGTCTTCCTCACCCAAGTCTTTCCCCCCTTCCAATATATCAACTTATTCATGCTACCTCAGTTATTTTTCTAAACCACAAACTTGATCCTAAACTGCCCCCGATTTAAAAACCTTGCATGTCCCATCCTCCCAACAGATCTATGATCCTGAATCACTCCTTAGAAAGATCGATGCTAAGCGCTGTGCATGGAACCCGTGAAGGATGTAGAGGAAGAAGCCGCAAACCATCTCAAAAAAGCTCACACTGAATTCAGTCCTGTTAGAATCCTAACCCGACATGCTTTTAGCATAAACTCCAGGCAAAGAGTAAACTTCTACTCAAATAGACTTCAAAACATGAATGATTATATAAAAGGTCATTGATCTTTAAAGACCATAGAAATACTATAGAATATCATGTCTTTCAATATGATTTTAATAGATACTTAAATATTATTTTAACATGATAAATATTATTTTAAATGGATCACCTTCATAACTTAAAAATTATCAAAACAGTTTAAAATATTTAAAATTAAGTAATTGATATATTACTTATGAAGATAATTTTTTTCCTCGAACTTTATATAATCTCAAAGCTTACGAAATCCACATATCTGTGTTTATGTTTTATTTTATACTGATACAACATCTGTTCTAAGAGTAAAAGGTCTTAACACAATTCATGAAACAAACCTTTAAGCCTATGGAATTAGTGGCAATTTCTTTTTAAAGACAGAAACACATCAGGAAAAATCTGACTGCAGAATTGAGGCTGCAGGGAAGGAAGAGTAGGGAGGTATGGGTCAAGGGGGGCAGGGGGCCCAATGGACTCTGGTGAAGGATTATGGGTGCTTTGATAATGTGTGAGGTGTGGTAATATACATTTGTGGAGATTATACCCCTAAATTATATATGGTGTTGTAAACCAATGTTACCTCAATAAAGTGATACAATTTAAAAAAAGAAACATTAAAAATATGTGAGGAAAGAAGTCAAAGATTCAACTTAGAGATTCTTGATCCAATATAAACAAATCCTGATTAATTAAAACCTCCTTATCAGGGCAATAGGTTTACTATTCCAATCTATTGGTTATTTGACTTTTTACTTAAATATCATTACAACAGTGGCGACAGAAGAAAACGGGTAAATTCATTAAGTTTTACCACCTGGGGGCCTCCCCGGTGGTGCAGCGGTTGAGCGTGGGGTTGCGAAGCTGCCCGCAGCCTCTGCAGCGCCGGTTCGATTCCCGGCTGCTCCCCGGCCACCAGAGGAGGGTCCCACATGGTGCGCAGACCTCTCCTGCCGCCCGCTGCTCCCCTCAGCAGTGTACTTTGGTCCTTCTGCCTGCTCTGCTCCCCGCTCTGGCGAATTCTCTCACCCTCCCGCGCTTCTGACTGTACCCAGTGCTAGTATGTATAAATAAATAAATAAATCTTTAAAAAATAAAAGTTTTACCACCTGTTTCAGCTGTGTGGAAATGGCGGAGATTTGAAAGCAGGTTATAACATTCTTCATAATTAACTTGAGCTTTTCCTTTTCTATATTACAGCGCACTGGTGTTTTACCTGTTTTATACATAAAAGGAGAACAGATGTGAGTACACTGGAAAACAACAATATATGCGAATGTAAATATGGTAGGTGGGCAGTAAAATTATCACCTTTATTCACCCTTCTCTATCTGGCCCCCACCAAATAAACAGTATTCCTTTTAAATTCTATTACATTCATTTGGGCACTATAAATTTCAGAGCTCTTTATACCACTGGTCTGGTCCACAAAGATCTTAAAAGAACACTACAATATCCGCAGATGAAATCTATACTAGTCTATAAGAAACGGTATCCATTGTAACCAATAGAAAGCATCTCTGTGAAAAGGTAGAGTTAGACACCCCACTGAAAATGTCACCTAATAATGTAACCACATTCCTAATTGTGTCTTATCAGCAAACCAACAGATGTCCTTTTTACAACATATAGGTTATTTTTAACATAAGTAAATTAACTAGGCTGCAGAACAGATGAGAAGTCAGTCGATAGGGTCTATGCGGAATCAACTTCCCCTTTGCCACCACTACCTAGTGTCCCGGAAATGTAGGTGAAGGTAGGGGGAATGGTGATCCACTATAAGAACTAGGAAAAGTTAAAGGTTTTCTGCCATATGAGGGACTTCTAAGTTTCTCTAAGCCACCATAAACCACTGAGAGATTTCAAAAACAAAAATCACTGGATTCTACTTACTTCTCAATTATAAAGATGCTGGTGACAGTGAAGGTGGGGGCATCGTTATCAACTAGGAGATAATTATGAATACTTAATTAAAGGGAGAGGTAACTTTGAAAAGAAATTCGGTAGTAATTGGAAATGCATATATCGAGCAATTTCCTTTGTGGAAATGAACCCAGAGAAATAATTGTACATAATATTCGAAGACATAGCTCTAGACATGGCAGAGAGGGCCAGTCTGAACAAGTCCTTAGTGAACTGTTCTCATAATATAAAAATAGTAAAACCGTCAAAGACCACCAATAAGGTGATGAATAAATACAGATGTAATATCATACTATTGTTAAAAACAGTGAATTAAATCTATGTGTACCACTGCTAGATTTCAAAAACAAAACGAAAAAATTTAGCCGCAGTAAAATGTATACTGCAGTAATGTACCTAAAACAAAACACGTAACACATTGTGTATTATCTGTTTTTGTGTACTGGGTACATTCCTTCAGTGTTTTCTTTGTGTCAGGTAGTGTTGTAAATAAACATTTTAGATTAACTCATTTGTTCCTCGCAACATCCCTCCATCCCAGGTAGTTCTATCTCCTTCTACAGACGGACAAACTGTGGCACGAAGTTTAAGGACTTTCTCAAAGGCTTGCAGACAGGAAGTGACAGAGCCAGGATTCAAACTCACACAGCCTGGTCCAAAGTTTAAAAAGCAAAGCTGCAAAAACGCAAGCCACACGAGGAGAGGGACCTCTAGGTAGGGGTGTGGAGCCAGAAGGAGAGTTTAGCTAGATGTGAAATGTTACTTTAAAGGATGCATTCCAACGCTTTAACAATGTGTTCTTTTTTTCCTCTTGAGAAACTTGAGCATAAAAAGTCTGGAGCGAAAGATGCTAAAATGTCAATCATGGTTGACTATACTTGGTGGACATTCGAGGGCCTCTTCTGTTCTCAGCACTTGTTGTGTTTGCTGTCTTTCTTTTTTTTTTTTTTTTTTTTTAAAGAAAAAGGACAAGACGACTAAGGGTGAAACGACTTCCTTTTAGTGTTTTGACAACCGTAGGATTCGTTCCAATACCTCTACAGAACTCTGCCTTACTCAGCGCTGGCACTTGCTGGCATTTCGCGCCACAGCACCCACAGCACCCGGGGGTTGTCCCAAGCAGGGCAGGCTGTGTACCAGCAGCCTGACCCCTACCTGCCATCTGCCCGTGGCGCCTTCCCCGATCCGGACATTCCAGCTGTCCTTTGGGGGACACGATCCGAATCCCCGCCCCGCAGACCTAGCTCAACAGACGCTTTTCATCTTTTACTGTAATTTCACAGAGCCGGTCTAGCTGCGAGCGTCCGCAGACCACGTCCTGCGCCAGTGTCTCCCACGCTACGGGCTTCGGGGGCGAAGAACAAAGTTGCAAGTGAAATAATGGGCGAATCGAGCAAGCGCTTAACACCTAGTGAGCACCGCGGTGACGGCCACCGGCGCCCGGACGTCCGCTTTCGTCCCGCTCGACGGACCCCGCGGGCTCGGGAGCCGGGCCAGTCCCGCCGCGCCCTCCGCGAAAGCCCGGGCAGTGAAGTCCCGCCGGCCCTACCTCCGCGGGAAGGGCCCGCGTCCCGCCGCTGTCACGCTCCCGAAGCCCCACGCGGGCGCTCCGTCCCGCACCAGCAAACCTCCCGCCTGCGCGCTGCATCCTGGGAGGGCCGGGCCTGAGGCTGCGTGGAGCGCGGGGGCGGTACCCGCCCCGAGACGGCGGCCGAGGAGGCGGGGCCTCGGGAGACTGGAGCTCCGCGGGGGCCGCGTCCGGCAGCCGACGGCCGGCGGGGGCGGGGCCTCCGTGCAGGGGACGTTAGGGGCGGGACCCGAGCGAGAGTCGAATGGGACGCCGAGCTGAGCGGCTGGCCCCGCCCCCAGGCCCAGACGGCCGCCTCGGATTGGGCGGCGTGGCGACGCTTCCGCCCGCCCGGCGGTGTCACGCGACGCCCTCCCCCTCCCGCCGGCTCTTCTTTGCCTCCGGCTGGGCCCGGCCGCTGAGATCTTCGGACAGCAGCCTGGGAAGTGACAGTTGCGGCGGCCTCTCCGTCCGCGACCGTGACCATGGCCGAGGTGAGGAGCCCACCGCGCTGCCCCCACCCGGAAAGCCGCCGGCCGAGAGGGGACGGATCCGGAGGCGGGTGGGCTGGGCAGAGGGGGAAGCGGGCTGTCCCCGGGGTACCTAACTCTCTCAGCGCGTCTCCCTTCCAGAACCCCGCCGAGCAGAAAGCCAAACTCATCGCCGAGATCCGGCGGAGGTTCGAAGCCGAGTATGTGACAGGTGGGTACCGCATTCTCTGCGTCGAGGCAGGTGTGCGGTGGGTGGCCCTAACTTTGCTGGGATGTTGGCGGTGTCTCTGGCGGAGCGGGCCAGGGGCTGTTTCCACCCTCCCTGGGACGGCGCCCTGCACCCTTCCAAGGTTTTCCTCCAGTCACCTGCCAGGCACCACAGCTCCAGTAGGGCGGCTGATGCGTCCAGGACTGCATTTACATGTGACAGGGTGGATGTAAATCGGAAGTCGGGGAGTTTCTAGCCCCTCCGGTTGATGGAACTGGCAGGACACTGGTTAGGTCCAGGGCACAGGTGAACCTGCCTAGTCCACGGGGCCTCTACTGACCTTTTGCCAACAGTCTTGAAAATGAACCCGGAAAGTGCCAATAATGCTGGTGGCCTGTGCTTAGTGGGGGATCCAAATTCCTTAGCTGTTTTGCCTAATTCCACTTCATACAGCTCAGCATGCTGCCCCGAGTGGGCCCTACAATGCTGGACGAAGTCCTTATCTTCTTATCCCACGCTGTACTGAGCCACGTACCTGAGTCCAGAATTGATTTCTGGGTTTGAACATTCCGAGTCCAGATGTCCCAGATACTGCGTTGTCTGTCACTGAACTGTAGTCCCTGTTCAATCAATATTCAAACCATGCGGTTATGAATATGCAGCAAATATTCAAACCTAGACCCTGCCTCTTACAGCTTACTTGTCTTTTCTGTTTCCATCGTCTGTGAAATGGGAATGATTAAGTTAGAAGATTAAATTAAAAAGCGTATCTCAGACCGTCTATCTGGAGGGTAGAAGCTAATGGGCGCTATTTTGCTTCAACAATCATTTTGGTCTCTGAAAGTAGTTGCACTTCCACCTCTTGATTTTAGTGCTAAGCAGATTGCCTGCTTCATTAGACAGCCCTGGGTTAAATGTCAGTTGATAACCAAGAATGACGAAATCCGATTCAAACAACCTGGTCAGTAAGTCTCTTTATCCCTCTCAATTTTCTTCACATCCCAAACTCTGCACCAGAGATTTCCAGAAGCATTTGATTGGTTTTTAGCCTAGAGATCTCATTTCCAGTAGCATAGCTGGTTCCAGTAAAAAAGACACTTAAACTGCTTCCTATAGAAATTCTTACAGCTGTAAGATTAAGTAACCCAGATCTTGATCTAAAGACCTAGAGTCTCCCCCATAGTTACTTACTTTTATGTAGCAGGGAGAAAACAGTTGTAGAAATTTAGGAATAGAGAATATCTTAAAGGCCATCTTTGACCAACCTTTTCATTTTTAACATGAAGAAAGGTCTGGAGAGGCTAAGTGATTAGCTCAAAATCCCATGTTCGGTGCTAGGTTGGGGCTGGTGCTCAGGTCTTCCGAATTTCATGATAGTAATCCTTGAGCAACACCATCCTGTCAAATTAGATCCTGTCACTCCCAGCTTGAAGTCCTTCCAGTACTTTCCCACTGTTTGTAGAATGAAAATCCCAATTCTTTATGGCGGCCTATAGTATAAGACCATGCATGGTCTAGCTCCTGCTCACCCTTCATCTTTGTGGGTTACTTCTCCTTAGCACAGATTTTACCACTGTCCGGAGTGAGAAACACACACACCCCCGAATCAAAAGTTCATTATGGGATACGTATTCTGAAAGCCTGGGAATCCCTATGCAGTGAGCCACAAAATTGACATCACAGCCTATAAACATGACCCACAGTTTGAACAACATGACTAGCCACACTGCCTCTTTTATGTTCTTCAAACAGATTGAGTCTGTTTTCACTTCCTCAGCCTAGAAGGCTCCTGCCAAGGTAGTGGCATGGCTAGCTAGGTCCCCATTACAGCTCTTACCATATTTGTAATTATGTTCCTTTGTTTCCTTATTGTTCATTTCCTTCAGTAGAATGTCTAGGGCCAGGGACACCTTGTAAACATCGGGAGCAGGGTCTGACTCACTTCTGTGTATCTAGCACAGTTCTCGATAAGTACTCACTGCCTGCAGCACTGCATATATACCTAGCGAGATTAATCCAATTCTGTATTAAGAACTATCCTAACTGGCTCCCCTCCCCCATCAAAATCTGGCAAAAGATCCACCTTTATAATATGTCTCGTGGATACTAGCATTTCAGAGTACAGCGCTGTATGGCATTGAGTAGCGGGTGGGTTTTGTCCTTAAATATATCCACTTGGGTGTATGTGAACATGTGTGCAGAAGTTATCAGCACAACAGTTGTAAATTCAGTTAATAACTTGCATGGGAAAGGAAAATAGAAACCTTTGAAGTCTTCAAAGTGTCGGCTTCTTGAAATAAGGCCTCAGGCAAAGGTAGAGTGGGAAGTGGTTTAAAAAAACAAGGTGTTCTGATTCCACTGTGTTCTCCCTTTTCAAGTTCTTTTTAGAAATTGACTTGGGGTTAGAACCTCCACTTTGCTTCCTCTTGTCTTTCACCTTTTCTGTCATTAACAATATCTTGGTGCATTGGGGGCAGGTGTGATACAGTAACATATTTGAAAAGGTATGAACCTATATCTCTAAAACATTTACAATGTTGTCAACCAGTGTCACCACAATGACATATGATACAATTTAAAGAACAAACAGTCTTGTTTCAGAAAATACAAGGCCGACTTAAGCAAATGTGCTATTTTTCCTTCATCACTTTATCACTGGCTGTACTCAAAAACCCTTCTGGGGATACATGCTTAGGAACTTCAAGCACATTTTTGTTTTCATAGAAATTAAGGCACCAAATATGGTTCCAGTTTGGGCTAGCAAAAAAGAATAAAATATAAGCCATAATGCATAACCACTAGTTTTATGCATAACCACTAGTTCCTTCCTTCCCGCCCCCATTGTTTGAGAAAAATTCCATGCTGAGTCTCAAATGAGAAAGACACCCCGTTTTCTCCTCCTCCTCCTTGTGATCAAGGCAAGAGAATAATCCCCTGTGACAATAATTTATTTATTCAGCTCCTCAAATACTCATGTGCTTAATTCTGGGAGGCAGCATATCAATAATAGGAATAGAGCCCATACCTGAGCCACTACAGTCTAGAGAGGCATTAAAACGGAGCTAAAGTTACCATAAATTGTATGGAGGGTAACAAGTGCACTAAAGTCACTTTTGTAGGCGTCTGAGGCAAGGAAAACCACATCTGGTTGGGGGTGACTGGGTTAATGAGCAGCTAGGAAAAACCACAGAAAAGGAACTTTAGGAGATGGTAGAACTTGGACAAGCAGAAAATGCCATGTAGTTGAGCATGAGAGGCATGTTGGGGAAGCCATAGGAAGCCCACTTTAGTGGGCCTGAAAGAGGGTAAACACGCTGGCTGAAAACGGGTGATAATCATGAGCCTCGAACACCAGAACGGTGCAGCTGTACCTTAACAAGTTGAGAGAGCGATCGAGAGATTTGTGGGTTTTATTATTTTAGGTTTGTTTCCTGACTCTATAAGTATTTGATGTCCAAAAATTCCCTCAGAAGCTCACTCTCTAGCCCTGCTAACATTTAAAAGAATAGAATGTAACATTCTATACATTTAAAAAAGCAATATTAAAAGACCATTCTATATGTCATTCTTTGTGTTGCTGCCTTTTAAGTGACATCTTATTTCCCCATATTTATGAAGCAACATTTTGCTTTCCATTTAGTATTAGGGTCTATAAATGAAAGATAATTTTTTTATCTTCTATCATAAATGACCTACTGCACACACAAAAAATGTGTTAACAAAAAACTGGAAGGAATCTAAATATCCACAATCTTTTGTGTAGGTAGTTCAGATTATTTCTTAAGACCCATGTATAGAAAGAAGTAGGATGGTTGGTTTTAAGAGGGAATATTTTTAAGATACCTCATATGTGTGCCAAACTTCCCTCAATAGAAATTGTACCTAGGTGCATTCCTACCAGCACTTAGGAATGTCAGTTTCACCACACCTTTACCCACCTTTAGTGTCATTTCTTAACTGATGGTTCTTTGGTTTTTTTTGCATTTGAATACAAATTCATATTGTTTTCATTAGTATGGCTGTTAAAATATTGGTTTAGGCTTCCCTATTTATGTTACTTTTACTTTTTTCATCTTATGAATATACTCAGAATTACCCATTCCTCTGTGGCTTCTTCCCCTGCTATTAACTGAAATAATTTTCTCTCTTACAATGACGTTTTTAATCTTGTGATTTTTGTTTTATTTTGTTTTTTTTTTCAATTTTGAAATATCTTTTATGTATGAAACAGAAATAAATTGACCATGTACTCACCTCCCAGGCAAAGAAATAGAACTTCTGTGTATCCCCATCCCTGCCGTTCGGGGGCAGCTGCTGGTCCTGCATTTGGCATCACCCATTCTCTGGCCTTTTCATTGGCTTTGCTACTGACGACATGTTCCTCGTCAGCACTTAATATTAATTTTTACTACTTTTTGAACTCAAAATAAGAGCTGATAATTTTCCATGACTTCCGTTGCTCAGGAGTCTTTCATATTGTCAAATATAATTGGAATTGATTCCTTTTCATAGCCGTGTAGTGGTTCATGGAATGAATAAATCATTTGGTGGATTAAGGGCTGCTTCTTCATTTTGTAAGATTTCCTCTAGGGCGGTCATTCTCAAAGTTGGTCTAGGAACTCTAGTTCCTGGAGGCCATTTCAAGGAGAAGTCAAAACTATTTTCCTAATAATACTAAAACATTTTCCTTTTCCACTGTCATTATCATGCAAGCATACGGTAATATTTTCTAGGGGTTATGTGGCATGTAATGATGCCGCTGCTCCAAGGGCTGATAGCTTGTGTGCTTGTGCATTAAATTTGTTCTCAATTTTAATACCTAATATTAAACTACTGATAAATATAACTTATATCAACCAAAAAAGCTCCTTAGGGTCCTCAGTTATCTCTAAGCATGTGAAAGGAATCGGGAGACTAGAGAGTTTGAGAAGCACAGCTGCAGGGTTTGTACCCAGCAGTGAAATGGGTGGTGGTAAGAGACACATGTTCAGCTTTACTAAGGCATTCCAAACTATTTCCCTAAGTGATTGTACCAGATTTCACTTTAGGTAACCAGCGTATTTGAATTATCTTGTTTTTCTATACCCTAAACTTCTGGCATTACTAGTTATTATGGTTGTTTTTTAAATTTTTCAAAACTTTTAACCATCAGATGGGGAAGTCCAGATATCTCATTGGAGCTTTAATTTGCATTTCTTAGGGCAGATGAAGCATGACTTCATATCTTCATGGGCCATTTGGTTTCCACTTCTGTGAAAATCACTTCTTCAAGATCTTCTTAGCCCAGCCCATTGTTCCAATTATAGAATCAGCTTATATTTCTGTAAAATAAAAAAATACAACATTTTCTCCATAAAATTTAACATTTTCTCCATAAACATTAACCCACTTTTGTTACATTTATTCCCAGGTACTTAGTAGCTTAAATGCTATCTCTGCATTTGACTTTTTTAGTTAATACTGAACTCAGAAGTCTTACTAACTCTAATTTTAATTCATCTCTAGATCAGTTTGGATTTCTATATAAACAATAATGTCACCTTGAAATAATGATGGTTTTTCTTTTGAACTTTCAAATTCTTCCATCTTTCAATCCTTTTACTTTATACTGGCTGGAACCTTCAGAACACTGTTGAAGAGAAGCAGTGATTAAAACCTACTTGTATTATTCCTGATCTTAAAAAAGATAACTCCAAACATGTGCCCATTAATTGTAATCTCTGCAGAGCCTTTATCAAAATGAAGCTTCCTTCTATTCCTAGTTGGCTAGTTTTGGTTTTTGTTTGTTGTATTTCCATTGTGATTGATGGTCAAATTTTACTAAATACATTTTCTTCATCTACCAAACACATTGTATTTGGTGAGATGCTCACCTGAATTTTCTCTTTTTAATCTGTAATATGTTGGAACATATTCATCAGAGTTTTTAAGTCGCTGTATTCAGTTAACTAATATTTTGTTTAGGAGGTTTTTTTAATCTATATTCACAAATTGGCCTGTAATTTTCCTTGTGATTTTGACTTCAGGATTATGCATGCTTCATAAAATGAGTCAGGAGTGTTTCTTCTTGTCTACTCCCTGGAAGATATGATTATTGTATAGTTCTAACATGGTTAGAACTATAACCTCTACTCCCTCCCCCGCCCCCCATCCCCCACAATTTATTATTGTTGTTTTATATACCAGCATTTGTGTATTTACCATACATTTATTAGCACCTTGTTTCTGGGTTCATTATCATTTTATCTAAAGTATAGCCTTTTGATTTTCCCTTGGTGAGGTCTATTGGTAAATGCCTTTAGTTTTTACATGGTTTTTCACTTTGTTCTTTTTTAAAAATTAATCTATTAACCCTGAGAAATGCCTTCCTTGTATTTGCCTAAAGGAAGCAAAATGGTTAGAGAAGTAGAAAAACCTGGAAAATTTGTATCATAGTCTCAGAGAAGAGAATTTCAAGGACAGAAAGATAATGAAAGAGGAACCCTTGTAGATAAAGGGATTGTCTTCATCAACTGCCCTTTCTGGAAAGGAAGGGTAGAAGGAAAATGATCTTTAAAGTGTAACTACACTATTGGATATTTTTCATAAACTCTATAGATTATGAACCTCCAAAGGGATCAGCTCAGGCTTTATTCATCTTTGTATCTGCAACACCTTGCTCACCTTTGGGCTAGTATATGCCGAGTGATCGTGGGTAAGCCTCATAACTAATGAGTTGCGTATTACCCCAAGAGGAAACCTTTAAAAGTTATAGGAAAAGATTGCATTTTCTTATCCTGTTCCAATTTTAACATTCTCAAGATCAACCTTTTAAAGTTGATCAGACTAAAAATGATCTTAAGAGTTTATCAATTTTTTTTTTCTTAAAGATTTATTTATTTATGCATACAAGAGCTGGGGCATAGGCCAGAGATGCGGGGGGTGAGAGGATTCACCAGAGACAGGGTGGGAAACAGAACAGGCAGACTGACTGAAATACACTGCTGAGGGGAGCAGCGGGTGAGCCAGCAGAGGTCTGCTTCACCATGTGGGTTGCTCCCTGGCAGGCGGGAGATCGAACTCGTGCTGCAGAGGCTTCGGATTGCTTCATAGTACAGTGCTTACCCCACTGTGCCACCAGGGAGGCCCAAGAGTTTATCAATTTTTATCCCTACTATATACATATCTAAAAATATTAAGCCTCTGCTGAGAGAATATAAGGTTACAATTTCACATGGAGTCTTAAGTGGTAAATTTATGTTGAGATAGAGAATTGGTAGATCTGCTTATTTTTCTCATTAATCTCACTTAATCTCTAACAAGACTTTTGGTGTGATTAAAGCTCTAGGAAATTGAGTACAATTCACAGAAATTTCTATGGGTTTTTTTTTGGGGGGGAGGGCTGCAGCCATTTTGCAAAGCATCAGAGGACAAAATAATGTGCTATGATCAAAATGATTTTTGTTTTGATCTGACTGTGTTAATTCTAAAGATTTGGCATGTATGTATAGAAATTTTTTTGATATTACTTTATATTTACTAGTTGGGCTGTGATTTGCAAATTTCCCCCCCCCAATTAATACTATATAGTCACAGCTGATATAGTACTTTCAGAGATAATTTTTAAGTTTCTATACAGGTGTTTATACCCAGATCATTAGAGAAAAAAAAAAGAGAAAAGTATGAAAGAGAAAATACAAGAAATTAGAGAAACTCCATATACACTTAATGGAACTTCCACAAGGAAACAATAGAGATAATACTATTTGAAAAAATCATAGTTGACAGTTTTCTGGCGTTTATCAAATATATCAAATTAAAGAAACATAAAAAGATCTAGGCATCATGAAGAAAAGGAAATTAATCCCTAGGCCTGTCATAGTAAAATTGTAAACCCCAGGGACAAAGAGAATATCTAACAATCAGAGAGTAATGACAGATTATCTACAAAGGAACAAAAAGAAGAATGATAATTGATTTCTCATCAGCAACAGTTAATGCCTGGAAAATGTGTATAATTCTCTAAAAGTACCAAGGGAAATAACTTCCTACTTAAAATACTTATTCAAAAGTGAAGGTTAACTTTTTTTTTTTTCAGGTATGTAGTGACTGACAGTTCCTTGCTTGTTAAAAAAAAAAAAAAAAAGCTGCTGCTACTACTATACTATGTCACTAATAAGTAAATAGAATCCAGAAGGGAGGGATACAGGAATTAATGAAAAGCAAATAAATGAGTAAGCAGATAAAGGAAAAGTCTAAATGTTGATTGTAAAAAGAAAAAAATTGCAATAGTAATATTAGGAGTGCTGAGATTGGAGATAAAACATTATAAGTACTTGTATTGTTCAAAAGGAGGCTAGAGATAATTAACTGTAGATTAAATGTGAGTATTTAAAATGGGGTAAACTACTACCCAGTGATAGAAATAAAAATGTTTCATTTCCTACTCAGAAGAAAATGTCAACTCTCCAGCAGAAAGTAGGAAAGGAGGGAAAAATAACAGTATGGTAACTAGAAAACAGTAAGACAACAGAAATGGTCCCCACTTTATCAATATTTGTCACAAACATGGATTTATACTTATCAGCGTAGGTAATAAAAATCTTAATTACATGCTGCCTACAAGAGACTCTCCAAAATAAATTAATATAGAAAGGTTGAAAATAAACAGGTGGGAAAAGGTATATAAAACAAATCCTAACCAAAAGTAATTGTGTCCACTTTCAGTAGATAAAATATTTAGGTGAAAAACATTAATAAATTTAAAAAGAGATACTATTCATGATAAAAGGAACCCTAAAAAGGTATAACAATTAGAAACTAAGAACATAAGGCATCTAACAGCATGGCCTTCAAATACAAAGCAAAAACTCCTAGAATTATAAGGGAAACTCATGACATCCACAATTTCAGAAAACTACTTTTAGAAATACAAAGAACACATGAGCAAGGAATCCTTAAGACTTTAGATTTTTATGGAGACCTTATAGTCTTCCTATCCTACAAATAGAGAATATATTGTTTTATTGACTATATATCTGTGCTGTTGGAGCTTTTGCAAACATTCACCACATATTAGTCATAAAGGAAGTCTCAAATTCCAAAGCAGCTAGATCATACAGACCATGTTCTCACACCGCTAAGTAGCTATATTAGAAGTCAAAATAAACAGGTAGTTAAAATCAAATTAAATGTTAGAAAACTAAAATAACACACCTCTGAATAATCTACAGATTATCAGCTCTTGGGCAATATGTGTAATTCTTCTGGTAAATAACCCGTGGGTTAAAGAGGATATCGCAATGAACATTACAAAATATTTAAAATTGAACAAAATAATATCTGTGATCTTAATGCATAAATTAGAAAACAAGACCTAGATAAAACTCAACTAAAGATTCAATTCAAGCAGCCACAAAACACACACCAGTAAATACAAAGAAAACAGGAGGAAAAAAAGTAAGAGCAGATATATCTACATATCTCTCTATATAGTAACGGTGAAGGGGAAGGATAGTAAGTAGAATAAACATAAGCTGGTGTTTTAAGCAGCCATAGATATGGTAGAAATTTTTTAAATTGTACTAATACAATGACCAGCTTTATCATAGTAAGTTAGAAAATTTAGGGGGGGAAAAATCATCCAAAATTGTCTCAATGAGAAGCAAGACACTAAATCCGTGACTATTCACGACCCTCAGTTGGTAGTCAGCTGCTCCCATGCACAAAGATTCACTGCACACAAGGCCCAAATAGTTTTGTCAGTTCAGGGAATGCAAAGATAATTCATAGTCAGAAAGTGCAACAGAGGAATTTGCCACACTGACAAAATGCTTCTCAGTGAAATAGGTACAGTTCAACTGAATAACAATGTACAAAATGTCAAAGCTATATAAAAAGCTAAACATTGAGAAGTGTCTTTTGTCTCGTGCCTCTTCACCCCCTTGTGTTCCCTCTTTAGGGAACCAGATTTCTTAACATATGGACTTAAGCAAATACAAATATATATTCATTAAAATTAAATATAAGAGTTGAGTCACCATTGCCATGTATTTTTAGTTCTTCCTCTGCAAAATTATAAATGTCACAATTTGATTGGTGGAGATACATTGTATATATAAGTGTGTGTGTGTGTGACCTGTTTACAAAGAGACAATGAACCATGGGTGTGCTGATAGAATTTATCACCACGCTTTCTTAGACAGGAGTGGCCAAAACGAATTCTGAGCTATTATGAAGAAATAAAGGGGTGAGAAGCTAAAAGCCATTAAGATAAACGTTGGTTTGTGGTGCAGTTTTCACTGCCGCACAGCAAGAGGAAAGGAGTAAGGACACAGTATTACGAAATATAAGGTTAATTTCTTCATCTCTTTGCTTTAATCGCTGAAAGCATAGTCTTTCAAAATGGTATCTGGCCTTCCGAGGTTGGGGGCTGTGTGCACACCCATGCTTTGATACCTTAAGACACTTTTGGATATATCTCTCTCTCTTCTTCCTGTAACATCTGGACTTACTGAAGTACTGGTTTTCTGAAAACTCCCAAAGTACTCAAGGGTTCAGTTGTCTGGGAGCTGTATTTGACTGCAGCAAATTATGTTGGCATACACAATTATTCTTATACTTGGCCTTGTGGTCCTGGGCCAGGTTTTACTTTTTCTCTGTCTCATTCTCTCTCCCCCACCTCCCTTCAGCCCTCTCATCTGTCCCATTCTCTGCCCTTTTCTGCCCCTACTTTTTGCCTGCCTCTCTCCCTCCACCCTCATAGACCCACCCACAAACCTCTCCTTCTCTTGTGTTTCACCCCTGTTCCCATTTCTGGCTGTCTAGGGGTAAATGGTTAATAACAGGCCTTTTATATGTAACTACATGTTCCATTAATAATAATTAAAAAAAAAACATTTCTAATTGCAAAGATCCATAACCCTAAAAGCTACCCAAGAGCAGTCAGCTTTACATGTCATATTAATGGGCACTGTCTTGTTTATGGGATCCCTGCTATTATGGTAATATCAGCAGTTAGCAGAATAATGATAATAACAATGTTTGATTTTTCTTATTATGGGTAATAGTTACTGCATTTTTACCACTTGCTACATCTTGTTCTAGGTAAGTGGTTCCAGACTAAACTCTTGGGTATGCCCAGGACTCTTTTCAGGAGCCTGTGAGGTCAAAAATATTTTTATAGTAGTATTGAGCCGTTGTCTTTATCACTGTGTGATTGTGTAGAGTGGGGGGCAAAACTGCTGACTCTGAAGTGCAGATCAAAGCTCGTGGTCACTGTAGTCCTCACTGTCAGCCCTCTCGGTTTAAAAAAAAAAAAGGCAGTTTTATTTTAGAACCCTTGGGTACATGTCCTCTTCATGTTCTCTGTGACAAAATCAGGAAGTATGCATTAAACACTTCTGAATGCTAAGTATGTTTGAGTTGGCAGTTGAATTTGTTACATTTTTCATGAACCACCATTTTTTTGTTTTTCAAAAGAGCAACAAACTATTTTGGTTATTCAGACTTGGGTATTTGGCAGATCTGTTCTCGAAAATGAAGTCAGCCTCTAATTTCAAGGAAAACACTGTATTGGTCCAGTGGAGACAGCTGTCCATTGGCCACACTGGATGATGCTTCTTCAGAGACAGGCACTCCCAGGGGCCCTCTTGATGCTGCACAATGTAAACTTTTATATTCAACTCGTGTTTATAAATTATAATTAAAGTTACACTTTGAATACTGATGAATTTTGGAATAACAGAACTGAACATTTTCCCCAAGGTTTCCTGACTACAGAGTCACTCGTTATATAGATTAGGTAAATAGAACCCTGATATTAAAAGCCGTGTCTGAGATAATGCTCTATAAATGCATGATTTATGGCCTAATCTTATATTTTAATAGTGCTTTAAACGACCATGTACTTTCCTATATACTTTTTCATCTGATCCACACACAACCCTGTGAGTCTCTAAAGCAGCTTAAAGATAAGGAAATTGAGACACAACGAAGATAATTCTCTGAATGCACTTTATATTTCCCTGCCCTTTCAGCTATTATTTCTGACATCCTGAAAGAAGTCAGCAAATGGAGAGGAGATAGAATCTGTAACACTTGGCAACTTACTGGATGGAAAAAAAATGGAGGGGAAGGAGTAGGGATTTTCTGAAGTTCTTGCATAGGCCTCTGGGAGGGCACCATTAATCCAGAAAATAAAACAGAGTAGAAATAGATTCAGTCAACACACTTTCCTAAAGTTTTTTCCAGGGCACTACTGGCATCTTTTGGTTTCTTCGCATGTACAGTCTGTTTTTATGGTGTCTATAGGGAAAAGTAGGGCATGCAGGCCAGCACTGACTCTAAGGAACAGTGCTAAGTGCCTGAAGAAAAGTTTTGTTCAAGTCCTAGTCATAGAAGAGGATACTTCTGGGCTCAGGAAAAACTGAAAGGCATCCTGCAGAATGGTAGGATTTAGATGTTCAGAGGAGGTTGTGAGGAGACAAGAGAAATTCAGTTACAGAAAAATAATGAGAACAAGTGTGGAAGGAGGAATATCAGGTATAAAAGATGGTACCCACACAGCGCTTGTAAGCAGGCAATGGGAAGTTATTCTTGGAAACAGTTATTCCAGCCAGATAGTAGAAATGTTGGCTGCAGGGTCTGAAAACAGTAACTACCACAATGCTGCCTATATGGTCAGTTTTCCATTTTGTATTTAGTTCATTTTTTAAAATGGCACTTGCCAAACAAATGTCTTTAAGTACAACCGAGTTGTTTCTTTACATATAAAATCTCTTCATTTTTCCTTAGCTTTCAAGTTCAGGTAACATAATTGCTTTTCCCAGATTTTGGGTTATAAAGAGGGTTGTGCAAAATATTTTGGTCTCATTTTTTAAATCCACAGTAAACCTGCAATCTTTAGATAACTTTATTCTCACACTTAGACATTCTATCCATCCTTTAAATTGTATTTTCATCTGAACTACATCCCTGTGTCCCCAAATATCTTAGCCTTGTTCCCCAGGTCTTTCTTCTCCTTTATCATCAGTGTTTGTTGTTACTATTCACTGCAGAGTTTATCTGACTTGGATATTTATTACGGTTTTCCCCTAGATAAGCCAGATAAATATGATCCACGTGATGTCGAAAGGCTGCAACAAGATGATAACTGGGTTGAAAGTTACTTATCTTGGCGACAGAATGCTATAGATGAAACACTGAAGATGATTGATGAGAGTTTTCAGTGGAGGAAAGAAATGGCTGTCAACGGTAAGCTATGCAATTTAACCTTGACAGTATACTAGCACCTGCATAAATGTTACTGGTTTACATTCATTGAATAGCGTATATAGTTATCCTTAGCACTCATTATAAACCCAAGAATAGAATGGTTTATAAAGATCCAATACACACAGTGTTATTACACTATGAAAAGAGTGCCTTATGAGTCTTAAAAGTAGATCGTAAGAAAATCAGATCACCAGGAAGTGGAATCACAGATTCTTTTCTCACAGCTGAGTCTCCTAATCTGTTTAGTTCAGTGTCTTTAAACAATAGCAACACCGCTTCACTCTTAGACCTAGAGATAAACTGATACTATTTGCCAGTTTTTCTCAGTTGGCTACCTTAGGTCTATTTATTCCCAGAGTCCCTTGTACTGATAGATGCATCTTATAGAATTGCTGAGTGAGGGTCAAGCTTATCCCAAGGATACCTATGGCAGACAACCTTCTTAGTTTCAAGTCCAACATCTGGATTAAAAATTTCCCCCAAAATAGGAGTTTTAGATCTTAGGGAGGAGTTTATAATAGTCTTCAAGAATATGAAGAACTCTTCTCAGGGAAGGTTAACTGTTAGTTCTCTCCTTCTAAACACTTAACAAGAAGAAACTGGCATAGCAACTTGTTTGATGAGGTATAAAGATTGATTTCCTGATCTGGAGGATTGTAAACTCCTGAGTCATGAGTCTGGAGACTTAATACAAAATAGTCAACAAGTCCAGAGTACACTTTTAGAGGGAATCCATCAGCAAGGTAGTATTTAAGAAATAATTTGATTGGAAATGTAAAAACCATAGTAATTTCAACAATGAACCATTGATTAATAAAGCCAAGAAATATAAATCTGATACGTCACGTTATTTAAGTATAGAATAATCTTTTAAACTCAACAGTATTTTTTTTCTTACATATAATTGCTGGTTTCCTGTGGCAGATAGCAGAGAGAGAGGATGAACTGGGTTGGGGACCAATGAAGAAATCTTTGAAAGTTCTTGGGGAAATACTAATGATGATCTGAATGAGCAAATATATTTTTTATAAGTCACAATATCATAGTCCCTAAGTTACAAGTTCTCATCACAGTTTATCAATTTTTAGACCTGAGTGAATCCTCCATTCCCAGATGGTTATTGGAAATTGGTGGCATTTATCTCCATGGTTATGACAAGGAAGGCAACAAGCTGTGTACGTATATTTAATTTGTGTGCTCACTTTTCAATATTTTGAGACATAGTATCAATCAATTGCAACTGATTAAAATTAAGCAGGAATTTCTTCATATGTGACATGAAATTTCCCACAATTGAGGATTATTAGGGCCATCTTGACTAAGCATCAGATACTTAAGTATTTGTACGTAATGTTTGTATTCTAATAAAATAGGCTGTACAGGCAAATGCCGTATTCTGTAACACAGCCAAAACAATGTAATTCAGAGTCGCCATCTTCTAAGTGACCGTGATATTAAAATTTATCCCAGTACTTTTATGGAAAATCTCGGACAGTCTTAAGCCTTGCTAAATGGACCATTTTTGTTTTCAAGTTTTCCAGTCTTAGCTTCTTCCTGTATCTTCACGATCATAGGAGGAACAATAACAGGCCCATCATCCCTGTGGGCCCGATGACTCTTCTCCCCCTTGTCCAAATCCAGCTCGGGTGTGTACCAAGGCTGGGCCCGAGTAGGAGCACCAGAGTCCCATCCTGAGCAGGGCAGTTTTCTGCATGTTGAGTGGGTCCCTTGCTTGACCCTGTGTGGCATGTGACCTGTTCCTGTTTTGACAGGACTCTGCATTTTCTTCCTGTCATCGCCACCTCCTCCTCTTTCCTTCTCCATATTCTTTTCTCATTTCTTTAACTCCACCCTCCCCTTAAATGTGTGTCCCAGCTGTATTCCTTTCTTCACTATCCTGGCAGCTTCAGCTGCCTGCCCCCCAATGGCAGTGACCCCATGCCATCCGCGGGCCACAGGCATATGCACACTTCACTCCCCATTGACTGGTGCCACCAGGCTGAATCAGCTGCCTACGACATAACACACAGCTGAACATCCAGGTCCCAGCAGCTACACCCTCTCTGGACCTCCCACTCTGGCCCGCAGGGACTCACTCTTCCCTCTGATATATCTGCAATGTCCTATGTCACCCCTTCTCCCTTTGCACCAGTGCCTCCCCAGTTCAGCCCCTAAGTACTCCTCCCTATGCCTTCCCAGGTCACAGCTGTTGTGTTTCTGCTCTCACTCAACCTCCTTTGTGCCGCTGCCCAAGAGCTGTTTTAAACAGAAGACTTAAAAGGCCGTAGCTTTTCATTCTGAGCCCTTCCAGCCAAGCCTCTCCCCTCTCAGCACATCTACTCTCAGCTACCACTCTAAGCAGTTTGCCATGCTCCCCTTGCATGCACGACACCCCTTCTTGCCTCCATTGTGCCTCTGTACGTGCTTGTCCTCTGGATGAAACGTTTTTCCTAGTGCTTGACAGAACCATTGACTTTCTTTTCTGCTAGGCACCATGAAGGTTATTACAAAATATTACCCATTCACCTGTATTTTCCTTTCCCCTTATTTACTAGTAAAGTTTGTTTTAAGTTTCCCTAGTATGTACTATTTCTCATTTTAAAAGAGGAAAAGATGTTTTTAATCTGAGAAGCAAAATTATAATTGAAGAAAAATGTCAAGGGGAAAGAATGATTTTATATATATATAAAATATTATAATGCCTTAAATATTTTTCTTATTTTTATCATCTTTCTTACTTTGATCGTTTGTTTTGCTTAAAGTCTGGATCAGGGTGAAGTATCATGTAAAAGACCACAAAACCATATTGGACAAAAAGAAGCTTATAGCATTCTGGTTGGAGCGTTATGCTAAGAGAGAAAATGGGAAGCCTGTAACAGTGATGTTTGACTTGTCAGAAACTGGAATAAATAGCATAGTAAGCATTTTTCATTAATTCTAAATCATGGTTCATCATAGTGTCCCCCCCTTCTCTCCTGTCCTCCCTGCTGGCCTCACCCCAACCAAATATTGCTATAAAACTGAGCTAACCAAGTTATGTTTGGGATTTCTTTTCTTTTCCTGCCACGTAAGTGAAGTCAAATATGGAATGGGATTTGCGGAGAATTAAATTTGCTTCAGTATTTGGCAAGGAAACTATAGATTTCTTAGAAAAGTTCCTTGTCTGATACACAGGATTTAGAGGTAGGACTGGGAGGCTGGCAGGGTAATGAGTAGATGTGATTAACAGCAAAATTTTCTGTCAGAGCTTATATCCTACAGCACCTAACAGCACCTAACCCTGTGCCTGGCACAGGTTAATACCCTTAGTAAATATTGAGTACTGTATGCTTTCTAGTATAGCATTAGAGTCCCACCATGTCCTGCAGCTGCTCGCCTGAGTATTGCACTCACAGTACTCTGTGATTTTGTTGTGGGGTGGGGGAGGGGGCTGTTTACTTATTTGGATTTGTTTTTTGTTTGATTTGGTTAGCTTTGGAAACCAGTTTTTTCCAAGTGATTTTGCCAAGCTTAAAAATTATGTAAAACCTACCAGTCTTTAATTTGGGCCTAGTAACAGTAGTGGTAACTATGATACAAAGCCCTCGGCAGCACTAGAGAGCCGCTGGCATATTTATTAGGGCCACTGTCTTGTACATTCAAACCTTGGTTAACTGGTAGCAGTGACTGGCATTCACATACCTACCTGGGGCAGTGCCGAAACCTTTTTGCAAATCCTCTTGGCAAAATACATTAAGAACCTTAAAGTGTTAGTGGAAATACTCTCTGCCTGGTAACTACCTTCTGCAAATGTATTCTAAACAAATAAACCCGAGTACAGAGAAAGCATTGTGCACCAAAATGTTTTTTTCTGAGTATCATTTAAAATAGTGAAAAATTGGAAAACATGTAAAAGTTCACAACAAATGGTAAATTACGGTGTATCTAATTGATGGTGTATTGTAGCTATATAAAGTGGTTTTATGAAGAATTTGTAGTAATATTGAAAAATTGAAAAATAACTTTTTTTAAAATAAAAAGGGCTATGGAATATATCACAGTGATACCTACTTCCCCAAAAGGGAAACCTTTGACATTAAAACAAGTAAACAGACTTGGGAGATCTGTTACCAAGAGGTTTAAGTGAAGTAGGTCTACAGATTTTTTTTCCTCATTCTTTTCATATATCTGTATTTTAGGAGTCCAATGGCCAGGAATTTTTTCAACCTACTTTCCATGTCCATGAGTTTTAGATTATAGACTAAATCATTTTATAACCAAACTCTAAATCACATTGCCACAATAAAAAACAATTCCATAAAGCAAAATCATGATTCTGCTATCCTGGGGTAGTTACTAACGACAGCTCAGAATCATAAAAAGAGAATGTTAATATTTTTTATTATTAAATCCAGGGGCAAGGAATCTACTTAAGCTGTTTTATTTATTTTTTTTCTTTTTAAGCCACTTGCATGTACTATTTCATTAATTTATAAGTGAGGTTGTTTGCATTAAGTATTTAGATCATTAATATTTTTAAATACTCAAATCTTACTGAATGAATTTATATTTGACCTTCTCAAGATTCACAAGGATTCAAGTCAGCTTATAAAGAAAAATAGAATTGCAAGGAAAAAAGTTTCTTTAATTATTTGTTAGAGTTGGGCCACTAATTTGGCTCTAAGCTTTCAGCTCTCTACCTGAAAGAAATGGAATCACTGAAAATGATTCAGTAGCCATACTTTAAAACCATTGTATTAGGAGAAGTGTAGCAACTCCTGATGCTTGAACATCTTGATGACATTTTACAGGGTGATAATAGCACACTTGAAACATCCTCACAGAATGCAGAGCAGCACTTCCCCCTAATGTATGTACACCAGTGGAATTCTGTCAGTGCACTTGAATAAGCAGTAATTTGAGAATTATAAGGATATTCAGTTAAATAAAAGATGAAAACAAGAACAGTGGACAAAGACACTTTAGGCAAAGTCTCTTGGGGTCACAGACTATATTACTAGGTAACAAAATTTTTATTTAATTTGTTATTTCAGATACTTTTTTGACACTTAACTACAAATTATTAAAACTCTGTATAGATATGTTAGTTAAGGATAATATTATATATTAGGATTTATCCCATAATCAATACCTGTGATACATAAGGATGCTTACTTTCAGTTTACTGCAATGAAAGATGTTGCAATTCACATGCTAGGCATGGCGTTATAGATTTTATAGGCTCTCCTCTCTGGGACAGCTTAGCTTTTACTAATTAATGGATTTAAGTTGGCCTGGCTATATCTTTTACCTCATAGTCTTGTGAAGATGACTGATAAGGATTAGGAAATCAGCCTGTGGACATGGAATAACATGGAATGCAGTGATCCATGTGAATAGTAACCCTAATAACCTTACTTCATAGGTTTTTATATCTGTGTTCAATGTAGAAGAACCAACCAGACCACTCAATTTATAAAGTCTCCCATAAATTAGTCAGTGAACAATACTTTAACATAAACTAAAAAATTGTAAATCTAGATCCCTAAACAAGAGGAAGAGAGCTAGAAATGAAGTGGCTGAATAGCAGACCAATATGATCAGGTTAACTGTTGTGGGCAGAATTAATAAAATTTATTTTATTAAAACTATTATGAGTTATAGAAATTAGGCTTAAAAAGCAAACCAGAGTTTATATATGTTATGTATGCTCATTCTAAGTAGTCAGGTTACAAATTGTATATTTGTTTCAATAATTCTTTAATTGTTCAACAGACTTTTAGTATTTCTGTAAGGGGATTGCTTTTACATTCATTTCATTATGCTACATTGTCTTAGCAGCCTAAAGTATCTAACTACTTTGAAGTAATATAAGTGATATTAAAATATCACTAAGCATCCAATTTATGTAACTCTGTTGTAGGACTGATTATTCTAAGTAGCTTAATGACTTAAAACCTTAATCTCCAGGAATCTACATGTTTATGAGCTTATTTTTGAAGAATTTAATAATTGTCTCATTTGTGATTAATCTGTTGCCTTTGGAAATGTGCAGTTTAAAATTCTCTAATGTGGACAGTCTTAAAGATTTAAATGTATAATCTTTATTTTAGGACATGGACTTTATACGCTTTATCATCAACTGCTTTAAGGTTTATTATCCTAAATACATCTGTAAGTAACTTATTCCTTTATAAAAATATATTAAACTATAGACAAAGTCTAATAACTGTAGAGCTTTCATACCTCATTTTTTTTTTAATTATTTAGGTAGCGTTGGTTTACAATGTATATATTTTAGAGGTATAGGGTCTCCCCCTTCAGGTGTTGTTTCTACACTGCACCCCCTGCCACAGCAGCCAAGATACATTACCATTGTCCCCTGAGCTTCCTTTGCACTTTGTTCTTCCTCCTCTCACTCCCTCCATCCTCTGGTAGCCTCAGTTCCACTATCAGATTTGTAGGGTTTGTTATTCGCTTAGCAATATCTGACTGAAACATTACTTTCAGATGAGCAGTTTGAATGAGTTCATAAGAGCATGTCCTAGTAGGTACATGGGTAAATTTTTCATAAATAATTGTTGCCCTTTATAGTTAAAGAGTTCAAGTTCTAAACTGTATATATTGCACCCCATAACACACATAAAGTATTCCCAAGATTATGTCATTTTAACTAAACTTGCAATTGAGAAATTCATTTAAAATAGTATTTATTTAAGATATGGAACTTCCTACATGCAGGAACACATAAGAAATATTGATAAATACACTCTGATAAGCTATCCTGATACAGAGTACACTGTGTACTAATTACTATTTTTAAATGGTATTAAGAAAACACTTGACTAGAGTGCACTACATTTGAATCTAGCATTTAGAGTTTGTTTTTAATTGTGATTCTTTAATTAATAACTCGAGTGAAGAACCCCTCAATCTTAAGTACATTTTTTTTTTTACTGGACTTTATATGATGGTCTCCTCCTGGGGAAATAAGATGCCAACACAACAGTCAAATATATTTACCCCAGAAGGTTAATGGTGAAAAGACAGAACAGAGGCAAAAGGGCCGTCAGAAAATGAAAACTCAACGGGTCTCCTGGGCAAACCCCTGACAAGTACCACACTTAAGGTCTTTTGGGGGGCTCATAATTAATATGATACTAGAGCAACATACATGAATCATCTTATTTTGGTACACTTTCACATATTAATATGAAGTTAGAAACAAAATACATGATAGATGTCAAGAGTCAGTGCCACCCATTGCCCTAGCGCTCACGTCTTCAGATAAAGTATTTGAACATTTTCAGTTAATGTCTGAATTGTGAACTTGAAGGAACTACAGTTACTCCTGAATTCTTCCTGGATCTGGCAGACCCCCTGATTCATCAAGTCTTGCTGAGCATTGCCAGTTGGTGATCAGTAGGGAATCACTATCCCATATTATTAGCTTGTTTCTCTTACATACAAAATGAAAATAAAATAGCCCCTTGTTTAATGAAATATCTAAAGGAGTTTGTGAGAAGCCACTTAAAAAATCTTACAAAACAAATCCAAGATTCTTTTGAGAAACCTATTAATAAATTCATGGTTCTGTATAAGGAAAATTTTGAGCACTACTCATTTGAATTAACTAGAGATAATGTATAAATATACATGTTTTGCAGACACTGAATTTTATAGCATCTTAAATTGATAATGCTTCAAAATCTGTCATGAATTATGACTGTTCTATCTTAGAATCTTGAGTTAGTGCCTTTTTAGGGCCTAACGGAGGTATTAAAACAGTGGTATTAAGTACCAGAGTACCTCTTTGCAGATAACTTGTTACTTACATGTACTTTACCTGTCCTGTATTAATGTAATCATTTTAATTCTCTGCTCAGAGAGGAATGAAATTACTTTTCGATTCATCTGTAATAGAAGAATGACTTGGATATCAAAAATCCCCTTTGTGGTTTCTTTCTCACAACTGTTAATAAGACTGTTTAATATCTTCATCTCAGTATGCAAATACTTGTGTATACTTTAGAATTATCAACTTCCTAAGGTTCATAATATTAAGAAAAGTAAAAAATGTTGTTTGTTAAAACAGTGATTAAAAATTCGGGGCTTGCCACTGTGAGTATGGTTTAACAATATCATCTTTAGAAGATCATAATTGAACCCATAAATGACATGTGGAAGTCATTTTAAAATTCAGTGGTATTCAGCAGTAATATGACATGCCACATCCAAAGACTCGGTTTACCCACCCAACTATTACATTCTCTACCTTTCTGCAAACCACAAAAGCAGTAAATGAACAAAGAACAGACTGCCAAAGAACAGTGATTGTACATTATTCATTTTCCGCAGGCTGTCCTCTTGGGTGGGCCCCTCACCATCAAGAGAAGTTAGTTCAGTTCTAGCACTACTCACTTCAGAATTAGAGCTTAGTTGACCAGCTCAGTTTTCTGTGAAATTACGATCACGAAGGTTTTATTTTTTAATAGATCAGGTGACAGTGATATTACTATAGTGTCACTAAGTCTCATTCAATGATTTTTTTTTATCTTTCAGCAAAAATAGTGGTCTTTGATATGCCTTGGATAATGAATGGTGAGCATATTACTTAGACTTTCCTAAAGCAAAATGTCTGATTTCCTTTTTTCTGTACTTTGCCAATTTAGCCATATTTCTACACGTTTTTTAAAATGTTTATATTGTGCTTGATGCACACACACTCAAGAGGCTGCAGCTAGAACACTCAAAGGCTGTTCCTTAGCAAACTGGACTAACACTCTACCCCCAGAGTCTAAGGGCCACGTTAGTCTTCTGAAAAAGATCTTCAAGATATTCAACTACTCATGTAAAACTACAGCCAGAAACCTCAGTTTGTCACCCACAGACAAAGGGAGAGGGTATGTCACAGAATATCACTCTTAGCAAGGTTTTCTCATGGGCTTCAGGTATTGAGGAAGCACGTAGGATGAATCTGAAATTTATTCCACATTTCTAGTTGCATAATTCTTACAACAGTTATATTTTTTTATTAAAAAATCATTTTTATTAAAAATTTTTCATTAAATGTAATCAGTGAAAAACACTTTGCTGACTTTAACATGATTGTGAATTTAATGATATTTTCAGAATGTGCATTTGTGTTTGCCAAAGTCAGTTGTTACATAGAAAGCAATAGAGAAAACAAATCCAAAACTTGGTTCTTTGAAAGGTTCAACAGCTTGACAAAACGTTGGCTAAACTCATGAAAAAAATAAAAGGCTCATTACTAAAATCAAAAACAAACATATATTGACGTGAAAAGGGCTATAAGGGAATGAACAATTGTATACCAAGATAAGATAACCCAGATGAAATGGACAAATTCCTAAGAAGACACAAACTACTAAAATGGATTCAAGAAGAATCTGAATAGAGGTATAGCAAAAGAAAGTGAATTAATATTCAAAAAAATTCTCATAAAGAAAAATCCAGGCACAAATGGCTTCACTGGTAAATTCTACCAACCATAAAGAATCAATGCCAATTCTTTACCAAAACTCTCCAAAAAATAATTTATTAATGAGCATCCAAGTAATTTAATCTTCCTGAATCTTCATGTAACCTTTGAAATCCATAAGGGATAATCACAATATAAATGTCTACAGGAATTAGAGAATGCTAACTAATCATGCTTTGGAAAGATACAGATTATTGCCCAAACTAATTTCAGGAGAACTTTGTTAGCACATAAAGTAAATTAAAATTGAGAGTTTAATAAAGTGACTGTTTTTTCCTTAGCTGCTTTCAGAATTGTGAAAACCTGGCTTGGTCCAGAAGCAGTGAGTTTATTGAAGTTTACAAGTAAACATGAAGTCCAGGACTATGTCAGTGTAGAATACCTGCCTCCCCACATGGGTGGAACTGTAAGTATGGTACTTGAAACTTGTTTCTAAAATAAGAATGCATTACAGTACATTAAGGAAAAAGGAAAAACAATATAATGGTCAAAGAAAGATCAGCATTACATTTTTAGGTTAATACATTTTTAATTTTGAATAGGTTATACATTTGCATGTTTGCCTCCAATTGCATACTGTTGATTAATCTTTTTAATTTAAAGGATAATACACACTTTCAAGATTTTTTTAGAAATTATTTTACTACTTACAAATAATCCAGGAGCATATAGGTATGTGTTAAACTTTTAATACTAGGTAACATTGAAACTTATTGTGATAATGATGTTGGTAAGTTGTTCAACTTGTGGATTTGGTATATTTTGGGTTAACTTGATTGGAATATTTGAACTATTTGATTGTTACAATCTACCTTGTTTACTGTCTACTGGATAAAATTGTGTTCAACCACACCAAGGGTCTAATGGGTTGAAAAGTTTTGGTACATCCTTTTATTTTCTTTGATTAGAAAAATCTGAATCAATATTTTTAATTTGAGGTTTGTTGCTTTCCTAGTCTTAGGCTTTATATTTCATATTTTAATCTAGAAAAACAGAACATAGGTCAAGTACTATCCTTAGTTAAAATAGTTATTTGATTGATTTGTCATTTTTAATAATTTGCCCATGGAAATTTTAGGTCTGAAAATCAATAGCATTTAGTAAGAATTTGTTTGATTTTAGGGATAGAAAAGGTTATTTTAGTTGCCTTCCCTTTTGTTAGTATTTGTTTCTTCAGGAGTGACAACCTAGCTAGATAAAAGTATTCTTGTTTGGAACTGTTTTCCTTTCTGCACTTTGAATATATAATGCCATTCCCTTCTGGCCTGTAAGGTTTCTGCAGAGGAATCCACCGATAGTCTTATGGGAGTTCTCTTGTGATTCATTTTTCTCTGGCTGCTTTTAAGATTTCCTCTTTTGCTTAAATTTTGCCGTTTTAATTATATTGCATTTTGGTGGGTCTCGGGGTTTATTTTGTGTGAAACTCTCTGGGCTTCCTAGGTCTAGGTATCTGTTTCTTTCCCCAAGTTAGGGAAGTTCCCAATTACTCAACTAAGATTTCTGCCCCTTTCTCTCTTTCTCCTTCTGGAACCCCTGACATATGAATGTTTCTCTTCTTGATGTTTTTCCATAAGTCTCTTAAGCCATCTTTTTTATTTTCCTTTTTTTTTTTTTTTTCATTTTTATGTTGCTGGTCTCCAATGCTTTCCACTGCTGTCTTCCAGCTTGCTGGTTGTGCCTGCTGCTTCAACTAATCCACTTTTCAGCCTCTGTGTTGTATTTTTTGGATCAGCTATTGTGTTCCTTAGCTGTGATCTCTTTGGAACTTTCTATTTATGTAGAAATAAGTTTATATTTAAAATTTTTATCTATCTGAAATTTATCTTGGTGTATGAAGAGTGAGTTTAAGGATCCAGTTGGTTCTTGTACTGATAGCTGGACAGTTGTCCCACACCACTTAATGCTCTTTCCCTTTTTGGTTCAAAATGCTTCCTTTATTTTACATTTCACTATTGTACGTCTGTTTTCCTGGACAAAGATATGGATGTTAATTTTACTGAGAGAATTCTTTCTCTCCCTACCTCTTAGTAGGCTGATCCAATATTTTTATCTTTTAGGATCCCTTTAAGTATAACTACCCACCACTAGTAGATGATGACTTCCAGACACCATTGTGTGAAAATGGGCCTATTGCCAGTGAGGATGAAGCTTCAAGTAAAGAAGATATAGAAAGTGATGCTAAAGAAACCTTGGAAACAATGTCTAGTGAAGAACAAACAGCTCTTCCCAAAAAGGTAATTTTAACACTATAATGAAATTGACTCAGAACTGTGGCCCAGCTCCAATTCAACCACTAACTGGCTATGTAATTTGGGGTAAGTTAATTTGCTGCCATTCCACATCTTTGTATGTAGAAATAGATGAAAGATGGGACTAGCTGGCCAATAGTCCCAAGAGTATAAAAGGCTGGTTCTATGATTATGTATGAAAACTTGGAGCGTGTAGCCAGAATGAATTTTTTAATCTAAAATATTTTATATAAAAGGAAATGATGATTTTACCTTGATCTACATTCATTTTTTAATAAGCACTTAGTTGTATCTTTTTATGAGTGATGGGGACTTGACATAGAGATAAGATCAAAACTAAAAGACTCTTAAGGGAAGGACCAATTTATATTTCTCCAGTGACCTATTTATAGTAGGCACACAAATGTGTTAATAGTCATGTTAAAGTTTGTTATACTAAGGTAAGTGAACATTTGTTAAAGGTTATAACTTGTGTTGAGCCAAGGTAGTATTTAATTTTTGACATAATGACCTGCCCAACTGTCAGTATGAAACTAAATTTCTTTATATTTTCTTCATTTTTTGTCTTCAGATGAACCTAACTGAATCTACTTCCAATATTTCCAAAACAGAAGAAAATGAAAAAGTGGATTCCAAACTGAAAACTTTCAAGAAACCACTGAGTGTGTTTAAAGGGCACTTGTTACACATCAGGTAATAATTAAGAATTTTATTAGCCATGTTTTTATAATATGTCTGAAGAGTCACCTTGGTTTCCAGACAGGGTGAATATTTGTAGCTACCTTTTTATTATTTATCCTGATGAGATTTATCACTTCATCCCATCAGGTAATAAAAGTTACTATTCACGTGTTAACAATAAATTTGGATAACATGTATGTTCTCATTTTACTGACACTGTTAAATTTGCACAAGTGTAAGAATGCTAGAAAGAACATAGATTTGGGCATCTGTCAATTTGACCTTCCAACACTAAAGCAGAATCAAAACAATAGGTTTAAACCCCAAATTTCAGCCCATCTCTTTTTATTTCTAGGTTGTTTGACCCAAAAGAATCAGGACTGTTTATCATTATGTAAATACCTCTTGGTCTGTTGATGTTTTTGGTTGGTAAATCTATATAGCCTTATATTAATACTGCTATACCAACTTTTAGTAAAACCTAATGTATCATTTACTATCCTTTTACTTGAAATTTTAATTGTTTTTAGGTATCTTTTCTGAACAATACAACACACTTTTAAAAAATCATATTCTCTGACAAGATTCATTTGTTTACATATATTTTGATATATCTCCATCATCTGTGTGTGTGTGTGTGTGTGTGTGTGTGTGTGTGTGTGTGTGAGAGAGAGAGAGACAGAGAGAGAGAGAGAGACAGAGAGAGAGAGAGCTGTACATGTTCTATTTCTTTGTTTCCTCTTTTAACTCTATTGGGTTAGAAGTGACATGTTCCATTTCTTTTGCCAGCTGGGGAGAAAGGCTGAGCAGAGCAGGACAGCTTCCTGGCAGTACTCTGGGCTCTGTCACTCTCTGCCTCCCCCCACCCCCGCCCCCAGGAAAGGCACGCAGCTAGTCCTACTTACTCAGGAACCCAAACAATGTCCTTCTCCCTGAAGCGTCTCAGGGTTTTTGTGCTAGTTTCTGAGAGCAGTTCTGAGATCCATACCTTTCTTTTTTTTTTTTTTTCTTTTTCTTTTTTTTTTAAAGATTTTATTTTTATTTATTTATACAAGCACTGGGTATAGTCAGAAGCGCAGGGGGGTGAGAGAATTCACCAGAGCCAGAGCTGAGAGCAGAGCAGGCAGAAGGACCGAAGTACACTGCTGAGGGGAGCAGCGGGTGGCAGGAGAGGTCTGCACGCCATGTGGGACCCTCGCCCTGTAGCCGGGGATCGAACTGGCGCTGCAGACGCTGTGGGCAGCTTCGCAACCCAGCGCTCAACGGCTGCGCCACCGGGGAGGCCCTGAGATCCATACCTTTCTGTCTCTCCTGTGGCATAGCTCAGATTGGGTTCTAAAAAGAAGCCAACAGTCATGCTAATTTACCCTCTTGTCCAAAGCTGAGCAAAGCCCTCTTGAGAGAATGTTTATTTTTAAAAATGTGTCTCTAGGTGAGTAAATATCTTAGAGTCAAGGGCTCTCCGAAGGATTCGTCTTTTCATCTGAAACAAAATCACTGTTCTTCCCATTGTACGAGGCACCTGAGACATAAGCTAATGCAGTTAAACCACGCAAACTTGGCGTCAGTCTTTTCGTTTGTTTGCTTTTCGTTCTTTGTTTGGTAAGTTCTACCTGCAATTACCAGTCCAAACTTTCTTTCTTTAGTTTCTCCTTCCCTCTTACTTAGGAAAAGGCTGTAAAGAATAAGAACTCTTATTTAAATGCATCCCTAAAATGCAAATCAAAACTACAATGAGATACCATCTTACACCAGTGAGAATGGCACATATTAAAAAAACTAGCAACAACAAATGTTGGCGAGGGTGTGGAGAAAAAGGAACTCTTCTGCACTGTTGGTGGGAGTGCAAATTGGTCCAACCACTATGGAGAGCTGTGTGGAGATTTCTTGACCTACTAAACATAGAGCTTCCATATGATCCAGCAATTCTGCTACTAGGTATTTACCCAAATGACACAGAAACAGTAATTCCAAAGGGCACCTGCACACCTATGTTTATAGCAGCACTATTTACAATAGCTAAGCTATGGAAGCAACCCAAATGCCCGAAAACAGATGACTGGATCAAGAAGATGTGGTACATATACACCATGGAATATTACTCAGCAATCAAAAAAGATAAACACATGCAGTTTGCAGCAACATGGATGGAGCTGGGGGGGATCATGCTCAGCGAAATAAGCCAGAAAGAAAAAGAAAAATACCGGATGGTCTCACTCATAGTAGGAATTTAGAAAACCTAAATAAGAGACCAGGAAAAAGACTAATCAATGCAAAGTAAAAATCAAAATCAACAAGCAACTATAAACCAGAGAACCGCTAGCGCGGGGGGTGGGGGGGCGGGGAAAGGAAGGACTAGAGTCAAAATAAGGGGGGGTGCAATTGTATGGGGATTATAACCAAAATGAAAATGCACACATTGTGCAAAGATGAAAAAAGATGTAAGAATTATATAAAATAAAATATTTAAATAAAAAATAAAAATAAATGCATCCCTAATCATATTTCATGTTATGCTTTTCTGTTGGCATATTAAAATATGCTCCATTATAAAGTTGAAGCACCAATACCTTCTTTGCTTTATTATATAGCATTCTAAAAAGTGTAAATGCATTTAAAAACAGTACTAGTTATAGGATTAATTCAGAATCTTCCCAGTTTTCTCCTCTGTTCCTTCTTGTTTTCATGTTGGAGGAAAAAACCTTAGGACTTTTTAAAAAGTTTACATTGAATCGATAAGACAATGCAAATTATATTCAGTAATTGTTTTTGTAATCTTGATGGTTTTGATAAGTAACCTATACAAGTAAGTATAATATATTAGCCAAATATTTTTCTTTTAGGTGATGATTACATTGTCATTTACTCTGAGTAATACAAATAACTTTCATTTTTGTCACCACTTAGCCCAGCAGAAGAACTGTATTTTGGAAGTACAGACTCTGGAGAGAAGAAAACTTTAATAGTATTGACAAATGTAACTAAAAATATAGTGGCGTTTAAGGTAAATATCTGAAAGATAATGAAGTATGTGAAAATTTGCCATGGCAAATGATTTTAGACATTCTAATTGAAAGACTGATGATTACGAACTTAGTTTTTTAATTTATGGTATTAGAAGACTGTATCTCAGTCTTTGATGTGCAGTAAAAGGCTAATGTCGAAGTTAATCCCAGGGTTGAATGTTTATTGTAAATGAAAATCACTCTTCACTATATAAATAATTCAGTTAATATTAACAGTGAAAAATAAGACTGTAAAAGTGAAAGTACATGCCCCATGTGACATGTTCAGGAGTATCATTTATACTGAATATACTGGCACCGATGTACTTGATACTGAGCATTAAATGTGATATGACAGTCTTACTGTGCAGATATTACTCCCTTGAATTATAAGACAGGCTAAGTAACATTTGGACTTACAAGCAAGTGTTTTTAGATTTTTATTTTGATGGTGAAAGAAACGTCTATGCATATACCAAGGTGTTTTGTAAACTGTATTAACTACATATCTTTAAGGTCTTTCAGTCAGTTGCCCTAAAAACCATAAAGGTGAATATGTGACTACTGTATTTATAAACAGGTGAGAACAACTGCACCAGAAAAATACAGAGTCAAGCCCAGCAACAGCAGTTGTGACCCTGGCGCATCAGTTGATATTGTTGTGTCTCCCCATGGGGGTGAGTTGTCTCTTGAAGACCACAGTGGGGTGGAGGTGGGGACCTGGGCTGGGCAACATCAGCAGAGGTGGACTAGAACCTCAAAACTAGCAGTGTCGGCCATGTCCCCTCTCCTCACTCTAGTGTTATGTTTTCTCACACATTAAAGTCAGACAGGCAAAGGATTCTACATAGCCCTGCCAAGAATTAAAATGTTTTCAATTTTTTAATGAGTAAAATTGTATAAACTGACCCCAACTGAAAGTGAATTTCAAAAATAAGTCTGCTTTTAGAAGAATTCTTCTAAGGCAATTCCATATTCTTGCCTTGATGTAGTCTAAAGTAATGCTGTAAACCACATTATCTAACCCTTTATAAAGGTTCCATTTTATATGATAAGTTCTCCTTCTGAAATGCAGGTTTAACAGTCTCTGCCCAAGACCGTTTCCTGATAATGGCTGCAGAAATGGAACACTCATCTGGCACAGGCACCGCAGAATTGACTCAATTCTGGAAAGAAGTTCCCAGGAACAAAGTGATGGAGCACAGGTATCCTTTTTGCTCACAAGCTTTCAAATGGGGTGGAAAGAACCAGACGATACCGACATAGGCTAGGTAAGCATCACTTCCCCTTTGCGGAAATGTTGCCAACATTTAGGCTTCTGGTGTGGGCCCTGAACTCGTCAAGGCTGTGCAACAACCAGTGAATGAGACCTGCAGTTTCCTGAGGAGGCTGCTAACAGAAGAAACTTGCTGGCAGACTAGTGCAAGAATCCGGATGAGTCAGAAGTACAAATGCAGCAGTTTGTCCCAGCAGATCCTCTCAGGAATGCTCGCCTTGAGTACTAGAACATTTGTTGCAGAATTGGTAATAGTGAAAAATGGGAAGAGTATAAGGAATATTGTGCAGCTATCCAGAGTAGACCGTGTTCTGACATGGGAAAACATCGGTGTTATTAGGGGGAAAAAAAGCCTCGTCATAAAAATATGGAAGCTGTTGTTCTATTTAAGAGAAATTCCTTGATAGTACAGGCATATATACATGAATATGTGTAAAAGTATATCAGGTTGTGATAAATGCCTTGAAAAGATATAAAAAAGAATAAGGAAGGCGATTATTTCTCCCCCTTCACTTGTCAATGTCTGGAATCATTTTTGGTTTTCACAACTAGGGTTGTGGTGATGTGGGTATCTAGTGGTTAGAGACCAGGGATACTGCTAAATACCCACAGGGGAAAAGCCCCCACCACAGAGAATATCCAGCCCAAAATGTCATAGTGCTGAGAGTGAGAAATCGCAGTTGAAGGTAATTGAAGATGACCAACTGATGATATTTGACTAGGACCTAGAAACAAAAGTAGCCACAGAAACTGGAAAAAGAGCTTTCCAATAGTGGTAACCACAGATGAAATGTGCCTGCCCTGTGTAAGGAGCAGTGTGGAGTAGGAAGCCAGATCATTGCTATCAGAAGGTCTTCTGATTTTGGAAAGGAGAAAGTTAGTTGGTGCTGAGTGGAACCATGAGTTGATCCAGCTTATTTTTCTTGCAAGGATTATCTGGGGACCATGTGGAAAACAGACTGTGGACACCAAGTAAAACAGTAATGTTGAGTTAATGTTTACCCTTATTCATAAAACAACCCTAGGAAGTAGATATTTTTCCTACTTTATGAGAAGCTGGGAAACCTAGAAATGGTTATAGCTGAGTGAAATCTTCAAAAAGGAAGTTGAAAGAATACAAATGTGACTGGAACACAAGAGTGAGAGGATCCACAGTAAGAAAATAAGTTACAGGCAGACAGGCAAAGAGCAGCGAGGAGTGTTCACTACCTTCAAACCAATTAGAGTCCCAATCTGATTTGCCTTTGATAAGATCACCTTATTTTTTGGTCATTCACTTGAGTGTACAAGAGTGGGCCAGAGAGATGAGCTTTACTTCAGTTGTCCCCAGCAAGAACCTGTAAAATTTCGATCTAGAAGACTATAGGGGGTCAGAAGGGAAACCAGTATCTGTATCATCTTAGCAGCAAAAGAGCATGTTTCATGAAGGGAAGAGACCCAAGTGTTCCCATGCCAGCCAAGAATGATGAGGGATGCGCATTGGTGATTGCGGGTGACATCACAGAGGTCACCATCACCTCACAGGGAGCACTTTCAGTTGGCAGAAGCTGCATGTAAGAAAGAAGCGAGATGTGGAAGAAATGGGAGGGGTAAGGCTGCTCTGGAGGTGTGACTTGTTGAGAAAGTTACAGTTGGAAGAAGGAATATGGGGCTGATGAAGAGGTGGGATTTTTTTTTTTTTTTTTTTTTGTGGGACCCTCGCTGGTGGCTGGGGAACGAACCGGCGCTGCAGAGGCTGCGGGCAGCCTCGCAGCCCAGCGCTCAACCACTGCGCCACCAGGGGAGGCCCAAGAGGTGGGATTTTTAATGGGAGAACTTTGAGCATTATGTAAAAGCACAGCAAGGACCATTTGAGCAGGAGAGGCTGACCATGTGAGAGAGATACTGGCAGTAGAATTCCTGAGAAGGTGGAAAGACAGGACCTAAAGCAGAGTTGGGGCTCAGTCTTAGGAGGGAAGAAGGAATGTGTGTGTGTCTGTCTGTCTGTCTCTCTGTGTGTGTGTGTGTGTGTGTGTGTGTGTGTGTGTAAAGCTCATGGGTTTGAATGGCTTTTAGATGGAGTGATTGAATATTTAAATATTCAAGTTATAGGAGTGCGGAGTGCCACTTCTTGGTTTTTATCAGGTGTATTTCAAAGGTAGGGCAGTGGAAACACTGAAAGTTTAAGGAACACTGCTAATAAATGTTGGGGATTAATTTGAAGTTCTTATGAAATAGTTCCTCAAATTTAGGGATTTTGGGGGGTTATTTTAGGATCTGGTGAGTTCTGAATACCATATGAAATCTTTCTATTGAATATTGCGGGTTACTGAGCAGTATATGTAAATGCTTGTGTTATTTATAAATGCTTTGAAAAGCAAGAAGACGTAGGGGAGGGAAAAATTTCCCTCTAGTCTAGTTTGGCTGAGACACCCCGCTTGGCACCCCTAATAAAAGACAGATTAACAGGAGAGAAGTCTGATGTCATGTATACCTCCTCTGAACACAGGTGAGACCTGGGAAAGTGGGCAACTCTCCAAAGTTGAAATGGCCGAAGCATCCACCTTAAATACAGTCACCAGTTAAACATAAAAGATGATGTTCAGTGGCGGGAGAATCAGTTAAAGCCCCATACTAGGCAACTTCTACTAGGTTCTCAGCAGATGTGCTAATCTCTGGTGCCAGGCAGACACTACTGGAATGGGACTTTTCCACAACTGACAGGGAAGGTTGACCTTATGGACTGAGACTCCTTCTAACACACTCTCCTGAGAACTGGCACAGTGAATCAATGAGAGTGCTGCTTGTCACATTCTATCTCAGAGCCCTAGCCTACCCAGCGGGTGCCCAGTGAATGCCAACACATACATCCTCTGACTGACAGAGCCTAGAGACTACCTCAGTGGTCACCAAGTCAAGCTCTCAAGACAGAACAGGACTAAAGGAAAACCTAATCTGACCTATCATTCTCCTAAAGACAGTACACAGAAAAGAAAATAATGACCATCTCTGGGAGGAAAAAGAATCAGAAGGAAATAGAGCTCATAAAGAAATTCTTTACCAAAGCCGCTATATCCAAAGAACTACTTGACACAACTCTTGTCTTGCTAATCTAAGTCTGGAAAGGGAGAGTCAAAGTAAAATTTTTACTTTCCACTTGACTGGGCACTACACACACACCTGGCAGGCTACCTCCAGAGAGAATTCTCCCCTATCCACCGGCTCCAGCTAAGTATGGTGGCTCAGCTGGTCCCATCATTGGTCACCACCTGTAGAGAAGGGAAAATAATTTTCTCTCTAAGCTTTGGGTTCTAAACTGAGAACCCTCTGTAATAACAGAATAACAGGAGAAAAACAAGTGTAATAATCCATACGCCCCCAGAGACCCAGGATAAACTCCTGGGTATTGAGTAACTCCTCAAAATGGCCTAAGCCATCCCCTAAGATACCACCTTCAGCTAAAGACAAAGAGGATATTGAGGTTTGGGGGCTGTGCCCAGTTGCGGGAGCTTATCAGGCAAAGCACAGTAAACAAAGGCAGGGTTTTTATGCAAATTTAGGCCATTGCCTTCTCCTTTGGTAAAGAATTTGTAGGGATTTAGTCATCCTGCTCTTCTTTACACCCATACCAATGGAGATTTCCCTTCAAAAGGGTGACTTCTCAGTGTCTACTGCTTCTTAAATAACCAACTCAAGGTAATTCTCCTGAAAAAGAGGCATAGTTTAGGATGGTGTATTCTGCTCCCTTCCACACTGAGCTTAGTCCTCTCCCTATCTGGGGAGAGGACTCAATCTTTTACCTCCTATTACATACACTATGTGTTTAACTTTTTTCATCTTACTGTACTATAAATTCATTAAATATTATAATAAGTAGTTTCCTTTGGATGTTCGCAGGTTAAGATGCCACATCGTTGAGAGCAGTAAACCAACTAGTCTTACATTTAAAGACCATGCTTTTAACATATCGGAGAAAACCAGTGAAGATATAGCTCTACAAGTAAGTGTTCTTTCTTAACTAAAGTCATTAATGCTAACCAACATTAAAGATTCATTTTTTTCCCCCAATGGCATAAAGAAAACCTTTGCATAAGACACGACAGAAAATCAGAAGTACTAACTTCTTTATGAAGGGAAGCCACAAGGCCAGGCTATGAGTTCCCTTTGGAAATCTAACTTTCTTGAAGCTTTGGCCGTTTTAATTTGGATAAGAGACCATACAGAAAAGCATGTGGTACTCTGGGGAGTGTCAAAGAATTCCATCTCATGCAAGAAGTACCTGTAGTGCATTTAAATCTGAAAAGGACAGAGGGACTGAGTAGCTGGTTCCTTTCTCAGCAAGAATATGCAAGAATATGCAGATACATGTCTGTTCACCAAACCTAATTTCTCATGATATTTCCAGCTTCCAGTCTCTCAGGGTAATAACAAATGTTTGATTTCTAATATTCCCATTGGTGGAACTGCTAATATTCCTTGTTTGTCATTCACTTGAGTAATGTACTGTTTTATTGATAAAGATCTTTCCTCCTTTCTTCCCCTCTGTAGCTCAATCGTTTACTAGAAAGCAATAGGAAGCTTGAAGACCAAGTCCAGCGTTGTATCTGGTTCCAGCAGCTGCTGCTTTCCTTAACAGTGCTCTCGCTTGCTTTTGTCGTGTCTTTCTTCTACCTGTTGTACAGTTAAAGACGTGCCCTGTAGGACACACGGCTCCTCGCTGATTAGTTGGAAAAAGTAACAGACCCCAAACTTCACCACCACGCTCCTAACAGTGCTGCACATCCGTGCTCCTGAAGGGAGAGGTGAGGCACTTAGGGGGCACAGACACAGGTCTTGAAAATAAACCGTTAGGATAAGGAAATGCCGAAGAAATTGATTATAAGAGACTCTCTAGTTAGTAAAGTAAGTAAAGGCATATTTGTTATATAATTTAATTTATTTTTTCCTTTTGATTTGAATACCTTTAAAGCTTAAGCTTTATAATGTATATATGTTAGCTGAACTGAAATGTGTAAGTAACATGCTTTATTGCAGCCGAAATGTCATCTGTTTTTTTTTTTTTTTTTTTTTGGACAAATTATAGCTGAGCCAACTTAGTAGCTTTTCTATACTATGTAAATAGAGAACATGTATATTGAGACAAAGAGTAATTTATGTAATCATGACTTTGTAATTTTGAGAATTATTTCCAGGTGATAGTTAATATTCCTTGGGAATGTAAAACTAATGCCAAACCACCTTTAGCCTTTGTTTCTTATCTGTACTCCTTAATAGCCTGCCTTTTATTAATCTTGAACTTTTTTATGAACACTCATTTAGGAAGAATTTGGAAAGCTAAGTTTGGTTGGGATTTTTCTTTGAAGTCTGTTAGTAATGTCCAGAAGGAAAATCTCTTTGATCCCACCTTCCAGCCTTGTATGCCATTTCATTTCGCTCACTGAGGCTGGATACTGACCCTTTGGCTTCATTTATTACAAAGGCCTGATGTGCTATAGAAGCCTGATTCCCCATCGCTCCATCCCCACCGGGTTTTCTACAGGGAAGGAGCTAGATAAAATTTCTTGAAAAGTTAGTGGTTGCGATACATAGCAACAGAGTTTACATTTCAGTTCCTGGTTAAAAATCAGCCATGAGGAGGAAACTGGACAAAAAACTGGAATATCTAGAAGGGATGGGGGGAAAGTCGAACCAAAGGTCTCGTCCCCATGTAGAAGTGAAAGATAGAACTCATGACGACCTGTGAAACCTGCAGACCAGGAGTCTTTGTCTTGCTTGATACTCTCTCTGCCTTTGTCAAAATAGCACTTAGGATGCTTTCTCCATGCCTAAAATGCTAGACCTGCAGGACCACAGGCTAATGAAACTAGTGTTTTCTCACTAATATGAACGGTTCAGCCCATCCATGTTGGTTCACATGTATATCTACTTTTTCTGAAAGGAAAAATAGTCTGGCTGTAAAATAAATTTTGAGTTTTGATTGAGCTATGTTTGGAGATTTTTTTTATTATCCTTGAGTGTAGTGTTGGCGGCTTTCATCTTTAAAAGTTGATGATTCGAAACCTGAGTTGTGAAGAATGATTTCATAGCATTCCTTCAAAACTGGCCTAGGACGTAAAACCTTAAAAGGACACTGGTCTGATACTTTGTCTTAATTTGGGTTTTTCTGTTTCAGTTTGCCAACTCCAGACGTGAAAATGACTGCAGTCCGCCCTGAGTCCTGTCCTTAGTAACCCCCTGTGTGCCCACAGTGGCCCCCTTATATGTGCCATGCCTGGCTTCAGTGTCATCTAATCCCAAAGTACATGTTTTTGTTCCTCATCAGATAAATGAGGAAATAATTAGTCAAGATTGGCAATGTACTGTCCTAACAGTGTCCCTTTAATGTTTCATATGAGATGATGTCAACTCACTAACCTGTTCTTCCTTGATGTCTGGCCAGTTGAATTGAATATCGTATCTTGTTAACGTTTGTGTGTCTATTAAGTGTGACTAAGCAGAAATACTAAAAACTTAACCATCAAAGGCATCTAAACTTTGCATTTGTCTTTGATTAATCATGTATTCACATTTGATTTTATTCTGTCTTCACTTGATTTTATCACATGTATGATTACTATAGAATACTAAAAATATTTTTCGTCATATCATTACCTGTTCATGACCAAACTACCAATACCAAGGACCAACATTTAGATTGTTTTCACTTAACAATGGAAATTAAGATTTTTCCATGAAAACATGAATGAGATACTAGATCTGCAAGAAGCCTAAAATGCATTTGCTCCAACTTCATACCATAACTTTTTATATCTTGCCACTAATTTTGACTGGATTTAATAGCACTTTATTGTACAATTGCAAAAAATATATATATTCCTAGAATTGTTGCCAGTGTAATTTCTCTAATGTTCTGGTGCTTTTCATATATTTTCAGTATTTTATTACTATATTCGTATTTTCTTTGTATAAATTGATCAAAAGAACATGTTTTCTATTTTAATATGTTTTAGAAAAATAATTACATTTATGAAATAAATATCATCAGGAAAACCTCTGGTCTCTAATTGATAAAGCATCTTAAAATCAATGTTTAGGTTCACTCTGACCTTCTAAAGATCACATTCATTTCTTTTGGACCCATTTTACATTTTCATAAGGACAGGCTCCAAGGTTCCCACAATGCAGCTGTGCACCGGTGAAGCTGGCTTGGTGGGGCCTCAGATCAGGGTGTGGCCGCTGTTTGCCTAGACAGCACTGGACCGCCAGTCACAGGTCAGGGCTCCTGCGAGGAACCTGGCACTAGAACCATGTCAAGCAGCTGCCTCACATCCCCATAGTCCTCATACCCAGTACTTCCTGGCTCACAGGAGCTGGCAGGAAGCTGGCCCCCAAGGCCACCAGGCTCACAGGCACTGAAGCACCAAGGGTGTACTTGGGGAGAGCAGCAGGGCAGTTGGGGATAGTGACAGGAGAGGCCCCTTAGCCCTGGAAGACAACTCCCGAATGGCAGCTGCCAGCCCCTAAACATGGAGGCAATAGTGCAGGCCACCTCCTAACTGGAAAAGGTCTAGATAGAAAATCATCAGGTAATTCAAAACAGAGCTGCAAAGACAGCCAGGTGAACGCCTGTCCGAGACACACACTTGTCTAGGCCACAGAAGTGTACCTGGAGCGGCGTCTCCAGCTAGCAAAGGACGGGTTACCTGACAACAGCCTTCAGCTCTTTCTCCCTTACATTTTCACCATCTCCCTTACATTTCACCAGGTTACCTGGCCTTAGAAGAATATGCGCCCCCGGAAGCAGAGGGCTCCCTTTCTCTCCCTGGTCCAAGAGGACAAGATAGAATCCCCCATTTGTTCCAACTGAGGCAGTGATGGTTCTGGCTTCGAGGTCCCTCCCCGCCATGCGCCATCTATGTGCCTTGGGCGTGATAAATGACCACGCGGTCCCATCCTCGTCCCCAGGCGAGTCGAGTCTGATGATCGGAGCCGCAGGGCTACTTCACCGCATCGGAGCCAGCGAGAGGAACACATACACTTCACAGCACACTGGAGAGGCTGGCGGGGCTTTGCCACCACAGCCTTCCTTCCAGCCCAGCTTCCCAGAACCTTTCACAGTTGAGTTGATCTTCTGAGTATCCCCCCACCCCAACACCACCATTCAAAACCGAACTTCTCCCTACTTGGTATTCCTTCATCCCTTGCCTCCTTGGCATCTCGAACTGGAGCCCACGTTGGACACACCTAGAAGGCCAGGGCCGCTCAGCTGCCTTGAGTCCTGGGAAGAAGTACACCTTCCAGTCTGAGCAAAATTGGTCCTTGTTTCCTTCTACCCTCACACCCACACCCCTTCAAACCACGCATGCACGCACACAGGAAATTGATCTTGCAAAATTCCAGCCATGACTGCTTCCCTTTCATTTGTAAGAATTCAGTAAAAATAGTACCTTTAACATCTTCCTCTAACTTCTGTCCTTTTGAGATTCTCTGCCCCTTCTCCATTTACATCCCCTGCCACGCAGAGTAAGATTCATCACTTGCACATGTTAAAATATTTGAGACAATTGGTTCAACTGGCAAGGGAATTGAACCACATCTCTGTGACCCGTAGGGGCAAGATCTGTGCACATTTTCAAGTCGCTAGGGCTACACCATCTTGTGCATACAGATAAGGAAAAGGAGGGCCCAAGAATTCTCTTTCCCAAGGTCACACAGCTAGTTGGCTTCAGAGTCAAGAGTTGAACGCATCTCCCAAGTCCAGTGCTTGTCTGTTACAACCACCCAGAAGTGCTATGTCTGATAATAGGTTCAAGTACTGAATGGACAGTTCTGAGAGCTTTACCTTCACCAAAGAGCAGGAGGTGAAAAGAGATGATAGAATATTTAAGGAGAAGCACAGGTGACAAAATAATAGCCACCCATGACTTCCTCAGCAAGAAAATCAGGGTTCTTGGCAATGGATGCCACAGACAGACCTTACTTGGAAAAAGGGCTGCGGGTCCCTGTGCACTTTGGAGGTGGGTTTTGGTGCAGAGGCACCATTGGCCTCCTGTGAGGGTGCAGCCAACACCACAGAAGGACATCTAGTCAGAGTTGATGCTAGTTGTCTCGGCCACAGTCTGGCAAATCGTGTTTTATAAAACCGGAACATAGCGCTATTCTACAGCCATGTAACAAAACCACCACAAACAGTATCTGAAATTATCTAACAGTCTGCGTGGCTGCATTCTCTGCTACAGGTCTCAAGAGGCTGAGATCAAGGTGTCAGGTGACTGTATCCTCCCTGAGGGCACAACTGGATAAAGATCCACTTCCAAGGGCCCTCAGGGCACTGGCAGAATTCCTTTCCTTGTGGTTATAAGACTGAGGTCCTCAATTTCTGACTGATTATTAAGCCAGGGGCTACTCTCAGCTGCAAGAGGCCAACCCCAGGTTGCTGCTCTATGTCCCTCTCCCTAAGTAATTCCTACGTTGCAGTTCCTACTTCAAATCTCCTCTTTCAGGAGGAGGGCTTTGGGCCAGTTAAGGCTCACCGGAAGAGGTCATACCCTCCCAGGCCAATCGCACTTCTGATGAATTCAAAAGTAATTGATTAGGAAGCTCAGTTGCATCGGCTAGATCCCTTCTTTCTGTAGAAGCTAACCGAATGGCAAGAGTGCCACCCCATCACATTTCACCAGCCTCACCCCTCTCTCCAGCAGGAAGAGTCACACAGGGCGTCTGTCAGGTGGGAACTACCTACAAGCCCACCCAATCCGGCACTGCCTTTCAGAGACCAGGAAAGCAGAAACCAGAGTCAGAAAGCAGAGACCAACCTTAGCATAAATGAGCACTTTGAATTCAAAAATACCCTGTACAGTAAGTTCTCACTGAAGAGTCATCTGTAACAATCACTTTTGCCGCAAGCTATGGCATAAATAAGAGTTGAGGTACAAGGGCATGCTTCCGGGCATAAAAAAATCATCAAACTTAAAAAAAAAGCCCCCCAACATGTCTACTATTAGATCTTAAACAATACTTTGTATCCATTTGGGGGGGTTCATTTTGCAACCCTTATTCTGCTCAGGGTCTCGGGTGGTCAGAGCCTGTCCCAGCAGTTCAGGGCACAAGGTGGGCACCCACCCTCGACTGGACCCCTCCGTTGTGGGCCATGTCACACACCCACATGCACTCCGACTAGGACGACTGAGGCGTGTCAAAGACCCTCAGAGGCACAGCTTCGAGATGTGGGAGCAAACCCACCAGACGGGGGAGGTCTCCATGCAGGAATGACTTGGGCCAGGAATTAAATGGTAACACAGGAAACCAAGCAGAATGTGTGCCCTGGGGACCAAATGACAGGCGTGGGAGACGGTGCGTCTCTAAACCAATTGACTTTCTCTAGTTTCATAGCTTCCACTCACACAGCCTTCAAAGTTTTATAAATAAACTTTTGAGGGGAAGTTTGTCACCATGATTTTAAACATTTATTCCATCATAAAATCACTCGAGAAACATGCTCCTGAGGTGTTCATGTCCCTGCTCCAAGGGGACTTCCTGCAATTGTGTGCTTTTGTAAATGAAGCGCTAGTGAAAACAATTAGGTCTTTTACAACTTTCTCTTTTCTTTCAGAATGATGCATTCACTTCAGTCTCCTCATTTCAATTAGTTTTCTTGGACCTACATATGCTCTGTGAAAGCCGCTATGTGAAAACTGTAAGGAAGAAGGACCCTTTTCTTAGAGAACTGCATCGTGATTCCACCATTTATAGTGTCTAATTTTCTTGGCTCAAGATCCAATGCCTCTCACCGAGAGATGTCTCAGTGTCTCTCACTGAGATACTTCCATCTCGGTATCGCACGCAGCAATCTCAGGTGGGATCTGAGCATCCCCTTTCACTCTCCATGAACCATTCTCCGTGTTATACTCGGGCACAGCCTATCGGACCACACCCCAGTTTAACCCCCAGTGGCTTCCGTGGCTCTTGGTCCAGGATTCAGTTCCACAGCTCAGCCCGTGAGGCCAGCAGGAACACCGGGCCCCGGCCTCAAAGGCACAGTCTTTCAGTCAGTGGCCATGGACTCACCAAAGCACCACGGTGCTCGGGCTCCCCCAAACGCTGACTGAGCAGGTGCGTCCCCCAGCTTTTCTTACTCTACTCGCCTCACAGCAGAGATGACGACGCCCCACGAACATCAAGCCAGAGCGCGTTCTCAAGTGCTACCAGCTAGCTCATGGGCCTCACTGTCCCAGCAGCCCCTTCAGCCTCCCACAGTTTACTCTGTGCCCAAAGTTTCCATTATTATAGTTTTGAGAAACACTAAATTAAAGAAAAACAAAGCCCCCCCCCCCCGCCACACACAGAGAATTTCTCAGAACCTTTAGAATACGCACGCGCATGACAAATCTTCATGAGTATTGTGTATTTCCCAGATCCATACAACCATGGGATCCCTTTGTCAAGCAGCGTATTTTGGGACTAAGTACTCTGAGAAAAACACTTTAGGAATCACTGCCTCGGGAGTCTTAACACATGTTGGCTGTAATCCCAGTCTGCAACACAACTTAAGTCATAGTCGAAGACAATCGACGCTCAAGGTCAAAACGCCCTAACACATGCAGGAGGGAAGATTTACTGTTAACGGCCAGTAGCCTCTTTTCCTCAAGTCCATCCATAAAATTCATTGAAAGTAGCAGAACATTTGAACTCTAAGCTGCAGGCAACCTCTAAGACATCTTCCCATGGCTTTGCGCGGCCAAGACCCATTTCACCCCTCACAGCTAGATTATATCTTCCCAGGGCCAGATGGCACGTGTCTGACTCTCCCTTCCTTCTAACCTCTCGCCAGACCAGTATTTGCTCTCGATGGATCAGTTAAATGCAACTCACTGCCATGGAAGCGCACCATGTGAGTCGGCATGATTCCTCTGGCCGGGAGGTATCATCCCCTCCAGGAAACACCACCTGCGTCTGCTTTCCTTCACCGAGAACAAATCCAAGCAGACCTCAGGGGCGTGAGGGGATTGCTGACTTAGGGGATTCGATACAGACTCAAAACGCACGTATGTTTAAAGTTCACGGCGCCGTCTGAGTGCCGGCAGACGCAGGTATACCTGCATGGCATCCCTTCCTCCCAGCTGCCTCTTCTCTCTGTGTTCGTGGCATTTCCGTTTTGAGTCTCATCCATCTTGATGTTTCCCCGAAGACAGAAACTCTGCCGAGTTTCTTCTTTACTTACATCTTTGAATTTCAATGTTTCTGGCACTGATCTGTAGCTAATTATACCTATAAGCCTTTCTGTATCATGGCTTAAAAATCAATGTACATTGTTATTCAAGGCCTAAGCGGGGAGAAGGGAGGGACGGATGGAATCTGTGAGCTGCCTACATATAAATGCCTTTTTTTTTAACCCCAGTCACGTCTTTCTACACCTATTGAATCTAATGCTCTTTTGACTCAATTTTAGGTGAAATTTCCACATTCCTTTTCTTGCCCCCAGTGACTCATTATTCAGTATTGTATTTTCCTCCCTCCATTAAACAGCATTCCTAATACTAAAAGACTCTTTACTTAACAGTCCCAAAACAAGCACGGCTTAGGTCAAAAGCACAGTTCAAAGTTTCATGGTTTCTGAAAAGTATATGGGAAAGAAATCTGCTTGGGGGAAAGACCCAAATCAATGATGATGGAGCCTGAGAGGCACCAAAGAAAATATCACTTCTGAAGTAAGTCCTGGTAACCTAAGAGATCAATAAGGAATCGTTGGACCTTCTCAAACATGCACTCCAAGAATCAGGCATCCATGAAAAAGGAGCCAGCATCCGATTAAGAAAGGCTGAGGGAGGAGCTGAAGCTTCTGTAATTTCTAAGATGCCGCAGGTCACGTCGGTGCTGGAGTGTCGGCACCACACTTCGTGTAGAACACTAGAAAAGACCACCTCAGGGTCCCCCCTAGAACTGATGACTCGGAAGCATCATGAATACAAGTTCACATGCACGTTAAAGTTTGCAAAGCAGTGATGTCAAGACTTCCTATGCTTTTACTCCAGTCCTTTTTCCTAAGACCCTTCCTTCTCTTCCATGTATTTATCATTCATTTGGCTGCAACAGGTGTGATTAGAAGCTATGATGACTTCACTTAGATTTTCTAGCTAAATACTTTGTGGCCACTTACAAATGGATTATGGTAAGTAAGTGCATCCTTTAGAGTGAACGAAGCATCTGTGAAATGTTCTTTAGGTGCCTGTACTATTCAGGGCTCTGTGCCACAAACAGAAATAAGGTCTTTAGCCTCAGGGAATCACAGCACTCAGGGGGGGTGACCCTGGCTCAGATATACGGGACATCAGTTACACAAAAGGAGCCATAAAACCTCTTCACGTCACACTCTGAGGGTTGAGAGAAGAATGCCACTGACATGTGACAACTGACCTTTCCCCAGAAATCCATAGATTCCAAGTATGATGGCCACAAGTAATCCTATACAAACCTGGCATATCCTAACAAAACATTTAGTAGGTAAGGACAAATACCACTGGGCGATTCAACTAGCAAATCTACGAGGATATTGACTCAGGTAATTCCTCCCTAGTGTATGCGCACATGGGAAAAGTTGGATTGCAGAGCAGCCGTTAGGTATCCGTCCCACTTGCAAAGATGTGTCCTGCCGCAAGCTTGCAGAGGGAGTACACACTTCAGAGCACGGGCTTTCCATGGAGGGTGGGGTGGGGTGGGGGGTGGAGGGAAGGACAAGTGAGACAAATTCTAGGAGGAATATGTGAAAATAGCTGACCCTGATCTAGCAAATCCCAGCCTGAAAGCAATATTGGCACTCAATAAATGTTGAAGAAATAAAAACACGTATCTGCCTTAGGGCAAAGAGCTTAGAATGCCAAGCATAACATCTCTGAGCTGCTCTTGAGGACATTAATAGTGACCGAATCAGGGCCTCCCCTGGTGGCACAGCAGTTGAGCACTGGGCTGTGAAGCTGTCTGCAGCCTCTGCAGCGCCAGTTCGATCCCCGGCCGCCGGGCGAGGGTCCCACATGGCGCGCAGACCACTCCTGCCGCGCCCGCTGCTCCCCTCAGCAGTGTATATCTTCATCGGTCTGCCTGTTCTGTTCCCCACTCTGGCTCTGGTGAATTCTCTCACTCACCCGCACTTCTGACTGTACCCAGTGCTTGTATGTATGTATAAATAAATAAATAAAAATTAAAAAAAAAATAGTGACCGAATCACTTCCATACTGGTAAGAGCACACCCCTGGGTAGGGTTCATCCTGCACAGTGAAAAAAAAAATATATGCTGTGCCATGACCTCTACTTGGCAGGTCCAGTTTTTAGAACTGTTGTTATGATCACTAGTAATAAATGTTTCATGTTTATTGTAATTTCTAAAAGCACTTTGATATGCAACTTTGCAAGATGAATTCAGATGTCTAATCCTCCATTTCGAACTAATGCATTCGTTTAATGTTGGAAACCCATTAGCAAAACTGTTCCACATTCTAGGGAACAATTATTCAATATTCTGAGGCTCTTCAGAGCACATCTAAAAGAGTCTCTTCAACAGGTGCTATTTACAACTATCTACCACATAGGATGGTTCTTGGAAAAAGAAAATATTACCTACACTCTCTCCAGGCACTCACTAAGTGAATGTATTTTATTTGTGGGCTACCTAAATAGATTTTGCCTTGCTGGATCTGTGAAAACATTCTGTTTCTTGTTTATTCCTTTAGAAAGTAATATCTATAACACTACTAACTCATGTCCTTTTATTTTCATTCTAGTAAAAATTCCTGAAACTAGGGCTAGTTACCAAATATTCCCAGAATAGAAGACAAGGACAAGTTTTCTTGATTATGATTAGGCCCCAAGAAATGCCATTGGAGGGGTAGATTGGGAAGAACAATTGTTTTGCATGATACAGCAACCCTGTCTACCACTCTTCAGGCAATACTAAAAGGGCAGACTTGTATCTACAAATATGTCCTATGAATAACCACTGCACAAAAGCAGCAATACTCAGGCTTTATTGCCAACACAAAAATTAGAATCCCTCTTCTCAAATGAGGAAAGTGCTGGGTTGTACTGGAAAAAGCTCATGGCTCAAAAATTCCTCTGAGTAAATGATGGAATGCTCAGGATATGATGTCAGGGATTTATCTCTCCAGGTTAGGAAATAAAAGGGCCTATGAAATTCACAAATGCCTGTACAAATGCAGACATCTTTCAGAAATTTAGGTGAGAAAAATAAAAGGCATCGAAACCAGAAAGGAAGAAGTCAAACTGTCACTATTTGAATGAGACATATCATATATAAAATATTGAATTAATATTGAATTAATATTTATATAATGTTTATTTTTCTTGAAGCAATCTGCAGCTTCAATGCAAATTGTATTCAAAATTCCAATGGCATTTTTTACATAAAAAGAATAAACAACCCTAAAATTTGTATGGAACCACAAAATGACAGTATGGAGCCAAAGCTATCTTGAGAAAGAACAACAAAGCTGGAAGCATGATACACCTTAATTTCAAACTATATGAAAAAGCTATAGTAATGAAATCAATATGGTATTGTCATACAAACAGACAGGAAGATCAATGGAACAGAACAGAGAACCCAGAAACAGACTCACACATACATGGTCAACTGGTTTATGATGAAGGAGCCAAGAAATATGTTAGGTAAAGGACAGTCTCTTCAATAAACGATGTTGGGAAAACTGGACAACCATAAGCAAACTGAAAATACACCCACTATATTAACACAATATATAAAAATGAACTCAAGTAAAGACCTGGACTTAAGGCCTGAAACCAAAAACTCCTATAAGGAAACACAAGCAGTAAGCTCCTTAATAGTGGTCTTGGTGATAATTTTTTGGATCTAAAACGAAAAGCAAAGGACACAAAGGCAAAAATCAACATGTGGAACTAGCTTAAAGCGAAAGCAAATCAAACAAAATGAAAAGGTAACCTACTGAATGGGACAAAATTTTGGTGATTCAATGTCTGATAAGGGGTTAATATTCAAAATATATAAGCAATTAAAAAGAAACTTCTCTGAAGAGGAAATGCAAATGGCCAACATGCATATGAAAAAATGTTCAGTGTCACTTGTCATCAGGGAAATGCAAATCAAAACTACCATGAGATACCATCTTACACCAGTGAGAATGGCACATATTAAAAAAACTAGTAACAACAAATGTTGGCGAGGTTGTGGAGAAAAAGGAACTCTCCTGCACTGCTGGTGGGAGTGCAAACTGGTCCAACCACTATGGAGAGCTGTGTGGAGATTTCTTGACCCACTACACATAGAGCTTCCATATGATCCAGCAATTCTGCTACTAGGTATTTACCCAAAGGACACAGAAACATCAATTCCAAAGAGCACCTGCACCCCTATGTTTATAGCAGCACTATTTACAATAGCTAAGCTTTGGAAACAACCCAAATGCCCAAAAATAGATGACTGGATCAAGAAGATGTGGTCCATATACACCATGGAATATTACTCAGCATGCAAAAAAGATAAACTCATGCCATTTGCAGCAACATGGATGGCGCTGGAAGGGATCATGCTCAGCGAAATAAGCCAGAAAGAGAAAGAAAAATACTGGATGGTCTCACTCATAGCAGGAATCTAGAAAACTTAAATAAGGGACCAGGAAAAAGAATAACTATAAGAAAGTAAAAATCAAAATCAACAAACAACTATGAACCAGAGACACTCTATGGGGGCTGGGGGGCGGGGAGGGGAGGGATTGGGGTCAAAATTAGGGGGTCGCAATTGTATGGGGAATATAAAAATAAAATTTGTAATTATATATATATATATATATATATAAGCACTCATACAACTCAATATCAAAAAAAAAAATCCAAAAAATCTAATTAAAAATTGGGCAGATCTGAATAGACATTTTTGCAAAGAAGACATAGAGATTACCAACAGGTATACATGAAAAGATGCTCAACATCAGTAATCATCAGGGAAATGCAAATCAAAACTACAGTGAAATCACACCTCACTCTTGATTAGTTTTACTATCTTCATAGAATTACTATTATCAAAAAGAATTAGGTTTTAGCAAAGAGGTAACACTAGTTGGTGGGAATGTAGGGTTGCTGTAGTTACTATGGAAAACATGACAAGTCCTCAAAAAATTAAAAATAGAGCTACCATGTGATCCTGCAACTCCACTTTGGGGTATTTAGCCAAAGAAAATAAAAGCACTACTTGAAAAGTTCCATGTTCCCCCACATTCACTGTTGCATTATTTACAGCGGTCAACATATGGAAGCAACATAAGTGTCCATCAACGGATGAATGAATAAAGAGGTTGTGGGATATATGTGTGTGTATGCACACATGTACATACATACATCTTTATCCACATACACAAAAAGTAATATTATTCAGCCATAAAAGTTGAACAGTTATAAAAAATTAAGACTCCACTTCTGACTATGCTGCATATAGTACTAGATTTAATGCACGTATTCTCTAAGTTTAATTTCCTCCAAATTAATGCTCCTTGAGGAATGGGGGGATCTGTTTATTACTGGTCCACATGAGATAAGTACAGGAATTGAGTGTAAGTATTTGGAATCCTTTCTGTTAATTTTGCAGAATAATTGAAATTTATCTGAGTTTAAAATTTAACTGTATTGTATATCCTTTTGTTACTTTAAGTCTCATCTAAAGATTTATCTAAACCCAGACCTGTGAGTCATTTTAGGTTCAAATACTTTTGCTCTTCTGCCTCTTGGCTGATGAGTTACATCTTTCCATCAGGACCACAAGCATATCACAGGATAGGCTTAAACGAAACTGATTTAAAAAAAAAAAAAACAGCCTTGCTCTTCTTCGGAGCAAAGGGCCTTCTCTCTTCTCACACCCTTAATTCTTTTGTGGCAGAGCAAAAAGGGAAACGCGGTATGGTGATGTTGCTATTAAGAGGATCTTATGACTTTCTTCCCCTGACATCAGTTTTGTTGCAGACAACTAGCTCTTTGGTTTCTCAATCTTGTATTTAGAATGTGTGTGTTAGCACTAATTTGAAAGCCATGCTGAGATATTCACATGACAAAAACTTCTTTGCTGACCCTTCCGCTGACCCTTCTGGCAACCATCATTAACAATGCTAAATTAAAACTTTTCTTGTTGATTTTTTCTTTATTATAGTTATTCCTTTTCCTGGTCCCTTATTTAGCTTTTCTAAATTCCTGCTGTGAGTGAGACCATCTGGTATTTTACTTTTTCTTTCTGGCTTATTTCGCTGAGCATGATCCCTTCCAGCTCCATCCATGTTGCTGCAAATTGCATGAGTTTATCTTTTTTGCATGCTGAGTAATATTCCATGGTGTATATGTGCCACATCTTCTTATCAAAATCAACAAGCAACTATAAACCAGAGACACACTACAGGGGTGGAGGAGAGAGGAAGGAGTAGGGTCAAAATAACGGGGGGGGGGCAATTGTATGGGGAATATAACCAAAATGAAAATGCATACATTGTGCAAAAATGAAAAATGATGTAAGAATTATATAAAATATTAAAAAAAACCTTTTCTTGTTGGACTTGAAGTTGCTGTTCAAGCTTATGGGGAAAAAAATGCTTTTCAAACACATGTAAACCGCCTCTGACAAGTTTTGCTGGAAAGAAACACGAAGTGATATGTATTCCTGTTTATGCTTACTTGCACTTGCATTGCTACTAGAAATTATTTCATTTCAGTTTGTTTTCATTCAATGACCTGATCTTTTTTCTTCGTTTTTTGGCAGGATCAACTGACTATTTGTAGATAAACATACTCATTGGCAACTGCTTTAACATCTGAATGTGAACAATTAGCATGAACCCAACATATTTCCTGATGTCCTTGTAAATGAGGTCTTTGACACCTTTATTGAAGCCATTCTTAAAAATAATCTTCCTTCTCCTGCTGTTGCCTGGTAATTTTTATAAAGAGGACTGTTTTCACTTTGTTGATTTACTGAAATGCTGGTTACAGAGCTCATATTCCACAATGAAAGTTTTGATTAGTATAACAAGAGCTCATACTTTCTGACTCTCAGGTACCAAGTACTGTCCTAAGCACTTTCTATTACCTCATTTAATCACTGTGATAAACCTACACCTCGGGTGTTCTCATATTATGCCTCAATCAGGTCTCCTGAGTCAGAATCCTCCAGGGAATCATGAAACTTGTCAGCATCTCGAATTCTGAAGAATGTCCCAAAGTTGGAGAACCACTGAACTGTCTTCTCCTTAAAGGCAAGTCGAATGTGACACTGGTGCTTATGAAAGCAACATTCAGCTTTCAAATCCTGTTCTTTATCACAGGTAGGAGTAAAATGATTTATGGTACTTCCAAAGATTCCAGCTTCACCAGACAGACCCACTTGGAGAGTTTAGACATCTCTCTGATTATGCAGAGAAAGTACAACTGACTTCCCCATCTAATGACAGAGTCATGCTTTGTAGAAGTGAGAATTTCAGCATCAGCACAGAGACTTCTTCTTCGCGGGTTGACTTACTCACTGTGATGTCCATTCATACATCTTGAAAGTCACTGATCACAGGATCAGATGAGTTTGTAAAACAGATCTGGGCTGAACCTAAGGAAGTGAGCAGCACTGAAGGCCATTTTTCATAACAACTTGGGTCTTTGGTGTTGCCTTTATCAACACTGTCAACATTCTATACTAATTTGTAAGTATTTTTGGAGAGCTTCCTGGCCACCTTCCAAGCATCCACTTACTGGTTCCTTTTGGTCTGTCACATTGTCTGTGTTCGGGAACATGCTTCATTTGTGGGCTAGAAATAAGTTCTGCTCAGCTCTTTGTTCCTTAGTTTAAATGATGACATGTAAGATTTACCTGGTCCTGCCCTGACTGTTGGACAGTTCCATCTATAAACAAGCCCCTCATGAATTCAGAACGCTGTGCAAACTCATGTGAATTTAATAACTTCAGTTGAAGGAAAAGAGGAAGTGAATCAAAGTGTGGGGGGAGGGCATGGTGGCTCCAAGGCTGTGAGCCCCTCACTATCAGTGCAACATGAGTATTTATGACCGCACATTCCACCATGAGTGCATTTGTCTAGAAGAGAATTGTTTTATCCTGCTGTAAGCAGAAGGAAAATTTTCAAATACAGCCACTATTATTTTGAATTGAGTAGTCCCACATTTGGGCCAGGTAGAAACAGTCTGGGCATTTCCTGTTCACTCAGCAAAGATGCAAGGAACAGGGGTGGAATAAGGCTGTCTTGTCGAAATCTGTACTGTTCAAGTTGCTCACTGCCAACAAGCAGCTACTGAGTACTTGAAATGTGGTCAGTCTAATCAAGATGTGCTATAAAGTAAGATACACACTGAATTTCAAAGACTTATTCTAGACAAAATAGTAAAATGTCTCTTTAATAATCTGGATTTTGATTACAAGTGAAAATGAGAACTTTTCTTACTATATTTTCTTGCTATATTGCAATGTTCTAAATTCATGAAATTAATAAAAATTAATTTCACCTATTTCCTCCCCTCTGTGGGGCCACTATAACATTTAAGATTATGTCTACATAACATGCTAGCATATTATATACATGCATTACATATTCTGATTGGCTTTCTTTTTAATCTTATTGTAATACTGATGAAAAGACCTTAGAGTTCAGATTTCTAGCAAGCATGTCCTCTAATCACCGGATCACTGGGTCTCCATCTTGACACAATGCAATCACCTTGGAAAGCTACAAACAGCAATGCTCAGACATGCAATGGCAAAAACAGACTAGAGTGAAATCCTCCATTTCATATGTAAACTAACTCAAGAGACTCAATAGACTCAATAGACTCAATGGTGAGTGTCATAGGCTATGAAACTGACAGCAGCCTGGCACGAACGGGACCAGAGTTTGCAGGCAGGTGGCACGGTGGGATGCCGCAGGCTCCATGCCTCCATCTCTGCACCTTGGACATCTAATTGCAACTCCCAGCATGCCACACACTGGGCTCCTAACCAGGGGATTCTGGGAACTAGGGGCAGAACTGAGCAGCCATCATGGGCTTAACACAACCAACACCTCTATGCCCACTTTCTTCTGACCTGAACGCTTTGGCAAGTGGGATGACCTGCTCTTTTCAGAAACAGTGGCAGCCATCATCTTGACCTCATGGTGGATTATCTAATTGAGATGGTACATTTTTAACTTTTGGTCTTTACTTCCCTTCCGGCTTTCTGAGTTCTACCCAACCTATTGCTCATTTTTCACTGCCAGGAGGTGATGGAAGCTTGGAGCAGAAAATATAAAAATAAGCAGGAAGCAACTGACCACTGAATCACATTCCCTCTTTAGAATTAACTGTTAAGTCACTTGAATTGCTTTTCCCATACCCCCTCCTCACCATCAACCATTAACTGGTTCCAACTGCATTCCTGGACACTCTGCTGGGAAAGACAAACACCTTGACTCCAGTCCCTAGACGGCCTGCCTCCTGGACAAGCAGACATGGCGGTGACTGGCAGTCATTAAACCAGCTAAGGAAGATCTGCAGGCCAAGCCAGGAGCCAGAGGTAAGGGTAGAAAAAGTTAACAATCTCTTCAGCAAACCAACCTAACACTAAAGGGAGAAATTCCACTCAAGAACACTATATAAAGTTACCTCAGACCTTACCTCAAGACTGCCCACCTGTGTCTATGCCGGTGTCTTTTTCTTAACAATCCTGCCCTTTCAAAAGGCACCTTCTTGCCCTTTAAGAGCTGTGCATTTGAGCGGTGCAAATGTCCCTTCCTTCTTCTCTTTCTTTAGCAAACTTGCCCTTTGACTTACAACAGAGCTTCATTTCTAACTCACCTATACTGACTCCCTCAAAATTTCTTTTCTGTGCCAAAGTCAAGAATCTCAGGGTCCCTCAGTGCCCCTGGTCTCCTCAGAGGTGCCTCAGACTTACTCTCCTGGCAGCTCAGATCTGGGTCCTGACTGTCTTGCTGGCCATTTGCTCATAAAGGGACTTTATGATTTCAGAATTTGATTTCAGAGTTTGATCAGGAGTCTTGTTATTTGAAATCCTTCGCTCCCCTACTCTCCGAATCAACAAATCTAAGCACTTCTGTTGAGTCTGACGACTTTCCTCTGGGCATGTGGGTGGGGCAGACCCACATCACAGGCAACATGGATTTTTCCAGTACAATTTGGGGCCCCTGGGCACACCTTACTTTCACTGGGTTATCAAAACTTTAAGAAAACATAGGGAAAGTTTCAGGATCCAGGGGTAGAGTAGCAAGTTCTTAAACTTTATACTAAAAAAAAAATCCATAAAATGAGCTGGACAAATTGGACTTCATGAAAATTCAAATCTTCTGCTCTGTGAAAGCTCATGTGAAATGGATAAGCTGCAGACTGGAAAAGATATTGGCAAACTCCATCCAGGAGCAGAGAGGAAGTTTTCCCCTACCCCTCTGGGTTCTTTTTGGGCTGGTCCAGCAATCAAATTCACATCAGATTAGGAGAAAAGAACAAATGTAACAACACCTACATATGGAAAATCTACATGGACGCAGATTCAACAACCAACGGGAATGCATAATTCCTAGCTTGCCCTGTGTCTCAGAGTTAAGGAATGGGATAGAGGCCTATGGTTTCCAAGGGGGGGGCTCACCTGCGCAGGAACAGGAAGTGCTGTGATGAAGTCCAGAGACTCCTCCATATAGACAGGTTTACCAAAAATAGCCTTTCTCTCAGAAAACCTAATTCTGGGTAATACTGATAAAGTGTTGTCTCCATAAAAAAGGGGAGGTTCCCGGTTTCCTGCCTCCCCTAAGGCAGGCTGGAGCTGCCTGCTGACAATGGCAGCCTTTAACTTGATTTGCATTTTGACTTGGCTCCTTTTGTCCCAGACTTGCCTGCCGCCCTTTGCCCCTCTCCTATGGGTCCCCACCAGAAGGTGCCTTAGACCTGTGGCATGTTTTTGGGCCTCGGCAGCCCAGCTTTGGGCTACTCCTGTCTGGCTGGGGATTAACCCACAAGGGGATGGGTAACCTCGGGTGTTTCATTGGGAAATGATACCCTTTCTTCTCTGTGTGCACACGATCCCATTAAAGTTCTTCCACACTAAGAGAATGCTTTGTCTAAATGTGGCAGATGGCAGAACCCATTTAGAGTGTGCAAGTCTGGGGGTCCTGGGGCAGCCCTCATCCTGCACTCTAACAGTACCCCCAGTTTTCATTCTCCTAGGTAGTTCAGGGGGTGGTCAAGTTTCAGGTGAGCCTGCAGGCCTCAATTTAGCTTAAAATAATCCACACACAGAAGTGACACATCTTGGGAAGGACTGTTCTGACTATCGAGGGGAGGCCTATCCTTCATTCCTTATCTTACAAACTATCCAGAAAACTCTCAAACTTAACAGTAAGAGTACAAATAAGAATATGGGGAAAGAAATGAACAGCTATTTCACAAGAAGGATATACAGATATGGCAAAAAACACATGAAGACACATTCAACATCACAATGATCTCAACACAAAGTCCAATTTTAAAGTCATGCTGTAACAGGGTGGTCCCCAGGAAAGGGGGAGGTTCCAGGTTCCCTGCCCCACCCAAGGGAGGGTGGAGCTGAGCAGGGGGAGAAGAAGAGGCAGAGGAGACTGAGGAAGGAAGCAGGATGGAGCCAGAAGGAGACCTGGAGGAGGAGCATGGAGCCTAGAGACACGTGAAGAGACTGCGCTTGTCTTTTGGTCTTGGACTGGGTGACACAGATGTGGGTGAGACCCGTGGGGAGGGCCCATGGCAGCTTTTAGCTTGATGTTGATTTTGCTCTTTTCCTTCTGGGCTTGTCTGGTTGTTTCTGACCCTTTTCTGTGGGTCCCACTGGAAGATGCTTTAGACTTGGGGCAGGCTTTGGGGCCTTGCTCTGGGCCAATGCCATATGGATGGAGTTTTACCCACGAGGGGACGGGTCACTTTGGGTGCTTCATTTAGAAACTAGATTCTTTGCCTTTCCTGTCTTGTTTCCTAATTGTATTAAAGTTCCTTCCCATTAAAGTCTCATGTTTTGTGTTAATGCGGTGGATGGCAGAACCCTAAACAGAATAGGCAGCTTTGTGGGGTTTGGGCTGCCCCTCTCCCTGCCCTGTAACAATACCTCCACCCTTTCTTCTCCTCCCCACCCCTCTGGGCACATATAGTCTGGAGTGTGGGCCTGGGCACTGAGAGTTTAAAATCTCCCCTCGGCTGCGAACAATAAAGAGTGTCACTTCCTAGGGATTTAGAACACAGAGGCCTAAGGCAGGTGAGGGGAAATGCTGACCTTAGGCTGGCTGGGGCTTATCTTCACACCCAGTCCCCAAATAAGAGAACACGGCTTACTCACAGGGTGTTTCATGCCCCAGCATGTCTAGCCAGAGATCCAGCAATTTCTAGTCACTGCAAAGAACTGTTAGGGGGAAAAGGCTGTCCTAAAGCTAATTCCATACAGGCTTTTGGACTCCACCCCCCACCCCAGGCCAAAGACAAAGACACTGGGAACTCCAAATCCCATCACCACCCAAGGGAAGGTGGTTGGGACCTGAGGGTGGGGTTAAGCAGCCAGGTGGATATAAAAGGCAGACACATGGGCTTTGGGGATCCCCCATTTTTGGCTCTCGGCCATCTCGCAGCGTCCGGCCAGCTCTGAGAGTGCCTTTGGGTTTCCAGGTCCTCGGATCGGGTAGGACGCATTAAAGACTTTATTTCCCTATTTCCTCCCTGAGTTGTACATTTTCCTTCTTTCCTTTTCCCTTGTAAATAAACCTTTTACGAACCTTTTGTGTGTGTCTGTAGTGGAGTATTCATAAGTCCCTTGTAAGCGCGCGGGTGAGGACCCACAGGCAGGAACCCGTTCAATATCGGGGTTGCTCTATAACAGAACCAGCGTCGGGCAAGTTGACTAGGTGGAGGAAATCGTTTAGCGATGCCTGTTTATATTCTCCCCTTTCCCCATCAACCTTCCTTTCAATCTCTTAGGCTACTAGTTTTCAAATTTGTCTGCACATTGGTCTCACCTGGGGAGTTTATGAAATACGCAAGTCCTCCAGCTCTGAGAGATTCTTACTTCATTGGTATTGTTATAGGACAGGGAGAGGGGCAGCCCAAACCCCGCAAACCTGCCTATTCTAAATGGGTTCTGCCATCCGCCGCATCAACACAAAACATAGGACACTTTAATGGGAAGGATCTTTAATAAAAACTAGGAAACAACACAGGTAAGGCAAAGAGTCTAGTTTCTAAATGAAGCACCCAAAGTTACCCATCCCCTCGTGGGTAAAAGTCCATCCATATGGGATTGGCCCAGAACAAGGCCCCAAGGCCTGCCACAAGTCTAAAGCATCTTCCAGTGGAGACCCACAGAAAAGGGTCACAAACAACCGGACAAGCCCGGAAGGAAAAGAGCAAAATCAACATCAAGATAAAAGCTGCCATTGTCACCTCCCCACGGGTCTCACCCACATCTGTGTCACCTAGTCCACGACCAAAAGACAAGCGCAGTTTCTTCACGTGTCTCTAGGCTCCATGTGCCTCCTCCAGGTCTCCTGGCTCCATCCTGCTTCCTTCCTCAGTCTCTTCTCCAGCTTCTCCTCTTCCTGCTCAGCTCCACCCTCCCTTGGGTGGGGCAGGGAACCTGGAACCTCCCCCTTTCCTGGGGACCACCCTGTTACAATCCCCCCTTTTAATTTTTATTCCACCATATCTATGGTGGCACAATCTCAGGGTGTAGTCTTAGGAGACAGTCTTTTTTAGGGTTACAATGTGTGTAAGAGAAGCAACAATTAGTCAGCAGCATTGTCTATGTATGTCCAGTATGACAGTTTTCCATTCTGAAAAATAGTCCATTATACAAGCCGAAAGAAAAAAAATTGGAGCGTTAGCTAAAACAAGACAGCAAATATATCAAAATCACAGGGAAAAAATGTTAAAATGGTTCAACTTATGCAAAAACGAATTCTCTCAACCTTGATCCCAAACTTTAACAGCATAGCAAAAGTTTGCAAATTAAATCTACCTTTAAACCATTTTTCCCATTTTTGCATAAAATCACAGGGCAGAATAACTAAGCAGCAATTTTAGCTGGCTTTGTTGAAATACTCCATATAGGATCAGAGCGAACCATTGGCATCCGGTCGATGTATGCTTCAGGTACAAAGTTAGTCTCATCAGACTCCACCTGGGCTTCCTCTTCTCGAGGGTACCAGGGCATTTTCGTTGGCCGGGTTGTCCAGTCCTGCCAATGGAGGCAAGCTTCCTCACCTTCTTTGGAGGTCTCTGGAACCCTACAAACAAGGCAAACAGGTTCTCCTCTTCTTGGTTCAGCTCTTTTTCAACTTTCTGGAAGAACTCCACACAAAGCCACACAATCAAACTCACGTCCAATTTTTTTGTTAAAACAGACAAAATCCCTATGGAAGTTATGCAAAAACAGACTCTAAGATAAGTAGCAAAAATTACTACCACTATTTGTATGCTGTGTTGGTATCAAGGGGAGAGAAAATGTGACAAGTTAGTTTTGCTGGAAAAAAATTACAACCTTTCTGCAGATCCTGGTTACTCAAAACAAAACAAAACAAAACAAAAACTTCGTGGATTCAGGACAGAATGCATAAAAAATTTCCAGTATTATGTCAAAGAAACCTTAGTAAATGTCAGGTGTATTTCCAGGTCCATTCAGTCCTTTGTAGGAAAGTTTTTTACTCTCAACAGTTCCATCAATAGGAATCTGTTGAGACCTTTTCTCCGTATATTTCCGGAAACAATTTCTGTAGGTGTGAAACAATTGAATTATACAATATTACGAGGTGACAATCACCATTGACAATTTACATACATACCAGATACTACTGTTAACATTTTGTACATACCAAAGTTTTACCATTTTCCCAAGTGAAAATGCTTCCCTTTCAGTTTTACTTCATTAGGTAAAAGCCAAATAGAACAAATTTATGTAATGCTTTCCCAGGAGGAAAAGGAGAAACTTCGTGGAGTGTCTCAGGAGCTCTACTGAGGTTCCACAAAATTTCCTTGCATCAGTCAAATGAAAGGCCACCAAATTTGTACTTGAATTTAGATTTCTGGGAAGCTTTGCCATAAATATCAGAAAAGTAACAGAAACAACAATATTCAATCTCTATGAAGGCACCGGCTTAGTTCAGTAGCACAATGTTGACAATCAAACCATAACTTTTTGTTTTTCTCATAACTGGAGACTCTTTTTTTTTTTTCAATGTCTATGGGCACCATGTATACCAATTTGTCGATCACTGGAGGTCAAGACAGTTAGACACAAGGACATACAGACATACAACGTATAGACAAAGACAGTTTTTTTTTAGTTATGCCACGTAGAATATGTTATGTAACTGCAGTTTTACTCCATAGGCTCAGAAAAAAAAATGTCAAAGTCCAAAAAAAAATGTGGAGTGTTGCTGGCAGAAAAATTTCCAGTTGTCATCCTGCAAACCTAAGACTTTGGAAATAGGAAGGAAAAGTTTTATTAATCACAAGAGTTACATGACCTTGTTTATCACCTTAGGGTTTTCAGTGTTGAAGACTTTTTATTAGAAGTCAATCCTGGGGTATTCTGTACAGCAACTGAAAGAATAAAAGTAACAGTTAACTTTTAAGCAAAAGGAGTCATCTCTTGTTAGCCACCAAGCAGGCACTCCTTGGGTTTCCTGGAATAGAACCTGAAAAAGCAAAATCAAAATATCAGTAATTAACTTTCAATTAAAAGGAGTCATCTCCTTATTTCTGTTAGCCACTCTGGGACAGAAGCTGAAAGAGCAGATTCAACATCAAAGCACGGATTACACCTCCCCCACAGTAGGGAGGGACAACAACAACAACACAGGTATGAAAACCTGGTACAGTTATATGATGCACCCTAAAGAGTGCTTTCCATAACAGACCTTCCTCAGTAGGAAGCAGAAACTTAGAATCTTGTCTTACACCAGCAATTGAACAAATCCAGTATTCAAAATGGCAAACATGCCCAAAACAAATTGTGTAGACAAAATTCACAGTAGCAAATCCTTCAAGACTCAGACAAAATCTTGTTAATTTTTCTGATCCAGACTTTGCAAAAATTCAAGTTATCTCCAAGAATCCATCAAGGCTACCAGCAATTACCAGTTACTGCTTAAGGCTACTCTTTCCTTGACACCCAGGCATACATTTGCTAATTAAAAACACCACCTCTCCACAGTTGGCTTGCAAAACCGGTCAGACACAGGGCAGGAAGTAGTCAAAGACAAAGCAACATACCACTGAAGAACCATTATTGCCTTTAGAAATGCTAATGAGACAGCAGAGATTACAAAAAGAAAGAAAAAAAAAGTTCCAAGTGGCCTCAGACGCCATCTTTGATCTGGCCACATGGTCCAATGTACTGCCTAATCTTTTGAGTAAAACCGGCACAGAACAATTTCCACAAAATCAAATGTCTTAGCAAGTCACTACAAACAAATTACATACAGACACACAGATCTTCACAAAGCCCAAGCCAGTTTTTCAACAGCAAATCGACATATGAAACAAACACACTGGAGAAACCAAAAATCACATTTGCGCTTATGGTAGCCAGTGCCATAGGGAAGCTCAATTTCCCATGGGGCTGACTAACCACGGATGGCTGTCCTAAATCTTCGTGGTCGCCAAATCTGTTATAGGACAGGGAGAGGGGCAGCCCAAACCCCGCAAACCTGCCTATTCTAAATGGGTTCTGCCATCCGCCGCATCAACACAAAACATAGGACACTTTAATGGGAAGGATCTTTAATAAAAACTAGGAAACAACACAGGTAAGGCAAAGAGTCTAGTTTCTAAATGAAGCACCCAAAGTTACCCATCCCCTCGTGGGTAAAAGTCCATCCATATGGGATTGGCCCAGAACAAGGCCCCAAGGCCTGCCACAAGTCTAAAGCATCTTCCAGTGGAGACCCACAGAAAAGGGTCACAAACAACCGGACAAGCCCGGAAGGAAAAGAGCAAAATCAACATCAAGATAAAAGCTGCCATTGTCACCTCCCCATGGGTCTCACCCACATCTGTGTCACCTAGTCCACGACCAAAAGACAAGCGCAGTTTCTTCACGTGTCTCTAGGCTCCATGTGCCTCCTCCAGGTCTCCTGGCTCCATCCTGCTTCCTTCCTCAGTCTCTTCTCCAGCTTCTCCTCTTCCTGCTCAGCTCCACCCTCCCTTGGGTGGGGCAGGGAACCTGGAACCTCCCCCTTTCCTGGGGACCACCCTGTTACAGTATCAAGTATGGTCTGGCCATCAGGAATTTTTTTTTAATTTTTTTAAAATTTTTTTTGTTTGGTTTTGTAGAAGACACAGAATCCTTGTTCTTTTTTTTTTTTTTAAAGATTTATTTATTTATACAAGCACTGGGTGCAGTCAGAAGTGCGGGAGGGTAAGAGAACTCACCAGAGCCAGAGCGGGGAGCAGAGCAGGCAGAAGGACCGAAGTACACTGCTGAGGGGAGCAGCAGGCGGCAGGAGAGGTCTGCGCGCCATGTGGCACCCTCCTCCGGTGGCCGGGGAGCAGCCAGGGATCGAACCAGCACTGCAGGGGCTGCGGGCAGCTTCGCAACCCAGCGCTCACCCTCTGCGACACCGGGGAGGCCCATCAGGAATTTTTTTAATCTTCCCAGATTGTAATATGCAGTGAGGAGGCGCACAATACGCTACCCCAAAAATGCGCCTCACTGGCATAAAGAATATTTTGCGCTGATTATTTGAGAAACTGCAGAGTAGCTCAGAAAACAGTTGAGATATCCTTTGTAAGGGATATTTGCATTTATAAAGGAAATCTCATTTGTAAGTCTGTTTCCCTCTGAACCAGGAAAAAAGGTTTGACTATAAATTGCCAGAAGCAGGAGCTTAAATCTGCATAGCAAATGCACCTTTGTGCTTCTGGTGCTTTTCCCTGGTCACCGCCCAAGCTCTCCACTTCCTTTCTGTTGTCTTTAGCTAAGGATAGTATTTAAAGTGCTGGCTATTTAAGGTGATGGCGTAGGCCATCTTGGGAAGTTACACGGTTTTCGAGGCACCCCTCAAGTACACAGGGGTATACATGTCCACCTTGTATTTGTTTCTTTTTTGTCAATTTCTTTTATTGCAGGGATCTCAGCTTAGAAGGCAGAAGGGAAGGGGGAGGTTACTTTTCTTTCCTTGTAACCACAAAATTTGAGGACCACTGTTAAGGTCACTAGTGCTCAAGCTTGCCTGCAAGCTAGAATTAACTGAGGGGGTGGGAGGGCTTTTAAATCTCCTGTTGCTTGACATCCAAAGATCTGGACTCAAGGGTTTTGGGGTGTGGCCAAGGACAACATTTTTTTAAGCTGACAAACCACATTATTTTCCCAGATTTTTAAACCATGAGATAGATATGCTAGTACAATTTCCCACCACGCTATACTCTTTTACTGGAATGTGAAATAGAGCAACAGCCACAGAACTGGGCCCAACCAGTTATTCCCAAAATGGCAACCAACTGCCCTGCACATAAAAAGGGACTCATGTGAGAGTGCCAGTGCAAAAGACGACCTTCTGCTGCCCTGAACTCGGGACACACCAATCTCCCACATAAAAATAACCCCCTCCCTGAAGTCCTGGGAGAATGGTCTACCAAAGCACCTGTTCTGCTTTTCTCCACTGTCAGGCCTGACAATGAAATCGTGCTTTGCTTAACCAAATCTAGTTGTGCTCTCATTAACTTTCAATCATCAGGCAAACAGGCCTTCCTGTTTAGGTCTGCACAATACCTGCTATTTTCTTGCACACAGATATTAAAACTTCCTGTTTTAACAGGTAAGAAAACTCTACAGGGGTGTGTGTGTGTTCTGGGCAGAGGGGAGTCCCCTCTGGTTTCTCCAAACTTGCCGATTACTTCTGTTTTTAAGGCTGGGAAACCTTTTGTACTTGCCAGTACAAAGAATATCCCCTTTCTCTTAGGAAATAGATTCTTCTACCCTGAACTCCCAAGACCCTTATGAACCATCCATCTGACTTCCACATAAATTGCCTAAGATAGTGATTCTCAAAGTTTGCTGTGTATTAGGATCTTCTAGAGACTTAAAAAAAAAACAATGCCTGGGCTCCACCCCCCCCTCCCATCTGATGTTACTGGTCAGGAGGCAACCTAGGCATTGGGATTTTTTTTTTAAATTTTTTTAAGTTCTTTTGTGCGTATATAGCACATCTTTTTTTTTTTTTTTTTTTTTAGTATTTATTTATTTATTTATTTATACAAGCACTGGGTACAGTCAGACGCATGGGAGGGTGAGAGAATTCACCAGAGCCAGAGCGGGCAGCAGAGCAGGCAGACTGATGAAGTACACTGCTGAGGGGAGCAGCGGGTGGCAGGAGAGGTCTGCGCGCCATGTGGGACCCTCACCCAGTGGCCGGGAATCGAACTGGCGCTGCAGAGGCTGGGGGCAGCTTTGCAACCAAGCGCTCAACCACTACGCCACTGGGGAGGCCCATTGGGATTTTTTTTAAAGATTTATTTATTTTTATACAAGAGCTGGGGTACAGGGCAGAGGTGTGGGAGGGTGAGAGGATTCGCCAGCGACAGAGCGGGGAGCGGAACAGGCAGACGAGCGAAATACACTGCTGAGGGGAGCAGCAGGCATAACAGGAGAGGTGTGCCGCGGCATTGGGATTTTTTTTTTTAAGGGTCTCTGATGATTCTAATTTCAGCTAAGTTTGGAAACCACCAACCCAAGTGGTATTTTACTGAGCGATAGTAAACTGACTCATGCCAAAAAGCCTACCAAACAGTCAACAAGAAGCAAACTTAGAGAAGGGTCTCATGTCCAAGCTCAGACTTGGTACAACAGCATGGTGGAGTGTTTGCAAGCACAACCGAGAATGTGTGAAGATGGATCACTGGGAAAACAGAATTCCAAATCATCCGATTCTAAACCATCCAAATCACCCACCTTCTACAGTGAAGATCCTACAGTGCACCAGTCTCCTGTGTGAACTCTGTAGAGTTCATGGGCACGCTGGCTCTGTAGATTTGCAGAAGGGGAAGCAGCTCTTATGCAAAACAGTGACTCAACTCATCAATTCTTTACCTCCTGGTGGGCAAATGTTACACCAACATCAAATGCAAATTAAAGATAAACTCATTTAAGTACTAACTGCCTCTACCTTATCTCCTGGGGGGCTGATGTTTGTGATCACACCTCCAAAGCAGCATGCCACCTGCGGACTGTCATTTTCATCAGATGTGCATAATTACACAGCCTCAGTTTGAAGACATGCGCCTGCATTCATTTCCAGATTACACAGTAGTGGGAGACTTGTTCCCCAGTTAAAATGTCTTCCCCATCCCTCTGCGAAAGTTTCAAGCTGAGCATGTGAGAGGAGTCACCCCCCCCCCCCCCGCAACAATCTTTAGGGAGATTTGGAAAAGAAATTTAAATAACTGTCACAAGAGAGTTGTAAGAGAGAATCACACGCTCTGTACTATGATTAAAAGTCCATCTTCTCGGTGAAAGGGATGAGTGCCAGGAGGAGTCACATGGGTGAGGGGGTGGGATGTTAATAGCAAGGAACAGTATGTGACAGGCCCTTGGAACCAAGGCTACAGGCAGACAAACCCCATGGGATGAGAACTTGTTGTCCCAGATTTTCTGGGGCCAAGAGATCTGGAAGCGAACATTTAGAACATCTGGGAAACGGTTGTTTTGCCCAGCTGAGCCCACTGGAAGGTCTTTCCACAGGCAGATGGAGTCGTGGAGTTAACAGAAATGTAGGTTAGAATGAAAATGAGGATTTTGAAACTTCCCATTGGTTCTACATGTTTCTTTTCCTACAGGAGGGGCAATGTGTCCTGGGGTAAAGCAACAACTAAACCAGAGAGCGGAACAACTCAATCCCATTCAGCCTCAAGGATTCTGCCCTGCAAAACTGTATCCAGGTCATGGCCAGAGCAGAGACAACAAGCAATGGCATTTCATTATACACACTGGCTTTTCCAGATTGTCTGCTTCCAATTCCAGTACAATTAGAAATCTATACAAGTGGTTTCCACACTTCAGCACGCATCAGAATCCTCTGAAGGACCTGCCAACAACCACGCCACGCCCAACCTCCCACACCCACCCCCTTTCTGATTGTACGGTCTAGATCAGGACATAGGAATTTGCACTTCTGACAGCTGTCCAGAAGATGCTACTGGGCCAGGACCACTCTCAGTCACTGCTCTGAGGATAACTTCTAGGTACCTTGTCACTTTAAAGGATGACGTGGACATTACCCTGAGACATTACTCCCACTACTCTAATACCCAAGTACTTCTTTTCCCTGTAGAGAGCTGGATCCCCAGTAAGTCAGTCCGCATGGGGGCTGGAGTCATGTGGCAGGGGATGACCTGTGTGCCAGGAACTTCTGGCTTCACATACAGCGCAACAGCTGACTATGAAACAGGAAAAATATAGAACAACCAAAAGCATAAAGGAAAATACCAACCCCAAAAGCAGAAAGCCAAGGCAAACATTGAGGATATGAAAGATTGTTATTTTGTGGCTGAGAGTCTCCACCTTTACAGAGAAGACAGGCCAGACATGAGGGGCTGAGCAGGAGGGCTTTATTTATTTACCAATCTCATGATTATTCAACGTTGACAGGCTGCACGGGGCTGTGCGGAGTTACACATCTGAAAGAATTTCGTAGTCGGGAGGTTTGTGCAGCTGGGATACAGTGCCAGTGGCGGTGAAGGTCACCTTCTGCCAAGTTTTAATTTGGGAACTGACCATGGCTTATTGGTCAACCAGGGCTGGTGTTTGGTGGACTCTTAGATACAAGAGAATAGATTTAATGACATCAAGTTTTTTGGACTGTAATAAACTTAATTGTAATCATATGACATCAAGTTTTTTATGTACAGGAAGGACGTGCGAACAATGCGCAGAGGGGCTATGTCCAACTGCACCTGGGACCTTCTCCCTCCAGAAAGGTGTGAGTTACCCATGAGCCAAGATCTACAGACTGGGCTAGCACTGCCCCTCTGGTCAGGGTGGTGGCCAAGCTGGAAGCCTTGTTAGAACACCTGAGTGGATTGTGGAATTTGCATTTCTAGCAAGTTCTTGGGGGTTAATACTGATGCCTACCCAGGGTCCATGGCTCTGGGTGCTGTGAGTTTAAAGGACTAAAATAAACACAGATCTGAACACAGATCAACAGGATGTAAGAACAAACACAGGCCGTGTTTTAAACACCAACGGCGATCTTCTTGCAAAGTTTCTATTCTTGCCAGACACAAGCGACACAGGCTTACTCTTTAATTGCTTATTAAGCATATGATGGGCTTGGGTGGAGTATGAAATTAAAGAAACAGATGTCTTCTAGCATTATTAGTATATTTCACAAGATGGAAAAAAAATGCCAGTAATCTAGTTCTATAATTTTAAAACTGAAATATGAGGTTGCATTCAAATTAGAACATTACATCAATTGTGCATTCTAAGGAAATAAAACAGGTGAACAGAAAAAATGTTAATCTGAAGTTCCTTTTTTCTATCCAAGTCAGTGCCTACCAGGGAAAAGGTGGTGGCAGTGGAAGGTGGTTAAGTGGTAGGAGGTGGTGGCAGTGGCATTTTGGAGAAAAATATAGGCATTGCTTATAGCCCGAGCCTTCTGCAAGAACATAACTCCGAGCTACGACATCACAGCCAGCTGCTGCTCTGCTGACCGAGGTCCCACACAAGATTCCTAGTTGTTTTCACTCTAAGGTGAATGGATCAGGACTGGTGGATTAATCAGTGTGAACATGAATATTCAGAATTCTATTGAAATGAGGTCAGGGAACTAGAGCCTACCCACGCATATGTAAATCAGCAGACTACAGGACCCAACATGCTTTGCCTCTCCCATTGTTTCCCCTTCCAGTGGAGAAGTGGGGGTAGCCTCCAGAGGTGACGCAGGGGGCTCTGCGCTGAGGATTTGGGGAAGCGCATATGGTTCTTGCCTTGACCACACTAGATCTGCTGGGTTTTTTTGTTGTCTTGTTTCGGAATACACTGTAATCTACACAACTGACTCTTTGTGGAGGTCACCAGTAGCAAACAAATGCTGGAACAGTCCTTTAGACAAGTACTCACAATGACCAAGGAGGAAACACTGGGGAGAAAAGAGTGGGCCGTTGAAAGTGGCGATTCTCCAAAGTGGCAAAAGGGGAGCTGTTCGAAGTCCCAGGGCCCAGGCCACAGCCCCGCGCAATTATCACAGATGCTCTGAGGGGGCGAACCCAGGCAGTGACCCTTTTGAAGCTTCCCGGGCGATCCCTGCAGGCATCCTTAAAGCAGCGTCCTAAAGCAGCACTTCTGCGTGTTCAACGACAGAGGGATTCCCGGAGATCATGCTAACCTGGAGCTTCTGATTCAGCAGGTCGGGGGTGGGGCCTGAGAGTCTGCATTTTTCACAAGCTCCGAGAAGGTGTCGACACCGCCATGTAGTGCAAGTCTAAGAAAAGCAACTGAAATGGCAAAGTCGTGCTGCATGAAATGCAAAGATTTCCTAGCACCGAGCCCCACACGTTTGCTTGGAGGCTTAGCAAACACCCGCTAATGTCAGGAGAATGTCGCCTATTCAGCCCCATTGAGAGTATTAATATCCTGTTGCTGGTGCAGAGGCTGGGAAGGTTCAGGAACAGAGGACATCCTCATTTCTCTGACCTAACACGACGGTATGAAACTGTATGAAACCGCAGTGAAGTTCTGTCACTGGCCGCTGGCTACGTTCGGGTGAATTCTCCTGTGTGCACAGCACAGCCCGCTTATGCCTTACACATGACACATGACAGGTCGGGTCGTAGCCTGCTGCTGTCGCTCACTTTTCCCAATCACATTCTGTGGCCCTTCTCCTTGGAGTGCTCTCCTGCCCGGTCTCTCCACAGCTGCCTCCCTCACCTTCTAGTCAGGTCTGTAACCAGCACAGATCTCCAGAAGGCCCATCTAGACCACCCCTTCTCAAATGTGCCCACCCCATCACCCCAGTTTCTCTCTGCCCCTTCTTCCTCTGCTCCATTGTTCCCAGAGCCCTTAGCCCTACCTAACACAACATGACGTACTACCTGTTCATCATTCTACATATTATTCCATGTTATTTTAAATCTATGTATAAATGATTTCTTTTTACCTGATTATAGTCTGTCTTCACAAGAATCTTGTTGATCTGGGTTATTTCTGCATCCCCTGTTCTTGATCCTGGCACATAGTACATGCTAAATAAATACTTGGCAAGCAGCGAAAGATGTAAGATAGGATTAGAGACTTGGAGGCAGCAATTTAAAAACTATTTTTTTTTTTACTAGAAAGCATGTGCTATTATTTAAATGTTTTGACCTACTTCTTGCCTTTGCACGTAGGTGACACTAAGCTAGCCATTCAGGCACCCCTTGCTCCCCAGGTAAATAGATGGTGTTACTAGAACACAGTTGACTTTTGACTCAAGGCCTTTGCTGACGCCATTTCTACCCCAGCTGCTGCCCCCCGAAACTGCACCCTTTCCTCCCCTTGGAAGCTGAACTTTCAGCATTTATTCACTTCCCATCACAGCTTTCACCAAGCAACTCTCGTTGGCGCATCAGCAATTCCCCAGCACTAAATCTCCCAGACTCCCACGCGCCCGTCCTGCTTGAGTGCTTGGCCTCATTCAATGCTGGTGACCACTCCCTTCCAAAGGCAGCCTTTCCATGTTGCTGCCATGACGCCGAGCTTTCTGGCTCTCTTCCTAAGACCTTGGCTGCTCCTTCTCCATCCCCTAGCCCCTCCCCATTGTTTTCTTTCTCCCCGGTCATCTTTCTACTTTCTACCCATGCCATTCACCGTCTGGCAAGCCTTACCCAATGGACAGGCCCCAGCCATGGCTGAAGACCTGTATGCCCAAGCCGCAGCTCCGTCTCCTCATCTAGTTGTTGCAGAAACATCTCCATATTAACACACTGCAAACTGGAGACGTGTTCTCTCGCCCATCCTAGTGAGCTCCCTTTCTGGGAATGGCACCATCCCTCCGTCCCCACTGCCGCCCTTAAAAATAATTTGTCTCCTTCCATCAAGCCACAAGAGCTATCCTGTCAAAGTCCCAGTCTGGTCAGGTTTAATCATGTTAAACATGTTTAAATGACTTCCAATTGCTCTTAGGATAAAATTCAAAATTCTTACCAAGGTGTTTAACGTCCTCACCCTCCCCCGATCCGCCATCTTCACCATTGCTCTCTGAGCACCTAGTACTTCTCAGCACTTATTACAAAGGTGATGAATAATCACAACTAACTATACAAATCACTGTTTTATGTATGGTTGGCTAGCAGGATGCCACCCTGTGACACCAGGAGTTTGCCTCTTAACCTATTTCTGTCTCATGGAAAGTGCAGAAGACCGATATTTATAAGGGAAACTGGGGTGACCAGAGGAAGAGGTTACTTCTGGCCATCGGCCACCCACCTGTCCCGGACTCTGCTCTCCACCCTGGGGCTGGGACATAAGTGTGTTGGCACATGTGAGTACTGGGCAAGCGGGGAAACTCTATTTTCCATTGGCCCTACACCCCTAGGACTTGCAAGCTTTTTTACTGACACAGCGGCCCTGGAGTGACTGAAGACAGAGCCTGGATGAAATTCATTTAAATAAGAATGTTACCTAATAACCATCCAGCAGGGCCTGGAGTCTTCACCAGGTTAGAAAGGAACACAGCGGTGGCGGGTGCATGCCCAGCCATGAGAAGGGAAGAGGGGCGCACCCAGATAACACAGATAAGGCAGGCACCGCACTTGACCAAACAGAATCCTGGACTAACGATGCCCAATCCTGACTTAGTGTCTACTGCTTTAGGGGGAAATGTGCATGCCCACCCACTGGAAAATGCTTACTTATACATTTATTTTAAAGTTACATGCATATATTATAGTCATGATACAGTAGGTACATTGTAGAAGAAAGCACCTTTGTCAACACTATGCCACAGAGGAAATAAAATAGATGTGAAAAGCCTTACTAATCATGATGCTTCATATTTTCATTTACTAATATCTGAAGCACAATACTTAATTGCATTGCATGAAAATGTTTATTTCAAGTCATCATCCTCTTGATAATTTTGAATTTCTCCTGATGTAAAAAAATCAGATTTGATTGGTTTTCATTCCTAAAACGATCAACATCTCATTTGCATTATTAGTGCTAGCATTATTGGTATTAGCTTATTGATACTATGGGTGGGGAGTGGTTAAGTTAGTTACCACTAGATAATACAATCTGTAGAAACACTGGGCATTTGTTAAGTCCATCATTTCACAATATACTGACAGCAAGAAAATGAAGGCAGAGGCATCACTGTCCATTTCTCTCCATTACTGATGGACTAGACCTCTAGTGTAGACCAGGGACTTGCAAACTGTCTATAAATGGTCAGAGAGTAAATATTTTCTGCTTTAGTGAACTATAAGTCTGTTGCAACTATTCAACAATGCAGAAGTTGCCATCGGCAGGACATGAGTGAAGGAGCAGAGCTGTGTTCCAACAAAACTTTATTTACAAAAACAGGTGGCAGTCAATTTGGCCAAAGGCTGTAGTTTGCCACTGATGAGGACTGTAAAAGCCCAACTTCTCTCACAGGGAATTTGACATGAAGGGCTTTGCTCACAATCAGGAAGAAATATTGCAAGATATAAGTACATTCAGGTTCAAAGAATTCTAAATGTAGCCAAGGGTTAGGAAAGCAGGTAGTAACTTCCAACTGGTTGAATTAAAGCTTTGAGGGAAAGCCGCCAGGTCCCAAGATTAGGGGGGTTTTCATGGTGTCTGTGAGGTGCTGATATGTGACCAAATTTGACCAGCAACAATGGCAGCTTCATTTTGCAAGCATTCTTTCATTTATTTCTTATATCAAACCTGTAAGGCTGCTATAATTATTTGCATTTTCCCAATAAGGAAACTGAAATGTAAGCTGTATACATACCTTTTCCAGGGTCTCATAGCCAAAAAATGCTGGAATAGAAAATGCTGAAACTGGACAGGGGCTGATTGAGTCGAACGTCCCTGCTTTTTGCCATCTCAGGGTTTCATGTGGAAAATAAGCACGCTGGAAAGCGCTTGAGACTGTGAATGAAGAAGGAAAAGGGCACAGTTGTATTTGAACTCACTGTTCATAAATGAGCCAAATATGACTTCCATATTGTCGACTTTTTCACAGAGGCTGGGCCCTATTAGCTCAAAATCCCTCAGGGGCCAAACTCAGATCTTTACACAACCAATAGTGTTTTAAGTATGGCCCTTGCACCCCAAGTCTATATTCATAGACGACAGACTCATGAATACGACATACGACTAAATCCTTTGTAAGGATTATATCTAGAGAAGGAGGGACGAGGAGAGGCTGGGGAGGGGGACAGGGGAGGTTTCAACTTTTATCTCCTTAGTTTTATTTACACAAACAACACACTAAAATTTTAACATGTACTTATTTTGAGAAACAAATATGAACTGTTTAATATTATTTATCTCTACTGTATTTCAAAATAGAAGATAATAATTTGATGGGGGACTTATCCTATCAAGCAAAGAAACTGAGATTCGAATCAAGCCATTCAATTCTGTTAGAGCCTGGGCTCTTTTAACACTTACACTGGTGTCTCATGGGAAATTTCTCCCCTTTTCTTTTAAAGATGTGGACCTTTCTAGGCAAGTTTTATAGGCAGCCTTTCTCTGCTCTTTGGTAAGAGATCTTAATACGTGCCTTTAGCGGTGAGTGGTGTAGGTGAGATAATTTCCATGAAATATCTAATTCTTGTTTTGTTTTCTAAAAAGCTCCCGCTTAAATGAACGATCTTAATATCCCATTTCTTTCCACGTTCATTTTGTATTTCATAAATGCTATTGGCAGAATGTATTTGGGTCACTATATATTTTTCCATAATAAAAAACAACGATATCTAAACCCAGAATAGTAATGCAAATTCATCAAAGAGATTTTCTCACAGTGCAGTCATTTATAAATAGATTGTCTGTGTCCAATTAGAGTTTGGTCCAATACGATCATAGCACATGCACTCCAGCGCCAATCAGAAATACAGATTGTTACTAGCATCCAGCTCCATAAGGTTGATAAGTGGATACCATCAAATTCTAAGCTTTCGAAGAATCCCATGCTGAACTTGGATGAGGACATAATATTTAAATCCATTAGAATTTTTTTTTTGAAAAGAAGAAAATAAAAATTCTAGTGCCCTAGAGCTAAAGTAATAAGTTAGAAAACGTTACTACAGCATTTCAGATGTCAGCCTTATAGGTCTGGGTGATCACACTGAGGATGGTGAGACTCTGATTTTCAGAGACAATTTATGATGAAAGGGGCTTGTACTGCTCCAAGACTGATGGTGTCTATCAAAGCGCTGAGCATTTACATCTTTTAAGAAACCTAAGACAGAAACGTAGGACATCACTGCTTAAGAAGGCTTGGTTCTGGTGTCCACCAGTTTCCTCTAGCACAGTCTCAAATGATGCCATTGAGACATGCTTTGGTGCCCTTATGGCCCAAGTGTGTTCAAAAGCAAACGGAAACTCTTCAGAAAGGATCAGAAGAAGTATTCTCCTGTATTAGAATTCTTTATTTTCAGGAGTAGTTGCCAGAAATTGCCTACTACACTTAAATACTGAATTTTTAAAATTTAGCCTCAAATTTTCAGTCTGATGAGTTGCAAAATGATCAGAACTTTATTATTGTTTGAAATTTGGGTTAAGTTTTCACTTATCTGACTATATTTTTGTACCATAGAAGACTGAGTTCTCTAGAGGACTGATATCGTTCTCAGCTAAATGCTTTCTCTTTTCATAGTGGAAACAGAGAATGAATATTTGCAAAGATAAAGGATAGTTGAAAGTATATTAAAATGGAGTTTTATAAGTCAAATGTAAAAGACTAAGGAATTTTCTCTTCTAGATTTTAAGGAAGGGTACAGTTATACAATATTTTAGATGAAATAAAGCATTCTGGTGAATCAGAGCTGTGATTCCTAGAACTTAAGCAAGACAGATTATCCACTTAAAAGGAATCAGGATTCGGGCCTCCCCTAGTGGTGCAGCGGTTGAGCGCTGGGCTGCGAGGCTGCCCAGAGCCTCTGCAGCTCGGGTTCGTTCCCCGGCCATCAGTGAGGGTCCCACAAAAAAAAAAAAAAAAAAAGAATCAGGAAGGTACTATTAAGGCCATTCTCAAATAGAGCCTAGTAGCTAGTATTACTGAGTTCTTTGTGCTAATCACTTTAGAATACAGTTTCTTTCAGTTTAATATGACACATATTGTTAAGTATGTTTCCACTGAAAAATACTTTCTATATTTTTTAAAGATTTATTTATACAAGAACCGGGGTATAGGCCAGATGTGCAGGAGGGTGAGAGGATTCACCAGAGACAGAGTGGGGAACAGAACAGGCAGACTGACGAAATACACTGCTGAGGGGAGCAGCGGGCGAGATAGGAGAGGTCTGCTGTGCCATGTGGGACCCTTGCTGGCCGGCTGGGATCGAACCCACACTGCAGAGGCTCTGGACAGCTTCACAGCACTGTGCTCAACCACCTGCGCCACTAGGGGAGGCCCTGAAAAATACTCTATATTCTTGTACTTGGATGGACTGAATAATATTTCCAAGTGATGAAATGGTTGCTAAGTAAATTTATTACAAGTAACGTTGGAGAAACAGTATGTCCTGAATGAACTCTACCCACAATGATGTGTTAATAGGCTCCATTCTGACCTCCATGCTAGAGAGCTCAGGCACTAAGGACTACAACTCCCATCATGCCATGAGCCTGGCATGACTTTTGACCTCCTGAAAAGGGGGTTGCTGGGAACTAAGGGTGGAGTCAGGCAGCCATGCTTGCCTTGAGCTTGGCCTCTCTTGCTTTCAGCGTGCACCCAGGGATCTCAGCTCAGATGGCGTTACCAGTAAGACATACTGACCAAATAATCTCTCACTCTCTTTCTCCCTCTTTTCATTTCCTTGTAAATAACCCTTTTGTTAACACTTCTCATGTGTCTGCCCTTCGATCTTGCCCTGAGGGAGGTCTTAAGCACAAGGGTGAGGGCTCACACCCAGGTCACCCCGTTTCCCTTTGGAGTTGCCCTGTAAAAGTAACAAAAAGGAGAAGGAAACTATTGGCTATAGAACTGCATAAAAATTAAAATGGCAGGTATGTTAAAATAAATAGATTATAGTTTAATTGCCTGAAATCTTGTTCCGTTTTTCAGGTAGCCACTATGAACTAACAAGGAAATTGATACCATAACGTCCATACAAATAAGACATACATAGTAGTGCTTCCAGCTTCGGGTGAGTGTTAACTAGATGACTAAGATCAACCTTCCTATTGATATATAAAGACCTTTTGCAAATAAGAAAAGGACAAAAATGCAAGTGAAGAATGGGAAAAGTAGCTGAATGGGCACATTCCATTAGAGGAGATTCAAATAATCAATATTATATGGAAAGGTACTCAACCCCATTGGCTATTAAATGCAAGTTGAAACCACAATGATATGCCAGTACAAATATATCAGAAAGGCAAATTTTTGAAAAAATATGTGGCATTGCCAAGTATTAACAAGGCTGTAGAACAATGAGAATTCTCATGGGCTGCTGATGAGAGTATACACTGGAAAATCGTCTTTGAATAATGTCTGACAGTAAAGCTGAACATATGCACGGTCCATGACCTAGCAATTTCATTGTAAGTGTCTCTATCCCACAGAAATGCATGCATAAAAGTTACCAGCATCGATGTAAATCTGAACAGACTCCATCCTGAGGCCTATGCAGGAATCTGCTGTCCAATGGTAAAGCTAGTCTTCTCATACCCGCTAATGACCAAGGAGTCATAAAAAGAAGATTTAAGTATGAGTACCCAGTCTTTGCATTTATGCAGTGCATTCTTGAGAAAGTAAAAGCTTGAATCCAGCTTGAATCAGGACAACACAGGACTTAGAAGGCCCCCTCTCAAGAATAATTGTACTCATAGTGTCAATGACTCACTGTTCTTACCTGTATAAACTAAATTCAGCCTTGTGTTTATTGCAATAGTTCTCACAGAGTAAAACCTGTCAGACTGCTTCTGGGGTTCAAATCTTCATTTTGATTATTTAATGAACCCTTTGTCTATCATTGAGACCTCATTTCCAGTTTATATGTACCAGGAAACATGCCCTAGAATGTTCCCAAGAGCACTGTTAGTGGAAGCTCCAAAGAACAGCTCAATAGTAGAACTAATAAATGAAAGAAGGTCACTAGGTTATATACTATACAGCAAGAAAACTGATAAACTACCCTTCCATACAACAACGAGTAAATCTTAAGCACAAAAGACTGAGCTAAAGAAGCTAGACTACTGTCTGATCCCATTGATGATTTGAAAAATATTCCAAATTAAACCATTATTATGCAGTATGATAACATGACTTTATCTACCTACCCATCTACCTATCAACACACACACACACAAATGATTAAACAGAACAACTCCAAAGGAATCAAAATGTGGATAGAATGAATGTCAGAGCAGTGCTCACTGGAAGGAGGTCACAGGAGGAGATAGGTGAAGGCCTTCTATGCTTTGACTTGTAAGGAAGACTCCCCAGTGTTTTTCAATAATTTGTTAAACTAAACATTTATATTTTATGCATATTTTGTATGTTGTATCACAAGAGGAAATGTTAAAGAAACTTATTTCACCAGTATTTTAGAAAGATGAGTTGATTTATAACTAATGACTTAATGAGTGCCCAGAGTGTACCTGGGCCTGTGTTAGAGAAAGTTTGTAAGTTAAACCAGGTGAGCCAAAAGACAGAAAAGGTAGGGCCTCCCTGGTGGCGCAGGTGGTTGAACGCAGCTCTGTGAAGCTGTCCACAACCTCTGCAGTGCTGGTTCCATCCCCACTGCCTCAGAGCAGCCCACATGGCAAGCAGACCTCTCCTGTCTTGCCCGCTGCTCCCCTCAGCAGTGTATTTCGTCAGTCTGCCTGTTCTGTTCCCTGCTCTGTCTCTGGTGGGTCCTCTCACCCTCCCGCACATCTGGCCTGTACCCCTGCTCTTGTATAAATAAATAAATCTAAAAAAAAAAAAAAAGACAGTGAAGGTAGACTAAGGGTGTTCACCTCTCTTATTTAGTTGGACTTATCATAGGAGTATGACTGAAAAGTGCTCCAGTGAAGGATGAAAGGAATGGAACAACATGTGACCAAAAAAGAGGCAGCAGACTGTCTATAAATGGACTCAGAAACCTCTGACATCTGGAAGGAGGTGTATTTGCTAATGAATTTCCTTCTTGAGCTTGAGTTCTATCCTCAAGCTTGTTTGAAAATTGCTTGACTTCTCTCTCTAGTCCTTCGTGCTCTGTTCACATAGCCTATAAAAAACATTTTTATTAATTTCCTTAAACTACTGACCAAGGGCCTCCCCTGTGGCACAGCAGGTTGAGCGCCACGCTGTGAAGCTGTCCACAGACTCTGCAGCGCGGGTTCGATCCCGGCCAGCCGGTAAGAATCCCACATGGTGTGGGCAGACCTCTGCTGTCTCCCCGCTGCTCCCCTCATTAGTGTGTTTCTGTCGTCTGCCTGTTCTGCTCCCTGCTCTGTCTCTGGTGAATCCTCTCACCCTCCCACGTCTCTGGCCTGTATGCCAGCTCTTGTATAAAAATAAATCTAAAAAAACCCCAAGAAACAAAAAAAGAAAAACCCTACTGACCACGCACTTATAACATTCATCATGTAGAGGAAAATAAAAGAAACCAAATTCAATCCTTTTGAAAGTCCCCGACTAGGTGTTGGAGCCTATGGGGTAAACACAAAAATCAAACCTGAGAACTTTGACCTTCCTCTCACTGATGTATGTTGAAAGCCATTACATGAATTAGTATTTGGGGCCTGCCAAAAAGAAAGAATACAGTGTTTGCCCACAACTAAATTTCCTACAAACAGCTTACTGTGCCATTTTTGACAGCTTCCTCTACGACTGTAATTTATAACCTTGAATGTGACAAGAGATTTTTCAACAAAGGTTGTGACTCTTGAATTAAGAGGTTTAGCAGCTGAATCCTGAAGAAGGAAGCAGGTCTTTACTCAGAATATACTTGTGACTGAGCTCACAGAGTGGCTAGAACACCACAATGTAATGAATCGCAATTTATATATGTTAACGGTGAGTGGCACAGAAGACCAAATTTGATTGCAATTCCTTGAATGAAAGCAAGCAGATGTGTTCTACCAGTGTAGCTAGGCTTGGAGTAGATTCAATTGTCATGAAGATTATGAAAGGGTATGACTACTGAGATGAAAGGACTCTTATCTCTTTTAAAAGACATTCCTGTATGCTGTTGAACTACATTTTAAAAACATTCTCTGGGTTGCCTAGATAGTAACTTCAAATCTTTTCAGAAAAGCATTAGCTACTATTGACACTAAGTGTGTGGATCAGCTGGAGTTGCTAAGAGACCAGTGCTTTTAAATTAGATCCACCTTTAAAGGGCAAGGTTAGGAGTGAAAAAAACAAATTTCTCCTAATTGGGAAAAAGAGGTAATCGGTTTAATGTTTTACAGCATAGAATGTCACTATTTGTTGCAGGAGTTATAGGTCACTGGAAATCACTTAGAATCGTGTGTCCAATAACTCCCTCGAAACATTTTGCACCAAAGGGAATGTTGATTTGGTTAAATGTATGCCAATAGTTAAGCTTATACTTATTACTTTATGCTGGGAGGAGTTCCTGCATTTTTTAAAATCCTTAACTGAAATCGTCTATCTTTCTCACAAGCATTGTGATTTGGAGTACTTTTTTTTTTTTTTAAGATTTATTTATTTATTTATACAAGCACTGGGTACAGTCAGAAGCGCGGGAGGGTGAGAGAATTCACCAGAGCCAGAGCGGGGAGCAGAGCAGGCAGAAGGACCGAAGGACACTGCTGAGGGGAGCAGCGGGCGGCAGGAGAGGTCTGCGCGCCATGTGGGACCCTCCTCCGGTGGCCGGGGAGCAGCCAGGGATTGAACCGGTGCTGCAGAGGCTGCGGGCAGCTTCGCAACCCAGCGCTCAACCGCTGCGCCACCGGGGAGACCCTGGATTACTTCTTAAGATTTATATGTTATACTTAGTTGAATCTCCCTCTAACATCCCCCCAAATTAGTCCCATTATCCCATAGTTTTGCTATTTAGACGATAAGACATTATTATCTATCTGTTCAAAGAATAGTCCCGCTACAGGTAAAATGCATTTACGAAAATGACTTGGTCAGTATCCATGCAAATCTAAATCAAAGCAAAAGGTAATTGCATTATATGAATCTCGGTAGGGATTCATTGTACTCTTCACTCACCTCTTTGGCTTTATGAGTAACTGAGTAGTACATAAGGTAACCAACAGTTACTGGAAAGGAAACTCCATTCAGGTGTGAAGGCAGAGGCTGAATATGTTTGAAGTGTTAGCTGTACCTCTACATCCTAAGATTGCTTAACAAATGGACTTGTCGCCACTGTTCTGCTTCGAATGGCTTCTGTCATTATTTGAAAGGCGAGTACCTCTTCATCTGAAGTACCTGCTGGTTCAATTCTTGTAACACTTCCCCGCTATCATATTTAAAGGAAAGTCTCCTCCTGTCCTATTACCTGATGTTTTCCACTCCATGGAACTCATTTCTAAGTAAATAGCCTAAGAAGTGGTTTTATGAGCATTAAACAAGTAACTCCTTGGCACATTAATTTTGAAAGCATTGGATGATAGCAAGGATAAAGAAAGAACAAATATCAAGGTTGATGTTTTCTACTCCAGGAAAAAGAAGGCTTTTATCCACAGACTCTAAAAGGAGACAGCTGGACATTCACTTAATAAAGTATAAACAAAAATATAGTGAATATTGAGTGCCGGAGAGTATAATATGCAAGGGACATAAATTGTCTCATTCCCAACAATCTTGCAGGGACTTTATCATCCCCATTAAGCATCCCAACTAATAAGTCCCAGAGGTTGGCATCCAATACCAGAAACCCTGTACCTAACCTCCCACACATCACTTACAGCCTTGCTTTTAAAAAATAATGACTGAATACCAATTTTTATACTAAGTAGTTTTCAGGGCACTGTGCTCTTAAAAAAAAAAAAAAAACCTTTCTTGGAGTGATTTGATGTATTATCTTACTCCACCATGGTAGACTTTTGTCACACAATAATTTTACAACCTGCTTCTGAAATGTGGATAAAAATCGTAATAAAAGGCCAATATTGGTCTTGATCTTTCATCTTCTATGCGTATAAGCCACTGGAAACTTTTTGTTGTCATTTTGATGTAAGTGGCATATCTAAGAAAAACCAGTTAATATATAGTACTTATCAAAGCAATGATAACGTATTGGCAAGATTTGGCCTTGACATATTGGCAAGATTTTAAGCCCTCAAGGTAACATGAAATAATAGTATTTCAGGGCCTCCCTGGTGGCGCAGTGGTTGAGCGCTGGGTTGCGAAGCTGCCCACGGCCTCTGCAGCGCCGGTTCGATACCCGGCTGCTACCCGCCATCGGAGGAGGGTCCCACATGGCGCACAGACCTCTCCTGCCACCCGCTGCTCCCCTCAGCAGTGTACTTCGTTCCTTCTGCCTGCTCTGCTCCCTGCTCTGGCTCTGGTGAATTCTCTCACCCTCCTGAGCTTCTGATTGTACTCAGTGCTTGTATAAATAAATAAATAAATAAATCTTTTAAAAAAAAAAAAAAAAAAAAAGAAATAATAGTATTTCAGCTTGTGCCACAACTAGCTGAGTGGACAGGGGTCTGCTTCAACTTACGGGTATTGTGAGATTTCACTTACAGCTGGATTTTATGAAACTCCAGTGAGAAAGTATGAGTAGAGCACTTTGAAAATGGAAATGTCCTTTATGAATTTTATGTGTTACAATTGCTGCTAAGCTTGGAAATGCTTTTCCTGTTTTATAATTTTTGGACCATAGTACAATTGAACCAAGAATTCAGCTGGTGATCCTCCTAACCCATTTTCCACAAAAATTCCAAGGAACCCTGAGATATCAATATGTTTTTAAAGAAAAGTGATCACAGATAGTACTCTTCATTCTTCTTCAGATTCGAGCCAAAAACAACAACCGGAAGAGAGTTTCAAGGTTTGGAAAAAATTATAAAAGCATCCCCAATCACTGTCAAAAGCATTGGCAATCATTCTTTTAAAATGAAATGTTTTAAAGAAGCTGGTGACAATCAACACAATGTTCTAACTACAGAGAACATAAACTAAAGTTTAATTCCAGAAGGTGCCAGAAGATATTCAGTATCAGCAAAACAGATGAAATTTTGAATTATCACCAGCTCTGAGATAATCATCAGAATCCTACTAGGAAACCAGACAATGACAAAGTTTTTTTTTTTCACTCTTTGGCTTTTAACTGGGGACAACAAATATTATGTCACTGAGAATTCTTAAAGCTCTTTGTGAGTTGTTTAGGTTGAGTACAAGTCAAAGAGTTCCTTTCTCCTCCACTGATGTATTTAATAACTCACTTTGATCAGTGTGGATGTATACCTATTTATTTCAGGCTTTCAGCTTAATCCAATGCCACTTATTTCTGTTGCTCTAATTGTTCCCATTTTGGCCATTGAGAACATATTCCCTATGGCTTCTAGAGTTGCAAGAGATTCGCTATGTTTTGGCAAAAAAGGAAAAACCAGTGTAAGTGGTAGTTTTTGGAAAAAGAGACAAAGTACTGGGCTAGAAGGAAGGATTGGGAGGCTAAAGAATTCTAGTCTCAGTTATGAACCAACTAGTTTTGTGACTTTGAATCAATCACTTAGTCTGAAGACCTAAGGCACTGTAGTTTAGTGGTTTGGGGCAAAATGAGGGGTGGCTAGGAGGGGCCAAAGCAGAGCCTCTCAGCCTCTTCAGGGTCTAGGGCAACAGAGACCTCCTGAAATTCTCTATTCTCAAAAGAGTTCATACCCTCAAACCCCTACTCCATCTGAGAGCCAGTATTTCACTCCTTGGGATGCCAGCTACAGAGGTAACAATGATGACACATTGTTAGCCAGTGACACTATGCATTCACTTTGAGGCAACAGGCACTACTTCTTTCCTCCCTGCCTCTCTTGAAAGTTAGTTCTGGAAGAGTGAGGAAGATCATGTCTCAGAGCTGACTAAGCACCTTACAGGTACTTGCAATTATTGCCCCGAGCTAAGCTTGTGTTGGGGGCAATGGAGGAGATGAACTGTAAATCAAATCTCAGATTGAAGTTTTAGCCTGAGCTGGTCTTGAAGTAACTAAAAGCCACCAGAAGGTAATAGAATTTTCTAAGATAGCCATTAAGTGAATTACTTACTATTTGCCAAGGAAGGGAGATATGACAGCACATTGATGATAGTAGTGACTAGAGGAAAAATAAATTCAGTCATGTTTATATCCTCTTCTCAATAAACCGATCATGGGAGTGATTTCAGAGATGAATAAAACGCAAGCATCTGAGTTAGAACGGTCTTAACCTCAAGAAAAAAGACTCTCTGGAAGAAACGTATCTAATAACACTGGAGCATAAATCCAGTATGTGTCTCCCCATACACCATCCTCGAGTGGAAGTCGAAATGTTTGTGTGTGAGGCTGTTCGCCATTACATTGAAAGTTTCTCTGATGAAAGCTCTGTGCTAAGGAAAACCATTTGCAGTGCAGAGAAACAGTTACTACAAAACCCTCAACATGTTATTGTAGAGTTATTTCAGCTCTTAAAGGTCAAGAATAAAATCCTCAAGATGAGAGAGTGTATAGCTGTTCAGAGTTCTTAACCCCATTTAAGAATATTAATTCAAGAAAGCTTAGAATTACAGGGTTTAGTTGACTTAACCTCCCCCATTATCCCTGCAAAGAAGAAATATAATGGAGGGACTGAAGATGAGGGACTTATATTCTATAAAGCGGGAGTTTCACAGAGACCTTTCCATAGAACGTGGCCAGTTTCTGAGAAATGAAAAAGAAGAAAGAAAATTCTTCTAAAAGGGCTCTTCCAAGAGTTATATTGATACGCAACATAAAATGTTACAGTTGAAAAAGACCTTCGGATGATCTAATCTAAATTTTATAAATCCAGAAGCACAGTGTCTGGATGCCAAGCTATCATTTTTATTAACCACCACCCAGTCTCTTCAGGGAAAACACATTCTCAGAACTGTAGTATCATGACATTGTAACTGGAAATCCTCTGCTTCTTTTGCTCAACCAGAAATCAGAGACAGCTCAAGGAAAGAACAATCGGATTGTATTTAACGATAGTCATGTTGGGAGAAAGAGTGAGTAGAAATATTCAAAATGGAATATTTAGCGAAGGTAAAAAGAAAAGAGATGAAGTCATAAATGCTATAGAAAAGAGAGGGCTGGGTGGGGGCAGCCAGTCAAAGACTGAAGAGTCCTGTGGGGGCCTTAACCCTTAGATGGTGATGTTTGAAGGAGGCCTGCTTCTTCTCTCTAGGGCCTCGAAATACATGGCCTCCTTTTGGAGTTGCCCCATTCCTTATTTTAAAATTCTGGCCCTACAAATAACTTTGGACTCTGAAATAAGACCATATTTCTTGTTTTTATGACACTTACTGTAGAGCGTGAAACTCAATGACTGATTGTCTCTTTTTTTCCTCCAGCCCTGGGATCTTGTAAGCCTGCCCAGAGGCTCATGTGTGATGGAACTGACTAATAAATATGATAAACACCATTTTTCCAATGTTTTCAAAATCAGGCACATTGATTACACAAATCTTTAAAAGCATTTTTGACAGGCAAAATGTTTCCTAGCAAAATTAATCATTATTCGGTGGCCTCTTTTTATGGACATAGAAAACACATCAGGTTCTGTGGAAACCATAATGTGAGATACAGACTCTCAACTGCTTTCCAAAGCAACCCAATTTTACAGAAATGTGAAGTTTATGACAGAGCTATATTTAGAAGCACTGAAAAGCTAAAGGGTATTTTATATTCAGACATGGCTCAAGAGAAAAAAAGTATCTTTATGTTATTCCCAATTCTCATTTATCTTAGAGGAATCAAAACCAGGGTTTGCTCAATAGGAGACATACCTCTCAAATTGAGAAGTTATTTCCTACCTGCTAAAAAGAGTAACTGGAAATTGTGTAAGAAATATGAGTTTTAAAATGGTTATGTAAAAATGTTCAAGATCAAGAATAGTTGCATCTGGGAAATAAGGACATTATGAATAAGGGATGTTATCACAAACAGGCTAAGTGCAGAAAAACTCTAAGAAAATGGCATTAATATATACACCATCAACAGGAAATCAGTAAGAGTGAGAATAAATCAGAAAACAATCTCTGGGACTGTATCTCCTTATCTAAATAGTCCAGAACTGAATGAGATCTTTGAGGAAGAGGAGATGACCCTCAGAGAATTTGTGAGTTTATCATCACTGTTACCTGCAGATGATATTTTTATTTCTGTTTGCATATCATCCATTCTTGTTGCTATATTGGACACTGGATGGCACACCGGCACTCAGAGGGTATATGAGCTGTTATAAAAAAAGCTGAAGTGAAATGATGGATAGTTGATGACCCTTTCCATTTGTAGATTGCATAAATGACATCATTTTCAGGCAGGCTGTGAAAGATTGTATCAGTGCAAAACACTGTGAAAGATATTGTATTGGTGCAAAAACTCTTACTTGAAAGTCACGGAAATCCAAGTGAAAATATTTAAGTAGGAAAAAAAGAGAAAGAAACCAAACAGGGGATAGCATACCTAAAATTATGGAGAAGTTAAGGGATGCAATTAACTGGATCCAGAACTTCAACTGATGTCAACTATATCCTACCTGACTATCTCTTGAAACTTCTTTCCATGCATAGGTTAAGATGGCACCAGTAAGTTCAAGACTCATGTGTGGCTAGCATAGTAACACCAGGAAAGGAAAATACTTTTTCCAAAGAGGATGCTTATTAATCTGGCCTGGGACAATATGCTCATTCCTGAATTAGTCACTTAGCCAGGGAAATGAGGGACTCTGCCCAGAGCTTCCAATTAGACATTAAATCCCACACTCTTAAGTATGAGCAGACGCTAAGAGTTACCTTCATCTGAGGAAAGACTTTAACATACAATGTTGACAACAAAAACAATCTACTAAAGAAAAAGCAAGTTAAAAGTTATAGTAGCTATGTTAGGAGTGGACAATTTAAAAAAGCACCTTAAAAGTCTATCAACTGAATGGCCACATGCAAGAAAAAAAAAAAAAAACCCACAAAGCTGGATCACTCTAACTCCAAGCACTAAAGTGATTTCAAAATGGATTAAAGACTTAGATATAAGACCTGCAATTAAATATATAGATGAAAACATCGATGATACGTTTCATAACATCAAATGATAAAGATGTTTTTAGAGACTTAACCCCTACAGCAAGGGAAATAAATGCAAAAATAAACAACTGAGATGACCTCAAATTAAAAAGCATTTACACAGTAAAAGGAAATATAAGTAGATTTTAAAAGTATCCTACTGAATGGGAGGAGTTAAGAAGGAGGAGAGGAAGCAAGGAGGACCAAAGGAATAAAAATAAATATATTTATTAGGGCCCATCATAAAGAAATTCGGGATCTTGTGTATAAAAAAAGGTCCTATATACAAGTTGAGACAGACATAGACAGAGCTAGGAGAGAAAGAGAGAGACAGACACAGTAAGAATAAATAAGTCACATATTAATAATCACAAATTGGACTACAAATATCAAATCATTATGTTGTACAACTAAAACTAATGTTAGATGTCGATTATACCTCAATTTAAAAATTTTAGAAATTGAAATAATTTGACTTCATTAGCAACATTACTGGAAGCTAGAAGACAATGGAATGACTCTTTACCAATGATTTCCAACCAAATTATCAGTCAACTGAAAGACATATAAGGTTTCAAAAATTAATTCTCATTTTACACTGTTTATTAGGAAGTCACTGCAGATTGTGCTTTATCAATGAAGAAATCCCTGCTTACAAGATCCAGGAGATGCAACACAGGAGCAAGGTAAAGACTCTGCAGCACGGTAGCAGGGCAGGAAGTAGGGAATGCAGTGCATTCAGAGGAGCAGAGATTGGGGAATCATTGGGAGAGATTTCTAAAAGAAAAACAAGCACTGCAGAGCTCCTGATGTGACTGGGTTTCTTGAGAGGCGATTCAGCTGCCAGAAAATACGGAACTAATTAGTCTTTTCACCTTTTTTTTAAAAAAAAAGATTTTATTTATTTATTTATACAAGCACTGGGTACAGTCCGAAGCACGGGAAGGTGAGAGAATTCACCAGAGCCAGAGTGGGGAGCAGAACAGGCAGACTGATGAAGTACACTGCTGAGGGGAGCAGCAGGCACAGCAGGAGAGGTCTGCGCGCCATGTGGGACCCTGAAAGGCCAGGGATCAAACTGGTGCTGCGGAGGCTGAGGGCAGCTTCACAGTCCAGCACTCAACCACTGTGCCACCAGGGAAGCCCCTTTTCACCTTTTTTAAGGGTATAGTTCAGTAGTGTCAATCACATTCAAGTTGCAGTGTAACTAGCCTCTGGAACTTTTTCATCTTGCAAAACTTAGCATTCCTCTGCAAAAATGAAGCAATTATCAATGACAAGAAAACCAAAAGCATGTGAAAGGAGAAGTAATCATATTTTACTACCAATCTCTCCCATGAATAATACCTATATAGCCATCACAAGGTAAACAACAATACTGGTCTAACTGGAATTAAGATACAAGAACATTGAGGAAAAAGGAAGATGTTAAATGCTCATTTGCCACAGTGGGAAGTCAATTAATTGTGCCTGAGCTGAAAAATCAAGAAGCAGCAATTATTGAGAGAAATGTGCTATTTAGAGAAATAGAATAGTTAAATAAAAATAAATCAGCTAGAAGAGGAGAAAGTGATTTTCTCTAGAAGGGGCAAACGGCAGGGCAGACACCTGGTTTTTATACATATCTGCAAAAGCATTATATGTGCATTGAATGCACATTATAACTGTATGCATAGAACTATAACTTTGATTAATGTAGAAGTTAAAAAAAAAAACTTGCACCCTTCCTACTTCATTCTCTAGCCTTGGCAACCCTAAATCTCTTTGGGAATTGATAGCATTCATGCCAACAACCAATTAAAAGAAGGTGACACCAAATAGATTTGGTTTATTTTCTTTTGAGATGTAAATTTAGTAAGAGTGACTTAATAAAAAGGAGACTGTATAAAGTGTGTTGACAGTAAAAGAAATCATTTTGTGCTACAGTCCATTTATTTACACTAACACCAAGCTTTTTAAAAGACGATAATAGATAAATACTAGAAGACTATTATACTTTTTCCTTGGGGGCAGTCAATAAAATTACCTCATACCAATTGTTTAATAACCTTTATACTTTTTGATACATAAAATCAGAACTATGCCTTCTAAGATGAATATGTGCTGAATTAGTAACAAAGTCTTTCTCCCCGAAACCATATTCTTTCTCAGACCAACTCACTCTTTTTTTTTTTTTTATAGAGGCATGTTTTTATTTATTTATTTATTTGTTTGTTTGTTTGTTTTGTTTATACATGCACTGGGTACAGTCAGAAGCGCAGGAGGGTGAGAGAATTCACCAGAGCCAGAGCGGGGAGCAGAGCAGGCAGAAGGACCGAAGTACACTGCTGAGGGGAGCAGCGGGCAGCAGGAGAGGTCTGCGCGCCATGTGGGACCCTCCTCCGGTGGCCGGGGAGCAGCCGGGGATCGAACCGGCGCCGCAGAGGCCGCGGGCAGCTTCGCAACCCAGCGCTCAACCGCTGCGCCACCGGGGAGGCCCAGACCAACTCACTCTTACCAGGATTATCAATAATGTGAAATTAACAATAACCTATTTATGCCATCACAGATATAAAAATAAAATAGCTTTCTAGTCAGCCATATGCCAGTTGCAGCCCTTAAGTTGCTCGCTGCGGTTATTAGACAACATGGCCGTATCCCACGGGACTGTGGGAACAAAATAGAAGGTATGTCTGACTTCCTGAGGGTGAAGAGGGGATACCTCAGCAGAGACCCTGCTTCTGAAGGTAAAGGAGGCTGGAAGCACCAGAGCATAAATGGCTTGTGGCCTCCGGGTCAGGATACAGATGAAGGGCTAATGAAGGGGATGCAACAGAACGTAAATGTCAGGCCAAGGGGAGGCCACTCCATGGGGAGCAAGCACAATCAACGGGGTGCTGAGGAACAGGAGGTTGTGCGAGATGAAAACTGAACAAGAACAGTTGAGGTACAGGCTTGAAAATCAAGGTCAGGCCAGACAATCAGGAAGTAGAGTGGGTCTGGGAGAAACGTCTAGAGTGAGTAGGGCACCACTGACATTCCGAAGAACCTAAAGCTCAACACTAAATGGCCTGGCCCCACAACCTCTGCTGCTAAACTCTTGGCACTTGAGGAAATTCTAGGCTGCCTCCCCTGTGAAGCGCAGTCCCAGCACTCTGACAACTGCACAACATGTGGCCAGCCCCCCGACAATACTCAAAGTTCAAAAATATTAGAGATTATGGAATCAAGACAAATCCTGAGAAGAATCTTCTTCCATCCAAAGATTTTTGTTGCACATGTAGCACATTGCTATTAATCACACCTTAGAAGCTCATGCCATGGACATTGTGGCAGTTGGGAGAAGTTGAAACATTTGTTTCCAGCATATGGGAGTCCCATTAGGCACAAAGGGCTATACATTTTCTAAATCTCCAAAACCAAAGTAACTTAGACTCTACTGCTCTAAATTCCATATGGCCTTAATTAATTCACAAAGTGAGTAAATGCACTTTCCATTTAATGGAAAAGGCTTTTGGCAGTAGGACCACTTACTTTGCACTAGTTAATGGGGCATTAAGGAAAAGACAGAGAAATATTAATCATATTTGAGAACATGACTAGCTTTGAGGTTAGGCTATTAACCACTTATTGCACCACTTACAGAAATGATGCAACATCACTGAGAATGGTTGTTCTATGCTCATGCTATCTTATAAAAATTAATAAGCCAAGATGTAATATTCTCTAAAACTAGGCAAATAGAAAACATTCTATCTCCTGCTACTGAGTAATTCCATTTCTCCCCTTAACACATTTTGTCCTCTCAAACGTGAGACATTACCAGTCGTCCCATCTGCTCTAAGAAAAAAAATAGAGTAGAAATATTAAAAATTTTGGCCACAAGATTTGTAGGAAACGTTGTTTGTTCTTTAAAAAGAGGGAAATTGTAAATTCTCCTACAACAAAGGTATCATGCCTTTTCTTCCAGAGACTTCGGTGAGTTACCACTGATCTCTACCCACATAGCAAGGGGGCTCCACAGAACAGCAGGGTTATTTATTTCATCTCCTCATTCATAAAGACTGGCATTCACTCCACACACACAGGACAGTGATGGATGCTGCTTTGTGCAGAGCAGAAGGGAACATCCTGGCAGAGTCACAGTCTCCATTTGGCAAAGTGGCCAAGTATGTGACAACAGTTCTTGAGGAATGAGATGGTGCTGGATGATTCCAAGCAGTGCCCACCACCCAATGAGGTACAGAGACGAAACCGTTTGCTAGGGCGGCCATCATGGAACGCCCCAGACTGGGTGGCTTACACAACAGAAACTGGTTTTCTCACAATTCAGGAGACTCCAAGTCCAAGATTAAGGCATCATAGGTTTGGTTTGTTCTGAGGTCTCTCTCCTTGGTTGCACAGATGCTGCCTCGTTCGTGTCATCGCGTGGCCATCTTTCTGTCTGTATTGTCTTTACCCTAATCTGCTCTTCCTTTAAGGACACCAGCCATTTTGGATTCGGGCCCACCTCATTTTAACTTCATTATCCTTTTCAAGGCCCTATCTCCAAATACAGTCACATTCCAAGGTCCTGGGAATTGAGCTTCAAAATGGGGGCTCGGAGGGGGCACAATTCAGTCCATAATAGGAGAGAACAAGATTCTTCTAGCGTTGGGAATGTAGCTTTCTTCATTCACTCACTCAACACAGTACTCATTTAATGATAAAGAGCTGTGACTCTCAACTGCAGTAGCTGGACTTCAAGACAGAGATGAAGTGATACAGTTTCTATCAGAGGGCTAGCCTGGTCAGAGAGGTGAATCAAAACATCCCCAAGGAAGTAACAGTTCGGGCAAAACCTGAAAAATGTGTAGTCATGGAATGAACGAAGGAGGGAAGAAAGTGTTTCAGAGAACAGTTTATACAAAGACCCCCACATCAAGGAGTATCATGGAGGAGAAAAGAAAGTCGCTGTGGCCAGATGAGAGGAGGCAAAGCCTGGGACTTGAAGCTGAAGGAATAGATGGTAACCAGAGGAGCCGCATCTTATGGGGTAGATTAAGCTTTTGTGTCTATTCGATCAGAAATGATTTTAAAGTGTCTTAAATCTGGGGAGGAGGAAGAGGGTGTCGTGTTGAGAATGCAGCATAATGGCAAGCGGGTTAGGGGGTATTTGCTGAGGTGCAGGAGATGCTGGAGAGACAAAAGGAAGTGAACAGGTTAAAAACATGAAGAGACAAAATCAAATGGATCTAATTAATCATGGGTTATGTGCGTGGGTTGGGGACTGATGAGAGAGAGAGATGAACTGGAGTGATTTCTAGCATTCCTAATTGGATGAATACTGTTAATATTCCCGGAGACAGAGCAACAGGAAAGTATGGGCTTTTGGAGGAAAGGTTGTATATTCCTTTGCATCACGTTGCATTTGAGATGCCTTGAAGACATCAAAGAGGCATAAAGTAGACCATTAGATCTGCTAATCTGGAGTGTCAGGTAAAAGTCTGGGCTAAAGATACAAATGAATGAGTTATCTCCTCATGGGTGGTATCTCAAAATGAGGAAGCAGATAAAATGGCAGGGGAGAGGAGAGAGAGAGAATTCAGAGTGAGGAGCAGGTGCACAATCAAGCACTGAAGCACTTGAACATTTAATGGCCAGATAAGCCTGTGAGGGAGACCTGCAGGAAGAGGCACAGAAGTGAAACAGCAGCAGCAGTGTCAAGGTGTTGAGAGAACGTTCCAAGGTTTATGTTGTTAGTTTCTAGAATGTTCCTGGGAGACTAAGCAAGGATTGAAAATGCCCTTTGTATTCAGACTTCGGTGACGCGATGGAGCAGAACCCCCGGCGATGGCTGGAGAGTGGAGGTGAGGGCTGAGGAAGAGAAACGGGTGAGTCTTAGGCTGGGCCGACTGGAGGCACACACTGCACTTGAGCTGGTTTCTCTAGGAGGCAGTGCCCAGTAAGGTGGGGGAAGAGAGAAGAGAAGGGAAGGGGAGGAGTAAAGATAGGACTACTCTGAGCAAAAGTCAGGTGAGCCCTATTGGGGGGTCTTTGGGGGACAATGAAGAACGTGCTTATTGTCAGCCTCTTCCTTGATAGGGACAAAGATGTTCCTAGTTAGCCCCCGACTCCCCTCCATCACTGACTCAGGGGTGCTCCCGGGGCACGATCCCCCTGAGGCTTCTGGTGTGGCCCTGCACTGGGCTGGGGAGAAGGCAGCAGCTGGGGTATCCTGGGTGCTGATAGTAGGGTGCCGCCGGCCTGCACCGGAAGCTGAGTGCTGAGAGGTGTGGTGGGGGCCAGAGCCCATCTTCCTCGGGGAGTATGGATACCTCAAGAAATCTGGAGATGAGAGGTGGGAGGCAAATTTGGCGTCGGTTGGAGTAACTTCTCGGGGTAGTTCACGGGAGGAAATGAATGAGAGGAGAGTGAGCATGGAAGAAAAACAAAGGGTAATCAGACAAGCTGCCTACTCATCTTTTGGACCATCGTGGGTATACATGTCAACTTCCCTACATGCCTTTCCTCATTCCCACGCCTTCGGGGTGGCCACCTACACATACCAGCTGCCAGACACACCAGGAAACAAGATAACAACCATGACATGCACGAAACGACTTCCTGTACAGTTTTGACTCTAAAACAATCTGCTGAGAGGCCAAAGGGGAAGGACTAAAGACAAGGCATGCCAGGCTGCTTCAAGGGGTATTTGAGTGACACGGATGTGGGAGAATTTCAGTTTCAAATGGGAGTAGTAGATCAACATAGTCCTTGCAATGCTACCTCTGTTGTTCCTGGGTGATTGAGATCTATTAAAAGATGATGTAAGCTGAAATTTTAGATCAGCCTTTTCAATTTACACTGAATTCTTTATTCTAGTCTCACTATTGAGTTTTTCCCCTGCCAAAGTACCTCATGTCAGAGCCAGCAAAAGCTTTTAGTCTCTGCTTATTTGCATTCCATTTCTTAAATTTAGCATATACCCAACCAAATCAAATATGTCTTTGGCAATTTGCAACATCTCTGAATACTTACTGATCTCAGGTATTAAGCTGTACTGTCTTATAGAACAATCATCAAAGTGTGTCCACTTAGGTTGATTTTAGATTTAGATTTTTTATTTTGACCCTCATTTATTTATGTAGTCAATAATTTTTAATAAGTATTTACTGAGTGCCAGTCAATAGATGTGTACTTTGGATACAATGACTAACAACAAAAAACACAATAAATGGTTCCGAGATGTTTGTATGAATGTAGATCAGCATTCATTCATTCATTCATTCATTCAATTTGTATAGCTTCTTTATGGGACGGAACTCACAGAAAAGCTAACTTAGAAGAAGACATTTGTTGGGTACATGAAGTCTGCTGGTAGGTGGTTCAGGACTAGCCCACTGGTGCAACAGTGTCATCAAGGACCAGAACTTTTACCTTCCTTGGTCTTACTGGCCCAGCTCAAAATAGAACATGCTCCCAGGACAGTGTCCGAAGCAGAACGTGGACAGAGGGGCAAAGGTGTTTTTTGTTGTGTCCATTTTAACTTTTGCTACCCCAGAAATCACCCTCCCCAACAGACTTCTTGTTCCATCTCTTTTGCTAGGGCTTGATAGGGTCACACACTCCTCCATCCACAAGTCACTGACCAGAGAACAGGACCGCCACGATGGACGCACCCTGGTTTACGCTCCAGCATTGGGCCCAAGTTGACTCAAGTAAACTTATAGCTGTGAAAAGGGAGGATGGTGTTGTGTAGGCAGTTAAAGATGGCTATCGCAGGTTTGTTCTGATAACTATTTTTCTACCATAATAGTCGATATTTATTGAGAACATTCTAAACACACACGCGAGGTTCCACCAAAAGATGGTTTGCTGGTGGCAGCTTTGGTTGATAACGGCTAACAGGAGTAATCTCTTCATCAAAATGTCTGCTTGTGTGTCAGTTTCAATAACAAATGTATTCTTATAGATGCAACTATAATGAAATCTAAACAGTCCCAAGTACTTGATACACTAAGATTTTGCTCCAAAATGATGTCCCTTCTTAGACTTACACCTTCAGTACTACATAATTCCTTACACAATTTTTATTACCCATAGTTAGGACAAAACTAATGTATAAGATTACTTACTAATCTCTTTGATCCTAAGAGGGTGGCACTAATTTCAGATCATTGCCAGATTCTCATTGGAGTGGCCCTGGTCTCGGAATCATTGAAACATGTCACCTAACCCGCTGAACATTTGAATTGGAACTGACTTGTGAGAACTGAGAAGTGATGGTTCTTCTTTTTATTCATTTGTAGGGTCAAGCACTTTTGAAAAGCTTTTTTTTTTTTTGAAGATTTATTTATTTATACAAGAACCAGAGCACAGGTCAGATGCGCGGGAGGGTGAGAGGATTCACCAGAGACAGAGTGGGAAACAGAACAGGCAGACTGACCAAAATATACCGCTGAGGGGAGCAGCGGGCGAGACAGGAGAGGTCTGCCATGCCACGTGGGATTCTCGCCGGCCGGCCGGGATCAAACCCGCACTGCAGAGGCTGCGGACAGCTTCACAGTGTGGCACTCAACCGCCTGCACCACCAGGGAGGCCCCTGAAAATTTTTTGATTTTTCCTCTTCCTTCCAATTTTCATGGCTACAAAGTTGATCACCACTCATCTCCATTACATCGTCAGTCCCTGGAACACCTTCATGCTGAGTTCTCTGATGCATCCCACACTCGTGTCAATATAGGTGACACTACAGACTCTCCTAGGTCAGCTCTCAGCCCTTCCCACCTTGTGTAAAACGGAGTAAAATGGTTGCAGGAGTCTCCAGCCAACTGCCCATTGACCCTCCGTGGCTGGGATTGCCTCTGTGCCAGCCACTGGCAGGAGGGATGGAACCACCACAGTGGACTGAAACTCATCAAGATTTACCCCCTGGGGCAGACACGGGCTGGCTTCCACCGAAGCTGTCACACAGCCACTCGATTTGGAGGAAAACCAGGGCTCTGTCAGCAAAGAATGGGCAGCCTGGTTCTCTCGGGGGCCATCAACAATGCCACACACTATCCACAGCCAGCCTCAATTTTATGCCCCCACCTCAATTTCTTCCTCACCACCCTGCTCATTTTTCCCTTACACTTTTGAAAAACTGTACTACCTCTCTTTAGTTGATTTTCTCCCCACCACTGTAATAATGTCAGATCTATGTCGGTGGAGGGTATGTCTGAGGTTGCTGAATAAACATTTACTGAAAAACACATGAATGAGTGGTGTCTTCACAAAAGCTTCCCATGACAGTCTCTGTAGGGAACATTCCAGAAAGGGAAGGGTGGTGGGAGGGAGAGGGTGGGAACTGGTTGGGTGGGAGAAACCAAAATAGCGTCCTGGTTGCTTCTGAGTGCACTGTCTTATCTCCAGGCAGTTCCACATCTAAGCACTGCCTGGGAGCTCCATGGAGGCAGCGGCTGTCACCAAACCATACCCAGCAAGCTGTGAAGATTTCACTACTAGCTTTGTACATAGAAATCTGGATTTTTTTTTTTTAACTTTTCTACAGCTATGCAGAAGAAAGCTTATATTTGCTGGCAAACAGTCGAATTACTTTGGTCTTTAGTCCACATTCCTGTACAAAAATAGATACTGATAATATATCCTATTTTCATTTCCTGGATCCCCTACAACTATTGAGTCTATTTTGTCTCTCTCTGGGAATTTCCACAAGTAATACACCAGAGACTATCAACCACAGATCGTGGATCGATAAACAGTGAGGAGAACGTAGAGGATTCCTCCATCCCGGGATCCACTTTACAATAGACGTGACAGCTCACACCCACCCAATGTAAAGACAGTGGTTCCTAGAAATCAAGGGAGGAATAAATGTGTACAAGAGTCACTTATTCTACCTTCCAAAAAGTCTGAAAAGATAGTTTATATTTTCATTCAAACTCCAGTAGGCAATGATAGACCATTGCGCCTCTTTTATTCTGTCCTAAGTTCTCGCACAAAGGTGAAATATTCCAACGAGCCAGAGTGCTGGTTGTACCAAGGGGCGACAGGGGTACCATCGGGACTCGGCCTCCCCGATCACACCTGCCCTGGGCTCCCACCACCCCTTCGTACCGTCCTGTTGCATTTTCTTCTTGGCACTGTCCACCAGCTGAAGCCATCATTTCTTTATTTCCCCACTGATCTGCTGCCTCTGCTCTCTGGCGGCGGCCCAGGCCACCAGACCCATGGCAGCCCTTCAGTCACTGGTCCAGGAAGGAAGTGCTGACGTCTTTTCTCACACTGCCCTGCTCAGCCTCAGCCTCGCTAGTTCTCACCTTGTCGGTGCTGCTCTGTCTTTCCACCACCGTCCCCGAGGGCGCTACCATCAGCCTCTCCTGCGAGGGTGCTTCCTCTACAGCTTAAACACAGAGCTACCCTCTGACCCAGCAATTCCGCTCCAAGGTGTCCAGCAAGAGAATGGAACCACATGTCCACACAAACACCTGGACGTGGATGTCCACAGCACTGTTCACAACAACCCCACAGTGGAAACCACGAAATGCTCAGCAAGTGGTGACTGCTTGGATGCAAAGTGGCCCATCCTCTGGCCACGTATTCCGTGGCGATAAAACAGACAGACCGATACCTGCCCCCCACAACCACCCCCTCATGGTCTTGAACGTTCTCTAAAGAGAATCGTCATCCTGAATCCATTCTCCTGGGACAAACGTTTTCCACTAAGAGCATGTTTGTAGGCCAAGCCCCGCTTTTATGTGCAGTTAAAACTCACTTCCTGTGAGTGCAGTTAAAACTCACTTCCTGTGCAATCCAAGTGAGTGTTGATTATACGAGTATTTACTGTAAAATGCTTTTAAGTTCTATAAATTGAGGCCCCTTCCTGTATGCTTGTTTCATTTCACAATAAAAGGTTTTCAAAGTTTTGGGGTACAAAGAGCAGAACCCAAAGGGATGGGCAGGAGGTAGTGGGGAAGGGGAGGTGGAGGGAAGTGGGGCACCTTGTGTGTGAGGGGAAACCCTGTCCACTCCCTCTGTCGAAGCCCTCTGGGTGCCAGGGGCTTCCTGGGCACCCAAGACAAGGGGGAGAAAGGGCCCCCACAAAGACCCCCAGAAACGATCAGCCCCTTTTACTCCAGCGCAGCGACCTGCACTTGTCTCCTCGCGGCCCCTAGGAGGCAGATGTCACCCTCACCTACGACTAAGACACGCGTAAGTGCTCAAATGCATTGATGCAAAAAAAAAAAAAAAATCTATCAAAAACAATTTAATAGAAAGTAAAAATACAGGAACTTTTGCTGCTGGAAAGGGTAGGCTTTCAGGGAAGCTTCACTTGTGGCCAAGCATAGGGCGATCACTGTTTTTAAACGTCTGATACACCTCCTTCCACGGGGCCGCCACCTTTTCAGCCACGTGATTCTGATGGGTCTGACAGCCCAGAATATCACCTCAGTGAGCCTGGCGGACCACGGTGCTCCATATTCCTCCCCACAGCGGCTGGGCTTCGGGTCCAATGCATACGTACACCAGGCTCTGAATCACAAGCTGTGAGGTTCAAAGGTCTGGGCTGCCTTTGGGCATAGTTCCTCCGTATTTAGAGCAGGAGCAAATGGGAGTTAGTAGGCCAAGAATAGCACAGAAAGTCAGCTACGATTTGGAAAGAAAGAGAAGAAAGAAAGGGGCAAGAGAGACAGAGGGGAGAAAGGTGGAGGGAGGTCTGGGGGCACCATTTGAGATCCTGGGTATCGCTGAGCCTGAAGTCAACTTCACCCTAAGGTTTCTCAACTACTATGCCAACCACTAATGGTCTTTTCTTTCCTTTGCCACCACTCATTTAAATTCTGTTTTTCTCACTGGTATCTAGGAAGATCTTGAAAGAGACAAAGCAATAATGAATTCATCAACAGCAGGATTAATGTGATGTTACTTACAGAGATTATGTAGAACAGTGCTTGGCATGGAAGCAAATTGGATTTTCCTGTGTTGTGATTCCTTCATAACTTTGGAAAATGTCTAGGATGTAAATTTCAACTGGATTCCTTCGGAGCTAACAAAACCAGTTTGGCAAAGTGGGGACGGCTCTAGATTTAGGCGGCAGCTTATTTTTCATAACACACGAAGACTCCCAAGGAAGTCTGGGGTTTGGGTTACAGGTTTGCTGTGGTGTCCAGCTGCTTCGCACAGATGCAAAGTGACAGCACCTCACCACACGTCACGCTTTTTATATCTTGCTTTCTGCTCTAAGGTTTCTGTGGTACCAAGCCCGAGCCACTCACAGCAAGCCACTTGGCCCGCGTACAAGATCAACCAGGAAGTGGGCGTGGGAACGAACACAAGTTGCTCCACCCTTGACCAGTGGGGTTGGAGACAAAGGATGAAGGCTTCCTCCTTGGTGCCCCGGGCAGGCAAGCTCCCAAGTTCCCTGGGAAAGTCTGGGGTTAGCACATGCAGTAGCTGTCGGGGAGCCCACTCATGAGAATCTGCATTGCCGTGGCTTTCTTCCCTGATGGACAACGCTCCACCCCTTGTGCTCTCCTGCACCCCAGGAGCAGGTGTCCAAGAGACTCTCCGCACACAAGCCTTTTTCTCTGACTTTGCTTTTAGAAAACCCCAGGTGAAGATATACAGCTACATGTAAACTCCGTCCTAGCCTTCTGTGATAATGCCACAAACCACGATATGCCATCCACGAAGGAGCTTGCTAGCATTTCTTTATCAATGAGAAGAAAAAAAAAAGTGCTGAGTAGCACTTTAACCTCAAAATGGAGAAAGGTTTAGGAGGGGCCAAAAAGAGGGGGCCACGGGAAGGGAGGTGGGATAATTTGAAGGAGATATTTTTGAAAATTTTTGTTGGAACAGCATGGTACCTATGTCTTCCTATTTGAAATGATCAGAAGAAAATATTCAATTTAAATGAAAAAAGATAATAGTATTACATTTTTCCTAGAAAGCTATAAATGTAGTCAACAACATTAAAACTATTTTTTCTATGTTTTGCAGAGTATCTGTAGGTAGGACAATAAATGTTCCTGTTCAAGGCTGACTGAGCCCATAGTTAAGACGAGAGAGAGTTACAAATGCACTATAGGTTTGAACGGCAAATTTGATGCTGCACAATAATCTAATTAAGAAGCTGAACACAGATCACAAAGCTGAATATTGGCACATAAATGTAACCCCTCCTCAAGCCACACAATTTTTGACACATAAATGTAACCCCCCGCTCAAGCCACACAATTTTTCATGATCCCCCCAAATTCAGAGTAATAAACCCATATCATGCAATGACCCTTTTAATTCAGGAGAGAGAGCAACTCTTTCCCAAGAGATTTCAAAGCTGCCCTGACCTTCTGGAATTCTGAGGGCTCCACCATAAAATCCTTTCAGAAATACTTACATATTTTCAACAGAGTTAATTAGAGCAGAGAGCAGATATAGATAATAAAACAACAAAGAGTATATTTTCAATAGATTCCTAAAGCTATAGAGAGAATGCCCCCAATGCTGGTGATTCAGTGGGACTCTGGAGTTCTACTCAAGTGGAGTCCCCACCCGTGGGCGGTGTTCCCAGGGATCCCGGGTCCTGACAGTCAGAGTCACTCTTTCTGGACTATACCTACCAGAGTATCAGCTTCCAAGATGGCTTCACGAGCCTTGTGGGCTTACACAAGCCACACCAGGCAGGTTTTGTTGAAAAGGGATACAAAGGAAAAATGTAAGTCACGGGGAATTTGTAACAGGGGCTTTTCTGAAGTTGCAAGAGGTTGCTCAGCCCAAACAAGTGGTTTCATCTCCCAGGGACAACCTTCCGAAGGAATGCACCAGGGCTCCATGGGAAAGAGATGCAGGGCCTATCTCCAGACATTCCCTGGCCCAGCCTCTGCAGTGCAGGGGTGTCGGATGACTCATTGCCAGCCCTTTGGGCGGTCTCATTCCCTCTGTCTGACTGCTGGTCTCCTCCACACTGCCTCCTGGGTGTTTGCCAGATAAAATACAGGACACCCAAGTAAATCTTTTTCAGGGAAGATACTTAAAAATGTGTTCACTGATTATCTGAAATGCAAACTTCATTTTTTTGAAATGCAAATTTAAAGAGGGTGGTTTTTATTTGCTCAATCTGGCAGTCCTAACTGGAAACACTTCCCAAATAAACGGCCTCTTTTGCAAATTCTTGTTTCCACCTCTATTTTAGGGGAAACATAAAAAACAAAGACAAGAACCAACAGCCAAAGAAAGGTCAGCACAAGAAACAGAGAGGCCTTCGAGCAGCCAGGAGAAAACACAGCAGGCCATGTTCTAGAAGACACACGGAGACTATTTCAGGGAGGTGTGGCTACCATTTGCCAGGCACTGTTGACACTGTGGAAATGTGAAACACTTCTCCTGGATGAGCTCCTTTTCTCTGACAAGCCCCCCAGGGTGGGTAGTGTCTCTCATCTTCAGACAAGAACCAAAATGTAGAGGTTAATTAACTGCACCAGGCACTTAGCTGCTCAGGAGGGAAATGCCATTCGGGTCCCCCATCTAAGCCCAGAGCTTCCATTGTGCCCCTGGGTGTCCCACACTACCTCCCCCTGCTGTCTGCAGTGCCTGACTCGGTACCAGGCACTTTAGGAAGGGGAATGTGGTGGCAACATCACTTGCAATTAAGAATATAATTAAGGGTCGTCAAGCTGAGATCAGTTAACCACATATCCCATGCGACTGGAAAAGAGGCCTGTTCATGTACTTATTTACTTATTTTAAAAGTCCTTATTGGAAAATCCCAAACATATGCCAAAGTAGAAAAAATAAAATGTGCTATCACCTGCTAATATGGCCCTCTCACTCCACTTCAAAGCTTGTCATTCTGTTACTCTGGTCTCACCTCTTTCGGGGCAACCTTGTAAGTAACCTAAATAACTACTGAGTATCTTACAGTAAGTCTCGGTCAACACAGTGCTTCACATGTAAACACTTCACTATGCATTTCTAACAGGTAAGGACTTTTAAAGAGAAAAACCCAGCTACAGTGCTGTACCAGATGCAACAGAAGAAAGAGTTTCCTAACTTCATCTGCAGTCAGCTGGCTAGTGGCCAGGTCCTCATTCCTACAACTGGCAAATGTTACCTGATATGGAAAACAGTTTGCAGATGCCAGTAAGTTAAGGGTTTTGAGATGGGGCGACTGTCCTGGATTATCTGGCTGGACCCTAAATGCAATCACAAGTCTCTTTGTCGGAGGAGTGGAGGGCGATGTGACCCGAAGGGGAAGGGAGCACGCGATGTGGCGGTGGGGCAGGGGGAGGCTTGAAAACTAATGGGGCTTTGAAGCTGGAGGAAGTTGGCCATGGCTATGGCACGCACTCTAGAATGTGGAAAGCGCATGAAAACACCTTCCCTGCGGCTTCCAGAGGGAGCCCGGCCCTCTTGGTGTTTTGGTTGAAGCCTTGTGAGGGTGACTTCAGACGAGCTAACTTTAGCTACCTTCATTATCTATCCCCCAAAGAAACCTCACCCCCATCCCTTTGAATTCAGCTTTTGTCAAATCTAGAAAGCAAGGCCTACTCGTAGAAGCCTAGTTTAAACTTCTGGCCCTTCCATCCTTTCCCCCATCTTGCTCTGGGGAACTTCCTACGGGAAAGTTTTGGTTTGGCTTTGGTTTTTCATTATAGACAAATATGTGTAAATATTCTTCTACCTGCTTTAGTTGCTTCATACAGTTGTGTACGTGCGTGTGTGTTTTTCACTTACTAATATATTCACTTAGTAGAGCTGTGTGTGTGTGTGTGTGTGTGTGTGTGTTTTTCACTTACTAATATATCCTGGTAGTCAATCCCAAAATGAGATCCCCCACATTCCTTTTCACAGCTGCACGCTTCTCTACTGTGTGGCTGTACGTCAGTTTAGTCAACCGATCGCCTACTGATGGGGACTGGGCATTCCTTGACTGTTATAAATAGAATGTCCTACACACAGGATCTTTTCTGCTTGTATATGTGAGACAGATTCTCGAAACTGGGGTTGGTGAGGGAACCAGGCCGAGTGACTCAACATCAAACTAAAACTTACATCAAAGTTAATTTATTTACTTTTTTATAATCACACTCAATTTTCTTTTCTTTTTTTTTAAGATTTATTTATTTATTTGTTTGTTTGTTTGTTTGTTTATACAAGCACTGGGTTCAGTCAGAAGTGCGGGAGGGTGAGAGAATTCACCAGAGCCAGAGCGGGGAACAGAACAGGCAGAGTGACGAAGCACACTGCTGAGGGGAGCAGCAGGCAGCAGGAGAGGTCTGCGCGCCATGTGGGACCCTCGCCCAGTGGCCGGGGATCGAACCGGTGCTGCAGAGGCTGCGGGCAGCTTCGCAGCCCAGCGCTCAACCGCTGCGCCAGCAGGGAGGCCCTCAATTTTCTTTCGAGACCTTACTGAAAGGAGGCTGTTTACGGACAAATGGTCGAAATCTGCATAGACAGCATTGGAAAACCAGTTTGAAAGCACAGCAAAATCTGGGTTTACATTGTCCTCTATTAAAACAGGGTCCTATTCACCAATGATGGTGTCGACCATAGCAAAAATGAACTATCACTTAGGCTGTAGAACTGAATGTTCCAAGGACACTGTGGATCAGTTGAAATTGTTCTTTCTGGAAAAGAGAAAATGCCCTGGGTTGAGGAGTTGATAGTAAGTTCCAGTGGCATTTCTATCATTTCCATAAATAGCACTTCAATAAAATAAGACCTTTATTTCTGATCCATTCTTATGGATGCATAGCTCGCAAACTTGCCTCTTCACATTATTTACTAGAAATGGAAAACATCACAGTCCTTTAAAAGTCTCAGACAGTGAAAGTACCAAAATTATGTATTATTCAGATGACATTCAGAGGGACACTTACAGCAAAATAATTCTACCAACCTATGAATTAGTGGAGCAAATTCATCTTTGAGCAACATGCATATTTACTAGTTTCCCTGTGAACATTTTGTTCTTATTCCTCACCTTCATGAGCAATAGCTATAAGCACTTTCAAATCACATTGTTAATTCTTGTAATCTCCCTGTTGCAGGTTTGGCAGGTGAAAATTACAATACTGAAATTTCTCAAATGGAGACAGACAAATGCCCACTACATCCACTACACAAAACAGATTAGATTTCAACTTCTTTGTACTATTTGAGACTCTGCCAACAGCTTAGGAGAAAAGCATAAAATTTCTTCACTTTCATGTTTTCCTCATCTATCCTCACACAGCTGATATTTCGACGCCTAATGGCTTTTGGGTTGCCCCAGGCAAAAGCAGTTCACAATCACGCATCTTCTTTCTATCTAAGTGTTGATAGGCTATAAGAGACTATTTTCCCAGTATAATTATTTAGTGTTTTTAAAAACTCTGTTTTTATGCCAACACTTTGACCTGAATTATTGAAATCAAGGCATGCTAACTAGAAGCAGGAAGTCCTGTGGTTACAAGACTTAGAGCCTGTCCAACAAAGGCAGGAATTAACTCTATCAGTGCCTATGAATCAGATTCGCCAACCCCTCTGAGTGCCACTGCCTAGTGCATCAGGCTGTGTTAACAGTAACAGCTCACCAGATTGAATGATACAAACCAAGATAGAGTAACATAATCTATGTAGAGGTTTTAACTCTAGGTATCATACTTGGTAAGCGCTCAGTAGGTGAGAACATTTCATGTTGTTAATGTTTGAAATTTGCAGAATCAATAGTTAAAGTAGTTTTAAGACTGTGGTTATGCTCCCCTAAATAGTGAAATAATAAACTTATCCAAAAAGAGGTCTAGTTTTTGCCCTAGCCTTTCGGGAGATAATCTCCAGGCCTTTGGAATTTCATGCCTGCTCGCAGTGTATTTGTTTGCCTGGGGATCTTGGTCACCAGATGGTCTAATAACATGATTTATGATGGGAGCTTGGATCATGCAATATTAGTTCTACCTCTGGAGAGGCTTGGAAACAAAGTCAGCCACATAGGTAGTACGAGCCCCAATAACAACTCCAGACACCAAAGCTTGGGTGAACTCCCCTGAATGGTAATGTTCCATATACACTGTTATACATTAATGCAGGAGAGTAACACTATGACTCCAGGGTGAGAAGACAATGGAAGCTCTACATTTGGTACTTTTTTGGCTCTCTGCCTGATGGAAATCAATACCACGATGAAATATCACCTCAAATCTGTTAGAAGGGCCATTATCAAAACAAAAAAAGACAGTAAGTGTTGGCAAGGAAGTGGAGAAATTATACACTATTGGTATGAATCAAAGTGATGCAACCATTATGGAAAACTACATGGCATTACCTCACAAATTAAAAATAGACCTACCATATGATCCAGTAATTCTATATATATATAATGTCAAAATGATTGAAAGCAGGGTCTCAAACAGATACTAGTACCCTCATGTTCATTACAGCACTATTCACAATCACCGAAAGGTAGAAACAACCTAAATGTCCAAGAAGCAATGAATAGATTTTGAAATACAGTATACACATAAAAGGAATATTACTCAATCTTCAAAAAGAAGGAATGCTGCCATATGTGATAACATGGTAAACCCTGAGGACGTTAGGACAAATAAGCTGCAGAAGAACAAATATTGCATGGTTCTATTTATACAAAGTATATAAACTAATCAAACTCATAAAATCAGAGGATGGAATGATAACCTGGGGATAGGGCAAATGAAGACTTGTTAATCAATGGGGATAAAGCAAGGACATTGAGTTGTACAGATCTGCTGTGTAACATTGTGCCTTAATTAACAATACTATATTGTATTCTTAAAATTTTGTTGAGGGTAGAGCTCAACACAACAAAAGAAACTTTTAAAATATTTAGGAAAATATTGTGTTTCAGAGAACTATATAGTGTTCAGAGCGAACTCTTCCCAGTTACTAGGTTCTAGCCTGTTAGTATCTCTTAAGCTACTTAACAATTCTGTAAAATGTAAAGTGGTATCATTGTAAGATAATTCTAGACATGAAAATTCTGTCCTGTCCTGTTTGATAGACATCTGACTTCCCTGTCCCTCATAGAAAAACCACTGTTGTATTCATGGGCATGTCCATTTCTTTGTCACTGTCACATATAAAGGTGTGACTTTACTTTGTACTGCTTTTAATATCTGCAGTCTCCTTGAGTTAAATAAAATCTTTAGTACATGTTTATTTTTATATCTGTACAAAGTCCTGCTTTTACCTTTTTCTGAAAAATATCTTTTAACACAGAGTATGTTTTTTTGGGGGGTACTACCAAAGGTAGGTGATTATCATTCGTACTGATGGTAATTTATAGTGTGTTGGTTGGGAAATAAACGGAAGTATTACTTTCACAAAATAGCATGACTTGCTGACACAGACATTCACTGACTACAGGTGGCAGGCATCCATTCCAACTTATTTTTGGCAACGTTCCCAACATTTTCTGTGGTGAATATCCTTCCATCACTCTAAGTCCATTGAGGTTTACAGGAAGTTGACTCTACCCCAGCTCCAGAGGTGAACATGAGACCTGGGTCTAAGCCAGACACAGAACAGAGAGTGGAGCGGTTTACGTTTGGAGCTGGAATGAAACTATCCAGCTTAGACTCTCTACTCTACTACTTATTAGCTCTGGGACAGAGTCTTTCTATGTCTCATTTCCTTCTTCCATAGAATAGACAAAAGAATAATTTTTACTACATGGAAAAAGGACTCAGAACCATGCCTGACACATACTAATCACTGTTAGTTTTCATTATTCTTCCATGTGCCAGATAACAGTCCAGCTTCAAGGGTGGGGGAGTGATCAAGTTTAGCAGCCAGCGAGATGAGGGTTGAAGCTTCTGCAAAAGCTTTAAAGCTTCCTGCTGATACTAATTCAGGAGGATGTAGGTCTGAAGCCTACATTTTGGTCTCCTATGGAATTCTGAGCATGAGTTAACATGGAGAAGAACAGATCAAAGAGAGGCAAAAGGAACACCTCCTGAGTTTACCAGTTGGCTGACCTTGAAGCCAAATTAACCCTTTGCACTTTTCAGGCACATGAGTCGGTTTAGTCCCTTCTTGGTTCAAAGCCAGTTTGAATTGTGTTCTCAATCACTTGCAACCAGAAGATTTCAATGGATTCAGGAATCAAAGATAAACTATCTTGGGGGCCAGATAGCAAAATAATTTTCAGTATCCCTCAAGTTGCATTACCGAGGTGATTACCCACATGTACAGCCTGGTTCACTTGCTGCTTTACCTTGCTAGGTAGTATAAGAGGGAAGGGAAGTGTATCAAATACTCAACAGGAAATCCAGCTCTCGATTTAGAGTAATTTGAGAAAACTCAGTAAAGAGATTATTTACAAAGCTGTAGAGAGGATGTCACCGGACCACAGAGAATAAGCAGTGCCCAGGACCAGGTTGAAGGCCACTGCTTCCAATCTTAGGCCTACAGAAATGAAGAGAGATGTTAAGGATACAGAAAATTGAGAGTCGTTCATTTAGAGATGAAATAATATTGAATGAGGGTAGTAGGCCCTCATCCAATATAACTGGTTTTTTTTTTTTTTAATAAGAAGAAAGATTTGGACACAGATAGTTACAGAGAGAAGATGACCATGGAAGGCTGAGGCAGGGATTGCAGTGATGTGGTCACAGGCAAAGGAATGCCTGGGACAAACAGATGCTAGAAGAGGCCATACAGGTTCCTTCCCTAGAAGCTTCGGAGGGAGCATGGCCCAGACAACACCTTGATGTCAGATTTCCTGCCTCCAGAATTGTGAAAGAATAAGTTTCTGTTGTTTTAAGCCACTCGGTTTGGGGTGCTCTGCTATAGTAACCTTAGGAATATAGTGCTTAACACAAGTTATTTCAAGCTTCAACTGCCCTATAAGTCGTGGACAGCTATAATCACCATTTTCAAAATGAAGAAACTGACTGGAGATTAACTAACACTCTCAGGACAGGACAACCATTTGAACCTTTTTGCATTCAAGAAGGACCATCACATACCTTTTAAATATGCAAGATATTACTATGGAAGATACAAGATAGAGTAGCTGACCTTGAGCACTTCTGGTGACACAGTGGGGTACATGGGGAGATTATGCAAGGAGACTCGAAAGGTAGCGACTCTTCCCTGTTCACACCATTGACTAAGGTATTGCAGTTAAGAAGGCATTGAGCTCAGATGTCCTAACTACTTGTCCAATTATCTTTCCCCTGCTTCTCAAATATGACTGAGGAACTAACCTCCTTTTTCTTCCTTTCAAATCCTGAAGAATGACCTAGTTTTACTAGACATAGATTTATCTTTGTAGTTATGTGTTTATGATTTATTATACATAAGTCAAACCAGGATCAATTAGCTTCCCTCTCCCACTGTGGAGGAGTGACTGCTACATAAATCAGAACTGGGATCAACTGCTTAGCTTTAATGTTTTCACTTAGTTTAAAAAATTTGTAGATATGCTTTTTACCCCTTTGGATCTAACCTCCTACTTGCCTTTCCTCAGCACAGCACTCGCTAATAGAAAGATGGGAGCACCTAGGTTAAAAAAAAAAAACAAAAAAACCTTCCAGGAGCCACATGAAAGTAGAGGCAAAATGGGTGAAATTAATTTTAATGTTAATATCCAAGATTATCATTTCAATGTCTAATCCACATACACAGTTATTAATGAGATATTTTACATTCTTTTTTCTTACATTCTTTTTTCGTATCTCTGAAATATGGGATGCATTTGACATTGATCCACACTCCATTTCAAATTAGTCACATTTCAAGGGCTTGGTACCTACATGTGTCTGGAGACTGCTGGTTAGACGGCGTGACTTCAAGCAAGTCATTTTGGGGAAAAATGACCAGCTCCACACTGCAGCTCTGAACAGTTCTCACCACCCTGAGCAACACTTTCTGGGTTCAAACCACTAGTCTCTCTTCCCTGGCCCATTTGGAAGTCTCACAATTGGTGTCTCCAATTGAATGGTTAGCTGGATATTTTCTAATATTATCTCCCCAACATATTCTAATCCTTAAAGATTCAAAGGACCTTAGAAAACGGAAATTATAGCAAGAACTTCCCCAATTTTCAGCCCCCTATGGCTGAGAATTGCGCCATGAAGTCCTTACCATGGACTATAAGGCCTTCGTTACCTGGCCCCTGACTACTTCTCTGACTTAATTTCCTCTTAGTCTCTGATTCTTTGGCTCTGCTTTTCACTCTCCTTCTTCTGTTTCTTAAAAAGAGTCAAGGTTATACTTCAGGACTTTCATACTGGTTTATGGTAAGGAAGTCCTGACGCTCTCATTGATTGAAAATTAACATGTTCAAAACTTTTAATTCATTATCCATGAGGGAGCCAGGAAGACGTTACAATCAATCTAAAGGAGATGCCAAGAGAAAGACACATTTATAGACCAGGGATACGAAAATGTGTACAATACGATACGATATGAAATAAATGTGTAATCTGAGGTAAAATCAGCCTCTTCCTAGTGAGGGGTGGGGGGACTCAATTGAACCTGCAAGGGAAAAAAATTATGACAAGTCTCCAGATCACTATTATTTTCCATTCCTATTATTTACCTTCAATTGACTCCGTTGACAACAATTTGAAGGCAACCAAAGGTACAGAGGCCCCAGAGAATGAGAATCCAATAGCCAGGAAGGGCATGCTGTAAACCAGAGTTTCTCAACTTTAGTACCACAGACAATATGGGTTAGATAATTCTCAGTCTGAGGTAGGGGGGCCTCTCTTACACATTTTGAATAGCATCCCTGGCCTCTACTCACAAGATGCTAATAGTACCTTCCCCTTGAATTGGTGACAACCAAAAATGTCTCTAGATGCCATGGGCACGAGGCGACAAAATGGCTCCCAGCTTAGAACTGTTGCTCTAAACAGTGTATAAAATGTAAATGTAATAGATGATTTTTTCCTTTTTTTTCTGAAACAAAACAGTCACTTGGAACATGGTCAAAGAGTGAACCAGAGTGCCAGCTCTTTGGAGCTGACCCTCCTCTCAGTCCATGGGACTACTGAAGATGGTTGAAGCAACAACATTCCTTAAACAACTTAATCTGAGCATGTCAAATTTTATTCCTCATTAATAAGGGAACTAGCAGATGCAGGTTGTCCAGTTTGAGGAAAAAATTGGTGGTGGGAAACAGACACATGATCTAAATGCGGGGTTGAGCACACATCCAGCTGGATCACTCCGTGAGGACACTGGTTTCTTTCACAGAGCATTCATCTCCTCATAGCCTCCGAGCGCTTGCTACTTACGAAGAGACACAGGATAATTTAGGCATAAGGTTTTCAGGGCCATTTCCCCAGAATTGCTAGATGTGAACAATTAGTCAGAAATATAAGCCATATATGTAAGATATAAACAACAAGTCAACCATCTGTGGCTATCACTTAGATGTACCTAATGACAAGGATTTTCTCTCTGCCCATTAGCACAATGGCACCAAATGGCACCAAGTAAAAGTCAACCAATGTAGACAAAGTCTTGCTTTCCTTCCAAGCAGCCATTAGCAGATTTTGCCAGCAAGCAAGGACAGTGAACACTCGGTTTGCTTAATTCTCAATTTTGGGCTAAACGTTTTCTCTTTAGATTCATTAAATTTTTCACCACATTACTGCACACTGGGACATAATCAGCCTTTATTAAGTGTAACTTATTTACTCTATTAGGCCTTTGTTTTGGCTCATTAGTCTGGGACAATTGATGTGGATACTAAAACACTGTCCAGATACAGTTACTAATGGTGACCTCTCCTTTCACGAATGCAGAGCAGCTCAGTTCACCTCTCTGCAAATCTTGCTTATCTTCAAAATGGAGGTTACAACAGAACTTGACTTGCCGAATTTTGATGACTACCAAAATAAACAGTAAGAGTTCAACACATTTCTTAAAGGTGACCATCCTGCTCACCCATATTGTGTCTAAATTAATTTTAAGATTATCATCAAAAATAAGACCAATGTTTGATAAGCTATTATCAAGAACTCCCGACGAAGCCAATATCAGAAACCCACACATCTCAAACAACTTGAGAAATCCTGTTCTTCAGCAAAGTGCCACGCCTGCCAGGACATAGTGCTGGCAGGTCAACATAAAAAGAAAAATTCTATCATTACAATAATGTTAATGCCCAGGAGGAACTAGAAATTTAATAGCACATTCCCAAAACTCCTTTAATGAGGGAATCACCACCCTTGAGTAGTACCATTTAGATGTTTTCATGTAGATCTCCACAGATGGCAGATGATAAAGCAATGCTCTTTTGGGCTCAGAGCTCCAAGCCCAGCATCAGAACATGCAGGCGTGTTCCTGAAAGACCATCCTTGGAGAACACAAAATGTTATTTTGCTTGACAATGGGAACCCAAGGGCCTGGGGCTGCTGAGAAGGGCAGCTGCTCCATCTGAGGTAGAGTTGGGTCTGGCCCACCCCATCCCCTCCTCACGTTCCCCTGATGCCCCATCATTGCTGCCACCACAGTGCCTCATCTGCTGCATCTGCGTGGCCCTCCAACATCAGCAGGCCCTGAACAAAATAGTGCAGTCAAACAACACATGCCTTTGGTCCTGCCTCCATAGCCTCCCGGCCTCTATGGCAGGCAATACCGGTTCCAGGGCTCATGCACTTTCTAGGTGCCTGCACACTCATCAGTCAGTTCTGAAGGCAGACCAGGGAGCCATAGAGCCAGGGCTCAGGAAGGCCACCTTGCTCTAGAAATGACCTTTTGAGCCACCCTCATCCACAACTCTGCAAGTAAAATAAATCCCACCAAAAATGCTTTTGTATTCAATATTAGAATATCAAAGTGGAAAAATGCGTCACATATAACTTCATTGGGATTCAGATTAAACTCTGTAAACTTACTCTTGTTGTATTTGCCATCTTTGTCTTTATTCGACCCTACATTATATTAATGGTGTTCTTTTTCCAGGGACAGTCTTTAAAAAATATCACTTGAAGGCCTCCTCTGTCACTTACTGTTAAGGGACTTTCTGAGATGATATAAATGTGCAAAGTAGACCCCCCTGCAATCCAAGCATAAGTCATTTCCCAGGGGAACCAATTGATGCATGCCTTTCCCAACTGGCATTTCCACTACGTCAACACAACATCCAACTTCCTTTTCTGAAAGATAATCTAAGCTCCAAACTGAAAGTGGGCAGAAATCTGAGACAGACTTCAATAAGGATTTTTTTACAGCTTAATGCTAAAGGATTTTGATGGGATAGATTGAAATCCTAGCACTTTTCTCCCTCGTGGTTACAAAAACTACTCAATAGGACTCAAAATACATAAATAAGGGACTTCAGATAATGCAAAATTTTGGATGGTTCTAGATAAGTGGGAAATTTATTTAACACTAGAAAGTATTTTTTCCTTTTTATTGAAATAGAAAGTATGTGTTTTTATCCAAAGGAATTGGTCAAGAATAGTTGGATCCCTTCCATTTTGTACTTAAACTGCATTTAAAGGGAATTCAAATGTGTTTTGCTCTTATTCTAGAGCTCAGAAACTTGTTGCTGTTTTGGTTCTTAACATATAGCACCAGAAACATCTCTATAAAGTTGAGTCATTTCAAAGGTATTTGTTAAAATTTAATTCATTTATTTAGCCTGTGTCAGAGACTAGGCCAGTGTGAGATGATACATGAATGACTGGGATACATCCCTGCTAGTAAGGAATTTCTAGATCACAGAGGAGAGATGCACATATTGACACATTGCTGAAAATGCAAGTTATTGAATTAGAATCCCCAATAGGCTACAGTATCAAAACAAAATGCTACACCAGCAGAGGAAACAACAGGTTAGAGCAATGTAAGCCAGAGACAAATGCAAGGAGATGGCCACCTGCTCTGGGGCCCTCTCTAAAGAAGATTGGATTTAAGCAGTCAAAAAGTGGGAGGAAAGGGTGGAAGACATCCCAGTTAGATTGAAGAGGGGAAGCAATGGTTTATCAGCTGAAAAGTTCCCAACATGTGCAAATCTGTCTGCTGGAGGTTTTTCTTGTAATATCAACAGGAACGCTGCCTGATTCAGGAATCCTTTAGTAAAGGAATCCTTTAATAAAGTCAATTAGATCTTTAAATGCACTTGGTTAAATTTCTCTCCTTTAACAATCCCGAAAGGGAAATTTCTGTGTATACTTGGGTCAAATTTTTCAGCTTGAAATTTGTTGCAATGAAGTGAGTTGGGTTTGTCATATAAATGTAATGCAGAAATAGTAATCCCAAGCTGCTTGTTTTAACTCAAGTTCTCCAGAAAACCAAGCCTGGGAGCTACATGACATAGACCGTATACAATCTATATGGGGTACAATTCCACAGCAGCAAGAGCAAAATGGAAAAATAAGTGAAGCAGGAAATGAGAAAAGGCAAAAAGCATGGGACTTTGCCGAGCGTGTGTGACAGTTGGCAGAAGAGCCAAGTGTGTGCATCTCCTGCCAGCTCTGAGCACAGTGACATCACACTGACATCCTAAATCTGGCCATAGTGGCAGCAGTCATGCCATGGAGATTGGGAAATGCTACAAATCAAGGATTTTTGGGTCCAGAGTGTCAGTTTTTAAGCATTTACTGGCATGGTGCTGGGTGTTACTATGCTCTTCACAGCTTCACAAGAAAATGCAGCCAGTCTGTTCCCTGGACAGACTGAATAGAACAGTCCACCGATGGGAAGGAAAGGAGAAACAGTACATGTGTTGGTTCCCTGTAATGCCTGTCCCACAGGATAGTAACTCCCACAGGCCCCATTCAGGAGATAAAGCCCTTTTACTGAGTTTTGAAGTGGTGGGAGGAGTCAGACCCTCAGTTCATCCAGTCTGGTTGGGTAGTGAAGCCACCCGACCTGTCCTGACCTCCCTCAAGTGAGGCAGGTAGTGTTGAGGGATGAGGAAAGCAAGATGGCGGCAGGCCTCCTCATGAAGCATTTAACCAAGGACCAGAGAGGCAGAAGAGATCAAGAAACTATGTAGAGGCACATAAACTGGGTGGATACATCACCTTTCCCTGAGGGATAGATTTCAGTCACAAATCCTAACTCTTTACCAAACTTCTTGCAGTCTTCTAATACTGCAAAAACATGATCACAGTTCTGTTCAGAGAAATAGAAGTAGTAAGAGATTCTAAATGTGGTGCGACCTTGTGTAAATTGCATACATCAAGTACCGCTCCTAACGGTCCATCTATCTTTTCCTTGACACACAGCTAGTGGTGCTTACATTTTAACATTTGCATATCCTAATTAATTGTCAAACACCAACAATTGTAATTCATAGGAGGCCAAACAATGCAGAGAAATTACCTATTCCTTTGGAAAGGTCAGCCCAATTATAGAAGACAAAGGCTGGTACTCTTGCGTTCCTACTTAATGTCAGGAATCTGCCATTGCACATGTTCAATAAAAATGTGTTGACTGTCTACCAAGCTCAGGCATGCAAGAAATCCTAAGAAAATTAATTCAAGCCTTTGACCTCGAGGAGGCCCAACGGGAGGAGAAAGACAGGGAAACAGTGTTTTTTTTTTAAAATTTTTTTTTTAAGATTTATTTATTTATTTATACAAGCACTGGGTACAGTCAGAAGCGCGGGAGGGTGAGAGAATTCACCAGAGCCAGAGCGGGGAGCAGAGCAGGCAGAAGGACCGAAGGACACTGCTGAGGGGAGCAGCGGGCGGCAGGAGAGGTCTGCACGCCATGTGGGATCCTCCGCCGGTGGCCGGGGAGCAGCCGGGGATCGAACCGGCGCTGCAGAGGCTGCGGGCAGCTTCGCAACCCAGCGCTCAACCACTGCGCCACCGGGGAGGCCCAGGAAAACAGTCTTAATGTAGCGAGATAAGGAGAAGGTATGTGCTAATCTGATGGTGTCTCTTCTCAAATGAGATGGCAAAGCAATACTTAATGCCCTGGACCGACATGGCATTCATTCAGCAGGAAAGGAATAGCAATCCTTAACAATTTCAGAAATGGTCTTCTCACCAACCGCTGGCAGGGCCTGGGCTGCACGGCACACAGGTGGTGCTGAGGAGCCCACCAGAGTGAGTGGGGTCCGCCTGCATGCACAAACAGAGCCACTTACTTCGTGTTAAAAACTAACACTTTACATGTATGTATTCAAAGTCTTCACAGGCCCCCATGTGGAAGTTATCATTACTACTCCTGTTTTACAGATGAGGAAAATGAGGCTTAAGGTGGTTAAGAAATGTAAGCCAGGCCCCACGGTATGTGGCAGAGTGAGCCTCTGAACCCAGATAACGTCATTCCAAAGTCTGTGCTCTGTGGATTGACTGTCTGTTACCAAACTGTTAAGATCTAGGATGAGATAAGGAGCTTTTGCCAGAATGGAAATCAACTACATCAGTAAGAATGCTGTTTAATTAATTTTGGTTTTCATTTCTTTGGTGTCAAAACTCTTCATAAAGCAGCACATTGATTTACATTCCAGGGGAAGTTGCTTACCTTGCAGTGAATCAGCACTTTTTTTTTTTTTTTAAGATTTTTCAATTTTTTTTTTTTTTAATTTATACAAGAGCTGGAGTACAGGACACAGGCGCGGGAGGGTGAGAGGATTCACCAGAGACAGAGCAGGGAGCAGAACAGGCAGAAGGACTGAAAGCACTGCTGAGGGGAGCAGGGGAGAGACAGGAGAGGTCTGCCGCACCATGTGGGTTTCTCCCTGGCTGGCCGGGAATCGAACCCGCGCTGCAGAGGCTGCGGACAGCTTCACAGCACTGTGCTTAACCCGCTGCGCCACCAGGGAGGCCCTGAATCAGCACTTTTGTGGCGCTGTACTCAAACTACACTGGTGCCTAGAAAGACACCATCTGAGCTTGCTGGAACGCCTTCTCTCTTTCACATTCACGGAGGAAGAGTACCTGAATGGACGTCGTTTTGAAACAGAAGTAGCTCAGAGGGCCCCAGGCACTGCTCTAGGGAGTCTGCTCCAAAATGTCTAAACCTCCTGGTCATCTTGAGTATTTGTCTTCCTGTCCTTCCTTCCAAAGAAACAAACAAGGGACTTGACAGTCTTAAAATTGGCCCAGAGAATTTTCTGTAACGGTATTTCTGGCCGAGAGCTTTGGCACCTTGCCAATACTGTGTCCCCGTGGCACATCCTCTTCAGTGCCTCAGTGGCCAGTACACGACCAGTGCCCTCTCTCTCTCGGCACCTGTCACACATTGATCCCTGTCATCCAGGGGCTTAACCAGTTGTTTCCTTTCCTTACATGGTTTTCTGCCTTCATGTAAAAAGACATATTTCTGAATAGATGCCTACTCTGCAACCCAGCAATCCGGAGAGATGAGTGCATGCGTCCCAGAAAGACAGGCGTAGGAATGTCCACAGCAAGTTTACTTATAATAGCCCCCAACTGGAAATAAGCCAAAGGCCATCCCCAGGAGAATGAATCTATAAAAGTTGTATTAATGCACACAATGGACTACTATACAGCAGTTATAAAGTACAAAGTACTGATACACAGCATGGATGGGATTCATCTCAAGACACAATGAGGCGTACAAGTAGCCATAGAAAGAGTAGTGTGGTAGGAAAATTGTTTTTATGATGTACAAGAACAGGCGAACTTATCTGTGGTGACAGATCAGAATAGCTGTGACGTCTTGGGTGTGTGGGGATACAGACTGGTAGGAGGCACGAAAGAGACTTCTGGAGGGCTAGAAATGTTCTATATATTGATCTAGAAGTTTCAATGTAAAGAAACCTTTTCTTTAAAAAAAGGAATTCCAAAGACAAGAAATAATACAAAGATTTTGGTTCAGTTAAACTCAAAATGTACACATCCACTGACTCAGTAATTCTGTTTCTAGAAATTTCTCCTAAAGAAATAACCATGATTATACACACAGATTTAGCATCAACATGATTGCAGAAGCCCTGTTTATAATTGGAAAAAGTTGATAATGACCTAAATTCTCTACAAAAGGGGCTTGTGTAGAAATATTATTGTGATACAGCCATAGAATGAACTACTAGGTAGAAATAAAAGATGAGGTTGTAGAGAATATTCAGTGTCATGAAAAATGTTAACAAAATTGTTAAGTGAAAAGTGATAGGCTACAAAGCAGCCTAAAGAATAGAAACCTTGTATTTTAAACAATTGTACATATACATACATTATACATATCAAAACACATATATGTTATTGCGAATTCATCTCCATAATATATACAAAATATTGGAAGGTATTGCTGGAACTGTTTTGGGTAAGTTTATTTTCATCTTTGGGCTTTTTTCGAATATCACAAATATTTTCAACAGACAGAATTCAACTCATCAAAAAAATCATAAAAAATAGTCTGTCGGCTTTACACCTTTTAATACCTATAGGTGTCTGGCAATATGAAAATGCATAATTATTCGTTACAAATATAAATCCATCAGCCAAATATCAAATAGGTAAATGAAACTACTCTGGCAGCAGTGATTACACCCCGAGTGACCTCACGCAGAACCCCTTCCCTGGTTCTGAAGAACAACAGACATGTCGCAGGCTGTCAGCAACTCGCTGCGATGGGGTCTCTGAGCTGAACTCAGTTGAAAAACATCCATGATCCTCCAGTTGCCATCACTTACTGAACTTCTGGATGGAGATGAAATGATCACAACTCAATTTTAAACCAAGTTGTTTTCACCTTGTCACTTTTATCTCAAAGAAGTTGTCAATGAAAGCAAAGGGAAGTTTCACTGCGCCAAGGTTTTCATAAAGTAACAGGTTCACTGGTTTCAGGAGTTAAGAGTTCTGTATTGTCAGTTGCTCCCATTCATCACCAAATACTCACAGACCTGAAGACAGATACTTTTGTTCTTTTAAGAAAATAATGGGTACAGGGACACCAGCTGTAGCAACATCACTGACAAGAGCATTATACGAACTCCAAACTAATTTTTACTGATGCCATTCTGTTGCACTCTGAAGTGATCAGATGAAACCATGCCCACGAGCTTTGTTACAGAGGCCCCACAAGGCATAGCTGTAGGCAGCTGAATTTTTTTTCCAGTGGGAAAAAGGTAACCATGGTAACTATTTTTATCTACTAACATTATAATTTCATGTTGGCTAAAGCTGCCTACAGCTTTATTTGTAATAGTCAGCTATTAACGGAGAAAACCCTTCTAGAAGTACCAGTCTCTCTGTTCTTCCTTTACCTGCTAAGTAGTGATTAAAAGAAAATTACATAGGCAAAATAACCCAGTTAGAGTTGGGGGGGGGATGTGGGGGGCAGGAGGGCTTGAGCTGTTGCTTTAGCTATTGATGGGTGATTCTTACCTTTTTCCCCAAAACTGACTTATCCTTGACACAAGCAAATCACATAATGTTATGAGATTTATCTATATTGTGTATCCTAATTTAAAAAATACTGAGGGTCCCCTAGCTAGTTGCTGGATTTTTTCCCTCAAAGCCTCTGGGTTGGGTGTTGAGGTGATGAGTATGGGAGTCAAACTTGATAATACATCTATGCAGACTGGAGGAAAGCATGCAGGTTACTAAATGTCCTCCTTTCCCACACAGACGGTATGTGGAGTTCACGCATGTGTAAATGTGTGTGTACACCCACACTGTGCACCTTTGAGCATTGGTGAGAATGAAGGCAAGATGATAATGTTCAACCAGATCAAGCTTCAGGATCAAGTGGCAAATTGTGATTAATTTATTAGAAACTCTGATCTGCCATAAAAATGTCAAAACTCAGGACTAGCAAACATGACAATTAAATGAACACATTACTCATCTCTGCTATGTTGATTTCACTATAGTAAACCACTTTCAATCTACTAGATAATTGACAAAACACATCTTACTCTATGAAAGTATTACAAATGAAAAGGATGAGCGCAGAGTTAAGTTTTGTTCTTGTTACTATCAACACAATGAAACAAAGGCCCACGGGGTGGTCAGAAGATGGTTGTTCCCATTTTGACCTAAGAATCTTCCAAAATGGAAGTTGTTTCATCAGCTTAATCGTCACCATATTAAGAGTCAAATACAGTCACCTCAGACACCAGTATGATTAGAACACAATGCACATATGGACCGCATTCATTGATAATGCGATCATAAGGATCAGGGGTCAGCAAGCATTTTGGGTAAAGGGCCGATGATAACTATTGTCTACCCTGTCGTCCATAGAGTCTCTGTTGCAACTACTGGATTCCATCATTGTAGTGCAAAAATAGCCACATGCGATACATATGTGAGTGACTGTGTGACTGTGTTCTAATAAAACTTTATTTATAAAACCCACAGATAATAGATTTGGCCCATGGCCTGTAGTTTGCCAACCCCTGATATATAGATGATCCAGAAAATGCACTTCTAACTTTTACAGATAATCATAGACTCTAAAATATGAAACAAAAGAATTCTCAGGGACCCCAGAGTAAATAATGAATTTACTTTATAATACTTATTGCCTCCTGAATGATATTTCAGTTTGGCATACTGCTATGCATAAACTTTTTCAATTCTTTTTTGTTCATTATTATATTTTCTAATTGATTGTGGCTGGTTTGAAGGAAAGATACTGATTTGTGTGCTGATCTTCTACCGGGCTTACTTACTGAACTCTACTATTCTGTTAGGGTTTACATTGATCAAACAGGCCTTTCTAGATGGATAATGACAAAAATCCAAGTTGAGACAATTTTTAAAATTCATGTATTTATTTTTCTGGTTTAAATGCCCTGGCTAGAAACCCCAAAATCATGTTGATTGAGCAAGTGGAAGCAACCAAACTTGTCTTGCTCCTTTTTTTTTTTTTTTTTAGCATTTTGTTTCGATTTTTTTTTCATTGTAAGTGACTTTATTAAAGAAAATTCTTCTTGGTTTTTGATATTAAGCAGATCACAGGAGCCCAAATTTGTTGCATGTCAGTTCTCTGGCTCTAAGCCCTAATGCCAGTGACTGAAGCTTATTAAAAATATGGGCAGTGAACCAATTTAATTAATTTGCTGAAGGGCGAATAAAACTCTTAGGTTACATATAAAATGAGAAACTCATTTCTGTGTCACTAGCAAGGGGAATGGGTTTTGGCTCAGACAAATCTTTAGGGATGTAACAAATCATGGGGTGATGTGACGTCTTGGTCACGAGAGCTGTCTCCTACAGTGTTTAAATTTCATAACCAACTCAAACTACAGATGGGGTGGCCTCTGCAAACTCAAGCTCCAGCTATTCAATTACTCTCATCCAGCTCCAAGTCTGCCCTTCTGTACTCAGCTCTGTGATGTGGGTGTGGGACTCTGCAATGCATTTCACTCTGCCAGTCCACCCCCATGAAACTTTCCCTATAGGTGGGTAAAGGGTGCAGAATAGTCTGTAGGAGGAGAGCAGAGAGAAGGACTGGTTTTTCCTGTTGGAGTCCTGTTTCTATCACCCCCTCCAGTGTCACATCATTACCCTGGCAGTAACAAGGCCTTCCTACAGCAGCAGCTGAATTCAATTTTCACTTTTCCTCCCAGCATAGGCAAGCCAGCCACCTTGCATTCCCCAGTCCCTGTCACCCTGAGACAGGAGCACCTGCCAAGCAGAGTGCCTTTCCCAGGGACCAGGGATCCATGGGTCCCTCCTCCTTCAGGCTTCCAATGCTTTAAAATCCCGACCTCTTCCCTTTGTTACCCCAGGAGCAGTGGCTGCTTCCTCCACTTGCTACCCAATTCCTCAGTGCTTTCTCTTTCAGCCTTTTCATAGGCCTAGTTAACAATTCTTTATGTTAAATGCTCCCCTTTAAAATTACTGGTGTGATTACTGTCTCCTGACTGGGCCATGACTGATACCTACAGAAAAACAATTCCTTACTGGTTGTATGGCTTCCTTCTTTGGACTATCCTTTTACTTTTTAAGAGCAGAAGGCTCTAGCTGAAGATCACAGTTATGATTAAGATAGCTAGCTAGCTAGACAGACAGACAGATATATAGCTGGATGGCATATAGATATCCTTACTTTCAGATTAGTTTCACTTATAGCACATTCTTCCCATGACTTTTAAGACTTTTTCACCCTCTAGAGATTTCATTTTATGAGATGCCCCCTTTAACAGCAATGGGAAAGCAAAGCCAGGTTGAGGGTAAATGCACTGCAAAGTTTTCCAAGGAACTCAATGTACTGCTTTCACCAAAGTAATTAAGTTTTGTCCACCAGAGAATGTTATTTGGGGAGAAAGAAAAATGAAGATTCAGGACAGAACACATTATATTAGGGGTGAAGAAGGCAAAATGTGGGAAGTGAGAGAATTTTTTTACCCTGTGGAAGTAAAAGATCTTATAGGTATATATATCACTGTCAACATATCTAATAATTAATATGTTTAGCAAAATCACCTTTGTGTGAAAAATAAATGATTTTGCTCCCACTGGGGTCAAGAGTGCAGCGAAGTCATTGAAAAATAGCTCAATTAAGTTGGATGAGAATGAAGCATCAGCACCATGGTGGGTGTTCCCTACTTACCTCAAGCACCAGGACATAGGGTGAGATTTGAAAGTAATAAGCTCAACAGTTAGAAATAGTTGGCATTAAACGCAATCAATACTTAAAAACAGGTTTATTTTGGGCCTCCCTGGTGGCGCAGCGGTTGAGTGCTGGGTTGCAAAGCTGCCCACAGCCTCTGCAGCACCGGTTTGTTCCCCGGCCACCAGGCAAGGGTCCCACATGGCGCACAGACCTCTCCTACTGCCCGCTGCTCCCCTCAGCAGTGTACTTCGTCACTCTGCCTGTTCTGTTTCCCGCTCTGGCTCTGGTGAATTCTCTCACCCTTCCATGCTTCTGACTGTACCCAGTGCTTGTATAAATAAATTAATTGAAAAAAAAAAACCAGGTTTATTTTTCTGTAGGGAAACCCAGCACACGTTTAAGTTGATGGGGGAAGGGGAATTCCATCCCTCTTTTATGCTGATATAATAACAGCCTGTAGGTCTAGTGTCTCCTAGTTCTCAAGGTTATGAAACATCAAAATTGCATGAAAGGACTCAGTAAATTGAGCAACTTACTCCCCCTCCATGCACTGAAGTAAGTAACAATTTAGTTTGTGCTTGAAAATTGGTAATTTAATTCAATAAGCCTTCTAGACAGATAAAGATATGGACATGTGTGTTTGTACAAAGCTTCTATGACTTTCCAGTCATCCATCCATCCATCCACCCATCCATCCTTCTCAAGCTCACCCACATCAATGAGGTACGCACTGAAGAGTCAAAAAATATTGTCTGCCTCCATCCTCATTCTGTCCCCTTCCTTACACTTTGCTTGTGGTATCAGCGATGAGGAGGAGAAGAAATGCTGCACGGCATGGAAACACAAATATTTTCCTAGAAGTGCTTCAGAGCAGTCCATATCCCACTTTAAGAGCCACTATTTAAAACTCAGTTGAAAGGGAAAAAAGAGCATGATTCTCTTGCAGACGCCATGAAGTTCCCCTTCCTAGAACCTTTAGCTCCTGCTTTTCATTGTGCCTATCACAGTCTTCTCCAGCCACTTATCTGCATAGACAATAATTGTTTTGGCTCAAGAATCTATCCATCTTGATTCCCTCTTTTGTGCCCCAGTGGCCTTCTCTTAGAGCACATTTCACTTTATATTACAATAATCCAGTCACAGATTTCCCTTGATAGCTGCAAATAGAACATTCCCATTTGGTATGATTTGGTAGGTTTTTTGGGGGGAAGGGGTCTGAAATGTTATTGCTATTAATTTGTATGAAAGTATTAGCATTCCTAAATGCCCCCAAACCTGTAAGTGATGTCTCTACCTGTAGACCAAAGCAAGGACTTTGTTGACTTGATTTTAACACCAGGCACATAATGAGCGCACACTAAATGTTTGCTGTTCTGAAAAAGTTTACTTGCGAGGAGATTAAGACATGCAAACATGGCAATGTCACCAGAATTTTCCACCCATTCTATTTTACATATCTGTGTCCTCTTTCCCCAATTAGATTTACAAGTGTTTGATGGCCTAGTCTATATACAGTCATTGCTTTATTTAAATGTTTTCTTTCCTATTTCTTGCCAGTACTAGTTTGGGGTCTTTCTAGAAACTGAACAAGTCTGTGGGTTGCAATTTTTCAGTTAGACAATGTGGCTGTAAACCTTTTTTAAAATCATACTGAAATATGAAAATTTTATTTCCCTTAAGCAAATACCTGGCACTGTCTAATGAAATACTATATTGTTCAAGACTCTTTCTCACCCAATGGCCAAGTCCTTATTCATACTCATTTTTGAATTTCAACAGGTTCCCAGAAAAAAAAAAATGTCAATCCCTTTTGGGACACAGCAATCTTCAAGGTAGTTTCAAATTACCAGTATGCACACAGAACAGGCCCTTTGGTGTGGACAAAGTTAGAAATAGAAATTCAATGAGCTGAGTTAAATCAACCTCTCTAACTTTTATCTATGCAAAGGATTTTACAAGAACTCATACATTTCTTTTGGTTCCAGATGGATTTCCTTCTATATTTCCTTCTCTCAAATTAGCATCACCAGACAGAAACTTTAATAGGAAAAGAAAGGGCTGGAAAGCCAGCAGCCTGAATAAATAACAGCAAGGAGTATCTCAGGGGAAACGTGGAGACTTGACAACCCCATGGCTTCCTTTAAGCGTGTTAACGGGCTATGCAGCAAGCAGGTGGCAGAGTCCCACAGGGAACATTTATTGTCAGATGATCATCCTCAAATGCAAGGCTAACCATGTCCAACTCTACTTATATCCCAGAGGATAGGAAGCCGGTTTAAAGCACAATCCTGAATGCCAATGAAAGTAATATAAATTTTATGTATGGTACAACCATTTAGAAAGAGATTTACCTATCTTTCTACTCCTGCTAAAGGTATAAGGAAAATAATAAGAATGTCATCCCCAAGAAAAATATTTTGGTGATTTATAAGAACATAGTGTTCTTATTATGTCTAGAAGTAGAAAACATTTTCAAACGTGTAGTTAAAGTATTGAGAATCATATAATATACCTTTGTACCACTACTAAGATTACTTAGAAATGTCTTGCATCTGTTCCATCTTCTTCTTGCACAAAGTGTTACGGATACAGGTTTAACCACTCCATCCCTTCTCCCTCTGCCTGAAGTGGACACATATTCTCATGTATGTTTTTAACTTTAACAACACAAGCATAAATCCATAAGCAAACTACATTGTTTTATATTTTTATGTAAGTGATACAATGATGAATATTGTGTGTCTCTTCCTGTCTCGCAACATTTTATTTAGATTTATCCATACCAAGATACAAGACCTAGTTCATGCATCTTTACTACTGTGTGATAGCAACTGTCTGAATACTACAGTTACCCATGATTCTATTGAGTGACAAAGTCAGATTATCACCAAGGAGCCACTAAATTATCTTATACTTGTCCTCTTCTACACAGGTGCAAAAGTTTCTAGAAATGGACTTGTCCCATTGATGTGGATATTTCTTTGTGTCTTTATTGACTATTGCAAAAATGTTTTCCACACTAAGTAAACTGATACATAGTCTACCATCAGTGCCTTTGATTACTTGGTTTTTTTTTTTAGAGATTTATTTATTTTTATACAAGACTTGGGGTACAGGCCAGAGGCGTGGGAGGGTGAGAGGATTCACCAGAGACAGAGCAGGGAGCAGAACAGGCAGACTGACGAAATACACTGCTGAGGGGAGCAGCCGGCAAGACAGGAGAGGTCTGCCGGGCCACGTGGGATTCTCGGTGGCCGGCCAGGATATAACCCATGCTGCAGAGGCTGCGGACAGCTTCACAGTGCGGTGCTCAACCCTCTGCGCCACCAGGGAGGCCCCCGATTATCTGTTTCTTTATGTTCAACTATTGCCAACACTTGTTGTTTAAAGACTTGAATAATATGGGCCTCCCCTGGTGGTGCAGGCGGTTGAGCGCAGCGCTGTGAAGCCATCAGCAGCCTCTGCAGCACTGGTTCAATCCCTGCTGGCCGGCGAGGGTCCCACATGGCGCGGCAGACCTCCCCTGTCTCACCCACTGCTCCCCTCAGCAGTGTACTTCAGTCCTTCTGCCTGTTCTGCTCCCCACTCTGTCTCTGGTGAATCCTCTCACCCTCCTGTGCCTCTGGCCTATACCCCAGTTCTTGTATGCATAAATAAATAAATCAATCTTAAAAAAAAGACTTGGATAATAATTTGTCAATCTGAGAGAGATATGCTCTATCATTATTATTTGAATTTGTATTTCTCTGATTATAAATGAGATTAAGGAACTTCACATGTCACTTGTTAGCCACTGAGAAGTTTTCTTCTCTGAGTTATCTCTTCATCCTCTGCCTATGTCTCTTTTGGTTTGTTTTCCTTTTTAGTAAAATTTGCCTGTAAAACCATCTGAACCTCATGGTCATCTCATTAACAAATTTTAGATTATTGAGTCCATTTCTCTATTGGTTACATTTTCTTTTTTAAAGGCAACTTTAAAACTCAAGTGTTTCAGTAAGAAATGAAGCATCTTCCCTAAGTATTTTCCCCTTAATTCTGAATACTATATTAGCTGAGCATAAAATTTCAGATAACAGTGAATTTCACTATTATTTTGAAGATATTCCAGTGGTGCATGATGTATATTATTGCTGTTGCAATATCCACTGTGCATATTAGTATTATGGATAGTCTGGTTTTTCATTTTGGCTGCTTTTTAAATTTTCTTTGCATTCAGTTTCATTACACATGTCTGGATGGGGAAGTAGTTTTGCTTATCCTACTTTGGACATGTTGCATTTTTTCAATTTTAAGAATCATATCTTTAATTTACTATGAAAAGTTATCTGTTATTATCTCAGAAATATTTCTAGAAATCCTGCAAGAAATTTCTAGAATTTTTTCCCAGTATGTTCTTTCATAGTGTCTTGTTCTTTTTTGTGATTTTGATTATTTCTCTCGTATCTTTAATTATGTTAAACATATTTTATAGTTGTTTACAGTTTTATAGTCTCTAATAAGTTGTTCTGCCATCTGAAGTTCTTTTGAGTTCTATTCAGCCTGTTTGTTAGGTCTGTGGACACTTGGCATATGGTGAATTTTGTTCCCAGTATTATCATGAATTTTCACTAATATCATGATAATTTTGTCCCCCAATTATCACTAAGTTTTAAAATTATCATATCAGTCAAGGTCCTGGCAGAAAGCCAATGACACATCAAAGAGCAATTTTGGAGCGTTTAATAGAAGGACTACTTCCAAGGTTGTGGGCAGGGCTAAGAGCAGTCCAAAAACAGGGAAACATGAAAGTGTTGCTATCCCACCTGTGAGTGACAAAAGAGGAAGTGATTGCCAGATCTATAGTTAGAGGATGAGGATGCCCACCAGGAGCCATGGTCTCTGGTAAAGGCAGGCCAACCCTGCTGACCAGCAGCCCAGCATGGACATAACTGTGGGAACAAATACCATGCTCATCCATTGTCTCTCAAGCTCCTGTAACCATCTCCCACTGGCTGAGCCCAATGAGAAGCCAGGAACCCCAAGTGACACAGCATATAGAGGTTAATCTGCTGGGGAACAGAGGCAGGTAGAGAATGATGGAGCATGCATCTGGGGGAGCAGCTGCAGGACATTCAGCACAGTTACAAGGTCACATTCAGAGCTGCCTTATTTGTTGTAAGGCCCTGCTGCTTGGAAGGAGGGCACACCTATCCAGAGCAGTTTTCTGTTTGCTTCTTAAATAGACCTTAAGGTGATCACTGGTCTAGTATCACATTTTCTGTTAATTTTCAGCCCAGGGATTTCTGATTCCTAAAAATAGCTTCAATTTCAAACCTAAATCATGTGAGACACAAACCCATAGTTATATAATCTAAAGGGAGAATGTTAACTCAATTAAAAATAAATAAACACACAAAGGAAACATTTTTATTTCTATCCAAAGTCCATTCTTGGCCCCAAAAGTTTCTTTATTGCCTTATTAGGGCAATGATGAAACTTTTCAACTTTTAACCTATCTATGCAAACCTATAAGCATCTTGAGTTTATGTGGTGATCTTGGTGACTATTGTCTCTCTTGCATAAATTGAAGATCTTGTCTCCAGTCCCTTCACAAATACTAAAACTCAAACTCCTAACTTACCAAGACTGAACAGATCCTTACCCAACAGCGAGTCAGCTATTTATTTACCATTTTTAAACAGGAAAATCTACATAATGCTTTGTTACAAAATGGTGTGACATTCTATTGCTTTGCTACAAAAGTTTTTGGTTACCTTATGGAAAATTACTTAAAATAGTTATTGGCTTAGAGAAGAATTAATATATTTTTATTTCATAAGATGGCTGGTGTCCTAGTTTTCTGGCAAAGAATAGAAGTTTTGCATGAAGATAAATGGCTGCCAGTAGCTGGCTACCTAGTAGACTTAATGCACTAATATATGCCCCTTTAAAGTACTTATTAACATTTTAGCAAAGTGTGCAAAAATAACTGATTTTGCAAAGAGATATTTTACAGAGAGAGCATTTTCAAAATAAATGTTTGGGAAATTTTCCAGCATTATGTAGGTTTTTTTTTTTTAATCAAAACTTACACATCACTTATAAAAATAGAGAGAGAGGTTAACAGATATATGGGAAAAAAGCTTATCATCATTTCAGTAAGTGAGACAGAGGTTAAAACCACAATAAAATACCATCTCACACTGATAAGAATGGCACATGTTAAAAAGACCCGGTGACAATATTCAATATTACTGCCCTGTGTGTTGGAAAGGTACAGAGAGAACAGGTGTTTCCCAACTCAATACTCTCCTTACCATTTTCCACTTTAAGTCCAGTACTCAATAAATTACATGAGATATTCAGCCCCTTATTATAAAACAGGCTTTGTGGAGATGATTGTGCCTAACTGTAGGCTAATGTAAGTGTTCTGAGCACAGCTGATATAGGCTATGCCATTCGAAAGCTTAGATGTAGTAAATGCATTTTCACATCTAAGGTTAATTTCCATGTGCTTGCTGCCTGCTCCGTATTCTGAAATCCAAAAACTTTCAACTTAAGATATTTTTAACTGATCATGGCTTTATCAATACCTGACCCCATGTAAGTTGAGGAAGATATGTAGATCTTAAAGGTTCTCATCACAAGAATGTGTCACTACATGTGGCGATACATGCTAACGATACTTACTGTGGTGGTCATTTAGCAATATATGCATATGTAGAACCATAAGTTGCACACCTGAAACTAACATAATGTTATGTCAACTATACCTCAGTAAAATGATGTATTTAATATATATTTCATATATTTTAAAATGCAAAGTTTTCATAAACTGGTAACAACTGATGTATCTCACGGAAAATGGAAATAACCAAATTTCAGTAAAACCTTAGCCATAAATGACGAATGGTAATTTTAAAAATGAGAACCATGAGTTAGAAGCAGCAGACAATAAAGCTTTTTAGAAAATGTGGAGACGGATTTCCAAGCGCAGAAGCCGGGGCCTTCCCTCTCTCTAGTTGGAGGTCTGAGAGACGTATTTTCAATGGTCACCACACAGGTGCAACAGGCAAAGCCACCAGGGTCTATGCTAGGTTCAAGGCCACCAGGACAAGTCAAGTCATCCCTATCCTTTATCCAGCAGTGAATGGCCTGCACCAGCATCTTCACTGCCTACACACCAGCATCCTCCCATGTGCCGAGAGTGGAGGGACAGCTGCGCCCCACAAGGCCCATCAAGAGAGTAGGCTGAGCCCACCATGGGGATGCATGTGAGGCTGAACAGAAGGAAGAAAATCCAATTTCAGATACTTCTTTTTCAAATTCATTTCTCTTGCTGGTATTTTATCAAGTACTTGGTCTAAAATTAAATGATATTTGGAGGGGCTGGGGAGGGAAATATAATAGGGTTGTGGCCCTGGAGCATCAGTGGAGGGTGAATGAGGCACGTGCACATTCAGAGGGGTGAAGCTGTACTCTCCAAATTATAGTTATGTAAATGAAAATCAATAAAATGTGAGCAGAAAAATTATTCATGAAAAGTATTTAAAGCAGCACACAGTAATCACTCAGATGTTAGCTATTAAAAAAAACAAGAAAATTAAAATGTTATTTAGAAAATGAAAGGCTTGTATGTTCATCCAAGTAAAGTTCTTCCTTTTTTAATAAATGTTCTTTAGTCGAATACTGGGTTTCCGAATCCTTGACCAAATGTGACGCTAGGGATGAAGTCACCTCGATGAGCTGTTTCTGCTGGGAGAGTGTATTTCTGGGGCTGAGTCCCAGAGCTGAATGGCGATTAAATGTTATCCCACAGGCTATGCTCTAATTGGCTCCCACACAAACTTCCTAGCTCTAACTCTATTTTGTTGATTAATGATTCTAACTTTCAATTTAATTATCAAATTTGCTGATATGGGACTTAAAACACACACATAGTACAAAGTCACACTCCTTGGCAGCAACCATATGCCAAAGCAGAGGTCCCCAACCTTCGTGTAATGATAAAATGGTTCCCAAGACTGTAAATAGAGTGAATTTGTTAATACATCACCCCTCCTCCACTATCTCTGTCATTGCACAAAAGAGCTTCTGATATCTACCTTTCTGGAAAGTAAATTTATTTTTAAGTTATATTTTTATCATTTGATTTGTCCGTCAAAGAATGTAAACTAAATGACAATATATAAAAAACAAAGGCCTGTATTAAGAGACAGGCACACTGACGTTGCTTTCGTTTGTCAAGCATAGTATAGACCTGGGCTAACCATCTTCTCTACTACTGACTGAGCATGGGCCTCTACAACTCCACAGGCGCCACAGCGGGGACGCGTTCTAAGAAGTACTGCAGAGGGTGATCACATAAGCCTTGAGGCTAAGGTCTGCGGCACAGCTTCCCAAGACCATGCGGTGCTTGTCTGTTGTCGACCAAAATGTCAGTAAGTCTCTCATGACCATGTCATACTGTATGGACCCATCAGGATCCATCTATTAACATGATACCAGCTACCGAAACAAATAAATGTTTACACAGTAAAAGGCATAAAAACTAGACATTTATCTGTCACTCATGTATAGTCCAACCCGTGGCCAAAAAGAAACCTTGGACAATGGTGTAAGGATGAAGAGGGGTTTTCATGGAGAGACATCCAGGTTCAAAACGTCCACTCTAGCAGTGCGAGTTACCTGAACTGTGTAAACGTGGGGGCGTTACAGACGGGCAGGCGCCGAGGAGACGCAGCTCAGTGTGAAACTCAGAAATGGAAAAGGATGTGAGCATCATGCTGTTGGGCAGCGAGCTACACCCAAGCTTCCCTCAGGTCAAGTTTCAAGTCCAACTTTCTCCCCAGCTTCTGAGGTTAGACCAAATGCAAGTAAACAAGGATTGGCAAGGGGGCTGAAATCACTGGTGATCAAACTAATAGGATTTAAATAGGATTATCACAGCTATGTTTGTTAACACAATCTAGCCATTGGTATTTAGAGGTTGTGATCTGACAGCTTTGAGGTACAGAGAGTGAGAGAGAAAAAGGAGTCTCTGGAACAGTGAAGCCAAAATTATAACCTTTATTGTATGATTTGAGGCCACGAGTGAGAAGATTATACTCCTAAGGGCAAAATTGAGACCACCTTCTTTTTTTGTAAATAAAGATGTATTGGAACACCTCCACCATGCTCACTGTATGCCACTGGCTGTTTTACGCTCTAACTTACTGAATAGTTGCCCTTGACATTGTATGGCCCAGAAGGCCTAAAATACTTACTATCTGGTCCTTCCTAAGAAGTTTGCTGGCCCCTGGCCTTGCAGAGCAGCCCACCATGAATGTGACAGAAAATGCGTTAAGCACACCATTTGCTCATATGGGTATTAGAAAAAATGTGGACACCAGGTTTCGAGAATGGACCATAAATTCTCAATCCTTCCTAAAGAATGAATGCCACTGGCTCAATTTTCTTCTAACATCAGGGCAATAAAAAAGAAAATATGAAACAAGTCAAATGTGCCTGTTCATTCTGCACATCACAGAAAAGTTAGGAAAATAAACAGCTGGGAAGCATTTCCCACTCCTCGAAAAAAAATGATGCAAGAAAGAAGCACAGAGAAATAGGTAAGCAGGCAGTGTCAGGTGTGTCCAAGTAAAGTGTGCAGTGCTAGGAAGTCATTTTCTCATAATTTTCTTTATTACTCAACATCCAAAGACTGTGGAAACTTACACACATGATGGGACCGTGCAGGTTCTCTGGAGCGACCTTGTCAGAGAAATGGGGTGGATGTTACTTTGATTACTAGCTTCCCCTTCCTCAAATGTACACAGAACTTTTACCAGATACATGATGACAACAATCAGTTTACTGAAAAGGTAGTTCAATAAAACATCATCTTGTAAACTTTCTACAACTATTGGACCATCGGTCTTTGCTAGATCAACTCTGACTTAGGTGCTCCATTTTCAGAGAAAGGAACTATATTTAAAGCCCTTTTCTACATAAAGCTACTTTCTATCCTGATGAGGTCAAATCCTTCTGATTTATGTGACTGGTAGAAAAGCTCCTGGTTGCCATTTAGATTTTAAATTCTGCATTTTCTGCCCCAAACTTCTCATTCACTATTAATTGAATTTCCCCGTAAGATGAGAGTCTTGGACAAAGGGAGGAAATGGGATTATTGAGTATCATGGCAGAGGGTCCAGCTCTGGCGTCAGGCAGCCCTGGTGCCATATGCAAGATTTTACACTAACAAACTTCCTGAGGCTGAGCAACTTCATCTGTAAAATGAATATAATAATTGCATGATCTCGTAAGGTTTTTGTGAAGATTCCATGAGATAAAGCATATCAGGTATGGAGAAGAGCACAGAGGAAGTGCCCAATTAAGTGTCCGATTAAGCATTATCTTTAACATCATTTTCATCAAGTTAAAATTAATAGCATGGCCGTATCTGTAGTACCAAAGTGAGATGAAATGATGAGGGGCACGCATGTGTTTGTGCACACACACGTGTGTTTGGGTGTGTGGGAGGAGAGACTCCATTCTCTAGATAATTCCTCTAATCTTGTTATTTTTTTACTGGAGTTTTAGGCCTCAATGACACATTGGAGCCACATGAGGGCTTTAACTATTCTGATACCTTGGCCACACCCCAGACCAATTCGATTAAAGTCAGGATTCAGAACCATTAATCTAAAGTAAGAAACTGGGGGAACACTGACATGACAACATGGCTCTTAATTGAGATACAAAATAGAATCTAATGTGTCCATCACCCCCAAGCCCTAAAACCCTAAAAAGCAAAAAAGATTTTATTTTTAAATCCATCTCTTCTGGGTTCCCTACCACTGAATGACACTAGCAGGGTTGTGATAAATGTCCTCTTGCTCATGCCTCACATTCCATCTTGGTATTGGACATCTACCCCTGTCTCTCTCGGTCTTGATCCTTTCCCCATCACATCCACAGAGAAATTCATGTTAATGGCTAGGGCGGGAGTAGAATGGTACATATGAAAAATCTAAACTCGGAATGTATTCAGTGGGCTACAGATTGCCAGTTATTCTTCGACACCACGCTCCTTGGTGAGGCCCACGACGACAACAGCATGCATCTTTGGTTTACAGACCTAAATGCTGTGATGTACAAATGGAGACACTCCAAACAATATAAACACAACCTGGCTATTAACTACAGTACAAGGAAACATTGTGATCCCTCTCAAGTACAGCGCTTTCTCCCCACTCACACTATCAAGCTTTGCCTCCTACAGAGTCTAGGAAACGAAGACTTGACAAGTCTGACAGGGACGCAGAAACACTACATTCCATCTCTAAATTTCTGTGTCTCCCAACTTGCTGACAACCTTTTGATGATGTGTGAAGTATCAAACCTGAAATGCATGGTGGATTTCACAAATGCAGCGATACTTTCCAGCTGGCCCACTTCCGGCGGAATATATCTATGCCTGAGAGCTGCAGGAGCAACTTGATTTGTATGTGTGATGCCATCATGTCGTGCACGAGAAGACAAACATAAAGCTTTGTGTCATGACACCATTACCTCAATGAAATGGGAAATAGGATGCTAAAACAAAGCATTCACACACGGCCAAGAAACGGTGACTTTTAGGTCGACACAAAAGCATGTGTCCCATTTCAGCATTTATCTGTGCATCTAAAAATCCTCACATCAAAGGTTAATTGCCATGTACTTGCTGCCTGCTCTGTATTCTGAAATCCAAAGCCTTTCAGGCATGGGAATCCATAAATGCTGGGCTCCCTAATCAGGTTTTCCATGAAGACCAAACACTACCCCATGCCTCTAGTTATGTCTATTTATGGTGCCAGAATCAAAAGACAAAAAGGCTGTAAACAAGTTGTTGAATCTTCCAGCGCAAATGGAACACAGAGGACATTAACCAAAGCAGCTCCACTGATGACACTCCCAACTGTCTCGGGTAGACAAGCCAAAGACTGTTTTATTTTTCAGTACGAAAATATCTGTTATTAGGAACATTTTTGCTTTTTCTCCCCCAACTGTATTTTTAATTTACTCTTTTAACTCAAAGGAAATATATTTGAGGGAATAATAGCAAGCAAGTTTAAAGGAATACTCAGGCCACGAAATCCTTGCTGCTAGACTCCTGAGTAGATAGGGTTTTAGGCCAATTTTTGGAAAAATTACATTTCAGAAGAAGGAATGTGAGTATGAAACTAAAAATAAGTTTGCTCGCTGGTGACACTATGTAGATAAACTTATGTGTCTGGCCCAGTCCTGTCCAAAGAGAGGACACCGGGGCCTGAAGCCTGATCCTGTGGGAACACTGCTATTGCACAAGGAAAGGAAAACGCGACTCGGCAGAGAGCTCAGAGAAAGAGGTGGGAAAGCAAGGCAGGAGCCCCTTTGGATCCCACGACCCCCCCCCCACTCTGGGGGTCTGCGGAGAGGACCGAGCCCCCTTTCCAAAGGCCCACATCTTCCCATGCCACGCTTTCCCTTCACCTCCTGGAACCCCTCTTAGCTGCTGGATCTTTACTCTGCTTGGCAGGAAACCCAGCTCTCTCTCATCACCATCTTTGGTCTGTGTTTCAAATCCTCTCAGGACCTAAGCTTACGAAACTTACTTGTCCCCTGTCCCCACCCCTGCTGTAACGTCCCTTCCTACGCGACATATGTTGTGTCCACGTTGGTGCTATTCTGAATGAAGCTGCTGGGAACTTCCTTGGCCATGTGGTCTAATGGGAACTAGCACCTTTCTCTGAGGTATGGACCTGGGGTGCAGATTTGCTGGATCATGGGATAGGCACTTGCTTGGGACTAGCAGCCATGAAAGGGCTTTCTTTCGAGAAACTCAGATACAGCTATGAGCCAGTGGGTCGCTCAACTTCATAGTGTTCTTGCCAACAGTAAAAGACCTAAACAAAATAGAAGACGTAACACATAGAAACCAAAGAAATAGAAGCCAGGCAAGAGTAGCCTGCATGCTTCGGCCAGAAAATAAGCCCTGTTTCTTTCCCACCAATGGTAGGCACCGCTAGGTTTACTCCCAAGGAGAAAAATTAGAATCCTAAGCATTGGGGATTTTATCCTCCTCAAATTGCAATCTAATTATGCAGAATACCAATCTTGTAAACAAGTTTCAGCTCCTTGCCAGTTCACCAAGACATTTAATTAGCTGTTTCTCTTCTCATTGCCCTATTCCCTCTGGAGATGCATAGGTAATAAAATAAATGAATTAAACATTCTTTAATATTCACTCGTCAAAAAATGTCATTCAGTCTATAATGAAATGTTTATGCATGAGGCTGGTCAGTTCATACATATTTAACATTTCTCCCCAAATCAACTGTGTTGTTGAACTATGGATTAGAGATTTCTCAGTCAACTTACACTGCTCTCGCGCTTACATTTTTTCAGCTCTTTGTAATTCTATGAGGGGTTGAGGAAAGGAAGGAAGGAAGGAAAGAAGGGTGGGGAGGTAGACAGAGGGAAGGAAGAGGAATCCATTTTTCACGGAGCCATCTTACCCTCACATTCCATTTCTGGCTGCCTCCGCTCCCACCCTCAAGGCATCAATGCAATGACCCGCGCCATCAAAAGGCTGACAGGAGCAAGTTTGTCATTATACACTCTGTCCTCAGGAATCGCAATAGCTTTTGACACATTGTGACCAGAATCCTCTCCCCATGAATTCTAAAAATATTTCTAGGTGGATATTGGTTACCTCAAATATAAAAGCAGTAGCACAGCCGATGAGACAAATATTCCAGTGACTCAAATCCGACACATGCACGCAGGGAAAAGTGAAGAAACCTTTCTAGGTAGAAGAGGTGCAGAAATGCAGGAAGCTCAGAGAAAAGTTACAAATCCTCAAAGAAAAACCCTAAAAGTTGTACTGATCTCAAAAAGCAAACAACAGGAAATATTATAAGCTGGGTGATTAGAGCTGGCTTGCATAAGGTTGCATAAGACAGGAAAAAATCATGCTAAATCATACAGTTGGGAGAGATTTCAGCCATCAGAGATGAGGAAACTCTTGGCCAACGGTGAAATAATTTGCTTAAGAGAACAGGGAGAAGAAAATGAGGATGATGCACCTCTAATGACCAGGAATTATGTAAAGTTCACATAATATATCATGTGTTAGACATTTCTACATACATGTGTTTGTGTGTCTCTCACTAGACATAATTATTCCTAATTTACAAACTAGGAAACGGTAAACCATAGTAACTCCTGAGGATGGGGGCAGGAGGGGAAGGGTCGCATTGTTTTAACTTTTTCTTTCACAAGCCTATTTGGTTTTGAATTGGTTTTTTAAAAATTGATTACTTGAGGACAAGAATCAAAGTTTTTTTAATTAAAAAACTTCTTGAGTCTCAAAGATACAAAATCCAAACTCCATAAAAGATCATTAAATTTGACAATTAAAAACCCTGTGAATGGGAAAAGATCCAACATAAAATTTAAAATATCAAGCTGGGAAAACTATTTGGTTTATTCCCGCATTAATTTCAGAGGGCCCATTCTCATCAATAAGAAAAAGTAGAACAAACAATGGAAAAGGGGTTTGAACAAGCAGTTTCCAGAAATGACGAGCCAATAAGCGTGTGAGAACACGCTACAATTCATTTGGAAAGCTGTGTGGAGGTTCCTCAAACTACTAAAAATAGAGCTATCGTATGACCCAGCAATTCCACTCCTAGGAATCATTCGTATTTTTTAAACATAGAAGTCAAATTATAACATTTTTCATGCCTCCATCAGCCAAAATTTCAGAGGTTAATACCCAGAGTGCTTCAGAGTGGGGGCAACATGCATTTTCATACGTTGCTAGTGGGAGTGTACACTGCTGATCGGAAGCAACTTGGTAATATCAAATACAGAATTACAAACTTCTAAAAATTAATCCGTCAGTCGTTTACATGTCTATAGAACATTGGAGGCACGTGTTTACTCATTCATAGGTGTGCAGGCTTCATGCCCGCCATCAAACCTCCCACATCAACACCCTTTCCCCTCCCTGCCACCTTCTCCTCCTCCCTGGCCCCTGATCCCTCTGGCAGCCAGAATCTATTTCAGAGCCTAAGAGCTGCTCGTGCTGTGCTTTGCCAGTGAATGTTGGTTGGTTCTTTATTTTCCACTGGCAACTGAAACCATCCAGTATCTGTCTTTCACTTTTTAACTTATTTCACTTAGCAGAATCAACCTCGAGGTCCATCCATTTTGTCCCAACAGCACTATTTCATCTTTTAATAGTACTAGAAAGCAGTATTCATTGAATGTATTCTGCAGTTTCTTTATCCAGTCATCTGTGGTTGGGCACTCCCAGCGATTTTATTGCTCAGAATGTGTCTATACATCCACTGCACCATCACTTTTTTGACTGACAACTGGAAACATTTCAAAGTCCATCAACAGGGTGCTGGTTAGAGAAAGTGGAGTGTGTCAGCCCTGTGAAACTTTATGGAGCTTCAAATGAAAGTAGTTGGTATGCTTATGTGAAAGACGGAGAAAATATATCTAAGTGAGAAACTAAGTACAAAACAGTTTACATAATTAATTCCTTTGGTGTCAATGAAGAGAAAGATTATCCACGTGTGCATGTGTGGTGTGGATGTGTGCATCTCTATCAGTATTGCCATAAAGAAAGATATACACAAGTATAGACACAGACATAATTTGCATGGACGGACAGACTTTTTTTGCAGGCCTGGGATTAGAATGAGGTGACTGAGGCACTCACTTATTTCAGGCACAAAATTGAAAAGACACCAAAAAAGTCAGTAATTAAAGTAAATAATATTTCAGTGCAAAAGTGAATTTTCTGAATCAAAATTAATGCGAAATTGCATGATGAAAAATCAAAATTTAAATGAAGACGGGCTGCTGTTGGTTGCTTTGTGACCTGTGATACTGGGCAAGGATGTTCTCACAGCCTTGGAAGATAGAGATCGTGAACCACTCCAGAACAGGGGACAGGGTTGTCCGCTGTCCAAAATAATAAGGATCATGTCTCTATTTGGGGCACAGGCAGGTTTGCTTGCAGCCTACTATAAAATATTTTCACTTTCTAGGACTGCGATTCCTCAGCTGTGACACAAACCCAATATGTGAGGAGTGCCCCACCCAGCCACTCCACACTGCCCCTGTGCCACTTGGCAGGCAAGGGAAACTGACACCAACATGAAACTGATGGTTCCCGGGCTGGCCACAACAAAGATTTTGGTCTCGGACTCAGGAATTTCATGTCTTCTGACATCCACGAAATCCACCCTAATTTGTCAGTAAAAGTAACAGATTTTTAAATGAATTCCCAATTCTAACCAAAGAAGGTCCCTATTCTCCAGGATCAGGAAAAACGAACAGTTGGTATACAAATTTGGGACACGCAGAGAAGTAAAAGCTTGAGTTCATGGAAAGGTAAAGCGGATACGAGAAATAGCTAGAGATCCAGAGAAGAGGCGCTGGGGTGGAGACTGGAAGAGCGTCATGAGCCATGCAAGTGACTCGAACTTGGGTCCATCGGCTTCATGCAGCCAATAGAATGTTTTAAGCTAAAATATAATAGTTTCACATTTGTTTGAAAGACCACTCAGCAGCAGAGTGGAATGTAGATCAGAGCCAGGCAGAACCAGTAGAAGGTTGTTGAAATAGTAGTAAGAATAATTAGAATTGCCAACAAGGATGGGTCTCTGAGAGCCAGGCACTATGCTAGGCTCCCCAGCTGGATTATATTCTTTATTCCTGTGAGAAAAGAAATTACTACCTATATTTTATAGCTGAGAGAAATGAATTGTAGAGAGGGAAATTAGCTTGCACAAGTTAAGTGGCAGAAATGAGAGTGTGGACTGTAGATTCCAGGTTCTGAACCACTGAGTAACCTATATGAGTAGGATTTTGATGAGTGTATTCAATATTCTGTGATTTCAATGTCTGCATTATAATCCTCTGTGTTGTAAATTCCACATGTTGTGGTCAGTATGGACTATAGGCTCTTCATATGGCATTGAATGTTTACATCCACCTATATTTACTCTGTCATTCTGGCTATCTTTGGTAACACTACCTTCCAAGTACACGGTTTTTGTCACAGGCATCTTGTCTCCTCCAAATAATCAGCTTATCGTTGAACAGGTTAAATCCCCATAGTTTGACTCTTGTCCACATCAACGCAAACTCACTAGATCTATTTTTATGACTTTATTGGTCTTCCCAGTGTGGGAAAACTTTCTAATTGGATATCAGTGGAGAATTTAATGAGCCTGCTGTTTATTCTTTCTTCCAGGCCACTAATGAAGACTTAAAATTTCCTTTCTTTGTGTGCCATCATGGGTTACAAATTAATGCAATCTTCGGAATGCTGGCGGATTCTATTTTTATTTTCTATTAAGAAATGTAAGTAGAAAATACTAATTAGGCATGCCTATAAAAGATTACCAAACCTAATACATAGACTGCTTCATATGGATTAATTTATTAATAAATGATATCAATCATCCCTACATAATCTGAAATTCTTAACAATATGTGAAAATGAAGAAATAGTTCCTAACTCAGTCCATTTGTTTTTCCAACTCATTATGATTTATTAATTTTTACTACTTTTCATACAAGGGGAAGTTTCCATGATATGGAACTTACTTTAGCAAGAAACAAAATGGGTGGGGGAGACAAATTAGGTGGAGATATTCAAACCTTCATAGAAGAAATAACAAACTATTTTAAAAATACGTAAGTCCACTCTATTTTATGGTTCGCACCATAGCTATTAGTTTATTTGGAAAATGAGACTACTTGAGGGTGGCAGATATTTACACTTCTTTTGTAACAACTTTATTAGGATACAATCCACCAAACATATAATTCACCCCTCCAAGGTGTGCAATTCAATAGTTTTTAGTCCATTCAGAATTGGGCAACCATTGCCACAATTTCAGAACATTTTAATCACTCTAAAAAAAGAAACTCCATGCCATTTAATTATCACCTTCTAGTCCCCAGATCCCCTTCACCTTAGGAAACTCTACCTCCTGCCTTTACAGATCTGCCTGCTTGTGACATTTTATACAAGTGGAGTCATATAATATGTGGTCTTCTGTGGCTGGCTTCTTTTGCTTAGCATCGTGCCTTCAAGTTTCCTCCTATTTCACTTCTTTTGGGGTCCAATAATATTCCAATTATATAGAGGTGCCACATTTTTCTTATCCATTCATTAGTAAATAATAACAAATAATGCACATGAGCCTCTGTGCTGGTTCCTGGCACAGAGCTCCTGAAACCCTTGTGATCTCCTGAGTTACAGGGGTGTCTTTTGTTCGAGTGAGGCAACTCTGGGTGGGCTCCTGAATGTGGGCTGCTCACCAGAAAAACCTAACCACGATTAAAACCTTGGACTTTTCAGCCCACCCCCTGGTGAAGGGAGAAGGACTGAAATGGAGTTAATGATCGATCATGCCCGTATGACGAGGTATCCTTCAGCCCAGGCTGAGACACAGCCCACTCCCCAGCAGAAGCTCTTCTCATGCAGACGGTAGAGACGTAAGAACGCACGCCCGATCCTCAACTATGCTTAAAAACTCTGCATCAGGGCCTCCCCGGTGGCGCAGCGGTTGAGCGCTGGGTTGCGAAGCTGCCCGCAGCCTCTGCAGCGCCGGTTCGATCCCCGGCTGCTCCCCGGCCACTGGAGGAGGGTCCCACATGGCGCGCAGACCTCTCCTGCCGCCCGCTGCTCCCCTCAGCAGTGTCCTTCGGTCCTTCTGCCTGCTCTGCTCCCCGCTCTGGCTCTGGTGAATTCTCTCACCCTCCCACGCTTCTGACTGTACCCAGTGCTTGTATAAATAAATACATAAATATTTAAAAAAAAAAAAACCTGCATCATACTTGCTAGCATCCCCTTGGTCAAAGTTACATGACTCATCCCAACATCAAAACCATAGGGAAACACACTGCTCCGTCTCCATTTCCTTCCTCTGGGAAGGAAAAGCGAGAGCATAATATGAACAGGAATTCTCACGCCACGTGTAGATCTCTTTTAACATCAAGGGCTAGATTGTTCTTTCCTTGAAATTAAAAAAAAGAAAGTTGATCTCGCTAAGTCAAAATGTTCCATTCATTCATTTGTGAAAAACAATTTCTTGAACATCTCCTAATGTCGTGTGAGTGAGTGTGTGTGTGTGTGTGTGTGAGAGAGAGAGAGAGAGAGAGAGAGAGAGAGAGAGAGTGTGTGTGTGTAAGAGGGAAATGGGAAGGCTAAAGCGGCTTCTCCAAATAAAAGGACAACTACAGTCAGCAGTTGGTCTCCTTGCTCAAGGCCGCGCCCACACCCCCGTGCCACCCCGTGCTGGACAAGGACTCATCCCGAAGACTGCGGAGGAGGAAGACGAGCAGAGGAGGGGTCGCGTGGGCGGGATGACCACAGGCCTTGTTTCCCATCACTGGACACTTGAGTATCCTCCTGTGGACAAAGCACTACCGAAATTTCCAAACTAAGCCCTCCCTGTGTTCAGCTGCGCTGCCAGCAACCGTCCACGTGGCTCGTGTGCTCCACGATGAAGAGAGGCTTCCACAAATCCCTCTTTCGAGGGGAAGCTGCAAGCGCAATGCGCAGACTGGGGTGGTTTCCAGGAGCTGACAGCGCTCAAGGGGCTGCAGCATCTGCTGCCACCAGGAGAGGTCCACCTATAAAGATGCAATGGTACCCCAATATTCAATGGTACCCCAACATTTTTACCAAGGTTCACATCCCCCGGAGTACAAAGGTTTGTTTCGTGTACTTTGCGTGTGCCCCGCAGATCTCTGCTTTGGCACAAAGACAGAGCTCGAGTCTCTAAGCTACGTGCCAGGCAGTAAGGCAAGCTCGAGCTGCCTGCTAGTTCGTGAGGGCCAAGTGTTAAATGTCAACTTGGGAGCCAACTGTGAAACACACCCTATATTAAAGATCAGATTATGTAAACTGGTAATTAATCTAAAAGCAAGGGTAATACTCAAGGCTCTTGGCTCTTTAGTCACTGTACGGCAAGATGTGGCGATGTTCTTGAGAGCCGCTGAGTCTATGATATCAGAATGGCAGAACCACCATGGAAAGGGGGGGCCACCGTACCCCTTTCCTGACTTGTGCTCAAGGGCACTGTATCAGTAGCTTGACACCTGCCATGGTGGGATTGTTTACATGATGAGAATCAACCAATGCTACAAATCGTAAATTTGAAACTGTTTTTTTTCCTCTGGAGAACTGGTTGTTCACTGTTTACGAGGATATCACTCACCATCTCCACCATTTATTCAATAGGGGCACATATATTTTAAAATATTAACCGCTTTTAATCTTCCAAACAACCCGAAGGCTAGGTGCTTTCGATGGGCCCATTTTACTCAGGCACAGAGAAGTTCAGTGCTTTGCCCCAGCTCACACAGCAAGCAGGTGAGCAGTCTGGTTCCACACTCCATGTTCTTCATCGCTGACGTGAAGCCTTTCTTCCTGAAAACACAGCATATCCTCGGGGAACACGCTACCTTCACCCACAACTAGAGCTTGAGTGAGTTTCACCATTTCCAACCTCCTTGATAAGCTCAGCCCTGGTCCCAGTGCGCCCTGGAAGCTCGTCAAAATCGACCGAGTTCAAGGTCCAGGGCTGGCCCCCTAAGTTTCTTTGTGCCATGGGAAACCCCCCACCCCCGCGCCTCTCTTATTGGCCAAAAATGCTACTTTCAGTCGCTTTCACTAACTAGCAAAGTGCTCCTGTGAAAATATTTTAAAACCGCTGGAGTCTTAGTTTTCCATCCATAAATTGGGGCTCTTAATTGACTGGCAGCGCACACACGAAATCCTCGCTCGGTGTCCAGCCACGGGAGCTGAATGTGGACGTGTTCCCACTCACTCGGCGCGCGCTCTGCTCTTTAGTTTGTCCTGCAGGGTTCCGTCCCGCTGACTTCATCCTGCCTAGAATGCTCTCTCCAGTCATCAGGGGCGAGAGGGAGGCCTGCTTCGAGGCAGGATTTCCAGGAGAGTAATAATTCCCGCTAAGATGCAAGATTGCTTGATGGGTCTGCGCGATCAATAGCAAGTCTTGCCCCCAGCAGGAATTCAATCCATTCTGGCTGCTTCAATGGGACTCCCGGGGCTTACAGCCATGGCAAGGCAATTACTGATTTTCACTTATTTTAGCTTTCTCAGCCCCTTCCTGGCCCACTCCATTATCCCCAGCTCTCCAAGTCCCTTCAGCTGCAAATCAGCCGCTTCTTCCCCTTCGTGCCAAAAACTGCTTGGGGGTCTTGCTAGGCTGCTCTGCCCCCTCTTGCTCTGGGCTGTTTCCTCTGCCCAGTGCTCCCCACCCACGGGCTGCACACACAATTACTCCTCGCGCCCGGCTCCCATCACCCTGGTCACCCAGAAAACCAGAGAAATCCTGTAGCAGAAGGAGTGAGTCCTTCAGGGGGGCTCTGTCAAACACAGCAGGACCCACGCCCCTCGTGCCTCCATGGCACGAGACCGAAAACGTGCTCTGGAAACGCAGAGGGAAAATATTGGGGTTTACTGCGCCCAAAGTGGGTTGCAACAGCCACACTCTGCTGTCCCGGGCCACATTGGTGCTGTGGGTGTGGCGCGTGCAGGGATGAAGCCTGGGAGGGCACCTGCAGGCGACGGTCGCGCGGCACACACGGGAGTTTTCTTTTGATTTTTTCCTTGATTTTTGGAGCCACTTGGACATATTTAACCATTCTCAGCAGGTGGGTGATGCGCAAAGAGCCTATGATCTGGATTCGTCCCCAGGGCCGTGGCTTGCTGCCCCCTCCCGGGTCAGAACTCCTGGAGAAACGACAACCTCGCCTTAAACATAACCTTCCCAGGGGACCAGGAATTGCGATGTGGCACCTGTGCCTCAGTCAGTCTCTCGGGGTGCTGATCCAGTGGGTAGTGCCCGCTGGGGGCAAGCGCCTCCTTAAGGGCCCTTTCCAGTGTTTGAAAGGCAAAGCGGGTATTTTTACGGGACTTTGGGAGGCACACTGCTGACAGCAGAGCTGGGGGGGGGGGAGCCGAGGGATGGGGGTAGGTTTCTCCAATAGGTTTATCTACAGATGAAAATCTTGTCATGCACTGCAAGGTTAAAAGTATGGACCACCATCCCTAACCCAACCCGCAAGTCTAAGGGCTCGGTGTGAATATTCCTAGATTGTGGATGCTACAAATCTGCGCCTCTGGTCCTAGTGCAAGTCACAGGAAATGTTTACAATATACCGGCAAATCTTTATTTACCATGGAGTCCCTCTAAACATGCACTAAGAGATGTTTATAGAACTTATAAGAAAAGAGAACAAAAGGCTCTTGACTGGCTTTCCCTTCTTCCTCTCCTCCCCACCCCCACACTGCAGCGCAAGGACCTTTCCGTACACAAAACTGGTCACGTCACTAGTCTACTTAGCATCACTCTGGCTTCCGAGGCCTCTAAAAATGAAGCCCCAATTCTGCCCCCACAAAAAAACAGGGCTCTATCTCGTCCTCCTTTTCGGTTTTATGCCATGCTTCTCTTCTCCTCACTCTACATCTACTCCAGCAGCTAGGCCTGTACAAAAGCCGCAGCACCGGTGGACGTGCAGCGCACTGCCGGAGATACAGTTGCCACCATTCTTTCCCCAAATAATGCTCACTCATCCTTCCAGGGTCGACTCAAGTATCACTTCTACTGGGAAGGCTCATGCAAGCTTTGTTCTCCAGACAAGGTGTGATCCCTATTTTATATGTGCTTATCATGCTGTGTATCTTTCCTTAATCCAACATGGTGCATAAACACTTTTTTTCTGTGACCATCTGCCTCCCTCGCCAGATGGTTGGGATTATGTCTATTTTGGTCACCATTTTTCCCAGGTCCTAACACAATGGGATAATTTGGGGAAACACAGAGTTAAAGAGGAGGAAGTGAGTCACACAGAGCAGAAGCAAATCATCCTAGCCAAGTCCACCCTAAATCAGCAAACTCCCAGACAACTAGGTAATATTTATTTTTTATGCCATCGAGATTCTATGGACGTTTATAACCCAATATATATGACCATGGCCAAGGATGACTAATAGGCACAAACTTTCAGAACTTTTAGTATAGTCACGAGTATAGTAAATCTCCAGGAGGGAATTTAAAATATACAGCACCCTCTACTTATTTGAAAGTGAACTCCCATTTTTTTCATAGAGTACGTCATGGGACCAGTGTTCTGAGACCATGATGTGAGAGATGCTGTTTTTAAGATTTCAGGGACCACATAGCTTAGCTCTTGGATTTAACCTGTAGTCCTTTAAATTTTTTTTTTATTTAGACCATTGAAGCTTCATATGAAATTCAAAGAAATAATAGAAAGAGATCTCACATACACTTTACCTATTTCCCCAAATGGCAGTAATTTGCAAGCCCTCAGAGTAATATGCGAAGCAGACTATCGACAGTGATACAATCTACTGGGCCAAAGGCTTTAATAAGCACCTCACCAAAAGAGACGCACGGATGGCAAATAAGCATGTGAAAAGATGCCCACAGCACATGCCATTAGGGAAATGCAAAACAAAACAACATGATACCAACAGAAACCTATCGAATGGCCAGCGACCCGGAACGCTGACAAAACCCAATGCCAGTGAGACCTGCACACAAATGTCTATCACAGCTTTATTCATAATTGGCAACATTTGGAAGTAGTCAAGATGCCTTTCAGTGGGTGAATAGATAAACCATGGTACGTCCTGATAACGGAGTATTATATCCACTGCTAAAAAGGAATGAACGAGCAAGCCATGATGTGAAGCCAAAACTGCTCTAAAAAATAAAGTCTCATGGAAAACCCCCTATCCTGGGGGCCCAAGCAGCAGGAAACAGACCCTAAAGGCTTAAAACCAAGGGCAGTCAGCACTGCTGTGCCCTTCGGCTACCGGTAGAAAAAGCCCCGCTGAAGGAATGACAGGTGCCCACTGATACTGGAACTCGGTCAAGCAGATCTATTTAAGGACCGATTACCAGTTTCCTTTATGTCGCAAAAATAAGGCATAGAAATGGACCATGAATACGAGCTCTCAAATAAAAGAGATTTCAGTAAAAATTCCTTCTTGTTTCCTGGGTCTTTTAATTTTCCTTCATAATGTATGGATGAAAACGTTTTTAGACAGAGCTGCCAATTTTTTTTTAATTTTGGTCTATTGCCATGTGGTTAAGCATGTTCTGTCTTATTCACTCTAATTTCCAGGTTGTAGTTCTCTTCCTAATTGATATGTTCTGACAAGAGAAATTTGCGTCTGAATTGGGGGAGTTGAGTAATTTTAATTTGACGGGACCCTGGGGAAGAAAGATGGTGCCTGTGGATGGTATTTTTTCAGAGTGCAGTTATCAGTGTTTACCTGAGGATAAAATGAGAAAATCAATCTTTTCTCCACAAGTAAATGGAAATAGATTTTAGTTGTATTAATGAGGGTCAGGCAAGAGACTTTTGTTTATGGATGCTGTTACTTAAAACTGAACCTTTCTTTTCAGTGTTTGCTTTGGGGGAGCTCAACAACGGCCCAATTATGTCCCAAAGGCAAAGTCTCGAGAAATTCCATTCCAATTGGATAGTCTAAGCTCAGTGCTGACTTAAAAGAAGTAAGTGATACAGATTGTTTTCTTGTCTGTCTCAGTTATATAGTTTCCTCATTATTATGGTTACACTATTGTCCTTGGAATAATAAATAAACACTAAAGAAAAAAAAAGGAAAAATAAAATCTCTAGGTGGTGGGAAAATTCTATTTAACTCATAAACTCACAGGAGGTTTAAGCCAGAAGTTCTCTGAGAAAGGGGTTTACTCCATCTCCTCTTCAACATATCTGGGAATCTAGGAAACTGTTTGGAGAGTCTAGAGTTTGGGTTATTCTTTCCTACATTAATTACTCAGAACACTGAAAACAATATGGCAGATGGTATCGACTACTACACAATAGCCAGGCCAATCTCCCTTGCCACTTTCTCTAAAGAGGTTTAAAAAAACAAAGTAGTTACACTCCTGGGCTCTCCTACAGCTACATGTGTCACGTGACAGAGTTCTGCTGAAAGACGATGTCTGCTAGGAGCTCTGGAGAAGATCCTTTGTCCATATGAAGGGAGCAACATGCAGAATGTTCTCTAGAAGAGCCCCTTTGCGCTTCTCTCCACCTCGAATGTGGACATGGGATGCTCTGATGTTTGGCTCGTGACCACAAGGTGGTAACCGAAGACAGACAGTCAATGGGCTGATGAGGCAGCATGGAGTGACAGAGACCCCTGCATCTCTCAAGTTTTTATTGTGACATCGCATCAACCTGGAGAGTTGTCCCCAGCAGCAACGTGCCCATAGTTGACCTTTTATCAACTTGTCTCTCTTCCCAGTCTCATACCCCTCCTTCTTTGCTTATACTTTCTGGAAGCACCTCCCAAATAACTGTCAACACCCAAGTCTTTGTCAGCTTTGAGGAATGGGGAGATGAACTGAAATACAGTTACACTTCATATTTCATGAGTAAGCAGCCTTGTAAATACTTCCTGTATCCCTAGCCACTTTCCCACAAGTTGGGCCTACACCATTATTGCTATGAAGAAAGCACTAACCGTATGCTCTCACTATCTCTCAGCCACTCTATCCATTTTTCCCTCGGTTGCCAGGATGCTCCTTCTAAAGTGGAAAATTTATACTTACTGCCTGTCTCCTCAGTCACAATTCCAAAAGGGCCTTTATTTTCCTAATAATTCCTAGGAATTTGATCCTTAGCATTTCTAATTATTAGGAATTTGATCCTTAGCTCAGCATTTCCGGAAACATGTTAAACCACCACCCACATGGGCTAATGTCTAAGCGTCACAGAGACAAGTGGATGAAGGGAAAGAGGGGCTCATGGTTGAAGGGAAAGTGGGGGTCTAGAGCTGCACCACCCAACAGCAGCCACACAGCACAGGTGCTATTTAAAGTTTAATCCACTAAAATAAAAATTCAGCTCTTCAGTGTCACTAGTCACATTTCAAGTGCTTGTGAGTTGCATGGATTCTCTAGAACATTGCCTCTGTTGGACAGTGCTGCTAGAGGTGCATCTACAAGGGAGACCTTCTCAAGACTTCGAGGTGGGGAAACCCCCAAGACTGGAGGGAGGCCTATACCAGAGCTAAATATCACAGGACTGCAGGAAGTGGCCAGCGGGGCGGGCGGGGGTTGGGGGCAAGCATGTGGGAGAAGGAAGCAGTGAGAACCTAATGTTGGAGAGACAGGTGGAAACAGGGATCAAGGCTGGAAATCAAAGTAGGATCCAGATAGGGGGGTGCTGGGCAAGTCCTTTGAAGACTTTGAATTTTTTCATAAGGAACCATAAAGACATCTCCCCCATGTTAAAATGTGACCCTAGTCCCATTTGAAAGGACTACTCTTTCTAAGTGATTTTATGCAGGAAGGAGAAAATACTACAATAAAGGTGATTTCTTCATGTATTTTCTTGAGTACATTTTTGAAATATGTATCAACAAATATACATCAACTTTATTCATTTGAACTACAATAAAGGCGTCCATTCTATGAACAGATGGCAGTTGGTGTACATTGTAAAATATACGAAGGCATACATTACATCATGGCTCTATTCTTAGAAGTCAAAGCATACAAGCAGCCACAGGAATGATGAACAGCATCTTCAGGGGAAAGAGAGAGGGAAAAGAAGGGGCAGGGGAGACGATTCTACTTGTGTTGGTTTCTTTTCCTTTAAAAGAGATCTGAACCAACAAATGGAAAATGTTTAAGTTGTTAAATCTTTGGAAAAAATGTTTATCTCTGTAAAGGAGTGGGGAGGGTACTTGGAGGAGCCACGTGGAGAAGAGACACACAGAGAGACTCACAAGAGACACCAGGAAAGACACATGGGGTGGCTTCTGCTGGTCCTTGGCAGAGACAATGGCAGTCTTTTCTGAACTCCATGGTAGGTTATATGGGATATTTGGAATGTTGAGTCTCTCCTGTCCCAGCTCTAAGACCTACCTGACCCTCTTCTCATGATTCCCTGCCAGAAGGTGCCTTAGATGGCGGCAAGCTTTTGGCCCTCAGTGGCCCCACTTCAGGCCAAGCCTATGTAGCTGGGCATTCATCCACCAGGGGATGGTGATTTTTAGAGTCCTATTTGGAAACTATTATTTGAATCTATTCTTCTCTCTCCACACCCCCCACCCTCTCTGAACGCCAATTGCATTAAAACCCTTACACACACACACACACACACACACACACACACGTGGTGAGTTATGTTTTTCTGAGTTATTTATATTTACATGTGTCTGTTATTTTCTGTATTAACAAACTGAACATAGACTTGGTCAAGGGTCTATCTTGACCCAGTAAGGAGGGTATTGCAATGATTCAAGCAAGAGTTGAGGGCATTTGGATAAGGAGGCTGAAGACAGATGGAAAGAAGTGGGTAGACTCTGAATGTGGAATCAACAAACATGATCAAGGGAACGCAAGTGGTAGGGAGGAGCGAGATGAAGGATGACGCTCATGCTGATGGCATAAGAACTGGGGGGATGGCAATGCCATGACTCAGGACAGTGGACAAGTTACAGGATGGGGGGGAGGTGGTGAGAAAGCGCAAAGATTCACTTTTGGAAATGTGAAGTTTCTAATATCCTGAATATCCACATTGAGATAACAGGTGGCAGATGGCAGTATAAATTTGGATCTTAACAAAAGGTCTAAGAAAGAGATATAAATGTGGTAGTGAGTGAGTGTGTGTGTGTGTGTGTGTGTGTATTAATATGCCTTAGGTTTGTATGAAATAATCCATAAAGAAAACATGGGGTTAAAAAAATAGGGAGAGTTGAACTGATATAGGACATTTCCTCCTCCACGACTCCAGCCATATTACTGTATTCCACAGCAAATATATATATAATATCGAGGCTAATCATTATTAGTTCCCAAGTCTTAGAATCAATCTACAGACAAAGGCTCTCAAATATTTAAACCAGTCATATAAGACAGGAAAAGGATTTTTTCTTTTTAGAATTAAATCTTGGCCCTTCCACTTGCATGCTGTGTGATTTATGAGAAATTACTTTATTATGATGATGTTCAATGACCTTTGTCCATAAAATGGATGGCACCAGAGTACCCTTCCACATCACTGTGATAATGCAAGCCAACACACACAAACTGCAATGTTAGTAAGTTCCCAATAAATTGATATCATAATAACAATGTCAGTAATAAGACCTATTTTTATTGCACTATGGAATTGCATCAGTAGAAAATAGTAACAAATACATCCTACATAATTCATACATAAAAGAGATATTTCTAGATGGGATGTCAAGTGAAATAAGAGAAATTGTATTTTCTTAAGCTGTCAAGCTATCAGTTTCGGTCACTCACTATTTAGAGGTCAAACTATTGACATTTTACAGCTGAAGCATTCTAACACTGAAATAAGCAATGGGCCTCATTCTGAGATTTTTAAAAATATGAAAAATCGCTCACAAAAAAAGCTAGTCTATTGCTAAGAGCAAAAAAAAAAAAAAAAAAGCTCCTGCAGCCAACGTTTTTGCTGATAAGATAGAGTAGTTGAAAGAATGGTGACCAAGGTCACTTTCTCTGAATGATGCTGGAACATTCCACACCCCTTACCCCAAGGCACTGGCACTCCTGTGGCATCGATGTTCATGGACTCACACAATAGGAATTGTACTGTGGAATGTCTGAGATACAAGGTGGGATGCCAACTGAATGGTCATAAACCCTAAGTTTAGAATGTGCCAGGGCAACTGTAGAATGTGCATATGAACTTTTCATTTTACTCACTTGCAAAATGATTATCATTAAACTCAGAATATTACATTTATCCTGCATAGTTATTTCACTTAAAGTTATCTTTGGGTCTCCCATTGACCTATAAAGAAAATAATACCCACACATGGTGTTTCTGATTTTAGGAAATCTGGGCTATGAATCAAAAAATTAAGGAACAATTTTTGAAATATGTTAATTATTTACCTTTCAAGAGCTCCAATGAATGTTCTATTATTATTCTAAAACTACTTATTTGTCAGAATTTTTTAAATAAAAACTTGCTCTGTTTTCTCCTAAAAATACCAGGAAGATTGTTATCAAATCTTCCCATCACTATCAGAGAGGCCCCCCGCATACATCCATCTGGATTCTTGGGTCTGTCATATGTTTCCCAGCCATTCTTTCCTCCCCATCCCAGAAAGTCAAATAACATTGGGGAAGCGAGGCTGGAAGCACTGGTAGGAGAGTAGAGAAGTGAGAGCAGAAACAGAAGGGTGGTGGCTGGGGAGGTTACTGCTTTGGGCAACTGGTTTTCACTCCAACTGGACACGGTCTAGAATGTGTCTAGAGTTGTCCTACCCAAGGGCAAGGAAGATCACAAGCATGTTCATCCTATTTCATCCTATCCATCAGTGGTGGAAGGTATTTCTAGAGGTTCAACTGCTTGGATGCATGGTCTGTCCAGGTCAGGGGTTCGGCATCTGTGGCCAGAGAAAGTCCTCGGCTTCTAGAGGACTTAGTATTTGCAGTAGGAAGCCTTTCGGGGGTATATTAGGTTTCTACTATCACCAGATTAGTGGCTTCACAGAACACAATTAATTATCTTAGAATTTTGGAGATCAGAAGTTTACAATTTATTGGCTGGGCTATATTTCTTCTTGGAAATGCCAGAGAAGAACCCATTTCCTTGCCTTTTCCAGTTTCCAGAAGCCACCTGGATTCCTTGGCTCACAATCTCTTCTTTCAGATTCAAAGCCAACAGCATAACATCTCCAACCTGTGCTTCTGTCACATATTTCCTCTGATTCCGATCCTCCTGACTCTGTCCTGTAAAGACCTCTGTGATTACATCAGAATCAGACAGACAATCCAGGATAATCCTCGCCTCTAATCCTTAGCCTAATTACATCTGCAAACCACACCCTTTTCCCATGTGAGGTGACACTCACAGGTTCTGGGGACTACACAGTGGCCATTTTTGAGGACCAGTTGTTCTGTTCCTACCACAGGTGATACAGGGATGTCAACCGCCCAGGGGGGAGGTGGGTCTCTGACACTGTTTCATCTCAGACAAAATTGTCTGCAAAAACCATTGAAAAATAATTGTGGCCAATTAGTCCTCAAACACTTTATGGAAAGAAAAAGTAAGTGCTGCATAAATAACCATTACTTTTATTCAACTAATAAATACCAACATCCTTTGTTGCAAAACTATCATAATATCAAGGGGGACATCAAGTTGTTATTTTAGCATTAGTGTTAACATGCTCTGAGGCCTAGGATCACACAGGAAGACAGAATGCTGGAATTTCAATTTCTTATCATTTTCACAGGGGAACAAAAAGCCTCAAGACAATCACATCTTATTTTAGGGGCCCATTTAATTTCAAGAAGCCTCATCAAAAGCAAAAAAAAAAAAAAATGTGTTTTCCTGGGAAACACTGCTGTTCAGTTTATGAAAACAAAAACAGCAAGTGTCCGCACAGGTGCCGGGAACTACGGGGAGCTGAAAATCAGAATACAGACTCTCTCTGCCATGATGGGCTTCTGCAAGAGGAACCAAGAGCTTCAAAACCAAGAAAACTTGCCAGAAATAATGAGGATAACAAAAGGAGGTGGGGAAGAAGCCCAGCCAGAGTCCATGAAGATGACTGTTCCTTTCCGTTCTCTCTCTCTTTTTAAGCGGGGTTTTGCCAGAATTATTTCCATTCTTGTTTTGCTCTTGCTGTTGTTCTGTAATAATTTGTTGAGTAATTTATGTCTAGAATAATTTATTGAGCACCTCATATAAATGCTGTATTTGGGAATTCAGAGATGAACTAGAATTGAACTCGCCTGTCAGGTCGCTAAGTCCAGTTTGGGTAGATATAGGTAGCACCAAAATTTCACTACATTGTGATACTTTCCATTTGGGGGAGACTGAATTCTGTGCCCAATTCTTTGCTCAGCTGAGGGCCCATCATATACCCACATCCTGAACAAATCCCCCTGAAGGGCAGAGTTACTTTCCTGACCCTCGACCCCTTGACTGTGGCTTTGGCTATGTGACTTGCTTTGGAAATAGAAAGTAACAGATACGATGCAACCAGAGGCATGCAATGTGTCCTTTTTCCATCCCGGGCACTAGTGTGGGAATAGCATGCCCCACACAGATACTACCTCTTCATCCTGGTCCCTGAATGAAGCAAGCTGAGCTCACCACCTGCCCAGGCAACCACTGGCCTATGGAAGATGAGAGTAGTCAAACACAGCCAAGTTCAACCTGCAGCCTGAAGTCGCTAACTGAGAGCCCAGAACCTGGAATCAGGATGCCTGCCTGGAACAGTCCAGATCACCCAAGCCACAGAGCCATGAGCACCAGAATAATCACTGCTTACAGTTTCTGAGTTTCTGTGGCAGTAGCTGACTGATACATTATTTTGGAACTTAGGGAAGAGGATTCCAGGAGGAAAAAGGAAAACTAATATTCAATATTTAGAGAGTCAAAATGGTTTCCAACAAACAAAAGGAACAAGAAGGCACAAAAGCAGAACAGGAAATAGGTCATCTTCCCACGGGAATGCCTTCCCTTCTCTAATTAGCAGAGGGCCAACTGAGGAGGCCTTCCAAGTGCCAGGTTATCCTGGGCACCAAAGACAAGAAAGTCCAGATGCCAGTCGTCGTGACTTCTACCCCACAGGCCTCTCAAGGTGACCCCTCCCTTCCCCTGCTGGTCTGGGTCTCACAGAAGTGAACTGGAAAGAATTACAGTCTTCTCCTGATGAAATCTGGGGGGAAAATGACTCTAGATGAGAAAACTAGTTTGCTCTAACAATCCAAGTGCCAGGGTTAGGGACAAATAGGGGAGCATATATTTTTGCTGGACTCACCTCACTTTAAAATGTAGAAACTAAGTTGGCAACCACTAAAAGAGAAAATTCTAGAGTACTCTGATCAAATACAATTTCCAAAAACAATTGGAAATTTCCTCCAAAGTCCCCTCAAAACATAGTAGCTAGGTACCTATCATCCTTTTATAGGTTTTCTGCTGATTAGATTTCTAAGTTTCAGTGAGATAAGTATAAGAAAATTCTTCCAAAGTAAAACTTCTGAAATACTCCCCTTCACAAACCCACATTGCAAGTACATTAACAACTAAGTAGAGATGTCCACACCGAGGTCTGTTTGCAAATATGAGAATAGGACAGTGCCTGTGTACGAATGTGAATTTGTATGCTAGGATCCTTGAAATATTTCTCTGTCCTAAGAGCTGACCTTTAAAGATCAAAATAGATGAGCTATTTACCTCACACAAGTGAGAATGGATTTTTTTTTTTTCAAAAAGGAGATAAGCAATACTGGTGAGGTTGTGCAGAGAAGGGAACCCTTGTGTTTTGCTGGTGGGAATGGAAGTTGGTACAACCTCTATGGAAAACAGTATGAAGGGTTTTCAAAATATTAAAAATAGATCTATCAAATGATGCAATAAATTTCATTCCTAGATATCTAGTCAAAGAATATAAAAATACTATTTTGAAAAGATACACACTCCTAAGTTCACTGAAGGACTTTTTACAATAGCCAAGCTCGGGCAACAACCCCAGCGCCCAAGGAATGGGTTAGGAAGATGTGGTCTATATACACATAACCAAACACGACTCAGCTATCAAAAGAAATGAACTCTTGCCATTTGCAGCAACATGGATGGAACTGGGGGGATTAAGCTAAGCAAAATAAGTCAGAAGGAGAAAGGCAGATACCAGATGATTTCACTCGTGTGGTATATAGAGAAACAAAACAAAGGAACAGACAAAACCAAAGCAAATAAACTCTGGGAACCCTACTAGAGACCTGAGGTTACCAGAGGGGGAGGAAGAAGAAAGAGCAAAGGGGGGGAAGAGGCCCAATGGACTATGGTAGAGAGGATTATGGGTACTTTGGTGGTAGACGCTATGTGGTAATGTACATTGAAGAGGTATCAACCTGTTTTTCTAAAGCACAGCATGTTGTAAGTAAACACTATCTCAATTAAAAATAAATTGATAAAGCTCTAACTATAGAGTGTGTATATATTTGATGTTTCTGGATTACTAGTTTTTTAAAAAGATATATTTATTTATGCATACAAGAACTGGGGTACAGGCCAGAGATGCGGGGGTGGGGGGAGGACAGTGAGAGGACTCACCAGAGACAGAGTGGGGAGCAGAACAGTCAGACTGACTGAAACACACTGCTGAGGGGAGCAGCGGGTGAGTCAGGAGAGGTCTGCTGCGCCACGTGGGTAGCTCCATGGCTGGCCGGGGATCAAACTCGTGATGCAGAGGCTGTGGATTGCTTCACAGTGCGATGCTTAACCCCTTGCGCCACCGGGGAGGCCTGGATTACTAGTTTTTATCACTTGAGAGCAAGGCAGAGATTAAGAAAGTTAATCTCCTCTGTGCAGTCCTGAAACACACAGACACACACACACGCACGCATGCACACATGCACGCACGCACCATACTGAGCAAGAAGACGCCAAAAAGGGAGTCCTGGGAAAGCCCTGAAGATTTCTTTTTTGTGTGATTCCCCTTCTCTGTGCTTTCTAAGCCAGCACCAGGGAGCTGCCTGCTTATGAAGTTACTCACACTCCCAAGGGGTCAGGCTTGCCCTTTCTTCTCCAGCCTCCTGGCTCAGCTTCTGAAAAATGCCCAGTACATGTGGCATGGAGAAAGGTCATTTTGGAAAGGGTTTTAATCAAATATGCCACCCATCAGATGAGACTCAGGCTGTTTCCTGCGGGCGGATTACACAAGTCTGCCTCACTTCTTCCTGTTCCTCCCTCCTGGGATAACCTCTCTGTAGCAACAGTTGACATGTCCCAAGAATCCCCACTTCATCGAGCAGCTGACCACAACCCAGAGCCCAGGCCGAAATTAGAAGCAGAACTGACTCAATCTGAATTTATAAAAAACACCTGGAAGACAGGTTTTTAGCTGGTTTTGTTCGTCTCACAAGAACAACAAACTTGGAAACCGAAACCTGTTGTCAGCAGCAAAGGCAGCACCAGGAGGCCCAGCAGACTAGCCAAGCCCACTGGAGACAAGTCGGTACCAACGATGACTCCTTTCTGCCCTTCCCCATGTGGGTGCTTGGCTTCTGACCAAAGTGCCTCTATGACCCGAGCTCTGGGGTGAGCGCGCGGCCATGGTGGGTGCGACGGCATGCCATGGTCTTGCCAGTGGGAGATCTCACCTTTGCAGTGGAGTCCACAGAGACAGGTTTCAACATAAGCAGACAGAGGCCAACACGAAGGGGGCACATGAGGAAGCGCGACGTCCTGGGTCACGTCAGACCAGTGACAGAGCGCCCCGCTCCCTCAGGAAGGCCCCTCTCCTCTGGCCTCACTCCCCAGGCCCTGCCGCGCCCACCTTCTCCAGGAATCCGCACCCCGCCCCTTCCTCGCCTCTGCTGCTCTCAGGGATCTCTCTCCAATTTTGTTTTTTACCCAATTCTAGAAAATGTACCCACTAACACGCGCCAGGGCCTCCCTCCCGCACGACCTACCTATTCTGGATTTTCTGCTTCCCCCACTTCCCCCCCTCACTGAAACCAGCCCTCGAAGTGGCCCTGGGGTAGAGCCGGGCTGCAGCCGAAGCGCGCTGCGCCACCTAGTGGCCATTTGGTGCTCGGCGCCTCGCCTTCCAGCACTGCATGTTTTCAGCTGAAATACTGTGATCACCAACTTTGCCCAAGGGAATTATTTTCAGATACACTGAAATAATACATGTGGAATTGTTCTGTGAATTGTCGATTACTAATTTCAAGGTACGATAACTAGTAAATCCCCTTTTTATTGCCAGTTTGCATTGGGATTTTCTCTTACTTGAATACATAAGCACGTCAAACACAGCTTCTAATTGATATTCTCCGTCTAATCTTCAGTCACTTCTACCCATCCTTTCCATGTTCTGCCACCCAGGGCCTAGCTCAGAGCAAGATTCTAGAACAGAGCAAAATCCTTAAGTGGCAAAGACAAACCAGCAAATTGAGTAACTTAGGAACTGGGCAAAACCACTTGGTGGCACTGAACTTAGCAGCACATCCAAAGAACAGGTCAAGTTAAAGGATTCACACCGTGAGGACTCAGAAAACCAAGTAACTGAAGGAGACAACAGACATGGGACAGACAGTTTCGAACCCAGCCTTGCAGTGCGTCCAAGACCAGTCCCCAAGACCTTGTTTTCTTAAGGACGTCAGACTGGAAACTTATTTAGACTCAGCTGTGGATGTTCTATAAAAGTAGGAAATGATTTTTATTGAGGAAGAAGTACAATTCTGTAATTTTGTTCTGAATATGTTTTCTACCCTGAGATTCCTTACCCATCAGGGAAATAGATTCTTGTACTTTGAACAGCTGGCTGAGACTGTGATGGAAAATTTATATAAAGCTGGGGCTCTGAGGAGACCTCGGGGATAAAGTTATATCCCCAAGGCTGTAGTTTTATCAATTTTTATCTCTTGTCTGGTGGTTATGGATGCAACTAGCCATGAATATAAAAAGGCTTCTGTTTGGAGGTACTTCTGGCATTTTCTTGTAGCATGATTTTCTTCTTGGAAAAAAAAAGACTGCAGCACTGACCCCTCTCAAAGTTACATTCTCCAGCCACAGCCCCGGTCATTCAGCCTGAAGCCACAGGGGCACGCGCCCGAAGATCTCTGTCTTTGCACAAGGAGTTGGGCACTGGATTGGCACATGATCATTTCGACCAAGTGAAATGAATTGCTTTTCAGTACCCGGCAACACTGTCTGGTCTGTTTTTACGTGTACTCAGAGGCCCTGAGACTTGGCTCTTCCGGGGTGCACACTTGCAAGTACTTTTAAATCACCCAGGAATTTCCAGGCCATGGGGTGGGGGGTACCAGTTGGTAAATAATTTGGTTTCTGGTTTAATAGGTTGGGAACATGATAGTTAAATGGGTCTTTTTTTTTTTTTTTAATCAGGGAAGCACAGCAAGTCATTTGCCAGAGAATTGAGTTGTCTATCTTTTTTTCCAGAGAAGTAGAAATGTTTTCAGATAAAAATACTATGATGATCTGATTAGATACAAATCCTAGCTTACTTTTCTCTGATCAGGACATCTTGTTTAGCATTCTAGCAGTAATTCTGGTATTTAACCCCCCCTCATGCCAAAACATGTGAACTGATGGGCTCAGAACATCTCAAAAATATTAGTATTTGATCCCTAAATAGGCACACCTCTGCTAACTTTAATTTTGGGTGGTTTCAAGTGATTGATCCTTAATTATGTGTATAGAAAACCACAACTGGGTGAGGCAGTACAAAGACCAACTGGAAGAAAACAAAATCACCTAGTATTTGCAGAGAATTTCTCTTGAGGACAATACTGGGCTAAGTTACAGGAAAATCAAGGAGAGGTGAGAAATCTCAACTATCCCATCAACCTGTTCATCAGCTTTACATGGTCAAATTGACTTTGGGGCCAACTAGCAATTTATTTAATAGATACTATGTGCCTGGCACTGGAGAGGGGCAAACCCAGTCTCTTTTCTCAAGATATGTACAGTCAAGTGGGCAGCCTTAACCATGCCTACTGTGTAGATAAAATTGGGAATACTCCAAAAATCCACCAATGGAGGCTTCATTAAATAAAGTGTGATGCATCTATACTCAGGGGGTCTTAACCTCACACTGTTGACATTTGGGCTGCATCACTTTTGGTCGTGAGGGGTACCCTGGGCGCTGAAGGGTGTTGAGCAGCATCCCATGCCTCCACCCCTTCGAGTCCACACCACCTTCTATCCAGTTATAAAACACAAAAATGACATTGCCAACTGCCCCCTGAGCGAGCAAAATTGCCCATCCAGGAACAGCTGACTTAAGTGAACATGATGTGGGCTTTCAAAAATTGTATCCGAGGCACACATACTGACATGGAAAGACAAGTGTGGCATACAGTTAAATTAGATAAGTGATCGCTAAATGTCGTGCATTGTATAATCTGATTTCTGATTTACATAAAAATAATTTTGCATAATTATCTCTGCATAATGCTAATATGTCCACAGAAAAATATTAGGGAGAGTCCTGGTAAATCATTGGTTAACAATGACCATCCCAAATGCTAATCCTGGATGTGGAAGGGTATGTGTAGCTAACATAAGCAAGTCCCACGATCTCTGAGTCTCAGGTCCTCTCACCTCTACACAAGGTCATGCAAATGATAAATACCAGATGGTCTCACTGCTATGTGGATGACAGACAAAACAAGGGGAGAAACCTAAAACAAACCCTAGAAACCTGACTGTAAAATTGAGGCTACCAGAGCAGGAGGGTGGAGACGAGGGCCCAATGGACTGTGGTGGAGGATTATGGGTGCTTTGGTGACTGGTGAGGTGTGGGAGGGAACATACATCTGAGGAAGTGGGAACCACAATTCACAGTGTTGTAAACCAACGCTGTATAAAAAATAACAATTAAAAAAATGGGATTCTGGAGAAAGACATTCAAATAGTGACAGAGAACCACTCTGTGAAAATATTCTGTCTTTGAAAGGGGTCTAGTGTTGGTTTTGAGACATGGTTTTTGAGCTTTTGCAAAATAGATTCATAATAACGTCTAGAAGAATTTTTGCGTAAAATCCCTATTTTAGAACTAGATATTCAGCACCGCCACCCCCCCTCCCCCATTCCTGCCTTCCCTGGTCCCCAGGGCATCCCACCTACTGAATTTACTTGGTATTTCTCTTTGCTGCAATTCATTTATTTCTGCACTGACCTTTTTGTGTGTGTGTGTCAACAAGAAAATGTGACCTTGAAATGTTGGAGAAACAAGCCATTTAAAATACAAAGGTCTCTAGCGTCCTGTGGTCCTGCTTTGGAAACTATCTTATGGGCTATAAAGAAGAATAATTTTCCAGTCACTCATTTTATAAAAATAGGCAACAATGATCAGAATTTTCAGAATTTAAAATGTTAGAGAATGGATGGAAGCTGGGAAGTAAACAGGAGATGTCCTTGCTGATCTATCTCCAAACAGAGAGGGCGACCACATTAGCAATCTAATTCTTTGGGTTTTCGGTGTCAAATAAAAGAATTTATTTGACTGAAAGACTTCTTTAACAGGAGACCCCATCTGTGATAGAAAGAACAAAATTAACTGTTATGCTTCATTTGTTTTCATTATCCACAAAGCAGCATGTCTCTGAGGTCAAACAGATTTCTTTCTCTTCTTCTGAATGCCGCTATGGTGAGGGTAAGGAGGGTTATCAGACTGGGGATTTTAACACAAATCAGATAATATACTTAAAGGAGAAATTGCTTAAAAGACATTCTACCCATTTCTAGAAATGCCAAATGTAGAAGAGATTTTTCTAGAAACGAGAACAGGTTATTGGAAAGAGAAAGATCAGATGCAAATTACAAGGATGCGCCAACGAGAGAGCAGAATTGTGCTGAAAGGCACGCTCTTCGTACCCGCCATTGGGAAGTCAGGTCTAAGTTCCCTCCTTCAGTGGGTTCCGGTATTTCACACCTGAAGCAACTTCGAAGCACTCAAACGCGAGTTACAAAACCATGAGCACATCGTAGACTCAGCTATCTTGAATAACCAACCACCAGCGCTGGAGGGACTCCTCTGGCACCACCGCTGAAAGGCCCCCGTATCCGGGCAGATTCCAAATCTTTGCTTCCATCCCAGTTGGGCCACCAGCCACCTGCTCATCCCCGCCCCAGCCCCACTGCAGTCCTCAACTTCCTGTGAAAGCCCGTCTACTCTCTTCTCTGTGGCCTCATCAGCCTGGATGGACCTGGGGCTTGCGGGATTTTCGCCTCTGCTTTTCCCTTCAGTCCAATCCTTGTTGTGAAGTTACCAGATATTCCTCAACATGCGTCATCTGATGGTGGCATCCAGGTCTCTTTCCACAGCTGCCATGAATTTACTATAATTCATACAATTCTTCTGATCCATTCATGGAATTTTCAAGTGCAGAAAAGGGTGAAGACTGCCCTCTTACCTAGAAATAAATTGATCTTTTGCTAGTGCTGTCTTTCGTAGACTAGGTAAATTCAGTGTTAGAAAGCTACCAACACTACTCCCTAGAGACCTACAGAACTACGGTAAGCTTGGCCCGTATACAATTAAATATTCAGTGTCTCCTCTTGCTTCTGTATTTCTTCTTTTTATTGGCTCCTATATGAAAATTTCAAAATTCTCCATGATACTTCAGTTCTGAAGTTCTTTTTGCTGGAAGAGACGGTCCTCTCTTTAGATTAATAAATAATATGCACAGCTCTAATGATATTTTTCTATTAATCTTTAGCAAACCATGAAATGTAATCTCCCCGGTGTGATAAACTTATAGAATTGATTAGCTCTGACCGTCGAGCCACAGCACAAGGTGTCATTCTATGTGGAAGGTTTCATATGAATCTCTGAAGTACTTGGGTTAATGATATTTCATTAGGAAACCCTTCAGAAATGCAAAGTGTTCACTTTCATGAAGGGATTTAATAGGAACTTAATGGATTTATTTTATTACTTTGCTCATTTTAAAATCATCCTTTAATTAGATATTACTATTAATAGATCTATTACACATATTTCAAGGAGTCTCGCCAATTATTTGGAATTTAATCATTAAAATTGATCAAATCAGATGGAGGAAGCAAAGATGAAAACAGTCACAAATTAGATAAGCACCGTCGCATTTAAGACTGATGTTACAGATGAACAGCTGAGATCTAAGGAGAGCAGTTCCTCAAATAAGTTTATAAATGAGAAACTGATCATTAATCCAAAATTTTATATACAAGAGTTTAGTTATGAATTCATTTATTAAACAAACATTTGCTTAGTACTAATAATGTGTGAGCTACTATGATAATAAAGGGAGGAATTTCAGAATCAAAATGAAAGCAGAGATAGACAATTAAACTAGCAACTACACTAGAAAGTGGTAGGTGCTAAAATAGAAGTAAGGGCCTCCCCGGTGGCACAGCATTAGAGCGCTGGGCTGTGAAGCTGCCAGCAGCCTCTGCAGCTCCGGTTCGATCCCCGGCCGCCGGCAAGGGTCCTGCATGGCACACAGACCTCTCCTGCCACGCCCGCTGCTCCCCTCAGCAGTGTGTTTCGTCAGTCTGCCTGCTCTGTTCCCCGCTCTGGCTCTGGTGAATTCTCTCACCCTCCCGCACTTCTGACTGTACCCAGTGCTTGTATAAATAAATAAATAAATCTTTAAAATAAATAAATAAAATAGAGGTAATACTCGTATCCCAAAGGAGCAAGGAAGGGAAGCTCATCTGACTTGAAGGCAAAGAGAGGCAAAGGTGTTTGAGAGAGGGTAACATCTGAGTTGAGTCAGCGAAATAAGCCAGAAAGAAAAAGAAAAATACTGGATGGTCTCACTCATAGCAGGAATCTAGAAAACTTAAATAAGGGACCAGGAAAATGAATAACTATAAGAAAGTGAAAATCAAAATCAACAAAAAACTATGAACCAGAGACACTTTTTGGGGGGTGGGGGGCGGGAGGGGAGGGATTGGGGTCAGAATGGGGGGGCTGCAATTGTATGGGGAATATAAAAATAAAATTTATTATTTAAAAAATAAATAAATAAATAAGTTGACTTAACCTTAATGAGGCACACAAGCAAGGGAAGGATATCGTAGACAAAAACAATACTGAAACTCAGAACACGGGATGTTTCAGGGGGTCACGTTAACAAGGGAACACTGTGGCTCAAGAAGTGGCAGAGAGAATAACGTGTGAATTAGAGAGATATTTCAGAGAGCTTGACATGCCTTCAGTAACTGATCATATGCAGAACAGGTTGATGGAAAGATCTAGGGTTTGTCCCAGATTTTGAACCTGGGGGACAGTATGTGTAATGATGCCATCCATCCAAGTAGGGAATACAGGAGTAACAGCAAGCTTGTGGCGGGAGAGGTGTCAGGGAGTATGATGAGTAACACCTTGGAGAAGCCTGTAAGAAATCCACATGCCCCTGGCAGCAAAGTATATGACACTATAGAAAAAGATCTGGGCTGAAAATAGAGAGAGTTGAGATCATTATCTTACTTCAGGATATCTCCTGATTATATCATGAAACCAAATTGTCAGGAGAAGTATACATTTATTTTTGTTTTGGGAAAAATAGTCAATATTCTTCAAATTAGTGCTGGGTATCAGCACTTGCCATTAACATGCAGACCCAGTGTTTGATCACCTGGAAACATCCCTAAATTAGGGACTCTAGTGTTATGCTGAGGAAGAGGAGTTTCTGGAACAAGTGGTATGAAATAGGATTTGTTTGGGGATGGTATGATTAAAGAACTGGTCTTGAGATAGAGGTTATCTTGTCTACCCACTCAGATTTGGTCAGACTGTGCTGGAATGGCGCTCACAGATTTACAGGCAGGCTTCTAAGATGGCCCTCAATGATTGCCATCCTTATTTGTGCATTCAGTTTCAGTTTGGCACTAAGAGTCATCAATCCGGGCCTCTCTGGGGGCGCAGGTGGTTGAGCACAGCACTGTGAAGCTGTCCGCAGCCTCTGCAGCATGGGTTCGATCCCGGCCAGCCAGGGAGATACCTACATGGTGTGGCAGACCTCTCCTGTCTCACCTGCTGCTCCCCTCAGCAGTGTATTTCAGTCTGCCCGTTCTGTTCCCCGCTCTGTCTCTAGTGAATCCTCTCACCCTCCCACACATCTGGCCTGTACCACGGTTCTTGTATGCATGAATAAATAAATCTTAAAAAAAGTGCTTCTCAAAAAACACCTTGAGAAATAATTAAAAAGAGTCATAAATCCCACCACACACACACACACACACACACACACACACACACACACACAAAGGTTAAAAGGGGGCAGGTTATTAACAAAAATAATACCCAAGGGTATAAAGTGATACAGTGACAAGCAGACAGACTTCAAAAAGTTAGATAAACCTAAATCAAGCTAAGGAAAGGCCCAGGCCTGACGGATCTGGCCAGTGAAGAAACACGAACCCTGTTTAGATTCAGACAGTTTATTATGTAGACACTGAAATGGACAATAGCGCAAGATGTCAGCTCCCCACGGCCCTAACGCAGGGCAACACTGAAACAAAAGGGGCTGGCCGACTGTGACATCAGTGACTGCATGTGTGTGGAGAATTCTTTTGTATTGCTCTCAGTTATCTGCAACCGAGAGACAGGAGAGCTCCCAGAGAATCCGAAGCAAATAAAGGGGAGAGTATACAGATCTACCCCGAAACGCAAATTTCTCCACACACAACTATTCCAAGCGCCGTGAGGGTATTCGCTCATTTTAGGATTCACAACAGTGGTGCGAGCATTTTGTAAAGGAGAAACCTAAGGCACCAGAAGTCAAACGGAGTTCTCCCAAGGCACACGAATAGAGCCCGGCTCTGAACGGGGTCTGGGCTCTGGGCCACCAGGCGCTCTTGCCTCTCTGTGAAAAGCCCGTCAACTTGGCTGGACCAAGGTCCCAACCGGGATGCCCCTGTCAGTTATAGCCAGCACCTCTGGCCAACTGAGACAAGGTCTACATTCAGGTCATCAGGTTGTTCTTCATCCCCATAAACTGTAACGCCTCTTGTCTTCCATGAAGGAAAAAAAAAGAAACTAAAATGAAGCCTCTGTGGGGGGCAGCGTTTTCTTCGCTGTGCAGACCAGATAAGCAGAGCAGAGTGGCCCCTGAGAGGCTGGCAGCTTGAGAACACCCTGACAAACGACTGGGCATCTGTCACGTGGCATCTGCCACGTGGTGGCCACATTTCCCCTTAGGTCACCCAAGTGGCCATCCTCAGTGGCAGGGGCTGGGGAGCTGCTGTTGCAGGCCCAGATGCTCAGGGACTTGAAACTCCCCCTGGGCACAGGATTCCCCCTTCTCTTGCTAAACCAGTGCTTCTCAATGGGGCAGTTCCCCTCTCTCCCTGGGGACATTGGACAACGTCACCTGTCACAGCCAGAGCAGGAGGTGCAGCACACGTGGTGGGAGCTGCTCTACCGCCTACCATGCAGCCTCCACCCCATGAAGAAGGATGGAGAACCCTGTCCCAGAGGAAAGAGCACGCCGGGTCCCTGCCACAGGCCTTGCCTTGCACATCTGCAGGAAAAGAAGAGCGTGACGGAGGGGGCCATGGACTGACGCGCCAAAAGGCACGCATCACCTGTGTCGCCATTTGGTGAAATGGGTTCCTTGAAACAGCCAGCAGGATGGCTCACTGGAGCCCTAAATTGGTTTTCTATCTTAACTTATTGGTCTTATGCATCTCCTAGAAAAAAAAATCAGACATCTGGCTCTGCTAAAGCCAATAACTTAGACTCATGCCACAAAATCTCGTCTAAGCAACCTTTCTCCTCCAACTGCATCATCCTCAATCAGTTAGAACCATCAGACCCCTTGCAAAACACCTGGACATCTATTTTTCTGGTTTCTAAGTAGACACAGAAATATGGAAAGTCTGAAGTGCTTCATTATTCAGCAACAAAATTGATTCACTGAGAGCCACAAGCATAACCACTTTAACTTAACAGGTGCATTAGTGTAATTTGAACTACATAATAGCAAAGCCAAAAAGCCATTCGGTAGCTGACAGATACAAACAAGTCCAAGAAATTTTAAAAGAGCAGCCTTCCTAGAATAAAACTAAACACGTTAGAGGAACAAAACAACCCTACCAACAAAAGACCTTCCGTGCCCACAGAGAAGAGAGCAGGTACACAATGCATTCAAGCATAAGCACTGCTAGATTTACGTGCAGGTAAGGGAGCTAAACGTCTCCACCAAGCCTGGATAGAATTTTATACAAGTTTCTACAGAAACAAAAAGGTGATAATTCAATCTTCTCTCCTTGAGAGATGCGTGGATTCACCACATGACATCTCCCAAGAGAGTTCATCTCGGAGATAGGTGTTTACAATGCCAAGGATCAGAAGTCTGCTGACCTTTCAGAGATAAAATATGGCCAGGTCTCTTACTGGGTCTGTTATGGTTTCAAGTAAATACTCCAAGAGGAGGAGGGTGGAGAGGAAGGCCCCCTCCATCATCAAAGCTAATTGGTCCTATTATCCTTAGGTATACAGCAAGAAGACAAAGGAAGGTCATTTGTTTCGCTCCAACTACCTACCAGGCCTTTAGAGTGCAGTCAGCTCTCATTACTCTCGGGAAGTGCAGTATCTCAGGCCACTATGAGCACTGAATTAGGGAACCCTGGACCATAGCTCCTGGGTAAATCCAGGGCTAGGTTCCTGCGAACGTCGGGTAGCAGCATTTCCATCAAGCAATCAACACAGCTTCATTCTATGTCAACATGCTGCTGTTTAAATCCACTTTATTGGGCATATCTTATTACTGATTAATACCACTGAATTCCCAGCCAGCAGCACTGCGACTGATGCCTGAAAGCAGAACATTTTCTCCATAAGGCACCTCGGTCTGACAGCGCTTCAGTACTACACTCAGGGTTCATTTGGAACAGCAAAATCACCATCAAAAATATGAAAATGCTGGGCCACCCCAGTGGCGCAGTGGTTGAGCACTGGGCTGCGAAGCTGCCTGCAGCCTCTGCAGCACTGGTTCAACCCCCGGCCGCCAGCGAGGGTCCCACATGGTGTGACAGACCTCTCTTGCTGCACCCACTGCTCCCCTCAGCAGTGTATTTCGTCAGTCTGCCTGTTCTGTTCCCCGCTCTGGCTCTGGTGAATTCTCTCACCCTCCCGCGCTTCTGACTGTACCCAGTGCTTGTATAAATAAATAAATAAATAAATAAATAAATAAATAAATCTAAAAAAAAAAAGAAAATATGAAAATGCAAAAACAAAGTGATACTAAATAGACCAAAAGGACACTCGTTTACAGTATGGAAGCTTAAATAAGGAGGCAAAGGTCACTGTGCTTGAGCTCAGCTGGGAAGGTGAGCTTTGCATGACTCACATTTCTTGTCCAGTCTGCACATCGCTGAATGATTATAAAAGAGACAGGAATCGACTTTGGGTTCCGAATAAATTTACCAAGTTGGCAAATTCACAAATACATAGCCGTGAATAATGAGGATCACTGAATATTTATCCTGCGCAAACTTTACAATGATCTTGCAAATTAAGCACTGTCAGCTCTATTTTACATGCAAAGAGTAGGTTTGGAAAAGTTAAATAGGTGGTCCAAGATGACAAAGCCAGTAAGTGATCTGTTGGTGAACGATTCTTGGGTTCCCACTGCACCCTGAGCTCCACAGGCCGTCCAATAGCAGCAGTCAGGCAAAGTAGAAAAGATCAGAGGATTCAGAAGTCAAGCTACGTTCGAAAGCTATCCTTGGGCTTCGAAAGTGATCCAATCAAACACACCTTCTAGTTATCACCTTGTGGGCCCTTCTCTGTCAAAAGGTGCAGCTAAGTGGGCACTGAAGTTTTGGGAAAGCAGTGAGCCAACACCTACGTGGGCAAGTGGAGGCCCAATCAGAAAAGGACTTTACAAAAGCTGCCAATGTGGGGGCAGAAATGTGTTCCCTCTTAGCCAAACTGCCAAGTTACCGGATGAAGCACGGATGACACTGGTCCCAGGGCTGCCTACTCATGGCACCATTGCTTGTGCCACCCTCTACAGAGGGCAGCAGGCACCAGGGCTGAGTCCCCTGGACAGCGTACACCCAGGGGCACTGGATGGGCATATCTTAAGATCATAATACCTTAGTTTAGGGGTATGGAAAATATTTAATATTTATCCATTTCGATGCCTACCTTTTAGATGAGACTTACCAATTATGAAAGGATTGGCAAGTTAGAGGAAATTGGGGTGAAAGGATGAAAGGAAATAAATTCAAAAGAATTCTTAATATCCATCAGATATTCTTATTTGACACATGGGTGAGGACAAGCTATACTTTGTGATAAATTCCACAATTTAGAGAGTAAAACGTTTCCATAAATATCGAATGCAGATCTTTAAGAGTGTTTTGATATAAACTCAGTAAAAAGTAAGAAAACATTCAGAAGGAGCCAAATAAACTTCATTGTTACGAAGGTGGATGCTCCCAACTAAGTTTCTAGACATTCCACGCTGAAAAAAATCAGAAGATTTAAGAAAAGAGATCTTATTCCTCATTCTTTAAAGAAATCAATTTCATTTTTTCAGGAGTAGGAATGAGATCTTTAAAAAGCATGTAGAGCTAGGCATCACATAACAGTCTCACCATAATACACAGTGGCTCCTCGTAGGTCCCATCCTTTGAGGAAATGCAACAATTGAGATCACAATGAAACAAAGTTTTACAATTTTTTAGAATAAAGCAACCACGCCAGCTTTAATGACTCCCAAGGAGGTTTTGTGCCTTTGTTTAAACACCTGCCTGTGAACTACTTAGGTCCATTAAAAAAGTTGTAATCAATAGAAAAGGACATGTTCCCTTTTGTCAGAGCCAGGCTGTGAGACCCAAGTAAGAAGACAGACTGGTTGGGCAGGAGACAAACTGCTTGACATTCTAACTCTGACTTCCTAGGACCACTTCCTACTTGTGAATCAACCATGGCGCTCAGAGTATTACCTTGCTCTTAGCTGGTGTCTGCCGATTCTTGCTGTTGGAATTATGGAATGGGTGGATCGTGGGTGATGCAAGAGATGGGGTGGAGAGCAAGGGAGGCAATGAATGACAATCTAGCCAATGATAACCCATTGGAACACGTCGCTCAGCAGAGTTGCTGCATTCTCCTTTGAACCTGGCCTTTCCCAAAACATTCATCCAGTGCACCTCCTCACATTCTTGTATTACAGACATATTGTCTCCTTGTACCAATAAGTCAGACTCATTTTTATCTGGGTGAAGGATAACTGGTAAGGGAGGCCAGAATGGGGCCAGAAAATACGGTAAATCCCCTTCTTGTAGAAGCAGTGAGAACCTCACTGTTGCCATCCTAACAAAGCCAGTCAAGCATAGTAACCGTGGCATATCATTATATGCTACCACTGTGCCAATATTTACTAAACCCAACTATAATGACACCATTACGTTATCTCTACAGGGGGGCAGACACTCAGGAAGGGAGTTTAAGACAACTCCTTTTATGATGCCCTTAATGTGCCATAAATCTCACTAAAGACTTCAAGTTCATCTTGATGTCTTCCTATTTCTAGAAAGCTTTTAAGCTATGGTGGATGAAGTACTTTTTTAACTTGATGGCTAACATTTGAAGGGGACTCAACACCAGGAGAATATCACTGCTGCTACCTCCTCCCCCTATGATTCAGCAAACATTTGCTGGGCTCCTTGCATGTGACTGGTTTTCAGCTGGGTGCCAAGGATACAGATAAATTAGCTAAGGGCATCACTCAGAAGCACGTTTAGTCTTGGATTCATAAACAGACATCCGTGTAAAGAGAAAACTCTCTAAAGAGAGATGTACACTGGGATAAAGGCATGTATGAGTGCACAGGAAGGTCCAAGCAAGAACATCATCAATTCTGCTTAGATGATTAACAGGAGGCTTCATGGGAGATACGCAATTGAACCAAGACCTGAGTAATGACTTGGTACCGAGGTAGCTTGACCCTCACAGTGAAGTGGTTTTGTTTTTTTTTTTATCTCAAACATGAATGATAAATGATAGAAAGAATGGTTTGACATCTCAGAGTTGACTTACAGCATTTTTAGTCTAATGATATTTTGAAATGTATATACATTAACATAGGTATAAAATCCTGATGCTTTTATTCTATTATAAAATCAAAATTAATTTACAAAATAAATACGCTCAAAGCTATAATACCAACAGAATCCAAATGACCACATTTCATTTCATGTAATGGATACCGTCTTCCTGAAACCGAATGGCTAATGTTGAATCTGCTATTTCTCTGGCTTATCAAACTAACATGTGCAAAGGAACACACTTAAAAACACTGTAGCGCACAGAGCTTCCCATGAAAACCTGCAGTTGTCTTCCTGGGAAGAAAGCACTATTTCTAATTTTGTTTCTGAGAGTTACTGTTTTATTCCTCAATAAATTGTCCATATTGATATTTATGTCTCCACCTTAAGTATTTTGTATCAATTTGCGGATTTTCGATGCAGACTTAACTCACTTATCTCATCCTTGCTACCCCTCTGCATTCCACCCAACAGAGTAAAGTCCGGGGTTACTTCTCAACAGCAAGTAGCCTTTTAAATCTCCATGCCGGGGACTTTCAAACATAGGCTTTCTCTTTTCTCTCACTTCGTCAGACAAAGACAGGACCACGCCATCTCTCCTTCTAGGTCTCCTCCCTTCCTTGCATCTCCCAATTACTGTCAACTACAGCCTTCCTTGCAAGATCTCATTTCTGCCCTAACTTGTAAGCAGAGTTCAGTATCATATGATTTGTCTATGCAGATTGATTCTAAAGGGCAAACACCTGTAAGGTTTGTGAACACTGGCTTGACCAAATATCATTCACCCTAGAACCGAATGTTCTCCAGAGGCAGATGGCCAGAGGCAGACTGCGGAAATCCCAGCCATGCTTGCACAGTCCTGTGCTGCATAACGACAGGGACACTTTCTGAGAGATGTGTCACTAGGTGATTCTGTCATTGGGTAAACATCATAGAGTGTAACTATACAAACCTAGATGGCAGAGCCTACAACACGCCTGGGCTGTACGGTAGGTAGAGCCCGCTGGGCCCACCACCCGATACGCAAGCTGACCTTGACCAGACATTGTTAAGCGATGTAGGACTGTGTATCTGTGTAACCTTGGATGCACAATCTATTTTTTCATTACTTCATCTGAAAAATAGGGATTACTGTATATGCCTGCCTCTAGGGTACTAAGAGCATTTAAGTGAATTAGTATATGTAAAATATCTAGTGTCTATACAAAGTAACTTTAATAAATACTTTTATTATAATATATTTCCTTCTCCAGCCTTTCAAAGGAGAATGTCTTAGCATCACTAATTCATAATTCAGATGGAGTTTCTTCTTTTATATAGTCTATCAATGGCTTTTTCTTACTTCGTCATCTTCAAATTTTTCCTGTTGTCTCTTCTGCTAATGTTCTTTATGTCTGGACTCTCCTCCGTGACCACTGTCCTCCCCCTCTGGCCTTTCTCAGACTCCCCTATTTCCTTTGTCCCATGTCTTAACTATCTCGTGACTAGTTTTATCATTTTTAGAATAAAATACATCCTTAAGTAACTTCCTAAGGAAAAAAATGCATGAGTGCTAAATGTTCTTGCAAGTTTTGTTTTTAAAGATTTATTTATTTATACAAGCACTGGGTACAGTCAGAAGTGCAGGAGGGTGAGAGAATTCACCAGAGCCAGAGCGGGGAACAGAACAGGCAGACTGATGAAATAACACTGCTGAGGGGAGCAGCAGGCGCAGCAGGAGAGGTCTGCGCGCCATGTGGGACACTCATCGGCGGCCAGGGATTAAACTGGCGCTGCAGAGGCTGCGGGCAGCTTCGCAGCCCAGCGCTCAACTGCAGCGCCACTAGGGGAGGCCCCGTTCTTGCAAGTTTTTAAGTCTTCATTCTGTCCTCACTGGCTTTCTCTCTTCTCTATTTATGGAATTACAGGTTAAAATTGTTTTCCTTCAAAACATTGAAAGTCTTCCATTAGCAGCGTTTCATAGGGTGACCATGTACCCAGCATGTACCTATGATGGTCAATATTTACACCTGTTTTCCCAGAGACTGGCCCAGCATCACTGATGAGTCTTGCTAGGCTGTCCCTCCATTACATGGTACCTACAGCAGTTAGCACCTGGCGCTGCTGGTGACCCGAGGGATGGTGGCTTCATTCTCGTTCCATTCTAGGCAACGTATATTTTCTCTTTGAAAGTATGCAGGCTTTCCTCTTTATCCTCCTTATTATAAAAAAAAAATCATAGGGCGTGTACATGTTTTTTTCCTTTATTATGATGACTGCTTGGTTGCGACTTTCCATTTAAAGGCACTTTGCTATTCAGCTGTAAAAAAATTATCTTTCCTAATTTCCTTGAAAATGGCCTGCTCTCCTTTTTCTCTAGCCTCACTTTCATTCCTAAGTTTCTGCTTTAGGTGACTGAGAGGCAATTTGGGCTACTTAGCAAAACAGGGAATGCAGAGGGAGGAGCCGATATAACAAGGAAGTCAATTTTGGACAAATGCTTTGCCTTTGGAACATCGAGGTAGAGATCAACATTACCTGTTCCTTAGCAGAAAGTTTTCCTCTCCCTCTATTTACACTTCCTGAAGAAGTGGGAGCACTTTTTACACTGAGTTGGGGCGGGGGGGAGGCATTCATTTAGGAAATGATTTGGGAAAAGTGTCTTTACCAAAATTCCCTTAAGTCAATATGGTTTCTCAATTATGCAAAGGTCTCAGTGCAGGTTAACATCTTCCACGCCCAAGAATAACCGAAGAATGACATTTGTGATAGACAAGGAAGAATTAATGTTGACTTCAAAGGCACAAAACTGGCAGCCAAGGGAACAGAACTGAACAAGATGTTTAAAAAGCATGTCCCTTTCATCATTTTCCTTTCTCTCTCTACAGTCTTTTGTCTTGATCACACATTAACAAAACATTTCAGTGCTCACATTCCAGAATAACTCTCCAGGCTGGGAGTATGGTATAGAAACACTCCAAGGTCACAAGACATTTCCAATTGATTATGCCACTTGAAAGAGAGAAGAGGATTGAGAAAATGAAATATTAAAAATGTCTCTCCTGAAACTCTTCTGGAATCCTGTGGCTGCCACAGCACAAAATAGCACAGGAAATTGGAGCCTGGAGGACCCTGGCGGTTGTTCAGTTCATTTAAGCATTTATCCCACAGGCATTTTAAGATGGTTCCTAAAGGATTCTTCTTCGTTCCTTCTCACTGTGATTTCCTGGACTCAGTGTTGGCAGATATAGATGCTAGAGTGTTGAAGCAGGCTCCCGTCTAGCCAAGGAATCTATAGGTATGAGGAAGCCCTAAAGAATGGGCTGATTCAAGACTACTGAGGGTTCAAGGTCAGATACTGAAGGCAGAACACCCTCTATCTTGCAAAAGCCTGAACTGTTGGCCCACAAGAGAGAGTTAGAAGTCAAAGTGGCCCCCAGAGAAGATGATTTCCTTCTGGGTGATAGAAAAGCATCTTAGCGTAGATCCACAATAACATGACGATGGCCCGCCTGTTCCCCCTCGGGAATGACGTACTTACACCTACAGCTGCTGGGAACCCTCATCAGGGACCACCTCAGCTGAATCTAGCAGACAAGACCAACTCACATTCTCTTTTAAGGGCAACCTCATCCAGTGATGACTAATTCAGGAAGCAGAGAGGCCCAGAGCGTGAACATCCCTGTACACGGGTGAATAGCCACTGCAGCACCAATGGCCCCATGGGAGAAACTGACACTTTTGTTTCGAGTGTATCCCACTCAATTTCCCCCAGCCCAATCCTGCTTCCTTCTGCTCCCTTCCATAGGTGGCGGTTCCAAACACTCCCTATTAAATGCCTCAGACCTTAACTCCAAGTACCATCCTGTACCATCTCCAATGCAAGTCAGCTTCCCAGGCAACCCAACTTGTAACACAAAGAGCATAAGTGGGCCTCCCCGGTGGCGCAGAGGTTGAGTGCTGGGCTGCGAAGCTGCCCGCAACCTCTGCAGTGCCGGTTCGATCCCCGGCCACCGGCGAGGGTCCCTCATGGCGTGGCAGACCTCTCCTGCCGCCCGCTGCTCCCCTCAGCAGTGTTATTTCATCAGTCTGCCTGCTCTGCTCCCCGCTCTGGCTCTGGTGAATTCTCTCACCCTCCAGCGCTTCTGACTGTACCCAGTGCTTGTATAAATAAATAAATAAATAAATAGATAGATAGATAGATAAATAAATAAATAAATCTTTAAAAAAAAAAAAAAGAGCATAAGTGCACGTGCACTGCCAAAAGACGTCCTCTTGATATTTCCAAATTTGAGGGAACAACTACTAGATGTTTTGTGCTATTTAAAAGTTTACATCAACCTTTCGTCTCATTAGAGTCTCAACTCCACTCTGTGATTTAGGCATAATTGAAGGGACTGAACTGCAGGTGGGTATCCCAATGACAGTGGTATAAAGAGCACGTTCGCTTTGGGAGCTGCTATACTGGACTGTTACCTCCTGCATGTTTTCCCACTGCTGTCATGACAAATCACCACAAACCCTGTGGCTAAAGACAACACCAATTTATCATCTCACAGGGCTGCAGCTCAGAAGTCCTGGTTTCCCAGCTTCCTGCTTCACAAGGCAAAATCAAAGTATTGGCTGACTGGGTTCTTACTGGGAGTCTCTGAGAAAAGTCCGCTTTCTAACTTATTCAAACTGCTGGCCAAATGAAGTTCCTCCTGGTTAGGACGAAAGTCCCCACGTTGCTCCTGGAGGTTGTCCACATTCTTTCCTGTGCTTTGTGTGTACCCTGCACCCCCATCAGCATTGTCAAGTCCTTCACATGTCTCTCATGTCTACAACTTTGTTTCTGCTGCGTCTCTCTGAATGCCTCTTCTGTCACGTCTCTCTTCTGATTACAAACAGAGAAATTTCTTTGCTTCCAAGGGCTCATGTGATTAGATTAGAGCCATCTGAGTAATTCAGGTTAATCTCTCTATTTTAAGGTCCAGTAACCAGAATACACTGGCAACATCCCTTTGCTGCAATATCTAAATGTTATGTTTGATTGAGTAACCAGGGGATGGAATCTTGAGGGGACATCCCTGATTTCTGCCTACCAAATTTTATGACTTGCGTATCTTAACCAGATGGCAGCCTCGGGGCCTGGGGAATAGTCGGTGCTGATGCCTTGGATTGCTGCTGCTGAGAGGCCGATACCACTGCAAGGAGGCACTACAAAAAGCCAACAAAATGACACGGCATTCTTCACACTCTGCCCTCATCTCCTTCACCACCCTGTGCCTCAAATATCACTGACAGCTCTTTACGGGCAGAGTTTCCCAAATGTCCTGAAGGATAACATTCCCTGTTCCCTGGGCCCTCCTCTCCAGAGCCTGTTTCAGTGAATCTGGGATGGGACCCCAGAAAGTCATTGTTTTTGAAGTGCCCCCATGTCACCTTACCCTAATGAAGACGGAGATTCACAATCATCGACGCAGGCACTAGGCTCAGCGCCACTAGGCCTTCCTATTTGCCATTCCTCTGCCTGGGTGACACCCCTCCCTCCTGGTCTTCGCAGGTCTCTGACCCTCAAGTCTCAGTTTTCACGTTCTCTTCTCTATCGACTTGACATCTTTTCTCCCTGGTTACACTTCAGCCCATCACTGTTTTCATTTCCTATACAGCACTGATCATAATCTGCACATATTTTATTAGAGAATTTCTTTCTTTCTTATCTACCTTTGAAACGAGCATGTAATATTGAGCAAGGCGAGGACCATTTTGCAACCTACCTCTCACGCTGAGCACGGGACTTGATGCCCAACAAGTCCGTGAATGAAATAAGAAATGAACTGCAGCAGACTCCTGGCACAACCCCCTCGAATAAAAGCCAAGTCCATCAGGGCTTTGAGTTCCTAGGAGCTTACCTAGTAAGCAGTCCATTTTCTCCATGAGAATGTGTGAAAAAATAAAATATTTTGTCCAATCTGAATAAATAAACTTTAGATATGGATGCAACTGTCAGTCAACTAAGAAAGATTAGTTTAACACAAGCATTTCAAATATTAAGGAAGGCAAACCATTTTTTATGAGCACTTATTATCATCTATCCACTTGAGAGCTGGTTATCACAGTTCTTTGCTTAAATACATACCCACATGTACAGAGACTTTCATATAAACACTAAATTTCCAATCTAAACCTTAAGCTAAAAACTACTTCAAACGCTCGTCTCTGGAGTTCTGTGATGGCTGGCTCTAAGTCTTCTCCTTTGAAACTTATTTTGCTTCTATATATATTTTAGAATTGATTGATGAATAAGAAAAGTGAGGAGCTCCCTCTTCCTTCACCATCCCCTCATTATCTTCTATATCTTTCTCTGACTTCTATGGATGACATCATGCAGACCAATGTACCTCTGGCTTCTGGTTGGGTTTTGCTGGCAGGGGTTACTAGACAGTGGTCAGAGCACAGGAGATTAAAAGAAATCAAATTAATGATTCCTCTTCCTCTCTCCTGGCTCCATACCATTCTTCTGTGCCAATTCCTAGCAGGGGATTCTGTGTCCAGGGATCCAGCTATCACTGTGCCTCGTAGCTCCACTTCCTCTTTGACCTCATCAGACCTAAGGTTGCTAACAGCTGCCCGACTGTTGCTATAGTCTGATGCCCTAACATCTATTCATGGGTCCCTTAACTCTACACATACCTCTAAAGAGTTCCTTCACTAAAAAGATCTCTCTTCAAAACTCCCAGCTGAATGTCCTATTTTCTTCTAGGACTCTGACCTCTGTATTCATTTTCCTTGGGCCAATTTCCAGCTTCCCTCATGTGAGTGTGAGACTGCAGAAGCCGAGAGGCATTCCTAGGGTATCTTCTGTTCCTGACTGTTATTTATGACCATCCAGGATGCTAGGCAAAGTTCTTCCACTAGTATTTTTTCTGTCTTCATACTCTGATGAAGACTGGGAAAGGCAAAATAAGAAGAGTCCACAGTTGGGCAGGGATTGTCCTTTACTGCTTAGTCGAAATTAGAGCTAAAAGTTTAAGACTAATCTGAGTTGTTTTTAACTGAGAAGGCTAACCTGGAGTACTTATATTTGAAAGCTTAATTTTTCAACTTTTGTAGTATTTTCATTGATTTGTGAATGAGAACAAATCATCTGAGAGGTCTATTTTGTTATGAAGTGCTTCATTTGGCTGTATTTCAAGAAATGCAACATGACAAACAATACTTATAATATGAATGGTTCAGAAAACAAAGAGCTAATAAGATCTCCATTCTCTGAATCACTGTAAATGGGTCCTACCACTTGAACAAAGTTCAAGTAATAAGTATTTACCACTTTGCCTAATTGCAAAGGGAGAAACTCTCTTGAGCAAATGGGTTGTAAAATACCCCTTGCCTATCTATGTGACTCACTTTTTATACAGCCAAATGAGGCATGACATGAAAATGTTTGAGACCTTAGGAGGAAAGGAGATACTGCTGTGTAGACATAGTGGACCAGGATATATATTCCTAACTTCACATGTCCTAGAAATAAAACTTTCAACAAGTTACTTCACGTATTCACAGTTCTGGTTTCTCATCTTGAAAATAATTAAAATAAAACCTTCCAACTTCATAGTAAATAAATATATTAGTCTGTGTTCCTTCCAAAGCAGAGTCAGAGATCAAGACTAGAGAATAGATAGTTTACCAGGGAGCTAGTCCTGGGAAGCAGGATTGGGAGGGCAGAGAGAATGCGCCAGGGAAGGAGAAAAATATAAAGAAACTTCATGAATGAGCCTGTGAACATCATGAGCAACTTGAACTCAGTCCCCCCAGGGATTCCCTGAGCATCCATGTAGAACTACACTCAGAGCTGTTTCTCTGAAGGATGGAGAGTGGGGCGATGGCTAGGGCATGTATCCAGAGACTGTCCACTTGTTGAAGATTGCCACCAGATGCCAACTCCCTGGCACTGACAGCTATGTCAGTCCAGAGATTAAGAGGGCCTCCGGGGTAGAAAAGAAAAACAATTCCATCCCGTCCTTTTGGATACATGGAACTGTCCACCTCAGAGGTACTGAAATTGGAGTGCAACACAGGACAAAAAGCTATCTGCAGCAGGAAATATACTTTAAATGCTTTTTGTTCATTACCTGAACTAAGACAGTTGTGGACAGGGAGTGAATAAGGTTTCAAGAGACCTATGAAATATAAATGACAAGGCTCATGACTAGCCAAATAGAAAAATCCAGAATGAACTTGATACTTCTAGCATGTAAAGTTAGGTAGTTGAGTTGATTGCCAAGGCAGTAAGTATGTGCCAGAACAGTTTTGGTGAAGGAAAATAGAGAGATTGGTGTAAGACAAAATTTAACGAAGGAAAAGGAATCTGTTCACTTCCTAGTTTCCACAAATGTCTGGTGAGGCAAGTCCCTCACCATCATGATGTCATTCCAGAATTCTGTAATTCCTTGAGGCAACAGCACTCTCAGTCCAGGGCAGTAAGTGGGGAAATAGCAGAGCTTCCTTTTCTGCAGTCAAGTAAGCAGCAAGATGAATAAATGAAGGGGTTTCATTCCCCACTACATGATGTTGGGGTCAGGGTATTTAGTCCCGACCATCTGTGTGCTTCCTTCCAGGGAGGGATCTCATGTGTGTAGTCGCTCTGGCCTCTCCATCTGAGAATGACTTCCCTGTCTGCTGTGGGATTGTAAAATGAACCTCCTTGACTCTGTCCTTCCTCTCTTGAGTCCCTGCCTGCAGAGGACATAGGCTTCTGGTTTTTCTCAATCCTCTGTTGTATCAGAGACTTGAGGTCTGCCTGGGATGCCAGTGATTTGGTGCATTGGTTCTGAAGTCTGCTGCCCTAAATACAAACCACATCCTCCAATGTCCGAAATGTTGGTTTTCCCTGTGTGTTTAGAGCCTGAGCCTCTCTGAACCCCACAAATGAAGGCCATTCAGCTAGAAAAAAACCACCAGGGTCCTGACCACAAATTGCAGCTTATTGCAGAGATGTCTTTGTGGTAAGCAGAAAGCAGACCTAATAATCACTTAGGAATAGGTCAGATTTTGGAAATGAGAGCTATAAGCAAGCACATGTTTCCAGGAATTTAACAAAGGGCTAAGCCAGAAATCTAAATAGAGTTTTGACTTTGAATGACCCCAACTGACCAAACATACAATTATGTATATAAACAGAGTGCATAGGTAGAACACTCTGGAATACTGGAACTACAAAGGGATGAAGAAAGTGATATATTTCCTTTTGGAAGAGAACAGCTTTACAGGACATACTGATCTAATTTACCAGAAAGGATAGTGTTTTCTGGCTATTTCTCTTTCAGGGTCGGACAGCCAATTTTCCCTGATACCATGCATCTTGGCAGAATTATTATCTCTTTGTGCTTGAAAGGACCTTAGAAAATTAACCCAGCTCCTTTATTTTCTGTTCCCTCTAAACCTGTGTGGACACATTTTTTCATAAAGGGCCAGGTAGTAAGTATTTTGGATGCTACAAAATCTCTCGCAACTGTTCAACTCTGCCCACCGTGGCACTGAAAGCAGCCATGAACGGAATGTAAGCAAGGGAGCACGGGTAGGTGCTAAGAAAACTTGATTTGCAAAAGCGATGGTGACCTGGACTTGCCTGTGCTACCTAAAGTGTGTTCTGTGGACCAGGGCCCAGTCAAAGCCAATGTTCTCCATGAGTCCAGAATGAGAGACGTGCGCAGAAATGAGCCGTAAGCATTTAGACACTGACATTTCAATTCCACATTGTTGACAGCCAAGCACACGACTTCCCTTTAATTTGTAATAGTTCATTCTTACCGTATTTAAGAAAAGTACCAGCCAATGGTGAATTGGAAATGAAATCTCTGATCCTTCACCCACCTGGTTTGAGAAGGAAGATCTACACTCCATACTCATCTTCATTTTCTAGCTTGGTAGACTCGGAGCATACAGCTGTTTGGTGTCATCTCCATAGGGAGAGCAAGAGTAGGAACCCAGGTTTCCAACTCCTCATCCAGTGATGTTGCCTGCATGGTACAAACGTCAAGGTCTATGTTAATGACTCACCGGTTTATAATCTTCCCCCAGAGCTGCAGCTTTGAGCCCTCTTGTCAGCTCAGGTTGATGATCATGTCAAGATAGGAACAGGGCCTGCTGGAACCCCTGCAGAGCCCCGTGTCTGGTGTTATCTGGGCCCAAGCTGTTGCTCCCGCCATTCGCCCTTTCTCAGTTATTTAATTAAGTTTCCATAACTCCTGGAATAAATAGCTGTGAGAAAATAAAATTTTCAGTATCCATTTTCACCTCCACCCATGCAAAGCTGCTGGGTTATTGGGTGGGGGGGGGGCACTCTGGTTCTCCAGAAAACAAAAAGCCACATTAATCCAAATAATTTACCTCTGCCTACTCCCTCTGGCCTCTGAGAAGATTTTCAACCCTATCTGCATGGAAAAAACAGCTACAGGGCCTCCCCGGTGGCGCAGCGAGTTGAGCGCAGTGCTGTGAAGCTGTCCGCAGCCTCTGCAGCATGGGTTCGATCCTGGCTGGCCTGCGAGAATTCCATATGGTGCAGCAGACCTCTCCTGTTGCGCCCGCTGCTCTCCTCAGCAGTGTATTTCTGTCGTCTGCCTGTTCTGTTCCCGACTCTGTCTCTCACCCTCCCTTGCCTCTGGCCTGTACCCCAGCTCTTGTATAAAAATAAATAAATCTTAAAAAAAAAAGAAAGAAAGAAAGAAAAAACAGCTTCTTATATACCCAAAGAGAGTCCAGACAGCTGGGCACAACACCATGAGGAATGAGAGACATGCACTCTGGTGGAAGACGGAACAGCTGACATAACACGCACAGGGCCCTTAAAAGCCGACACACCTAAATGATGCCACAGATTCAATGACCATATCAGCAAAATCAGGTTAAAGAACGGTCACTTAAAGATGAAAGAAAAATCTCGATTCAGAAAGGACAAAGATGACTTCCGCTAACAGTCAGCCGGTGGGATAAAATGGCCACTCCATGAAAGGGAAGGGTTAGTTTGAAACAAAACTGCTTGAATTTTATTTAGAGGAATTTATGTGTATAACAATTTCAGTTTCAGATTCTACTGACTTAAGGTCAGCGGTGAGTAATTTAAGACTTGGGCCAAAGTTTGTCTCTTCCGAATAAACCACATCGAATACAGATAACTAATGTTAGGCCTTTATTATGGACTTAATTCATACTTACAGACTTATTTCTAGTTCTACACATTTCTCTCTGTTCCTGACATAGAGGCCCGAAGAGCCTTCACAAGGTGACATGGCAGGCTTATTTCCTTTGTTTCTAAATCTCTGCATGAAACACAGGGTGTTCATTTTTAAATGTCTTGTAATTCTTATGTTCTTATGGCTCTGATGGGTCTTGGCTTTCAATTAATCCAGCTTAGTGTTGACTGGGCATCACTAATGCCATCTAGGGCAATGTAAATATTCAGGCTCACATTCACCCAAAAATACTCATAAAGAAGAAATGTACAATGCACACTGCTATGGAAAATGACAGAGGTTCCTCAAAAATTAAAAATAGAACCACCACAGGATCCAGCGGTCCCACTTCTGGGTATACATCCAAAAGGATCTCAAAGAGGTATTTACATGCCTGTGTTCCTAGCAGCATTATTCACACTGGCCAGGAGGTGGACGTAATCTAATGTCCACCAACAGATGATTAGGTAAAGAAAATGCGATACTATGTCCACACCATGGAATTATTCAGCCTTAAAAAAAGAAGCCCTGTCACACACCATAACATGGACACTACCCTAAGTGAAATAAGCCAGTCCCGAAAAGACGAATCATTTATAATTCCACTTGTATGAGATACCTCAATTAGTCAAACTCATAGAAACAGAAAGTCAAACAGGACTTGCCAGGGAATGGGGGGAGGGAGAAAAGGAGAATTGTTCAATGGATGCAGTTTTAATTTTGTGAGATTAAAATGTTCAAAGAGTTGTTGCACAAGAATGTGAATGCCATCTCAGTCAATAATCATCTTAGGAAAAATTTGTCACTTGTCATGGAGTGTCTTGAACTGGGTAGTAAAAAATTCTTTTAAAAAAAAGATTTATCCATTTATGCACACAAGAACTGGGGTACAGGCCAGAGGTGCAGAGGGTGAGCAGATTCCCCAGAGACAGAGTGGGGAGCAGAACAGGCGGATCTACCGAAATACACCGCTGAGGGGAGCAGCGGGCGAGACGGGAGAGGTCTGCTGCACCATGTGGGCCACCAGGGAGGCCCCCAAGAATTCTTAATATAGTGTATCGTGTGCTCATGAAATGTGGATGAGCAGAAAGTAAAAAGGGCCGGAGAGCTGGTGGCTGGAGCAGGGTGCTTTTTTTCCTTCACTTTATGTGATCAATAAAAACAAATAAAGTTCTTAAATAAGTTTCAGATTTGGATGGGCTAGAGCTGGAGCTGGCCAACTGTTATTGTGAAGAACCAGACAATAAATATCTGTGGCTCTCGCCATCTCTGCTACAACTATTCGAGTCTGCCGTGAGAACACGACAGCAGCCAGAGACAACACATAAATAAATTAGTGTGGCTACATTTATAGGCACTGCAACGTGTTTCAATAAAAGTGTATCATGGACACTAAAATGCAGATCTCAAATACTTTTTCACTTGTCATGAAATAGTGCTATTCTTCTGATTTTCTTCAACCATTAAAAATTGTACAAAATATCTGTCTTAGCTTGGAGGCTACCCAAATGTAGGCCACAGGCCAGCTGACCTGTGCGCTATTGTTCTCTTACCCCTGACCTAGGTCAGCTGTCTTTTTGAAACTGGTCAATACCAAGAAGGGCTCTAAGAGTCCACAAAATAAAATCCGAGCCAAGGTTTAGTCCAGCATAGCCAGACTTTGTTATCTAATGGAATCTCTTCTCCCACTGCCACATTCCAGATCTTCCTGCTGTTTCATCATTCCAGAACATACCACAGTCAGATCACCATTTTCCTCTGCCTTCCCTTTCCCTAGTATTTCTACATAGGAAAAAGTCATTTGTGGCTTAAAGTACAGCTCCTAACCCATGTTTGTCGTGAATAACTCTGACGCACTTTCCTCCCAGTCAGAATGAATCACTCATGCCCTGGTGCACAGTCGTCTTTGTATACCTCACCTGTAACTTACATGTTTACACCACATGCCATCACATTTCTGTCTATATCCTAATCAGACGGTCTTCTCTGTGGAAACAGAAAACTGCCTCAGTTGTGGCTGTGTATTCCCTTAAAGACGATCCTGAACACAATGCCTCCGATAAAGATGTTCAGAAATATCTGTTGATGAATGGACTCACTGATGTATTCAGGCATATGATGAGAGGATCTTCATAACGAGCTAACACCTCTCTTTCTTTGAGTTCTGATGGGGAGGGCATGGGAAAGGTAACAATTTAAGAACTACCAGGGCCTCCCTGGTGGCGCAGGGGTTAAGTCTCAGTGCTATCAAACTATCGGCCACTGAGTTCGATCCCCAGGCAGGGAGATACCCGCGTGGTGCAGCAAACCTCTCCTGTCTTGCCCGCTGCTCCCCTCAGCAGTGTATTTCAGTCAATCTGCCTGTTCTGCTCCCCACTCTGTCTCTGGTGAATCCTCTCAGCCCCTGCACCTCTGGCCTGTGCCCAGTTCTTGTATGCATACACAAATAAATCTAAAAAAAAAAAAAAAAAGGAACTACCAACTGTTTGGGGACTGCTTGCACCGTGAGCCTAACTCACACTGGGCAGAGCTTCCACAGCTTATGATGAGCCCAAAGTCATATCACAAGGGATTGTTCCCTAGAGTCCTGGCATGAAGGGCTTTCAGCGACCTGAGAAACCGAACTCCACGAATGCCCATACAATGAGAAGGTGGAGCTCAGAGATGCCAGAAACCCCCAGAGCACCAGGGCTGAGCTCGCTTAATTCCACTTAGTTGAACTCTGGTTTCATTTCTAGTGAGTAAATGGTAGAAGCAGAATTCTGGGGCAAAGTAGGGGTGCACCTAAACTGTAGAAGGGGACTAGAGTGTTTCTCCAAGTGTGATTCCATTCTCCATTTCCACAGCAATGCAGGGAGAATGATTTCCCCAGGGCTGCATAGCACCCAGTATGGGCAGTGCCTGTAACTTAGCAGCCCTGGCAGGATCGGACTCCCCTAAAATCAGACCTGAGGTTCCAGGGAGCTCCTGGAACATGCCGTCGGCACCTTCCTGATGGCTAGAGATGTGAAAGACATTTGTATGTGCCTACGGGCATATGTCACCTGTGAGTTGTCTGTTCAAGCCTTTTGCCCACTTTTTATCAAACATCATGCTCAATGTTGAGCCAGAAGAGATTGGGAGCCTGCCCTGTTGTAAAAAGAGCCTTGCAAATAGTTTTTTTAGAACATTTGACCAGAACAAATTTATTTTCACTCAGTATTTCATTAATGCCGCACCCACATGGACGATTTGTGCCCCACATCATATTGCTAACTGGTGATATAACTTATACTTCTTTGCTCACTAAACTGACTTGTACTTTCAACTTGCTGCTGAAAGACTCAATTTCTGCCACAAATTTCTACAAAAGGCCACCATATTCCAATTTAACATATGAAAATAGATGTGGAGCAAATTGAATTTCTCATATTGTCCTCAGGCCTGTTGACCAAAAGCTATTTGATTCAAAAAGCCCTTCCTAGGTAGATGGGTCAGTGTTTATTTTCATGGATTTTTGCTGTTGTAAATCAAATCAACCAACCAACAAGCCTTTATTGAGTGCTCTAAGTCATCTCTGTAAGGCATTTTCATACATTACATATTAAATTCCAGTTCACAAATCCAATTCCTCTTTTTTGACCTAAGTTTTATTTGCTTTCTTTTGACAGCCCGTATTAAAGCTTTTCATCATTTTTAGCAGCCAGATATCCAATTGAGAAAGCAGACGATTTCCCTGAAACTTGACATCATCATAATTCCAGTACAAGTAACAATAACAATGATAATAAAACCTTAAATTTTCATAATTCATAGCATGTGCGTACAATTCAACTATAGCTTACTCTATTCCGTAGGGTAGAAATTACCTTTCTGTTTCATTGACAAGGAAATAGGTTCAAGAAGTGAAGAAACTCATCTGAAGTCATGCAGCTGTTGACTAGGAAGGAGAGAGTCGGAACCTTTGTCTCATACAAGACCCCTCACTACATCGCGAAGATTTTCCAATGGTGAAGTCTACTCCAAAATTAGACACGATATAGACAAAGTAATTTCTGCTAAGTGCTGCTATGAATCAGGTAGTCTCAGAATTCAGCATCTTTTCCAGCCAAGGTGAAAGTATTTTAATGACACAGTCTCATGATTTAAAAAGAAAAGCACAAAGAAGATATTAAAAATTAGTTGAAATCATACCACAGTTAATTATTTGAATGAACTGCTTGTTCTAAATTTCCCCTTCACTGTGTCTCTTATGGTCTACGTTTTTTCTCTCTCTCTCTCAGACACACACACACACACACACACACACACCCTATATGGAACTGACGGAATCATGTGCCCACATATCGTCACTGCCCAGGGTCCTCCACCAGTCTTATCAAAGGTTCTGAGGAGCACCTTGCATGTACTGGGGAGAACAGTGCACCCCAGCACCCCTGTTCAAAGGCCAGCCTGCTGTCTCCACGCTGAGGAGTGTCGGGGGCTGGTTCCTGGCTCTGCTGGGCACTGCAATCCTTGCCAGGTGGCTGCTACTGCTTCCTCACTCTACCTTTCTCAAGGGAACACTATTATCTCATCATCGTCTTCACCACAAGTGAGGGATACACCCTCTTCCGTATCTCTCATCAGCTTTGCGCAAACCACGTCATGCCTTTTCACAAGAGTTTCCTGGAAAGCTGGCAATAAGTGAAAGAAAGTTTAAAAACACCCCAGTTTGACAGCACTACCCAAATGAAGACCCATCTTCAGGGTCCCTAGGAGGGGAGTTCTCAGCCTTACTCCCACGTGCCACATGACATCACTTCCCCCGCCCCCACAGCAGCTCATGGGGCCGAATGTGTCTTCCTGACCCCAGGTCCTAAGAAATAAAAGAGTTCCTTGCTCCACCACAGTAGGCAGCTGACCAGGCCTCAGTTCCTATGCCACACTGTTTTTCTCAAATTTTACTGATTTCCTGGTTTTTTACATAACTATATAACTCTGGGAAATACAGCTTCACACCTCCACATGTAAACATGCCTCAGTCACCCTCCACCAAAGCTCCAAATTAATCTCTTCCCTGGATGATCAAGAGGGAGAAGGACATGCTAGGTACAGCATGACCTAGGTACAGATGCCTCTTCAATGACAAAGGTGTGGTCCAACAGGGCTAAGGTGACACATACTAATGGAAAATCTATTAGGTATTAAGCATGAGAACACGAACACAGCCATTGGTTGCCCACTGGAGCCTAAGCAACCCATCCCGCCCCGCTGGAAAGCAGCTTTCTGCACTCAAGGCAACCAATCAGATGGAGCCTGCCTCTAAAGGCCCTGGAGAACTGTGCTCAAGACTTGCCTTATCTGGTCTATTCCTCCTTCCTGCCCTGTATCTCACGCTTTCAATTTCTATTCAGAGAGATGCACTGAACTTACATAGCTCTCCTTTTATTTGCAAACAGCAAAATCAGTTACAGAACCACTTTGATTTTTTTCACCATTTATCTCATAAGTAAGATTTCCAAAGCCCCCTTCCTCGGTCTTAAATAAAACCATACCTGGAAGAAAAAAGACTTTAACAGCCCATTTGTCTTGATTCAACAAATTTCTCTTTTTAACACTTCCTAACTAGGAATTAAAAATTATATATCCTATATACATAATTATTTGAATAGAATCATACTATATTATTTTTATTCAATAATATGTCATGAACATCTTTCTATATCAATAAATACAGATTTATAATATCCTTCCTAAAGGCTGAAAAATACAACTTATATTGGAATCTGAGAACATTAGTGCTCCCCCCAAATGAGGAGTTTTGTTTAAAAAAGTGAAAGAAGAGACAATGAGAGGTGCTGCCTGAATTTCTTTTATGTACTTTATCTGTCAGATGCAGGGAGATGCAGGTTATACTCGACACTATTACTCCATTTCTCGCAAAACATTAGTGTCATATTTCTTAATGTTATGTTAAGTGGGATATAATGGCTTCTGACAGCTACATCTTCATTGTGGATTTTACCCTCATTGTTTTAAAGTGACCTTTTTTGTCCTACTGAAGGCTTTTTAATCTCTAATTAAGTTCTTGTTTGCTTTGTATTTGCCTAATACATTTCCCACATTCTTTTAATCATCCCGATTCTTTTGTAGAAGCTCTTCTCTTGCATTCAGCATATATAGGTATTTGTTATAGCTCTTTCTTCCACACAGAATGCAATTTTATCTTTTTTTTTTAAGATTTATTTATTTATACAAGAACCGAGGTACAGGCCAGATGCGCGGGAGGGAGAGAGGATTCACCAGAGACAGAGTGGGGAACAGAACAGGCAGATTGACCGAAGTACACTGCTGAGGGGAGCAGCGGGCGAGACAGGAGAGGTCTGCCACGCCATGTGGGTTTCTCCTGGCCGGCCAGGATTGAACCCGCGCTGCAGAGGCTGCGGACAGCTTCACAATGTGGCGCTCAATGGCCTGCGCCACCAGGGAGGCCCTATCTTTTTTTTTTTTTTTTTTAGACAAGCTTGCCCACTCTTATGGAAGCACTAACTAGAGTAATCAGGTAAGACAAAGAAATGAAGCATACAAATGGAGAAGGAAGAAGTAAAATTGTCACTATTTGCTGACAATGTGATCTTACATATAGAAAATGCCAAAGAATCCACTGGGGGAAAAAAAAAACTGTTGGAATTAATCACTGATTTTATTAAAGTTCAGGTTACAAAATCATCTTAAAAAATCAGTGGCATTCCTTTATGCTAATGATAAAGCATCAGAAAAAAAAGGAGTAAACTAGCCCATTCACTATAGCATCAAAAACAATAGGAATACATTTAGCCAAGGAAGTGAAAGACCTGCACAATGAAAATGACAAGACCTTGCTGAAAGAAACCAAAAAAGACACAAACAAATGGAAAGAATCCTGTGTTCATGGATCAGAATAATTATTAGTGTTAAAACGGCCATCCTAACAGAGCCGTCTACAGATTCAATACCAAAGACACTCTTCATATAAACAGAAAAAACAATCCTAAAATGTGTGTGGAACCACAAAAGAGCACAGATAGCCAACACAATGCTGAGAAAAAAGAACAACGTGGAGGTGTCACACTTCCTGAAGCTGTCCTACCAAGCCCTGTAGTAATCAAAACCAGCACAAAAATAGACACACAGAACAATAGAACAAAATAGTGTGTCCAAAATTAAACCCAGCATATGAGGTCAACTAATATTCAACAGGGAGCCAAGACCACCCGATGGGGGAAGGACAGTCTTTTAGAGAGAAAACTAAAGGAACACCAGACCACTAGTTCACAGCATGCGCAAAAATTGAAATGGATGGAAGACATAAGCCTAAGACCTGATACCATAAAACTCCAAGAAGAAAAGAGAGAAGCAGCTCATCAGTACTGGTCTTGACAATGATTTGTTTTCGATATGATGCCAAAAGCACAAACAAAAGCAAAATTCAACAAATGGCACTTCGTCGAACTCTGCTGAGTGAAAGAAACAACTAACAGAAAGAAGTGGCAACCTAAAGAGTGGGAAAAAAATTTGTAAACTATATATTGGATAAGGGGCTAAAATGCTCTTTTTAAAATACCCATCTCAAAGCTTTATCTCTGAATATACAAATTTATTCTCCTCCACTTAACACTAAAACTATACTTGATTATAAATAATCTTTTTATGGTATTCATTTTTAAATAAATAGTACTACAATGAATATTGTTTTCTATAACTCTGTGCCTACATCCCAATAATGTCTTTAAGGTTCATCACTGGGAAATGAATTTCTAGCTTTTTGACATACATTTCCAATCGGTCCTCGGGAAGGATTGATAAATTGAATTCCCAACATTTATTTTGTAAGTGACTATTTAACTATACCCTGACCAATATCAAGTAGTATGTTTTAGGGAAAAAAGTCACATTTTCCTCATTAATGCATATACACTGCATTTATAGAGCTTAACCACTTGTGCTGTGCCTGTTGTTTGCCCTTTGTATTTCTTGTTTTCTGATTCTCATTTCTCGCATCCACATTTTTATAAGGATTTTATGTGCCATTGATTTCTTTCTTTGACATCTTCAGTCTTCAAAGGTAAAGCACATCCAGATTGCATGTTGCAAGAAAACCTTGAGTATTTTACTTCATAATCTAAAGAAGGAAAAGATGGCAATCAATTTTTCAACAGCAACTTCTCCCATTCTCTTCCAGAGCCAGAGGCACATTACCATGAAAATTGTGTTGTCTTTATGAAAGCAAATTGTGTGTTCCATCAGTGGACGCAAGGGAGAAGCTAATTAGCTTACACTAGAAAGCAACTATATTTAATCTTCTTGGATAAAATTATATGAACTAAACTCAATCAGTTCAGATTTGCTCAGCAGATTCCCTGTGAAGTTTTTAATCATATAAGAAGTTTGTTCTTGCTAATCTTTATTTGAAAAGGATCCCAATACAGATAGGGATTGACCTGTGAGGTGAAATCCTATGCCTCCAGGCAGGAAAGATATTAAAAATTATTTCAGGACTAGTCAGGCATGGGAGCCGACCAAGCAAATGCAGGCTAGCTCTAAGCATTCCCAGTCACGTGGCCGTGCAGCAGCTGGAAGAAAAGGTCTACCCATGAGAAGACTTCTCTCATAGAATGAGACGCTTCCAGAAGCCTTTCCCTGTGGATTCCCCAGTCCCCATTGATCTCTGGATTTTGTCTTGGTGCCCAGAGTTCCTGCTGGTCAAGCTAAAACATAGTCAGGCAGGGGACCTCTCATCAGGACCAAAGTCTTGATATGAGGAACATACTGGAAAACCAGTATCTGCTGAAAACAGCAGGCAGACATTATGGCCAGATTAGTCGCAGAAAGTTAAGTGTAAATAGGAACTAGAGATAGGATGTTTCAGCAGCAGCAACAATGGAGGCACCAGGCAAGAGCCCTTACTCACTCCCCCTAGCTTGTGCCAGACATTCATGCATCCCCACTCTGCATGCCCACCGGACATGTTCCTCCACAGACTTGCCCACCTTCCCTGGATCTGACGCCCATAAATGTGAGACTGCCCTGGGAAAGGGGCTGCATCTCTAGAGGTGCAAGCTCCTCCAGGTCTCTCTCTCTACCTGGACTTTATTGTCTTTCCTCCGCCCCGTGCCACTCCCAATTCTGCCACCCCCATGAGGCGACATTTAGCTCCTCTCTCTATATTCCAATCCTGTGATTCTTCTCCACTGCAGTTGCTATTCTACTATCAGTTTAAAACCCCTGGAATGACTAGAATTTGTGGGGAAGAAATCAAAAGGGGTAGAAATAGAAGAAATAATTTCAGGCAAAGATGTGAATTCACTCATTATCTATAATTGAGTATCTATTAAGTGTATAATAACCATAAAAGTTTTTAGACATCAATATCTAGAGACTGGAGAACCAACTGAAAATTCAAGAATTAGAGGTTCTGTTTAGAGGCCCATTGTGGTTAACTACTTGAGAGTTGGCTGAGAACCCATATCCATAAAAATGAATGGCTTCCTCTGTGATTAAAAATAAGAATTTTTTTGGAATATCAAAAACTGGAAAAAACCTAAAATTGAAAACAAACTAGTAATATATTAAATTAATAATATAATCAGATAAAATTATTTTAAGTGTCTCTAAAACATAACACTTAGGCTTTGTATCTGTAGAGCATGCATTATAAGGGGAAAAAGGTAAAAAAAATCTTACATTTCATTCAGTAGTTTTATGGCAATACTGTGTTATTTTGAAACGATTTTTGTATATTAAAGAAGTAATAAATGATAGGATCCAAAATGGTTTGGTTTTATACTTAAGAGTCTTAAGTATAAAACCAAATCCATACTTAGGCTGTAAAATCACAATAAACTCACTGTGGGTGTGTATATTCTAAGACTGTCTGCTGATAGCACCTGGAAATAATGTTACGCCAGAAACGATGATTCCTAAATGCCATAAATACTAAAAAGAAGCAGGGCTCCTTAGAGAAACAGCTGTTTCTAGATATGGAAATGCTAGAGGAACATGGAACGCCTGTTGAGTCAGAAAGCAAGGAAGCACTCGAAGACAAATGGGATGAGTCAAAAGAAACTAGCCCCAAGGAGTTCCTGCTGAACAAATTTGGGACTATTTAGGAATCACAGTATAAGGAGAGTGTATATTTGAAGAATGCAAACCAATTTTTACAATATTATAATCAAAATTAGCTGGCAAGTTTATAATCCTCTGCTGCAATAAATGAAAATCACATGCCTTCCTCCAAAATATGACTATCATTGACTGAAGTGTATTAACTATGTCAAAATCCAGGAGTCTCTAAGAACAAAACAATAAGATGCTCATTTGCCATCACTGGAGAGGATTATTATACCTACTTATTACCCTGGAATTTGTAGTGAATAAAGAGAAACATTTAGCTTGACTTGCAAAAGGGATTATATTTCAGAGTAACCAAATTGGCACAACTGGTGAGAGCTGTCAAAGCAGAATGCCAGCTGATAATGCAGAACGAAAGACAAAATTGGAAAACCACAAATCAGTCGCCTCTTATATAGTCCTTCATCAGAGCGAGGATTATCTTCAGAGGCTGAAATTACTAGGTAAATTGTGGATGGGAATTGGATAACCACAGGAGAGCAAAGACTCGCCACAAAGACTACAAACTGCCTGCTCTGGGGGTGTAACTTTACAAGGGAGGGACGGGGCAGTCACCACTTTAACCCAGTGTTCAATCAGCATTTTTGAATAATAATGAGACAATCAGGCCTATGAGTCCCAGAGGTGTGGGGTAAGAAATACACACCGTCACATAAGAAGAATTCCTTCCAATAAGAGTGAAACATGGATTAAAAACAAGCTGGAGAGGTGTGGCTTCTGGCTTACAAGAAAATGCAGGGCACAGGACAAGTAAAATAACCCGAAGAAGTAACAACTGAACAAGTCCAGGAAGTGAAACTATTGCTTGAAGCAGAGCACCAGGCTGGGTTATTCAAAGGGTCTGGACCAACAATCTTCACACAGCGCACATGGGATTCCCGGGCAGAAGGTTCTGTAATAGGATGTGCGCACAGCAGAAAGCATCATGGGTGGCAGTACCAAAGAGGGACTCCCACTCATGAGTGGTCCTAAAGCAGACGGAGTCTGGGTTTCCTGGATCAGACAAGTCAGTGGTGGACAAGCATTGCGTGCTTGGATGCTACCGCCCATGGCGCCTAGCGGGCCAGTGGCAAGTGCAGGCCGTGTGCAGCGCCACCTGCTGGAGAGAAGGAGAGTCGCCAAGCCCAGCTAGCAGCTCAGCCAGGTTCAGCGGACAACTCTGCTTGTCCCTACAGGGGGATAATTCCCTGTGGTGACCTCCGGCCTGCTCTCTTCAGCAGGGAAACGGGAGTGCGGGCGGCGGGGAGAGGGAGGAGAGAGATGGACTGCTAGTTTCTAAATTCATGTGCAAGGAGCTTGAAAGTCACCAATCCACTGTAACAAGGAAAAAGCTAAACAGACTGAAAAAATCAACACCACTTCTTAAATCTGTGAGAGAGAAGGTCACAGGGCAAACTGCTGCCCCCGAATTGGACAGAATAACAAGTGACGACAGAGAATCACAGCTTAGCAGAGCTGAAACCTCGGTGGGAAGCAGCGTCTGGGCGGGAGAACCAACCAAAACTGTGATTGACCAATTGCTGGAAGTTCAGCATGGACAAAAACCAGGGTGAAAAACTCCCACGGGTCCCAGTCATGGAAGGGCCCCCATGTGAGTTGTAACTCTAGGAGCTGGATCAAGGTCGCACAGTAAGTATCAGAGGCAAATCCTCTGTTGCTTCTCACAGAGGGACGGAAGAAGGAGCCACTTTGAAGCTACTGTTTTTCTTAGCAACAGTGGAATCCATTTAACCAGAGCCTAAATGAGCAGGGGGACGGAATGCCCAACTCCAGCCCGCTCTAGCCATCCTGGCCCACCTAAGGGGTAAGGAGAAATCGAGAAGCACTTGCAAAATTCGTGGTCCAGAGGCCCAGGGCCCAGGACTGAAAACCCAAGACCCAGTCATAGGGCTAACATACTAAGGACTCTAGTGGACAGACATTCTGCACGAGCAGATGGGCAGTGCACACAAGAGAGATGAAAACCCTGAGAAAGAACCAAAAAAGAAATGCTAGAGATAAAAAAAAAAAACCCACCATAACAGAAATGCAGACTGCCTCTGATGGGCTTATTCAAAGTGCAGACGCAGCTGAGAGATGATCCCCAGCAACTTAAGGATGAGTTGTCACGGAGTCCGTAAGTTACTTTAAAATACTTTGGGCAAAATAGATGAAGCAAGTATAGGGAAAAAAAAGAGATGATGGATGTTCATTATAGCTCTATTTACTTGAAAAATTGCTGTACATATTCCAATAAATGTTTAATGAGTTAAATCCAACCTGCTGCTTTAACTATATATTTTAATTAAATATATACCTAATATATTTTAATTAAATTTATAGTTAATTAAATATAAATATATATAAAAGAATAGTTTCCTATATTATCATTTTCTACCAAGTACTAAATGATTGCAAGGAAGCTGAAGGCTTTAATTAAAATAATTAACATGTCAGGAGAAGTCTAAGCGGGACGGGACCTGAATTAATAAATGTGCTAATTGATAGCCATGCTGAGAACCTTAGTTCATTTGGATTTAACTGTGGCATACATTATCTCTAATAGGAGATTTAATATTTGTACAACACTTTGTTTTAAAACATTATCAAAATATTGGAACGTAAATATCCCTTCCATCTTAGACCCTCTCAGTCATCCCAAGAAAAACATCAGCAGTAATTCTTCCCAAGAATTTTTCTATACAGATTCACAGCTCTATTACTATTCTTATCACTATCCACCTTGCTTTTTCATTTTTCGTTTTTGTTTTGTTTAGTTTTTAGCTTTTTATTTTAATATTTTTAGCTTCAGTTTTTAGTTTTTCACTTTTAGTTCTGACTTTTTATTAGGGAGAATTTCAAACATTCAAGTGGCAAAAGAGCAGCGTAATGCAACCCCACGGACCCATCGGTCAGGTGTCATGAGCTTCAACTCAGGGCCAGTATCACCTCGTCTATACTGGTCTTCCTTTCTACAGATGAACAACTATTAATTTTCATAATTCATAAATTACTATGAAGTAAACCCTAAACACCACACTGTTTCACCCACAAAGCTTCTGCTTCTTTGAAATATAGAGGCTCCTCTTTATAACATTACCATCATTACCAAATCTAAAAAAATAACAATTAGTATCATCAAAATATCCAGCCAGGGTTCCCATATTCCCAAATGGCTCACAAACACACTTTTTAAACTGATGTGTTGTAAGGATTCAAACAAGGTCCATATATTGCTGAAATGTCTCTTAGATCCATTAAATCTATATGCTGTTTTAAATAATGATGCTTCATAGAGATTATTCCAATGACCTGCTCTTTTTTTTTCTTTTTTTGACTGTGTAGTTTGCCGTTATACAAGTATCCCATCATGTATTTTATCTAGTCCCCAGTGATGGATGTTTAGACTTTTCTCAGCCGTTCCCTGTTATAAATCACATGGCAAAAAAATGGGCTCAAATATGTGGTTATGTGCATGTATGCAGGCAAATATATAAGACAAGTTCCTATGCAAGTGATTGTTGGGTTAAATGGGACTTTGTAATGTTGAGCAAAACTAACAGTCTTCCAAAGAGATTGGCCTGAGATTGGCCAATTGTTTCCCCATTACCTGCACCAAACACCGGATACTGTAAAATTGTGTGCCGACAGAATGGGTGAAAAATGGTAACTGATGATTGTTTTATCTTCATTTTCTTAACTAGAGGCAAAACCATTTATCCCTTTATATATTTATAAGACATTTGTATACAAACAAATGGAAAGATATCTTGTGTTCATGGATCAGAATAATTATTATTGTTAAAATGGCCATTTGTAGCTTGAAAGTGAAATAACTCAGAAAGTGAAAAACTGGATGGTCTCATTCATTTGTGATCTAAATAACCAATGAAAAGAAACTGGCAAAACACAACAACAAATTAACTCTAGAAAAAAATACAGTGAGGGGCCTCCCTGGTGGCGCAAGAGGTTGAGCAACGCACCATGAAATAATCGCAGCCTCTGCAGCACGAGTTGGATCTCCGACTGGCCAGGGAGCAACCCACATGGCACAGCAGACCTCTCCTGACACGCCCGTTGCTCCCCTCAGCAGTGTGTTTCAGTCAGTCTGCCTGTTCTGTTCCCCACTCTGTCTCTGGTGAATCTTCTCACCTCGCATCTCTGGCCTGTACCCCAGCTCTTGTGTGTATAAATAAATAAATCTTTAAAAATTATTTTAAAAAATACAGTCAAAGACAGTTTAAAGAGAGAATTGTACTTGAAGTCCTAAAAATCATGGGGTAGCTAAGATGTGACTTGGCAAAGAAGGAAGGGCCACTGAGGGAAAAGGACTAACATCCAGGGAATTATGACTCACTGGCTTCCTTAGGAGTGATGACCCCGGACTTTCTTTTCCATCCTTAACAGATGTAACCAGTAATCAGCTTGCCAAGAAGCCTCTAGAATCACCTCCTTCCCTGAAACACAAATTCTAGGCATATTTAGCCATATCTAGACATGGGATACTGTCAATGGTTAAAAGTAGAGCTAATAAAATGTAAAATGAATCCTGTTTTGAGGTTTTCAAATGAAAATGAGAACCTTCACGTCGAACCCACTCAATAAATACAGTCTAAAAGTTGAAATAAAATTAGCATGTTAATTTCCTTCATGATGCAATCAGTCTTATCAATTACAGTGACAGCAGCCTGAGCACCTTGTGAAGAATTGCCAATAAAAATACTAAAATAAGCTTGGCACAAGATGGGAGTATCATGACATCTGTTTTCAGAATTACTCTGCTGTAATTGTTGGATCTCATTATAGTTGGTAAAAATTGTATTCTTTCACCTGGGATAAGTGCCTGCGATTTTAAATAGCATCACTTCAGAAATGACGAGTGTGAATCCTTGCTAATTATGCCATTGTGCCGTGCTTGCCATAAAGAGAGGAACTCTGCCAATGATTTGTATCAGGGAAGAGGTTTATGGCTGTGGACAGCCAAGCACCTCCCATCAAACTGCCTTAGAGAGGCAACAGGACCAGAAGGAGGGTGAGCTTCAAGGAGCCAGTGGTGCTATTAGGGACTTGAGTTCTTTCTGTTTCTTCCCTCAGAGGATTTGAATTTGCAAAAAAAAAAAGATGAAATAGTTTCTTCTCAAGTCTAGAGGTTGGCTTCATCCTAAACCATGCTCCCCTTGGATGTCGACGCTGCATTGGATATTAAGCAGCCACTTCACAGCATGAACTTTCATGGCATTTCAACTAGAACATCTAGGGCTTTTTGGTTTTTTGCAGGAACAGCTATTAAATCAACCCTTTCTCATCTCAAGAGGTAGATGACACAGCGCCAAAATCATGGTGCTTGCATAGATGGAGCTGGAAGGGATTATGCTCAGTGAAATAAGTCAGAAGGAAAGAGAAAAACATCGGGTAGTTTCAGTTATGGGAGGAATATAGGGAAAACAAACAAGGGATCAAGAGAAAAAAAAAAAGACAAAATACTAGCAGGCAAGCTACAGACCTGAGACATTCAGCGGGGGAGCAGGAGAGAGAGGGGCCAAAATGGGACTAGGGTGATGGTTCACGGGGGTCTCGGTGAGGGGAATTTTATGGGGACTACACCTGAGAGGAGAATGAATGATGATGTAAAAAGTGTACACCCACCCACACACACACACACAGACAGCACCTGCAGGCTAAGGAGATGTGAGGCCTACAGCAGGGGAGAGGAGGGAAGAGCACGAGGGACCTCGGGGAAGGGGTGAAGGTTCTCAGGTGAGGGGGCCACGGGACAAGGACGGGGACTACACTTGAAGGGAGAACCCAAGTAGTGTCCAAAAATGAGTAACAATGTAAGAGAATAAAAAATGTAATCAATTAAAATACACAGACATCTACATATCTATGTACAGATGGTCTGCGTGTGTGTGTGTATGTACGTCGGATATTAAAAAAGCAATCATGGTGCTTGCTCAGCCTCTGGCTCTTGCCACTTACCAAGCCGAGACGAGTCACTGTCCTCTCCAGGCCTCCGCTTCCCCCCCGCCCCCCCCCCCCCCCCCCGCCCAGAACAGGACCTGCTTAACGCCTAGGGTTCTTGGGAAGCTCAGCTGAGACGACACGTGGCAGACATAGACTTGGCGCCCGCGTACGCAGGGTGTCATTTCTAGGCTTCCAATTCGATTCCATTGGTCTGTGCGCTCTGACCATTTTTCTAGTGAACAGGTGACTGATTCTCATTTATCGCCTTATACATTTGACGAGATCAGAGGAATCTAGATTGAGTCTCCCAGACACATCTTTCTTTTCCTGGTCAACTAATTTACTATTTGACCATTCTAAGATGTGTCCAGAGAAGCCATGGCCCATGTAATGACCCGCACCATTCACAAACTCTTTTTGCCATTTCTATTGATCCCAAAGACGCGAATTCACTGTGATTCCCAAAACATGACCTTCTGGAAAGGGCAAAGCTATGGAGACAGTAAAAAGATCGGGGGTTGCCAGGGGTTCAGAGACGTGCTTGAGTTCGAGGGGCAAGAGGAGTCACTGAGCCCCAGCGGGTGGGGGGGGTCAGCACAGGCCTTGGCTTGTGGATGAAGCAACAACTCCAGCTCCTCTTGGTTTCCGATCTTGAGAAATGAGGGCAGGAAGGCACGGATTCTGGACAGGCTGCACACACAGACCTGTGGGAGTACAGGAGTGCGGGCAGATGTCCTTCCCTGAAAATCAGAGAGGCCTGACATTGGGGAGGGGGTGAAGAAGTGGGGGAGAGCCCGTGGAGTGCTTTTTGGTTTTCTCATTCAGCAAGGGTGAAGGAGCCTTCTGAATGTTGACACCAAGGTTAGAATTTAAACATATTGCACCGGCAGAAAATACAAGTCTCACCAGACCAATTTATAGTATCGAATCAGAGCAATAATCTTTAATGCACGTTAAATATTAATGTCTAATTTTGCCAAGGCCTTCTGCCCAAGTTTCATTGCTGAAGAAACTACCCATCTTTTCAAGTCCACAGGGACAATGAAAATACAGTGTGTTGAATGCTGCGAGAAGGTTCCATGTAAAGGACAGGAAGAAAAAAAACTGTGATGCATTAGAGATGTTAAAATAGACATATGACTTTTATATATACCGTATACCTAAACGGAGATCGAGGATGGATTTTACATTTTGTATAAATGGCTTTAACATATATTGCAATTTTAAATAAACCTTTTAAAGAACAGTTGTAGGCGCACAGAAAAATTCAGTGTCAGTAGCGATTTCCCATATTTCCACTGTCCCCCACATGCACTGCCTTGCTCCTTACCAACATCCCTCTCCAGAGAGCACATCTGTTACAACTAACACACTGACACACCACAACCACCCCGGCCCGCAATTTACAGTGGGAGCCACTCTCGGTGCCATACTTTCTAGGGGTTTGGACAACTGTATAATGGCGTCTCCACTACTATAGTATCAGAGGGTATTGTCACTACCCTAAAAATCCACAGTGTTCTCTGCCTCTTCATCCTTCTCTTCCCACTAGCTCCTGGCAACTACTGACATTTTTATTGCTCCACAGATTTGCCTTTTCCAGAACCTCATACCGCCTTTTCAGAAGAGATTCTTTCACTTAGGCGTATGCAGCCAAGGTTTTTCTGTCTTTTCACAGCTTAATAGCTCATTTCTCTTTAGCACTGAGTAAAATCCATTGTCTGAATGGACCACAATTTATCCAGTCACTCACTGAAGGCCATCTTAACTGCTGCCCTGTTTTGGCAATTACCAGTAAAGTTGGTGGACACACCTGTGTACAGGTGTGGGCGGGACATGCTTTCAACTTCTTCGGAGAAATACCAAGGAGACCAACTGCTCAACCATATGGAAAGAGCCTGTTCAGTTTTGTAAGAAACGACCAAACTGTTTTCCAAAGTGCCTGGTCCATTCTGCATTCCCATCAGGAATGAATGAGAATTCCTGTTGCTCCACATCCTCCTCAGCATCCGGTGGTGTCAATGTTCTGGATCTGGGCCGTCCTGATAGGGGTGGGATGGCATCTATCACTGCTACCTGAATGAAACCTGATGTGGCGGAGGCTTTGATCAAAACATATTTCAGCATAGAGAGGACATGGGAATCATGGCAAGGGCCAGGTCATGATAAAGAAGAGGTCAGAACTGAAGGACTGAAATTGCCTTGGAAGAGGGGTTAAGAGTCATGGAGAGGATGAGGGTGGAAGTGGACACGGGCTGGAGTCAAACCTGTTCCCTAGGCTCATCACGACATTGCAGGGGGTCCAGACGGAGGATGTGGGTGGGGGTTGGGATGAAATGAATGGCCCCCCGAGGTTCTAGAGGAAAAACAGAAAAGGCTTAGGACGATGCTTTTTCTTCCAACAAGCCCTCCCTGAAGGCCCATGCCTGGGGGACGCTAGGTCTCCTTCCACTGAGCTTCCCAGAACCCCACTTCTGTTTCCGAGGTCATTCTCCCCCCATTCAGCTTCAGCGTAGGGAGGAGCAGAGCGCAAGAGAGAGGCACAGAACGGGAGTAAGAATTCCCGCTCATCCGCTCTAATATCTCCGGCAAATTGCTTCACTTTCCTATTGAATTTCTGTTCTATGTAAAAGGGGTTATTGGTTTTTTTTTACCTTATACCATAAAGTTGGTTTGAGATTGAAATGTGATCGTGCTATAAAAGGGATATAAAATAATAAACAATTGTGTTTTGCTGTTACTGCTTTTATGTCTATCGCTGACCTCCCCCAACAGACACATGTTCATGTGCATATGCACGCACGGGCGCACGTGCGCGCACACACACACACACACACAGATACATCACAAGGAAGAGAACAGCTTGAGATAAGAATAACTGATGTGAACTGAGGGTTCAAGGCCAAACTTACATCGATGACTATGGGTAAGTCATAGTTGCTTGAGCCTTGATTAATAATAACTAGCATTTCCTAGGTGGGATTAAGGGTAACATTTTCTAAATAGAACAACAGTTCCTCCTGTTCTGCGTGTTTTACCTTATTTTATCTCTACAACTTCCCTATAGGGCAGCACTGCTATTATTCTCTTTTCACACACGAGGACACGGAGGCACAGAGAAAGCAACATACTCAAGCCTGCACAGCTACCAAGCGGCAGAGGCAGGACGTACCCTTAACTACTGTGGGTCCCTCGCAGCACTCAGTTTTGCTTCTACCCTGCAGAGTCGTTTGCATGAGGGTGTTTCACTTTTAAAAAAAAAATGTATCATGTGCCTTCTTCATTTTCCTATTAACTGTCTTTGATACTCTGGCAACAAAGTACAATTATCTCATTAATTCCTCTGGCCTAATCTTCCCATCAGTATTTCAGGGCTAGACAAACCCTCCCAAGACCTGCTATGAGTCATCCCTCCCTATTTCAAATGACTCGGTGCCTGGTGACTTCAGCTCTTTCTCCAGGGAGCACAGAGCCTCATTTCATAGCCCAGTAATTCTTTAAATGAAAGTCATTTCTAAACGAGCCTCTCAATTTCCTTTATCACTTGTTTGTGGTCACCCATTTTATTTGGCCCTTCCGATGTGTTCTTAAACACAGTCACACATGACCTCAACCAGCAGCCCTCCATCCTGTTCATCCAGGCACCTCTCAATCCGTGCTCTAAAACTAAAGGTACATAGAAAAAGCAAACTTGACGTTAATGAATATTTCAGTCAATGAATATTTATTTTTCATGCTCTGTCACATGCATAAAATACATTGGATTCTGAGACCTTGCCAAGCTCTTTAAAAAGTAAATCTTGAGTCTCTCTCCTGTGCACACGTATGTACACACACACACGTACGTACACACACACATACACACACACACACACACAAGCGCGCTCGTTTTAAATTTGTTCACCCTCATCAGAGACCAGTGAAAGATTTTTTTAAAACTCAACAATCACTTTTGACTTTTCACCCCAGTGTTGCCTCCTGGCGTCAGCCATGATGGAACCACAGGACGACGTACCCAGAAGCCTTCCTCCTGGGCCGGTGTAGAGCTGCAAATCTATTTGTAAAGAGCCTATCTTCTAATTGGGCACACTTTCAAGAGTAAGAAGCAGTTCAAATGTGTCTAACATTCATTTCAAAAACAATGCTTAGATACCATCCAACATAGTAGTTCTCAACCTGGGGTGAAGTGGCACCCCAGGAGCAAGTACCAAAGCTCCCCTCCTAAGTTATTCATTCTGGAAATAAAGCATGGATGCATCAGGTTAGAAAGACAAACCAGCGCGAAACCTCAAGTACCAGCAAAATCAGTAATCCACAGTCCACTGGCAGGGGTGGGGGTGTGATAGTCTAAAATTCTTCATTTTTAAAAACAAATAAGCCACCTGAGGAAAGCAAGCCAAATTTCTCCTTATGATTTAATTTCCTGTTCTCAGAATTTCAAGTTTCTGAGACTTAGTGTCATCTGATCTTGCCTTTGCCTTAGTTTTGTTTTCCTATGAGAGACAATGCGCTACCGGGCCCCTTGAGTTTCTAAATGAGAGTCTAATGTTCTGACCTATGACGGCGTCAACTGCACCTCCAGATGAGATTCAAATCTGAGTAATTAGAGAGGGGCTATGCTGGAAAGGCTGCGTGTTCTTCGTATCCATCTAAAAATATTCTATTTTTTCTCCTCAATCTCCTTTCCACAATGAGTCATCACTGGAAGAAAATGGCATCCCCTCCGTTACTCGTGGCCACGGTCCCCTGAAGTCAGTTTAATGGCCCTTTGTTGCTTGGCCTACTGCCACCAAGGACTGTTGGCTCACCCCAAAATCAATCCTCTCGGCTGCTCTCTAATTTTCATTTAGTAAATTCAGAATATTATGAAGAACTCTTCTAACCCCATCTGGGATGATGTCCAGGAGCCACTCTGCCTAAACAAAGTCATTGATTTTAATGGAACAAACAAGAGAGCCCATTTGTGTTGTGCGGTACCCTGACAAAGATAGAAAAACGCTATGACTCATTTGCCCTAAATTCTACCCTTAATTATCATAACAACTCTACAACCAAAGCACGCTTTCAAAAAATGTAAATTAGATCATGTCATTCCCAGGTTAAACCTCTTCCATACCTTTTCCTTTACTGCCAGGAAAGTCTCCCAGATCTGCTAGACAGCCTGTGAAACTGACTCCTCTCTACTCCCCACCTCTCCAGTGTCAGAGCACTCCCTGTCCATGAGATGCCACACTCTCCTCTTCTGCGTCTCCTTAGAACTCTTCCCTCTTCCTTGCAGGCCTCCCACACCTGCCTCCTCCTTTTGCCTAGCAACCCCTTCTTACTGTTCGGATCTTGGCTTTAATTTATTTCCTCCAGGAAATCTTGTCTGCTTGCATTCTATCTGCTGAAAATTGCACTGGCCAAAGGCAGTCATATGGCCAAGTTCAAAGTCAAAGGTAAGGCTATCTACTGTGTCAAGACTGAGGCAAGAGTATGGTAGTAGGGAAGCTCATTCTTTCGTTGCCATTCCACCGAGAGTCACTCTAATGGAGTCATGAAAAGCAAGAGGTTAGGAGTAGGTGCTTAAGCTATCCTGAGCAAGAGGCAGCCACACACCTGAAAAGGGAACCGACCAGAGGCCAGCTGGAGCCAACCCTGACCATCTCAACTGACCATAAGCAAAGCTGACAAAAAATGAACTACATCCGGGCAAGCCCATGCCGTGACCCTGGCCAGAACCAGACCAGTTCACAACCACAAAAGTGTCTCAACACCCTGCTCTCATCAGCCCGGGTGGCTGCCGCGTCGTTACCAGTCACCACTCAAGCCCTGCTTTCATCCTCCTGCCTCCTAGGGAATCATCAAGACACTCGACCACCAACTTGTCCCAGCTCCTTGTTACCAAGCACCCTAGAAAAGGCCCTCATTCTCCTAAGAGGATTTCTTGATTTTGTTTCCCTATGAAAGATTATGTGCTCTCAGTGGTCTTGAGTTTCTAAATGAGAGATTCTAATGTTCTGACATACGACAGCGTCAACTGCACCTCCAGATGAGGTCCTCCTTGAGTCCTCCTTAGAGGGTTTAGCACAAGCCAAAGCCCTCTCGGAAGCCCGCCTACATCCCTTACCCTCAGACGCCTGTGGTTCTTCTGGGGTGGTATTTCTTGTGGCAAGAAAATAACCCTAACTTTGAGTACAGGCGTGCTCGTGGGGTAGTTATTCAGGGGACTCCAGGCCTTTTGTCAACACATTGCTATTCAAAATGCTAAGTGCTCTGGTGGGGGCCTGGTTGGAAACACTGAGCTTCAAGCACAACTCAGCAGCATAAAGGAGACTTAAATGATATCACCAAGTGAATTTCGGATTTAGCCACTGTAGGCACTGCGGTAGCTACTGGACACATGCAGGAAGCATGATTCCTGTCTATAACTTCTGAACATAACAGTCAGTGAGTGATGTATTCAGAGTGACTGGATTGATTCTCCCATGCGTGCATGGTCTCCAACAAGATAAAGGTTCTAGAGGTTAAAATGGGTCCGTGCCCCCCACATTAGCTACTTATCAGGCTCAAACCTGCAAACGTCAGCAAAATCAGTGCTCACAAGGACCCAGAGACTCATTCTTTAGAGCTAGTGTGCCCCAAATTCCTAGTTCATGCACCTTCATATTTTTCCCAGTGTTTTTTTTTTTCTTTCTCACATGGCATTGCTTTCATTTGCAGTCACTGACGAGTGGAAATGAGCAGTAAATTCTCACTTCTACCAGTTTTTCAGATGCCATCAACACGGGGCACTGTCGGGTTACTGGAAGACACACACACCCCGCAGACACGTCATTAATCATAAATTATCTGCAACGGGTTTATTTTCTCAAAATAAATTATTTTTTTAAATGGATATGCATCCAGCATCAGTTTGAATACTTTCCCAGATAAGAAATGATAAATACTATTGAAATAGTTCCCCAGATAGCCAACTTTTTCAGCCTATTCTAAGCTCACCAGTTCTGTAAAGGAAGTTGACTGTGTTTTCACTCAAATGAGGAAGGGGGTGGGTGAGTAATTTTCAAATATTGATTATGCCTTTAGGAATGTTACTGTAGAAGTCTGAGTTCCAGTTTTCTCATTTGGCTTTTCTTTCTTCCTTCCTTAATTAAAAAGAAAACTATGCAAATGCCGTGATTGCCAGGACTGTATGCAAAGTCTCTCTCTAGGCACATGGTCAGTTTGTATTTCCCCACCCCCTGGGGTTCAGACTGACCATGTGACTTGCTTTGGCCAATGAAATTCAAAGAGCAATGTTGGTTCCTTCCAGAAGAAAGGCTTGACACTGCCACTGAGAGACCCATATGAACGTGTTCCTCTTGCCATGGCAACCAGTGTAGGTTTCATCAGCCTCAGTCGTAGGATGAAAAGACTTGAGCAGAGCCTACAAGCCAACTCATGATGAGAAATAAACATTTAACTGAGTCACAGAGCTGTTTTAGGGCAGTTTATCCTCACTACAATATAACCAAACCATAAAAGGGGTAGGCATTTTTAGTGTTTAAAAAAAAAAAAAAGCTTGTTCAAACAATATGAACATTTATAAAATGGTTCTGTCCGCTAGTCACATGTGACTATTCAAATAAAAAGTTAAATGAAAGTAAAGATTCAGCCACAGCAGTCACATTTCAAGAACTCAACAGTTACATGTCACAAGTGGCTGCTGAACATCTCCTCATTACAGAAAGTTCTAGTGGGGAGCTCTAAGGAATGAAACAACAAAGTACCCCATTATTACCCATAACCCTTTAAATGATAACAGATCATTCCAGTCCTTATCTGTGCTGTATTACTTTTTCTATGGCTTTACATGATCAGCATAAATCCGTCTACATATGTGCAGACACAGAGCGTTGCAGAATTTTTAATTCAACTAACAAAATGTCCTGGAGATAATCCCATATGAGTAAGTATAGATACCCATGATTCTTACTTCATGGTCGAATATTATCACATTTCAGAAATTTTCATAATTTATTCTTTCTGCTGGTGGTCATTTAAGTAGTTTCTAGAAGAAACAGAAGAAACCACTTTTAGCATATTGCTATGGAGCCTTCCATTTCTTTGGTTAGGTCTTTTATTTTTTTTTTTAACTTGGACACAACACAGGTATTGCATTTTGGCTTGGAGATTATTTTACGGTGTGTATGTTCTCCTGTCTAGTGTAATATTTTCATAATTTTGATTTTACATTTAGCTCTTGAATAGAACTGAAATCTATCTTAGTAAGTAGATATAAAAACTATAATGGTGAAGATGAAGAATCTAAAATATTGGCTTCTATATAGATAGCAAATTACATCAATTTCATTTTCTAACTAGTCCATCTCGGTCTAGTAAATTCTCTTAGAATTTAAAGAGATAATCATCTCCTTACAAATGAGGAGGTAGCTGATTCTGAATTCCCTTTTCTGTTTTATTCATCCATGTCTATTAGTTTTAAGAACTATAGGTTCTATTTGAAATACTGTGGCTTCACAGGATTCTTATTAAATATTTTGTTTCTGATATGGCAAATTATCCTCACAATTCCCTTTTAAAATTCTTTTGGTTCTTTTAAAATGCGTTTTCCCTTTTATGTTAGAATCCCTTTTTTGTTAGAATCCGGAGTTGGAAAGCACTGAACTTATAAATGAATTTGACAAAAACCTATAACTTTACAACATGACCTAACTACATTTTTCAGATATTATTTAATATCCTTCAGTAGAGATTTCTTTTAATTTTCTTCATTTTGCATCTTACACATTATATTAGGTTGGTCTTATTTTGTTCTTTTATATATATTTGTTATAGTCGGTGGTTTTGTGACTATAATGTTTTTTAAATCATTTTGAAACTCGTTATTGCTAGCATAAGAAGGCTATGTAAGTATTTATTTTTATTTTGTATCTCTTTAATTATATGAGGGTCATTAATAGTCTTAGTAATTTCCCCAAGAAATCTTTTGGATTCTCAAAGCAGAAAATCAGTATTAACTTCAGGCAAAGGCTCTTTTCTCTCTACTTTTCAATGTTTAAGCCTCTTGTGTCTTTTCCCTGTTCCAATTTTGGCAGAAGGTGGTGAAAATGGGTATTTTGTACTCTCTCTGGATTTAATAAAAATGCTTCTTACATTTCTCAGTTGAGCACAGAAGAGATGAGTCTTAAATTTATCAAGTGATTTTTCATTATGCATGAGGTAATTACTAAGTTCCTTTAATCTGTTGTGTCATAAACAGCATATGTAAATGTCCAAATTTCAAATCGTCCTTACATTCCTTGAATAAACCCTACTCGTTATATAATATTGATTCAGTACACTGCTAGATTCCAAATGCCAAATTAACTTAGGACTTCTGTGTATGAGCTCAAGGTGAAGTTGGTAAAATGTTCACGGGGGGAAGGAAGGGAATAGATTTCTGCTGTTTTTTTGTTTTTGTTTTTGTTTTATCAGTATAATACTCAAAAAGTGAGTTTGGAAGCTTTTCATATTGTTATATGAAATAGTTTACAAAGCATGAAAGAAAGCTACCTGACCTTAAAGGTTTTGGGGAAATTATTTAAAATATGGCATTTGAATATAAGATTATCTATTTATGTCTCATAGACTATCTGGAAGGGCTTTTAAAAAATCAGATTTCGGGCCTCCCCTGGTGGCGCAACAGTTGAGTGCTTCTGCAGCGCTGGTTCGATCCCCAGCCGCCGGCAAGGGTCCCACATGGTGCGCAGACCTCTCCTGCCACATCCCCTCAGCAGTATATTTCGTGTATTTCATCAGTCTGCCTATTCTGTTCCCCGCTCTGGCTCTGGTGAATTCTCTCACCCTCCCGCGCTTCTGACTGTACCCATTGCTTTTATAAATAAATAATCTTTTTTAAAAAAAAATCAGATTTGCATCCTATTAATCAACTCTATGAATTTTTAGAAAAAATACCATTGATGTCTGCTTTAGCTTTACCTTTACTTCTACCCCTTTTTAGATTATTCTGTACTTTTATTGAGTTTAGATTTCAAAGCCAATTTCATTCTTTCTGTCGCTCTAAGAAATGCATTTATTACTGTTTTTCTCCAAGCACTTTTTCGGCAGTACCCCCACCTTGATGAACCTTATAACTTGCTTTATTTTCTTCTTTACTACAAAAGTAATTTGGCGGGGGGGGCCAGTGGCGCAGCGGTTGAGCGCTGGGTTGCAAAGCTTTCTGCAGCTTCTGCAATGCCAGTTCAATCCCCAGGCACCAGCAAGGGTCCCATATGGCACGCCGACCTCTCCTGCCACCTGCTGCTCCCCTCAGCAGTGTCCTTCGGTCCTTCTGCCTGCTCTGCTCCCCGCTCTGGCTCTGGTGAATTCTCTCACCCTCCCGTGCTTCTGACTGTACTCAGTGCTTGTATAAATAAATAAATAAATCTTGAAAAAAAAGAGTAATTTGGGTTATTTTGGCTTTTCACTTCTTATTAATTTTTAATTCTGTTACATTGTGATCAGAGAAAATGTCCTGTGGTTTCTGCTTTGGAGAATTTGCTATCATATATGTTTGGGAAAAATATTAGCTATAGTTCGCTGGTTATGAAAATGTATTAAGCTACGCTTCATAACTGCAACTAGAACTAGTCATCATTTCTCTATTCTGCTACTTTATACTTTTAATTTTTTAACAAAAGTATGTTTAAAATCATAGTATTTTTCATATTCAAAGGCAATCAGTATCTAAAGCCTCTTCCTGAACAAGAAACAGGAACCGAAATCTCTCTTCCTTCTCTCCCTTTGATCTCTTCTAACATCGAGGCTTTTAGATCCTGAAATCTGTTCTCACCATTACTCTCATTTCACATTCGCATCTGTGATGAGGTACAATTAGCAACAGCTTTTTGTTTTTTCTTTGTCCATTTTTGGTTACCATTGATATGCATGCCACATCATTCTCCTCTTAGCTTACATCTCCTGTTGCCATATGGCTTTTTTTTTTTAAGATGTATTTTATTTATTTATATACACAAGAGGTGGGGTGCAGGCCAGAGGTGCAGTGGGGCGGATGTGTGAGAGGATTCACCAGAGACAGAGTGGGGAGCAGAACAGGCAGATCGACTGAAATACACTGCTGTGAGGAGCAGTGGGGAGACAGGAGAGGTCTGCTGTGCCATATGTGAGTTAGCTCCCTGGACGGGGATCAAACTCAGGCCACAGTGGCTGGCAATAGCTTGATAGTGCTGAGACTTAACCTCTATGCCACCAGCGAGGCCCTCTTCCACAATTTCTTGATCCAGTCATCCACTGATGGGCCTTTAGGATGCCTCCAGGTCTCTGACAGAGTGAATAACGTTACTGCCAACACAGGGAAGCACAAGTCTTCTCATGCTAATGTTTTCATGTTCTTTGGGTGAATACCCAGGAGGGATATTGCTGGATCATACAGGATTTCCAATTTTAGTTCTTTAGGGAGGTGCCACACCATTTTCCATATAAGCTGTACCAATTTACATTCCCATCAACAGCAAATCAATGTTCCTTTTTTTCCACATCCTCACCAACATTTATGTTGCAGTCTCTTTAATATGGGCTAATCTCTCAGGGGTGAGCTTTGATTTGGATGTCTCTCATAATAAGTGATGCTTAACGTTTTTTCATGTGCCTGTGAGACAGCTGTATGTCTTCGTTGGCGAAGTGTCTATTTAAGTCTTTCGCCCATTTTTTTTGGTTTGTTTTCTTTTGTTGTTGTTGGACTATATGAGTTATTTATGTATTTTGGAAATGAGCCTCTTCTTGGACAAGTGTTGTGCAGATATCTTCTTCCATTTCACAGGTTTTCCTTTTTGTTTTTGTGGTGTTTTCCCTGCTGTACAAATATTTTTAATGTGATGTCGTTCCACTAGTTTATTTTTGTATTTGTTTTCCTTGCCATTGGAGTTGGGTCTCCAAATATATTTCTGAGGTTGACGGCCAGGAGTGTACCACCTGCTTTCTTTCATGTGTTTTAAGGTTTCAGGTTTTATATCCAAGACTTAAATCCTTTTAGAATTAACAAAATCTTGACAAATCGAATCCAGCAATATATTAATAGAATCAGTTATCATGACCAAGTGGGATTCTTTCCGGTGATACAAGGTTGGTTCAACCTATGTAAATCAATCAATACCATTCATATCAACAAACAGAAAAAGAAAAATCATACAATCATTTCAAAAGATACTGAAAAGCATCTGAAAGGATTCAATGCCCATTTGTGACAAAAACTCGCAATAAATTAGTACTAAAAGGAAACATAGCTCAACATTAAAAGGGTGATATATAACAAACCCACAGCCAACATCATATTCAATAGTGAAAAACTGAATGCATGTCCCTAAGATCAGCAAGAAGACAAGGATGCCCATTCTCACCACTACTGCTTGTCACTGGAAGGCCTCACCAGAGCAATTAGGCAAGAAAAGGACCAAGAAGGATCCACATTGGAAAAAAAAAGAAGCAAAGCTATCACGATTTGCAGATGATCTGATAATATACACAGAAAATCCAAAAGAATCTACCAAAAACTATTAGAAATAATAACATAGCAAAGTGTCAATACAAAAAAAAAATTGGCTTTGTTTTCACATGCGAGCAATGAATTAAGAAACAAGAGACTGAGAATCCCATTTACGATTGTACCAGAAAGGATGACACGCCTGGGAGTAAAGTTAGCAAAAGAGGTGAAGGACCCTTATACCGAACACTATAGACACTGTCAGAAGAAATAAAGGATGACACCAAGAAATGGAAAGAGAGCCTGCGTTCGCTGGCTGGGAGAATAAACATTGCTCGAATGTCCATGTTACCTAAAGCAATTTACAGATTCAGCACAATACCTATCAAAATCCCACCGACATTTTCCAAGGAAATAGAACAATTATAAAGTGTGTAAAGAACCTCAAAAATCCCTGAATAGGTAAAGCAATCCTGAGAGAAAAGAAGAAAAATAGGGCCCTCATGCTCCCTGACTTCCAACTCTGCTCCGCAGCGATAGCAGTAGTCACGACAGTACGGTATGGGCAGAAAAGCAGAAACACAGACCAACAGAAGAGAACAGACCAGAACAGAGAGCCCAGAACAGAGAGCCCAGAAATAAAGTGACACAAGCATGGACGGTTAATCTAGGACAAAGGAGCCAAAACGACACTCTGGAGAAAAGAAAGTCTCTTCAACAAATGGCGTTAGGAAACTTGGCCAACCACATGCAAAAAAAATTAATTCAAAATGGATTGAAGCTCTGGATATAAGCTCTACCAGCCACCTTGAACACGCTCCTTCCTCTGCCGTTCCGACTGCCCTGAAGGAGAGGTAGAGGTTGCTGCGTTCAGCCGAGTGGCGGCGGGGGAGCGGCCAAGATTCTTGCACGCCTCCCAGAAGAGTTAGAATGAAAGCTGCCTATGGAAATTCAAATTTTCCAGGAGTCAGATTCTAAAAAGCCAACTAAACAAGTGAAATTCATTTTAATAGCGCATTATCGTATTTAGCACAGTATGTCCAAAAGGCTCTCGCTTTCCCGTGCACTCAGGGTAAAAAAGCGTCCAGGCGCTGCTCGGTTTTCCAGCCTCCACGAGGCCTGTGAAATCGCTGTGCCCTTTACCTCTGCAGCACAACTCAGCATGAACCCGCCCCACGGCCAGCGCTCTGGGGCCACACTGTGCTAGGAGCTGTGGTATCGGGCGGCCCAGCTTCAAGCCGTGCTGCTTTCAAAAGCAAAAACTCGCCAGCTCTGACAGAGAGGGTCCTGCGTGGGTGGTTTTTTCCATCCCAGTTTGACATGAGGAAGCCTGGCTCTTCTGGAAATAATTTGATGGCTATTTTTTGCTGACTGCATATACATAGCAAATGCCCCCTCGGTCCTCAGCCTCATTATGTAGCACAGCACAGCTCCTCCTCCAGCCAAAAGTCAGAAAGGCCTTCTTAAAGCCAACTGGCAATCCAGCCACAAGACAGACTAAACACTTCCCCCACTTGATGCCGGCTGCCTGTGTATTTCCACACCCGCCTGACCTCCTTCTCCGGGCAAATACCTGGCCCCAGGCAAGCCTTCAGACAAGGCTTTTTTTTTTTTTTTTCAGTCACTCTTGGGATAGCACTGGAGATGGGGTGAGCATCCGATAGCTTTCCTTTATTCAGCCCCCAAGGGTGTTGCAAGAAGGAAGTAACACATACACACACAACACAGTAATGTATTTTAAATCTCTGAAGCATCCACCGTTTCATGTTCTCTCCTGCCAGCATTTCCACCACAATTAATCTCTCAGGCCCTTCATGGAAGCTTCATGGAAGCTCCCTGGAGCCCTCATAACTCTGGCAGTATCAACCTCTTAGAGACTGGAGTTTTAAATAATTAAGGATCCTCTCCCTCAAGGGTGCAAGTAACAGGTGACAGGTAGGCCCTGGGGACTGCACAGCAGCAGCTGGGGAGTCCAACTCGCAGCCTGGCTCACATGAAGACGGCAGAGGATAGCCGCTCCAAGGCCAGTCAGGAGCCCTTGGGATCCACCTGGCACAGCTCGACTGACTGAAGAGTCATGTGATGTTGGGCAAGTCACTTCACCTCTTCCCCTGTGTCCTCCAACTCAATATGAGGTGACAGTGCCTGCTCCACGCGCTGAGGAAGAATTCACTCTACTGCCCCAAGAAATGTAGCTGAAAAAAGTATTTTTTAAAGAGTTTACCTCGTATCTTTTCCAGCTTTACTGAGGTAGAGCTGACGGATGAAACTATATATATTTAACCTGTACATTGCGATGACCTGACATATGTACACTTTGTAAAATGATGATCACAATTGGGTTAATTAACACATCCATCTCCTGACAGTTACCAGTGTGCGTGTGTGTGTAACTGGAGCCTGCAACACTCAGCCCGCGCCTCCCCGGAAGCTGCCACTCTACTCTCCTTTTTCTACAAACTCAGATTTTTTTTTTTAGATTTATTTATTTATTTATACATGCACTGGGTACAGTCAGAAGCACGGGAGGGTGAGAGAATTCACCAGAGCCAGAGTGGGGAGCAGAGCAGGCAGAAGGACCGAAGTACACTGCTGAGGGGAGCAGCGGGCGGCAGGAGAGGTCTGCGTGCCATGTGGGACCCTCGCCAGTGGCCGGGGATCAAATCAGCGCTGCAGAGGCTGAGGGCAGCTTCGCAGCTGAGCACTCAACTGCTGCGCCTCTGGGGAGGCCCCAGTTTTGTTTTTTTTTAAGCGTCCACATGGAGGTGAAATCAACCAGTATTTGTATTTGCCTGGCTAATTCCACTTAAGAGAAAGTCTTTTTGTTTTGTTTTGTTTTGGTTTCAAACTTTTTTCCATGTACTGAGGTAACACTACTGGACCACCATGCATGATTTTGGGGAATACGTACATCTCCTGAGGCGGATGTCACCCCAAGCACCCACAGTCCTTCTGTCCTAATGTTGACACGACAGCAATTCATTCCAAGGGCGTTCCTGAGGCCTCCTCAACCCCACACAGGCCTCCCTCAAACTTTTCAAGCTGCAGCATCAATAACCACCAGGTGCCTTCTGCACAGGGAGTGTCTGTTTCCTTTGGGACGACTTCAGGTCACGGGCGGGGGTGCGCGGCCTGTAAGGCAGCCTGCTCGGGAAGGTGTGCTGGCGTGACACCCGCGGGCCCAGGGCAGGCCCTGCTGTCCGTCCCCACTCCCTGCCCTTCACCGCCACCCCTCGGGCCTCCAGCGGCAGCCTCTCCCATCAGCCCGGGCGCCTCCCCTCCCGACGCACCAGCTCCCGAAGCCAGCCCACCCCCTCTGCTCTCCGCCGGACCTGGCTGGCCATCAGCACTCTGGGGCCCTGGGGGGACTTTGCGCCCCTCATGGACACGCTGCTATTAATCTCAGCAAAGCCAAGGAGGCCCCTTCTTACACGGCGCTGGGACCCAAAACGCGGCCGGAGAATCAGCAAAACTTCATCTCTTTGGCTTCAGTTAAATGTATGCAGCAAATGAGCAAACACCGGCATGAGGCATCTGACGTCACTCCGTCCTACACGGTGTTCCTGGTTTTCTGTGGCCCCCCCAGAATCTCCAAATAGTCAGTGCCGTTAGCCACGACAGTGCCTGTGGCCCACAAGCAGATTCTTAGAGCCCAGCGACGGGACTGACCTAAGACGCCGGAGGACAAGCAGGCTCCTCAAAACAGCCCCCCCCACCCCCAGAAATCAGGCCTGGCGAGCTGAGAAGCGCGGCCACATGCTCCATCTCCCGGCCACGGCCACTGGTGGCAGTGTCCCCGCCTTCCACAGGGCCAGGCTCACCCCGGCCGTCTTTGTGACCTCATCTTTGCTCTCCTGTCCAGCTCCTTGCTCATGTCATGACTCATCTGACCAACATCTGGGAGCGGCCCTGATCCCCCCATTTCTCAAAATAGTCTTCCCGGCCGCCCTGTGTCAGCATCATGCAGACGGCTGGGTGACACGCCTCACCCTGGGCTGCCCCCGGCTCTGGATCAAAGCCCGTCGTGCGATGGGCTCAGCACATGAATCTCTGGCAGGGGAGCCCTGGGGTACTCAGGCGACCGTGTGCCCCACCCACGAGGAACCCCGGGACCATGGAATTCCTGGCTGCTCCCTTTCTCCTACAGAATTCCCGTCCCACGTCAACCAGGTCTACACGACGCCTGGTCCCTCCTGGCACGCCTCACACAAGGCGGCACTGGCTGCCCACCCAGACACACCGGCCATTTTCAGGCCCGTCAGGAACACTTGCTTCACCACATAACGTTTCAAAGCCGTGTGAACAGATGGGGCACGTTATCCCCCAGGCGCAGCTCCCCAAGTGTCTCCACGGGGTGCCCTCCCCCCAACCTGCCAGAGCGGGTATGGAGGACAGAGGCCGCACCCACATATCCCTTCCCATCTCAGTCACCATTTCACTGCTCGTCTCGGCCATGGCCACGGCTGACCTCAGGGAACGCTGGGAAGTGGTCTAGCCTCGCGCAGAGGGCAGAGGATTTGGAAAGTGACCCACCTCTGCTTTGAAAGCGCACTCAAAGAAATGGGCTTTTTCTTCTGACGCGTCCAGCAGCAGCCGCCAGAAGTCTGTCCACTGAAGGGGCCACCAAACACTTGAGAAGACCCTGCAAATGGGTGCCACTGCGGGGTGCACATGCCTGGTCCCTGCCATGGGAGAGTCGTGAGTGGATCTCTTGGATCCGTTGTCTCTCCCCCCCAACCTGCTGCAGGCTACCGGGCCGGGCTGGGATCCAGAGGTGAGGCGCAGCCACAGCGTGAAGCTCAGGACCAGAAATCTCCGGGGTCCCCCACGTGCCTTGAAAAGACTTCTGACCGTCGGAACAGACTATTCTCCTTAGGGGAGCACTCGGGTGAGGCCTAGAGATACCAGAGCAGCCCCAAAGCCCAGGCCTCGAGAGTGGTGACAAAATGAGCAGAACTAGTAACCCTGATGACTTGAAACTCACTATGTGGGCCCCTTCCCTCTGGGCCTGTGAAAGGGCTGGTGGAGAACGAGATCTTGGACCCAGCGATTTTAAAGAGAGAGACGCCTGCCCCGGGGACTCTCCACCAAGAGGTGGGCAGCTGGAGACCATGAGGAAGGCACCAGGGCGCCGCTGCTGGGTGACACAAGAAACCAGATCCTCGGGGAAGAGCCTGTTTATATTTTCACTGGCCTCAAAGAGATGCTACTGCTCCATTTTGGCAAGACACAGGGAATAAACAGGCTTTATTTAAACCCCAGCTGCAGTGCACATGTGTACAGATTAACAAACCACGCTCCACGGGAGCTGCTGCCAGAAACACAGAAACAGCAGAATATAATTAAACCCTCAGACGCATAAATCTGCCTTGCCAGCTACTTAATTTCTTGGTCAACCTCTTGTTCAAGGCCTAATAGTCTTTGGCCACAGAAATGTAGGAGACAAAGGAGGTATCTCCGCCCCCACCCCTATCATAGCAACGCGCATGTGCACACAAGTCTCTCGCTTATGCAGCACCTCCAGAACAAGGCTCTTGCAAACTGAAATCAGAGAAGTGGAGACGTTTTATCTTCTTCATCGCCTTTGTCATCACCAGCGCCACCAGAGTCCACATCATCTCCATTTCGTACACACACTGGTCCTCGAAGATGCTTGCTAGAAGTGTTGTCCCCCTTAGTCCCCACTTCACCTTCAAATTTCAAAATCATACCCATATTTAAAGTTCCACTAAAACTTTCCTGATTCAGTCAACCCAATCACCTCTCGCGGAGCTTTTGCCATGATACGGTGACCTGCTTATTTCATTGTGCCTTTAATTCCTCTTCTGCAATAAGATAAAGGGCGACTGAAGAACAGGTAGCAGGATGGGAAGGATGGATGGATGGAGACAGGTGGAGAGAAAGAGACAGAGCTACAGAAAGGGAGAGGGCTAGTATAATCTTACAATTACCTATTTGGGTCCTGGAGCTACCCTGAGTTCCAATCTCAGCTCCTCTACTGACTTGCTGCGAGACTTGGCTCTGGTGACTCGGCCATTCAGTCTCAGTTCCCTCATCTGTTCGAGGCCCCACGTAACACTCTCTTGCAACGGCAGGATCTGGAGTAAATCAATGAGTGCACATAGGGTGCTGAGAGTGGCACCTGCTGCAGTAAGCACTTGATCAGTATCAGCTGCTTCCCTTTGCACACACATGAACAGTGAGTGGAAAACAAAGCCTACACACTTGCTTTCCCCACACCCCAGCCTGGAAGCAGAGCAAGGAGTCGCTCACACATGCGCGTTCAAACACACCCACGAGGCTGTGGCCCCCTGAAGTGGGGACGACATCCTGTCCATCTTTTTATAGCCATCCCAGCGTGTCCTACTGAAAAGAAAGGCCACCAGCGTTTCTTGAGAATTGATGAATGACTGTCAGGAGAACTCACGGCGGGCCTCAAGAGTGCCAGTGCGAAGTCAAAACTGTCAACTCTTCTCACTTTCCTTCCTGAGGAATGACACTAAAGACAGCCTAGAAAGTACGTGGGACTTGTGGAAATCAATGCCTTTTACTCTAAACATTGTGTAAAAATGACCAACGACGTAAAATAAATATAAATAAATATTTTTAAAACAGAAAGTGGCTGAGGGAACGGATCTTAAATGTTCTCACCACGCACACAGGACATCAGGGGCGGTGATGTGGTGAACCAACCCTAGAGAGGCGAGCCATCTGCAACGCACATGCGCATCACATCACCGCAGGACACGCCTTCAATGGACTCCATGTTATATGTCAATTATAACTCAATAAAATGGGGGGGAAATGTCCTCTTTCCCACCGAAGCCTTTCCCTCTGCCCCAGGGCTGCAGGCCCAGCTCGGGACCTCCTCATTTCTCAGGACTGAAGGCCACCATCTCCTAGTCTCTTCACCTCTGGTTTTTTATTCCCGCCTTCTCCTCTGCCAATCAACCACCCGACACCCGGCCGCTGAAAGGATTGTTCTGCCACACAAATCAGATCCTGGGTCTCCTCAGCATGCGGCTCCATTGATAACAGAGCCCACATTCCTGAGCATGCCATGGCCACTCGCGGGCCCACTGCCCTCGCTTCTCGGGTTAACAGCATCAGAGAAAACAGACGGAGCTGGGTCTTTCAACACGGCGCTGACCAAGCAAAAGTGAAAGTAACATCGGGAACCGGATGGACTATGGAGTTGTTCGGACCAACTTTGTCACCTAACTGAGCGGCCAAGAATTTCTTTTTTAATTTGCACATAGCAGCAATACACTTTTTTACTTGTTGATGCCCCGATTTATTTTTTTTTAATTGCATCATTTTCTTTTTGCGGGAACATTGGTTTACAACACTGTATGATTTAGGGGTGTAGGGTCACACCTCTACTTTCTTCCAAAGATGTATTCCAGAATACGCGACGCTCATGAAGCAGACACAGCACCCACTGTGACCTGGTGGGACGTAAAGGTCAGCGGTAAAGTGATCCTCTAATTCACACTTTCAGGGGGGCTCTCGGGCATGCGTGCATGGGTGCACACACATACACAGGCGGAGCCTTAAACATCTGTTAACACGTTCCTGAGGCAAGACTTGGTCCTCGCCTGCTTTTCTAGCCTCATCTTCTACCCTTCCCCAACATGTTACAATGCCAAGCCAATTTCTTTTTTTCTCAATGGAACATACTGTTTCAAACGCCCCCCTCCAAGGTATGGTGCAATGCTGTCCCCAATAACTGCATGACTTTTTTCCTCCTCGCTGACGCCTTTACATTCATTAAAAGTCCAGCTCAAGGCCGCCCCTCTCTATACATCATCATTCCTAAACACATTGGTTCAATGACCAGATTCTGCTGCAGCTGTTTGTGTATCTTTCTCTCCTACTCGACTGAGAACTCCGTGAGTGGGGTGTCATTTGTCCCTGCCTTCCCAGTGCCAGAGAGTGTGGCAGGCATACAAATAATGCTCCTTGATGAATAAGTCAGTCAGGCCCCTCCTCCCCCATGCTGGAGTATCACACACAAAAGAGCCAACTGAACGGAAACATGGTGGCTGCTCAGCAAAGGCTCTGATAAAGCGATCAGAAGGGTCGTGCTTACAATGAGAGCCAACTCTCTTCTGATGACCATTTGACAGCCAGACCTTCCACACAACTGTGCTAAGATGCTTCAGAAACGGATCATGTCAGTGCTAATATAAACAGTTGGTGCTCTAAAATGAGGAGAAATTGTTTGAATTACAGTGATTGCCTCATTCCTGTGAATTCCCTCGGCAGCAACACAATCTGTTTCCCCAAAAGGGGCTGCTGAAAAGCATCCCACATTGCAAGGCTATGCTTGATATGATGAATAAATTCGCTCCGAAACATCTGTTAGGGTACAGCCTCGACAGGGTGACAATGATTTCTTAAAGGGAAGTGAATTGCATGGAAGTACTTCTGTTACCTAAATTCTGTCTAACATTTGAAAACCTCATGGTCTCCCCCAAAGAATACACAGCAACAGGAAGGGGAAGGAGGGAGGCAGACAAAGGTTGACATTTCCTGAGTGCCAGATATTGGTGCTCAAGGCATGATTTCACCGCATTCTCACAACTACTGGTGACTTCCTGAATATGCTGTTCTCTCGTTATTTGACATACCCTCTCCATATAGCTAAACGGTGCTGACCTCACCCTCTAAGCCAGGTCTGGTGCCATCTCTTCCAGGATTCCCTCTCCAGGCACCTGGCGGCACACACTGCGCATCCTGTGCGTACCTCTATCCCATGCAACGCGCAGTTGTCCAAGCCTGATCGTCCCCTCTTAGTGGACAGGCGGAGCCTTCAACATGCAGTCCCTGTCATTGTACCCCCAGCAACTGACATGGGAGCTCTTCCTGAGTTTGAGCTTGGAAATGTTTATCGAATGCATATACACATCTGCCTTGGGTGCTCTTAGCCAGAAGTCACGTGTTCCCTTCAATAGCTCTGTGCAGGCTAATTTCGTGGGTCAACAGGACTGGGTGGCAGGGGGAATGCATAGGGATGACAGGGAACTGATTCAACATTATTCTGAGTGTGTCTGTGAGGGTATTTCTGGATGAGATTAATGGTTGAATAGGTAGTGTGAGGAAAGCAGACTGCCCTCCCTAATGTGGGTGAGCCTCACACAATCAGTTAAAGGCCTGACTAGAACAAAATGGCTGACTCTTCTAGCACGCAAGACAGAACTTCTCCTGCTTCACTGCCTGAAAGCTGGGACATCAATTTTTTTCCCTCTTCATCTGAACTTGAGCTGCAATATCCCCTCCTCCTCCATCTCAGGTCTGTGTGATGTTGGGCTGGAACTACAGCATCCATTCTTCTGGGTCTCTGGCTTGCTGACTGGCTCCACACTCACATGAGCCAATGGTATACCTACACATCTCCCAGCCATTCTATATGTCTGGTGAACCCTGGACTCTTCCAGCTGCGTTTTTAAATCAGAGTACATCTTTAATTGTAACCTCAGAGTTTTACCACCTTCACAGATTACAAATTAGGATTGTTAGCTAAAATACTCTGCCAAAATCTCTGGGCAAATAATGCAAAAAAGCTAAATGGGGAGAATGTCAAGCTTGGCTACCTTGGAAACACATTAACTTCACTGGTCACTGTTTATACAGCTCAGGCAGTTGGACTTGTGTTACCGGGGCCCTATTTTACTCCCACACGCAGGGCAGGACGCCTTCCTCCTATTCTCAGCATGCGGGCGAGCTTAAAAACAAAAAAGGGAAACAAAAAGCCCTGTATTTTAAAATGCCACCTTCCTGCTCTGTCAAGGAAGCATGATATGATGGATTTATGAAGTGCAGCGTCACACAGAATTCTTAATTTCTGCAGTAAATTGTACTTTCCACTTCACAGCCCCAGTCGGCCCACAATTCCCAGGATCACCGCATCGGCGCCCGCCAGGAGCCAGCGCAGCCACTGCTCGCAAGTCAATGAGGTTCCCACAGTCCGCTCGCCCGTGCTTCTCCATTCGCTTGCACGGACTTGCAGATGGTTCCAGGTCCTCAGCCTGGAGGGCTGCACTGTTTCACAGCCATCAGCTGGACACAGGCTGGCCCATCTTGGGGAGCCAGCAGAAACTCACCAAGGACCCCTTTGTCTTGAAATGATTTTCACCTTGACTCGGGATGTAACGTATTTGCTTCCTTGTTCGAACGTCTCGCAAACTACCTGCATTTTGTCACCCGGGCTGGATCTTTCTAGCTCCCCCTCTTGACCATCAACACTGGCAAATCAAAGCCCCGGACTCTTTTCTCTCAGTAAAATCAGATACTATGTCAGGCTTGGGCCACAAAAGCAGAAACCACCCCAGATACTTGGAGCGGGAAGGGATCTGCCCCAGGGGGTGAGAGGCTTCCACTCTCCTGGAGGAGCTGGAAGGAAGAGAGTGAAGGCAAGTGATCGAGAAGGCCAGGAGTCACAGGAGTTTGCCCCCAGAGGCCCCAGGTGTCCCCAGTGCAAAGTGAGCCGCTCTCAGGGGCGCATCCGGAACTCCTGTCACCCGCCTCAAATGCCACTGGGAGAGACCGGCTTGTTAACAGAATGAAAGTGGGATGATGGCAAGGGATCTGGGAGCTGTGCTTTGCAGCCCCTCAGCTCAGAAGGGCGAGGTGCTGCTCAGCGTGCTGAGGGTGTTTGCTGTAGTACGTGTGCATGCTCAGCAAAACCCAACGTGCAAGGCACGGCAAGTGCCCACTCAGCGGTGGTGATGGCAAGACCGAAGCAAAAGCATTTGGCAACAGTTGAAACTGGGCGTGGACCAGGGAGCCGGAAGAGGACAGGGAAGAAGGAATACCCCAGCAGTGAGGTACATTACCAAAGTCACCGCCATGCCAAGTGGGGGCGTCATTCTACCACAGAAGCAGCAACAATGACACCCCAAGGATGGGAGGCGGGGCATTCAAACCTTAGCTCTCTTCCCTCGGGTCTCTGGGCTGTGCTCCCACAAGGCGTCAGAAGAGTCCTGTTAGAGGGTGCAGGAAGGCACGTGCTTGGGTGCCTCTGAGAGCAGGCTGAACTCCCTTTTTTTTTTTTTTTAAGATTTATTTATTTATTTATACAAGCACTGGGTACAGTCAGAAGCACAGGAGGGTGATAGAATTCACCAGAGCCAGAGTGGGGAGCAGAGCAGGCAGACCGATGAAATACACTGCTGAGGGGAGCAGCGGGCACGACAGGAGATGTCTGTGCGCCATGTGGGACCCTCACTGGTGACCGGGGATCGAACTGGCGCTGCAGAGGCTGCGGGCAGCTTCGCAGCCCAGCGCTCAACCGCTGCGCCACCAGGGAGGCCCTGAACTGCCCATCAAAGGGCGGGGAACAAAGCAGAGGACACGGGTCCCAGAGGCATCTTCCCTAAGAGATCTGCCAAGAGCTCCCCTTCTGCACGTCATCACTGGATTCTTCTCGAAAGCCGCCAGGCCCGCGTCCTCACCTGGCTTTCAGCCCACCACGAGCTCATTCTGAACTCAAGGGAGCTGAGCTACTCCTTGACGCCTGCTTTGCTGTCTCATCTGCGGCATCACAGGGTGGCATCACAGTTACGTTTGGGAGCTGTTGGCATGAGGTGGCATTTCCAGCCCAGGGTTACACAAAGCCAGCTCGGCCTCGTGGGCACAGGAGTGCGGTGCGAGACGCAGAGCAGCGGAGGGGACGCTGCGGAGCGCCGAGGGGCTCTCTGAACTCACCTCTGAGCCCCGACGTGTGTTCCGGGAGAGCGCGACGTTAGAAGCTGCTCCTTTTATGTCTGGACGTTTGTGCTTCCCAGCACCTCCAAATGTTTTGCCAGAAAAGATCTTGGACTTTCAGGAACAAACACCAGAGCAGGAAGAGAGCAGCCAGCGGGCCCCCAGGAGGCTGGGTACGTGGGGCGTGGACTCTATCATGGCCAACGGGGCCCCAGCGGGGGGCTGCGGACGGTCCCTCTCTCCACGCCCTGCTTCTCAGTCGGCGGCAGGTGCGGCCTGAGCTCCGCGACCATCTCCCCCGTGCACTGTCACTGTCCTAACGCAGCCTCTCTTTTCGGGGGGCAAGGCTGAGCCCCTCCAACTCTGACTCTCGGTGGGAACAAGTGTCCAGACCCTTCCATCGCCCAGCGCCCGGACTCCGCCAGGTGTGCCATGACCAGGAGCTGACGAGTGGTGACCACTGAGGCGGCGCGCGCCGGCCGCCGTCACACTCCACCGGGACCGCTGCCCGACAGATCAAGTGTGTGGAGAAAGGATGGAAACTGTAGCCTAAGGGTCACTGGCCAAAGGCGCTCCGAGTGTGGGTGCTTTTCTGGGCCACGCCAGCGCCCGCGCCCGCCTTCCCTGATGCTGGCTGGCCTCTTTCCAGCACAGGGCAGAGGCCAGGAGGGCAGAAATGAGGCATTTCCGTGACAGGACCTCATGCCCGGAGCAGAGCCGCGTTTGTCAAATGCGTCAGAACAGACAAAAGGGACCCCTTTTCTTCACTTCTGTCCGTCCACTTTGCCCCCCCCATAGACCCTCCTCCCTGCAAGCTCTGACAGCTCCAGGCGGCTGTGCCCCAGCCTCCCCGCCCCAGGCCCTCTCAGCCTCGCCGCTGCTCATATCCCGGCCCGGGCGTCTTCGCTGGGATGCACGATTCCCAGCAGCACCCCTGTCCCCCACCCACTAGACGCCAAGAGCACCCAGTTGTGACAACCAAAAATAGCTCCAGACATCACCACTGGCTCCCACATGAGGACCCCGGAAGCATGGCGCGGGGTGGAGAAAGGGCTGCTGGGCTCATCGCTGGTTGTCAACAGTGAGTTTAGCCCATTCACTGTCAGATGTGCTCAGAACCCAGCTCAGTAGCTGGACGCGAGCCCGGGGGCGTACCTCTCAGCTCAGGAGGCATGGCTGAGCAGGCCCCTTGTCTTTCTTTAAATAGAACCTTCGGCAAAAAGCACTTCTCGACAGCCAAGCCCATAAAGAAATCTCTAGTCACCTGAGAGGGAAAAATCAGGGGAGACGCCAGCCCCTGCTGTGTCCATGCATCCCCTGAAGCTTTCATTTTCCCCTCGGCAGCAACTGAATGTCCATTCCTGACCTGCTAATGGGGTGCGTTGTTCTCTCTCTCTGCTTTCACGTTGTCGCAGGGGCCTCCTTGGAAGCACTTCCTGATGGCTCGCCCACCGTTCCCCGCCCCTTTTGAGAACATTAGGTATTCATTCAAGCTTGTCGAATCGTATATGATATATTCCATTCAGGAGCTAATACCTCATCAACCTTACCTGGCACCGGAAAATTCAATTTCTCAAGATACCAGCTGTTCTCCTGGCGACCTGGCATATCTGTTTGAAACAGCTAATAGGAAATGTTCTCGCTGAGCTCTTTTTTTTTTTTTAATTTTCTTTCTTTCTTTCTTTCTTTCTTTTGCAGCTGGTCAAGGTTTAGGAATTATTTGTAAAGGATCACCTCAAAGCATCTTTAAAAATAAGTGAAATGTATAAACTTATGGCACAGTAATTTCAATACGTCTCTGTGATCGCCCTCAATGACAACAAGTACAGGAGAACTATAACCGGCGCGTGTAAGGGAGAGCGTGGTTTTTACACTTCCGTGGGATGACTGTGAGGGCTTGGTTTCAAAAGAACATTAAACTGTGGCCAGTCTTGAAAAGGCTGCAGGGGCCTGGCGGCGGCGGCTAGCCAATCAGCCTCACTTTTTTCGTTGGAATGGTTACAAATGTTGAAATGCCAGTTCAGGAAGATGCTGTTCCACATTTAGGGCAGGGACCCCGAGATGCAAATTAAATTGCCAGCGATAGCCAGGGCCCGGGGAAGCAGATGCCAGAGAGGACAAAGGCCAGGGAGAGCCAAAAAGGGCCCAGGGAGAGAAAGGCAGCCCCCAACCCAACCTACAGGCAGGCCCAGGAGAGCAGGAAGCAAGGGGAGGGGGTGGTCATGCCTCAAAACTGAGAGGTCCCTGGGTGATAAAAACAATTCCCCCAATCCTCTCCCCCCACATCCCAAGGGAAGCGCAGAGAGGCTGTGTCAACCCAGGCCAAGCGCTCTCCCTCCCCAAGCTGCTGCCCAGTTGATAAAAGTGCCCCCCCAGAGCACAGCAGGAGGAGGAGTGACTTAGAAATGGCAGCCTGAACTGATAAATCACCACCCCGAGAGTGCCTGCACAGTGTACCCCAAGAAGGGGTGGGGTGAGCAGGTTCTGCACCCCATTTAAGATAAGAACACCCCCACAATTCCGTTGCAGTTGTTCTTCCCAGGACTGTCTGCCCAGGCGTCTTTCCAGGCATATTTTCATTCTGCCTTTAATAAACTTTCCTTTGCTTTACCAAGACATGGCTGGGAATTCTTCTCAGTCACGGAATGAGGAAACCCAAAATCCAGGAACCCCCAAATCTGACAACAACATATTGTTGTGAGTGGCACTGAGCTTGTATAGCTCATTTACGGGACAGTCTTCCTCTGAAGACATCAGCATTCTCCAAAGCCTGCTGACTTCAACTCCAGCTGGGAAAATATTTAACTTGGTCATTTGATCAGGGCGGGGGGGGGGGGGAGTCATCCTGTGCACTCGAACAGCAGCTCCGTCAACAAAGTATCAGAGACGTGAAGAGCATAAATGATATTTCAGAATCTTTGCAGAAATTAGAATCTAATATAAAAATATCACTGAGCTCGATGGATGGAGAGGGGTGCTCAGCGCGAACTCCACCCTGCTTCCCTGTGTGCCCAACTGAAGGGAACGCTCGATTTCAGTGAAAACAAACATTTTTTTGCCAAATTGTAATGTATAGGCCTCCTCAATTCTAGACAGAGTCCCAGGTTAAGAATTCCTGGTTTCATGGACTGAGAGATCCAGGCAACATGTGAGGAAAAGCAAGCAGAGTCCAGAAACATCTCACAGGGACCACACACACGCTCCCTATTTCCATCCAGCATGTGCCGCTCATCTCTTCGAGATCATCAACTGAGGTTCCCCGTTATCCACCCAGGCTTGATCTCACAGACCCCACAGCTTTCCCTGAACAAGACCCTGCCTCGTGGCCTTTCCATTTGTGCACCTCTCTGCTCAAAGGGGTTAGGAGAGTCTGGAGGAAACTGCCTTCAGATTTCTGCATAGCTAGTTCTGTCCCCACCTGGAGACTCTGCCTGAAACACCACTTTCTTGGTTAAGCTCTTCCTGATTTAATATTTAGAATCGCAGTCTGTGCTCTGAGCGTTCATTGCAGGCTGCCCAGAACTGGCCCAAACTGTTCCATTGAAAAAAGGAATGTGTCTAGATGGCCTGATGCCTGGCCAAGGGGTAAAACCTGTAAGTCATGGTGCTGCTGTGTCACCAGGGGTTTGAGGAGTTGGGGGAGGTCTGCACCAGTTTGTCAGCATCGTTCGTTGATAATCTGGTGGCGGGGGGGACTCTCAGAGGTCTCTGTGGTTTAAGGTTCGTTCCACAGAGCATAAGCATAGGTAACCTGCAAAGCATAAAATACTCCAGCCAAGACTCCACTTGGGGCTCCTCAGTCCCCAGGGGTACCAGGCACACGTCTATAGCTCCTGCTCAGAAGGCAAGAATGCACCCTGCCCCAGCCCTTCAGGGGTGGGGGGGGGACATTAGATTCCCACCCCTCACCTCTCCAGATCGCTGGCGACAAGAGCGCCTTTGCCTCTGATGCACAGCCTTACTTTACTGCTCTTTCGCTGCTGCGCGCCTTCCCTCTAACAGACTACAGGCTTGTAAGCACGTCATTTACAGCCCCGTGAGTCGCCTTCGGTGATCAAAGCTCGGGTCACCACACCCATTAGGCCCTGCACCAGCCCCCGTCCCTGGTCTCCTTGTGACTGCAGCGCTTGTCACCAGCAGACACCCATCTATTTCAGTTATTTTGCTCACCACGTTAATACCCTTTATTTGTTATTACTTTGTTATTTATTCATTATGACTCTCCTTAGGATTCTGTATTGTCCTCCAAGTGGGCACCTCTGGGAGAGCAAAGTTCCTGGTCTAATTGATTTCACTGCAGAATCTCTGGATCAGAGCAGATCGTCTCCATTTATTATTTGATGAATAAATAAATGAGTTGAAGAAACAGACAGAGCAGAAAATCACTGCGAGTTCGAGGCTTGTGTCTGAGGCATAAAGGTGGGCCACAGTGACAAGTGACATCACTCAGACAGCCTTCACTGTCAGGGACAGTCTTCTGAAGCAGCTGGCAGGAGCCAGGCTCATTCCATATGGTCTAACCATTTCTAGAAGTTAGTGCTTGCATCAGTTACAACCAGCTCCTCAAAAACAAAAGATTGCACTTTTGTTCCTAATTCTGCCCTCAATGACGTCATGTTGGTAGCCTGAAAGTGGCCTGCGTGGATGTATTTACACTATAGAAATCGGTCACCACCACACATCACATCACATTTTTGTATTTTTTTCCTGGAGCTGCATCCCTTTGCTGAGAGCAGCCAAACACTGTCCTGTGACTCCATTTTGAGGAAAAACCCATCCCCCGCTCACTCTTGAGTCCTTTCTTTCCTGATGAACAAACTAATTCGGCGAAGCTCATTATTCCATGACTCTCCAGCGAAAGACGGGCCTTTGCCCTCTACGCCAAGTCTAAGAAGATGGAGGCTTACAGGAAGCCATCTATTTTGATGGGTCTCCCAGCACGGTCCAGTTGGAAGGCTCCAGCCAACTAAAGTCGTTCTCCCGTCCAAAGGAACTTGTCTTTGGTTCTGACCTAGAGTGGCGATCACATGAGACACTGAAAGTCACAGCCCAAGGAAAACTCCGTGCCAGCCTCATTTAACAACCAATTTGGCATCACCACCACTGGTGGGGTGCCAGAGCAGAACAGCTGCCTTCAATCTGCAGTGTGCTGAACTACAGACAGAGCCTCGAGCTCATTAATCAGAGGGAAACTAAATTCATTGTTGAGAACCAAAAGAGGACACTCCTGGCTTACGTGGAAGAGTGGGAGGCAGGCCCATGCCACTGCCTCCTGCACCATGTCCTCAGAGCACGCAACGTCCCCCTGTGGCTTCTACAGTGCATGCTTACTTAAGTAAAAATGCACAAACTGTGAATTAAGCATAAAGCAGGGTGACACCAGTCCCAGTGTCCAACATGTACAATGCACGTCCGTAGACTTCCAACAGAGGCATCTTCTGAGCTAATGAGGCTTAAACACCCAACACATTGAGATTCCCACACCGACTGCAGAACCTCTTGATCTCACTGTGTTCCCCCCACACCAAGCTTTTCAAAAGGGCACAGAAAGTCAAAAACTCATATTGCCAGGAGTGAGGAAAGAGGCCTTGGGTGGGGAGGAAAGCGAGCAGAAATCAATTTTACTTGTTTCGGCCTCACAATGGATTTTGCAAAGTAAAGGGTAGAAAATCAATCTTGTCAAATCAGTGAGAATTTATACACTTGAAGGAGTCTAAAGGTCTCGCAGGGCGTGTCAGGCAGTGGCCGCTCTCTTCCATCACATGGTGGAGGACGCAGCGTGAAGGGTGGAGCCTCTCTGCACCGAGCAGACAGGGCTGTGGATCTCTGCCGTGTCCTCACGAGGAGTCCGCTGTGGAAGCCAAACTATGCCTTCCTGAGTCACAGCCCTACCACCATGAAGAGTGGGAGTGGACGGGCCTCCCCGGTGGCGCAGTGGTTGAGCGCCAGGTTGCAACGCTGCCCGCAGCCTCTGCGGCGCCGGTTCGATCCCCGGCTGCTCCCCGGCCACCGGAGGAGGGTCCCACATGGCGCGCAGACCTCTCCTGCCGCCCGCTGCTCCCCTCAGCAGTGTCCTTCGGTCCTTCTGCCTGCTCTGCTCCCCGCTCTGGCGCTGGTGAATTCTCTCACCCTCCCGCACTTCTGACTGTACCCAGTGCTTGAATAAATAAATAAATCTTTAAAAAAAAAAAAAAAAGAGTGGGAGTGGAGCAAGACACAGGAAGGCCTGGGGGGTGCCTGTTCTTCACCCACCAGAACAAGCCTGCAGACCGCATGGACAGAAGGTGTCCATGGACGCTGGCATTTGGGGGCTTCTGGGCCATCCAGTAAGACAGGTGGCCTGTGTCAGTGGAGTGAGTTCAAGCCTTTGTGAGCGGGGGGGGGGGGCTGGTCACAACGAGTGACATCACCAGCGCATCAGACAGGAAACCTGAGTAGGAAGATGGGCCTTGGGCAAGTGGGAGGCTGGGGAATCTCTCCCACGGGTGGAGAAGACATCACAGAGAGTGCCTAGGGGAGTCAGCAAAGGCAAGAACCAATGTCTCTGGCCAAGGTGAGCTGGCTGGGGGTCACCGATGTCTTCTGCCTAAGGTGAGCTGGCCAGTGGTCAGATCTGAGAGTGGATGGACCAGTAACAATTTGGCTAACAAAACAATGTCTCCGACTACCAGGGCAAAACAGAGGTCAGCAGAAAGGAAGGGTCAGGGGTCACTGTGTGGTGATGAGCACAATGTAATGTAAACAAGCGCTGATCATAATCCTGGACACCTGAAACCTGTCTAATGGGTATGAGCCAGTGTTAGTTCAATACAAAATATTAAAGAATCACCATGATGTAATTGTATGTTGGACTCCAGACAAACAACACAGAAGTGATGGGGATCTGCCATGAGGATTACAGGCCGAATTCTCAGTGTCCACACTCCTGCTGGTTACGCGAACACTAACCCAGGTGCTCATTTGAATGGACTGAGTAATCACGTCCCAAATCAGGGCCCTTAACTGAGATGATCCCGGGGCCTCTAGAAGCAACAGCCTGGGAGGTCAGGGGGCCACTTCCACGTGGCCTGAACTTCCCACAAATTGAGCTCTGGGTGGTCTCAAGATGCTGAGGGGACCCCCCCACACACACACGACATGTAGCAGGAAAACGGGGCGCAAGTTCTCCAAAACCACAAGGCACTGAATTCTGCCTTCAACCAGTGAGCTTGCAAAAAGACCCCTGTAGGGGCAGGAGGACAACGGGGCAGGTTTCTCTATGATTCGAGCAGATGGGGTAAAGAAGTCCTGGAGGCCCCAGTGGCTTTTTAGGCTTTTGGTGGGATTTACCGGGTACACGGCAGGCAGGGGTGCAGCAAGCCTTCACTCCTCTGGGCTCTCCGGCCTTCTCTTGCGTTCTCTCTGCTCTCTCGTGCTTCTGCTTCTGCTGGCGTTCCCGGGACGCCGCCCTTATTAAGTCCAGTCTCAGCCCAGGTGCACCCACTAACGCATGCCCACACCCCACTCCAGGTGCCGCCATCAGGCATGCCTTCAGGACCGCAGGGATCCACCATCCATCCTAATGGCGGGAGGGCAGAAAACCCTGGTATCATTTACGTACCCTACAACCCCCAAGCCTCGATGAAAACTAGCCTCGCCCAATACCGGAAGGCCCTGCGAGGCGCGAGGTGGGTGGGGAGGAGAGAGGAAGAATCCAGTCCTGCTGCGCCTGGCCCCCTGACCTGCCCAACGATGTGCTAATACATGTGTGTGGCTTCAGGCCACTAAGTCCCGCAGTCTTTTGTGGGCAGCCACAGAACGCTCACAGCAGGGAAGCACACAGACAAGAGCCCTTGCACAACTCGCAAATGAGCAGCCAGAAAATTCTGCTCCAAGCCCAGGCAGCTTCCCGGCACCTGGTCAGGCTACACAAATGTCAGTGATTCCCCCCAAGCTGGCCCCGCGCCATGGAGGCTCCTTACCCTGTCCCACTCCATGTGGCATTAGCTCCAGCCATCACCCTCCACGGGGAGCCCTTTCGAGGCCGCTGCCTTGAGAGCATAATGTGCAGGCGAGACAATACGGACTAGTCAGTGGAGGCCTCTCCCCAGATTCTGGGGGCCAGCCCTGCCAGGCCTGAGGATCACTGCAAAGCGCCACTTACCCATCAGGATCGGCCGGCCTCTCTCCCGGCCTCCAGGGCTCAGTTTCCAATTGCACCCGAAGCGTCCAACGCTCCCAGGCAAGTCGCAGCAGGCCTGACCTGGCGCAGCCGCAGAGCTAGCGCGACCTTTGACCTCATACCTGGCTTCGCTCTTTTCCCAAACGGGGGCTGGGGGGGCGGTGAGGTGTGAAGCAAGGGGTTCTAGTACCCAGGAGCAAGAAAATGAAAGGCAGTGCTGTAGTCACCATCTGTGTGGCTTTTTGCGAGTTCCTTAAACCCTCTGCACCCCATCTGCAGAGTGGGGTGACAGAACTTTGAGGGGAGGGTCATAAGTGGCCGAACCGTGGCCCTTACGCAGCACTCTGCAACGCGAGCTGTTACTTCGCTGCCTTTCACCGTCGCTGGGTCCTATCAAGCCCCAAGGCTGGGCTTTCGTATTATAAGCCCCCCCCCCCATATTATGAAGCCCCAGAATAGACCGCTGAGCACATCTTGCTGCCTGGCTTCTGGGCCTCGAGTATCTGCTCAGTGACTGACCACTCCAGCCCAGTACAGGGAGTATCGGACCACGTCAATCAGCCACAAAATAAACCCAGAACAAATCAACCCCCTTTCATTTGTAACCTGAATCGTCCCGTTCCTAGGTACCTACTGGCCCGCGTTTTGACTGGATAAAACCAAGGGAAATGTAGAAAAATCATGACGAGACTGGGCTACAATAATTGTGTTAAGTTTGCAATCTAAAAACAAAGTAGACACAAGATAAAACAAAGTCATTACCATTTTCAAGAGGTGGTTTTGGTATGGTTTCACCACACTGAGCATTTTCTACCCCTCATTCATGAAGCTGGGGGGCTTTGTGTCACCGAACCAGCCTTGATGGCAGAAGTTGGTAAGTTCTGTCAGATGGTGATGATAAAACATTCAAAGGTGTAGACCACCGACAAATGGAACCACCACTAGGCTCATAAAAAAAAAAAAAAAGACTTCCAAGTTAAACAGAATCTTCTTTTTGAGCAGTGCTAGCTGAGGTGATCTGAAATTTTCCTAAACGGACGCGAGGGCGGTGGCCGTGATGTCCCCACCTGCGGAAATGACCGTCTCTTACAAGGATATGCGAACTGGTTCACTGGGAGATTGAAGAAAAACGCTTGTTCCCTAATTCCCTACACTCCTGGCTTAAACTTGGAGGAATTTGGCTGAGGGAAGACTGACATAAGCAAGTCTGTCCAACACATTTTATATGAGAAGCCGTGATATTTTTTTAAACTAGTTTTCAAAAAAAAAAAAAAAAACCACCAAAACCTATAGTAAAAGGCCTCCAGCGCCTCTCTCCTTAGCAAATGATTTCCCCCGCTGGAGTGGAAGATTCGGAGCCAGCATCGCGCTGCTCCTTTCCACCGTGGCCCCACTGGCGCCTAGAGCACAGACGCAGGCCCTCACTAATTATGTCCCGAAGAGATGGACTAAATGAATTAGCGAGCGCAGGATGCTGGTGTTGATTAGCTGTCTACATCCTGAGCCGTTACAAATGTAAACACGATCAGATCAAGCATTTTTTTTTACAGCAGCAGGGAGGTGAGGTTCTAGAGAGTTGCATTTCAATGTTTGGAAAAGGAAATCTGTTGCCAATGGGAGTGATGATTACAAAGTTTTCATTCCCGGATGGAAATTTCCAGAGCTTATGTTGTAAACCATCTTACAATGGGTCATTTATGAGGAGCTACCGTTTTGCTTTAGCCACCATGTGGCAGCAGCGCCATCTGCTGGAAAACTAGTTGGGCATTATAGTGTCTTTTCCATAGCAAGTAGAATATGAGAATCACAGGAAACTATACTGGACTATCTTGAGAGATCCTTTAGGCTGTATGTCATCATACAGGTAAGGATTTGACTTAAGTATGTACAATATTTTCTTTCTTTTTATCAGGTCAACGGAGCTCCAAATTCCTCTCTCAGAGAGAAAACTGAAACTACTGCCTTCATTATTAAATCAAATCACAGGTCTCAAGTAAATCAGAAACTGAATGGCAGTTCAAACCCATCCACCAAGTATCTGGAGGGTGCTAACAGAAATTTCTGCAATGCTGGAGCAATAGAATTTTTTGCGATGTTATGGGTGCCGTCTAATATAGCACCACTAGCTGTGTGTGGTTGTTAAGCATCAGAAATGTGGCTACTGACACCGAGGAAGTAGATTTTTCATTTTATCTAATTTCTATTTTTTAAATGGCCACACGAGGTTAGCATAGGGTTTCTCAATTGTGGCACTACTTACATTTTGAACTGGATCATTCTTTGTGGCGGGGAGGTTTAGCAACAGCCCTGGCTGCTACCCACAAGGTGTCCCAGCTGTGACAATCAAAAGTACCCCCAAACACTCAAGTGTCCCTGAGGGAGCCAAACCAGTGCTAGTTGAAAACCCACTGGGCCAGTAGCCACAGTGCTGTGTTCGACAGTAGCAGTTCTAGAATGTATCTGAAATATATTTGACATTTTAGTTGGCAAAACTGACTCCTCTACTCTACTAGGGCAGTTGTGGTTTTGTCCTAAGAATGGGAAGGGTTTTAAACAATGGCAGACGTGGACAAAGAAATGTCTTTCCTCTTCATCTCCCTTTGCATGTCATGGAGATGGAGCCAGGACAGTAAAAAGGGAAAATTCTGCCCCACTCCACACTCCCCAGGTCAGCCCCAGAAAAACTATCCTCGCATGGGCAACTGGACAAAATGACCTCCTTGAGGCTGTCTCCCCTGCAGCAGGGGAAAGCAGCTCACCCATGCAGCAGGGTGGCCGTGAGGCTAAATTACACAAGGCATAACGTGTTCCTAGCTCAGTCTTGGCAAGTAGTAGATGTTCAAAACTATTAGTTGTGTGAGCCATCCCCTTCCAATTTTCCTGCCTTCCTACTAATAGCACAAAAGTACCCAGTGTGTTGCCACTGAACATAAAAACCCAGTGGAAGAAAACTAGCCAAGCTCTGTAAATGGGACCGATGTGAAAATTCCAGAAGCCACAAGACGCGGTAGCATTGGTCTGTTGTTTGTAACTCCATATTCCCTTGGCACCCTCAAAGGTGTAGGAGAAACTGTTTCAGCTCCTGGGGGAGGACCAGTCTGGTGATCTTATGATGTTGCTGGATCCCAAAGCACTTCCGGATTCGCAGGCGGCAGAGCTGCATCAAAGGAGGGGGCCCTGGAGGAAGATCACAAGACAAGTCACACGTGGGGTTCATGGGTCTGAGACCACTTTCCCTCTCCATCTGTGAGAGCAGACAAGCTGTACCATTGTTACAGGAAATAATGAGGTCCTATATAAGACCATTTCCGCTTTTTGCAAGAGACATTTTTAGGACACTCTTTTCTAGAATCTAATTGAAACAAGTGTCTTAGGGTCGCATGTAGAACAGACTTCAAAGCTTACTCGCACAAAGGGAGGCTTATGGGAACAAATTTGGGGATTATGAGGCTATACAAAATTCCCAATGATGAAAATAAAAATTCACATTTAGTGGCTTTTTTGGTGTTTTATCTTTAAAAAAAAATGAGGTCCTCTTTCTATATACAAATATTTTTATTTTCTACTTTGAGCAATTTTAAGATATTCAACTATAACAAGCTATCAGTGAATCACAGGGTATGTATGCTATGCAGTCATATGACACTTATTAAGCCATATTTTTATATTCTGCCTTCAGAGCTACCCCAATGATTCAACTCGTAGGTGAGAAGTGAACCCACATAAACCTTGCCCACAGAGCACCCTATGTGTTAACTTGTCAGGACAGTGGCTGCCCACAGGGGTTGGGCAGGAGGGAGGAGGGGCATTTGGCTCCCCAAGGACATCTGGCAATGTTTGGAAACCCTTCTGGTCATCACAACTTGGGGGAGCAGTGCCACTGCAGGCCACAGGACATTCACCAGCAGGCTCCAAAGTAACTAGAGCCAAGGCCAAAAGCCCCGTAAGAGGGTAAGAGAATGGGAAATGATTGCTCATCCACACTCCCGCCCCAAACTGTAATGAGAATTCATTTTTAGTTATTAGAAAAACAATCTAGCAAAGCTATAGACCTCCCCCCCCCCCAAGAACCCCATAACACAGCAGCCCTCAATCCAGGCTGCACTTCAGAATCCCCTGGGGGATGGGGACTTTAAACCAGGTAATACTGGGCCCCACCCCAGAAGGGTCACTTCAGTGACAGCTGGGTGGGACCTGTGCACCTGGGCTTGTGTAAGGCACACGCCCCATGCTGTGTTGTGGGCAGCCAGGGTTGAGGACACCACCACAGGGCACAAATGCCCACTTCTCAGGCGATGAGAGCAAAGAGAGGTGGAAAGAGACACATGTACCATGAGAGAAGTAAGAGTGGGGTTGCTCATCAGGCCCTGACAGCACATTCAGAGGGTCCCTGTGGAAATGAGGGCGCTCTCTGTAATGCTGAGAGTGCTCAGGGCATATTCCCACAAGCTACAAAAAGTCCACCGTGGGGAAAGCAAAAGTAATCTCATCTCGATAAGGAACTCCGAAGGGCGTGACCAACCAGAGGGGCCTGACACTGGCAGGGGCATCTGTGCCGCCACTGCTAAAGGGTGAAAAGGAGCAATCAGAACTAGGAGGAGCAGACCTGCCACCCACTATCAGTGGGGTGCTCCACCCCATCACCTGGATTCCATGAAAACACAGATAAAGACCCGCCACAGCTGGGCAGCCATTCGCTGGCACCTGCAGGTATTGGAGGGGGCGGGGAGGTTGCTTTCCTCAGTCAGAGAGCAGCTACTTCTCTAAGAATGGCCATTTTGCTTGGGGTCTTGACCCCACACCCCTCCTCCCCCCGCAAGCTCAGAATGCTCTAAAGGTCAAGGAGCGGCTCTTTTCCTGCTGGGCAGAGAGTCGTTTGTCCTTTCCATTGTGCGGCCTGAGTGAGCACCGCTTCAGCTGCTCCTGAAGAGGCTGGAGTGGGAATGGTCTTGAAAGCCTTTGTAGGGACGCCCAGAGACAGAAACTGCTGTGTTAATCTGCTTGCCTGGCCCCACTTCCTCTGGGCTTCCAGACTGCTGAGAGGTCACCTCACCAGAACCCCCAAAATGAGCTATGGAAGCCCAAGTCGTGCCTGTTATCTCCAGAGGTAAGTGGCATTTCATAACCCGAGGAGCCATGGGTCATGGTCACCACGGCGTGAAGGAGAGGAGGCAGCAGCAGCACAGGCCCCCAGAGCGGCTTTGGGCAGGAGAGTGGTCAGGAGCAAGCAGTGGGCACTTGACAACCCAGTGAGACAATCTGTTGAGGGCGGCGCTGGGGCTACCTATATAGGCACATCCATGTTTGTGTACATGTCTGGGTCCAGGACTTGATTTTAGGGAGCTCTTCCACCTCTGGGATGCCTTTCTCAATTAAAAAAAATATATTTTAGAACTGTGTGGGTATAAAAATGAATTCAACCCAGGAAGTTTTAGTTATGGTTTTCCTTCAGATTTTAAGAAATTAAAACATTTCTGCGGGCCCTAAAAACATCGTGGGTGCTAAGCATCAAGCTGTCTCGTGCCTGCTGGAGGGTCAGCCATGCGGATATAAACAGCATTGCTCGGAAACAAGAAATCATGACAATGCAGGTAGCATCACCCGATGATTACTGTAGCTTTTAATCAAAGGATTTCCACTGGATGGTTCCATGAGCCTGGGGTCCCACTCTCCAAGCCCTGCTGACACTGCCTGGGGAGTGTAAGCCTTGTTTGGGGGGCTCCGGGCAGGGGTATTGGCCACAATACCCAGCAGGAGGAAGAGGGATTCTCAGAGTGTGGGGAGAAAAATGACCAGATTATACACTATCAGAATCCTCCTGGTAGGGAAGCCTGCGCTGAACCCCACAAGACCTAATACTTGGCAAAGTCACACACTCTAGAAAAAGAAGGCCCAGGGCTAGCTGCTCTCCAATTTTAGGGTCAATTGCAAATACAGTCTGAGGGTCTTTGCTCCCCACCCCAAGCCACCCCGACCTTGCAGCCAGGAAAGCACCCCCGCCCCCTAGCATGCTGCTCCACCACAGTGTAGGCTCGTCAGGCTCAGAGTGTCACTTCCTATTCCTGGGGTTGGGTAGATTAACTTAGTGTAGATTAACTAAAAATAGTAAATGTCTTCACATTACTGTGACGCATTAGTGAAATACCTTATAATGCTTGATCAGTTGCATTCTCAGACCCAGAAACCAAAGAAAGGCCCAGTAGTTCAGCCCAACTGCAGTACCCAGGGCACGGGGCCACCCCAGAGAGGTCTCCGCCCCTCATTCTAAAGCCTGTTTTACATAACTTTAATATTAACATTTGAAAACTGGCCTCCCCCATATATGAATTATCAGATATCACAACGGCCCGTCTACGACATGCCAAACAAGATGGTTTCCTGCACATCATGAAGGCTACATCATCTCAACTCCCCGCAGTTGGCCACAGCGGAGAACGTTCTATTTTAAGGAAGTTAAAACTGGTTAAGTACCTGCCTCCCACTAGAGCGTGCAGGAGCCTACGGACTAGGGCTTAGGTTCAGGCAAAGGAGAAGCACCTTCTCTCTGCAAGAAGAGGCGGATCAGAGGGCTCTCAGGTGGCAACAGTTCCAAGGGGCGTTTGCCTTCGGCGTTCTTGGCCTGGGTGTCCGCGCCAAAGTCCATGAGCAAGCTGACGAGCTCCCCGCTGGACACCCTGGCCACTGCGTGGAGAGGGGAGTCCAGACCTTTGCCTTGGTTCACGTTCGCTCCTGCATAGACGGACAACAGAGGGTCATTTGAGGAGCAGAGTCCTTCTCTAAGCACTGGACCTTCAAATTCCCCCAAAGGGGTATGGGATTGTCCTTCCTCAGAAAATGGAAGATGACTTGATTCTACTTAATGAAATATGGAGAAGCGTGACCGAATATACATGGGCTGTAGTCTGTGAGTGTTAGGCATAGACGTGATACCTACAAGACAAATTCTGGGGGTGTGAAAGTTGCACATTTATTATGGAAGGAGCCCAATATTAGGCAGGACAGCCCAGAAGTGAGGCTGGAGGGTGGACTCTGGTCCATAGCAAGTGGCCAGACTCTCACTGAGCAGCTGCTGTGGGGTTTTAATCTGGGCCTTGGGACTGCATAATTCTGACTGTGAAAAGTGATCAACTTGTAAGAGCATCTCCTAGGCCAAGACCACAGGGCAGGCGGCAAAGTCCTGCTCTTCAGGAGTAAAGTGGACTTCTAGGTCCACCCCCACCCAATCCCATGCCTACACTCACCACACATCCCTACACTCACCACACATCCCCAGCCCAGCCTAGAGGCTGGCTCCCCCGTGGTATGTGGGGACAGGCAGCTTTGCCTAGTGCCTGTCTCTGGGAATCTGTGTCTGTTGTGAACTGGGGAGGGAAAGATTACTGGAGTCTTGAAGAACAAACAAGACTCAAATAATTAAGGAGGTGATGAAATGGTGTTAAAGTGGAGACTGGACAAGGAGGGAAGTGAAAAGGAAGGATGGTCCACAGGCTTTCGCGAAGAAAACCTCTTCATTACCATGGGCTAAAAATGGGGCAAGTTCAATTTCTAAATCAAAGAGAACTAGTAAAGAGGCCCCAAATAGGAAGACGGTCCTAATCCGGCAACTTTACAGGTTATGCAGGAACTAATAATGATTAGCCAGAGGGAGGGAAGGCGAGGAAAGGGAGGAGAAACTAACAATCATTGATTACTCACACGCCCCGGAAGAGGGTATTATCACCAGCATCATCATTATCCTCATTACAAGTGAGAGAACCAAAGTTGGAAGCATTTAACCTAATTCCCCATGGGAATACCGTTCCCGTGAACCCCAACCCTGGCTGACTCCCTGGCCTGCGCGCTTTCCTCTGCTATATTACAGCAAACTTGAAAAGACATTTAATTGATTTTTCATTTTCTTTCTTGGCTTCACTTTGCTTTCTGTGTTACCTGACTCCAGAAGTGTCTTGACACAGGCAATGTGCTGGTTTTCACAAGCCAGGTACAGTGGCGTGCCCAGGTGGCTGATGTTGTGGTCAATATTGCCCCCGTGAGCAGCAAGGGACTTGATGCACTCGACATGGCCTGCAGCCGGCGAAGACAAAGCACAACACTCAGCTAGGAAAACAACAGTGTCCCCATTTTTTGTGTTTAAATTTGCCCACATTTGTCCATGGGGCCAAAAGCTATTTCCTTTACTTAGAACAGGGAATGATTTTCAGCTCTGTCATCCACACACAGGTGAAGCAGAAGATGCGGTCTGCAGCTTCTGCAGAGCCCCTGGAGCCTGCCAGCCATGGTAAGCACCCTGTAACCACCCACCTCTTCCCATCGTTTGTGCCTTTGTAGCCACACAGGTGAGAGATCCAAGTAAGACTGGAGAGCGCTGTAGAGAAACAGGCACTGACGGTGGATGCTGGGTAGGCTCTGGGACCCAGAATGAAACTTACCACCGCTCCTAGGGCAGACCCCAGGACAGACAAGTCTCAGAGGACACATGTGAGCCTTAGAAGAAGCTGTGGAATCCAACCTAAGCTGGGCCCAGTCTGGCCAACAAGGTTCGGTGAGAGCTGAACCACTCCTCCTTGGTCTAGAAGGTCATACTTTAAATACTGCTCCCTTGCACCTCTCTGGTTATACCATTTGAGTGCTACGTGCGTAGTGGATATGATGAGTTAGCATGTCTCTCAATGAAAGACTGTCAATGCTTTGGGAAGTAATTATGAGTTGATCCAATCAAATAAGTCTGCTGTAAGGATCATGGGAAGCCATGGGGTGAAAGCCATTGGGGAAATAAATAGAAAGCCCTCTGGCAAGGTCTGGTCATGACCGTGGGGCCTATGAACACTGAAGCAAAGCAAAACTTGCAATTTTACTTTTTGTCTAGAGTTAAGAATATCGGAAAGACTGTGGCTTTATAAAAAGCACTATCACAGATGTGTAAGTTCTGGGGAGCCAGTGTGCCCCATGTTGACTATAGTTAATGATACTATGTTGTATAGCTGGAATTTGCTAAGAAGAGAACTTAAGTGTTATCACACATTCACACACACACACACACACACACAACACAAAAGAGGTAACCATGCAAGGTCACAGATCCATTCATGAACTTGATTGTGGTCTTTGCACAAATACCTATCAGATCATCGCATTGCATACCCTAAATACAGACAATTTTATTTGTCAATTATACTTCAATAAAGCTGGGGAGAGAGTAGAGAATTATCCCAAACTGCCTGTAATATATTTCCAAAACTGAACATTAGTTTCACTTAGCAAACTTAGATTAGTTCTGAGACAATCTTCCTTTAAGGCTTTAAAATAGGAGAACATAAACTGTTTTAGAAAATACCTTGATGGGGTTGTGGGTTCAATAAAATAGTCCACAAATATTAACGGCTAGTGTGCCACGCATCAGACCCTGTTCCAGAAATGCCGCCATGAACACCATTCCAAATGCACGACCAGGCCAATTCTCAAACTTACTGAGCATCCGGCCCCCTGGAGGGCTTGTTAAGCCAGACACAGTCAGCTGGGCCCCACTCCGGAGTTTCTGAGTCAATGGGTCTAAGAATCCACTGGTGAGCTACTGCTCTAAGATACCCCTCCTCCTCTTTCTTTCCACAGTAAGCCGGCCCTTGAAGGAGTGGGTGGAAAACGTAAATTCTGAACACATTCACCTCTCTTAGCAGCTTCGTGGATTGGAGACGCCAGATCACTCAGAGGGTGGGGGTTGGCTCCATGCTGCAGGAGTAGATCCACGCAGTCCTGGCTGCCGCTGACACAGGCATTGAACAGGGGTGTGTGCCAGTCTGTCGTGATGCTGTTCACCTAGAAAAAAAGCACAGGGTGAAGGCACGTGGCGGGATGGCCTGGGTTTAAATCTAGCTCTGTCACTGTCAAGCTAGGACTTACCATCCCAGAGCCTTAAATTCCCCAACTAAAAAAATGAGGGGAAAAAATACCAAATTCCACAAGGTGGTTGTGAATGTAAAGCATCAAGAATGTTCCTGAATGTTCTATCTCCTTCATGCCCTTCCTGGGGACATGAGCTCTGCCATGCGTTAGGATTATTTCAACAGCTTACAAACTACTTCCCAACCCTTAAATTCGGGCTCCCCCATATGACTTGTTTTGGCCAATGGGACAGTCGCAAATGTGGCCCAAGCAGAGAGCTTTCCTCTTTGGTTGCTCTTAGAATCCCTGCTAAAAGGTGAACAAGTCCAGGCAGCTGCTACAGAATGAGAGGCGATGTAGAGATGTTGTGTCCCCAGACATCCCAGTCAAGGTCATCATGAACCAGGCTGCCCCAGCTGACCTTTCAGCTAACCGCAAATGCATAAGTCAACCCAGCTGAGGTTAGTTGAAGCCATCCAGCCAGAACTGTCCAGCCAAAACAAGAAACTGTGAGCTAAATAAATGGCTGTTGTCTGAAGTGGGTGGCTTCTTACACAGCAAAAGCTAGTAGACGTAAAAGTGTACTGTAACTGTCTGCTCTGGCCAACACACTATACATGCAATGGGCCTATTTGCACTCTCCTGGGCATGTGACTATACTATACTTCCCAGTCTCCCTGGCAGTGAGACATGGCCTGAGTTCTGGCCAAGAGATGTAGGCAAAAGGATTGTCACCACCACGACTGGCCCTTAAATTAAAGGTCTTGCATTCACCATCCTCCACATCTTTTCCCCTTGCAACTGTCTGGAATGGAGCTGACCCCAAAAGCACACTTGTTGAAGCTGCTTGTTGAAGATGGCAGAGCAACAGAGTGCAAGGAGCCTGTATCCTTGAATCTTCCTTAGAAAAGAGCCACCCAACTAGGAACCCCCACGCTGGAGTTTGAGTTGAACCAGAAATAAACTTTAATTGTAACAGGCTACTGAGAGATCGGAGTTTATCTATTGAAGTAGCCAGTGTTCCATTCACTAACCTGTTTATCTGGCTGTCTCCTTATGGAGTTTATAAGTTTCTTTAAAAAACCCTTAGAATTAGGGGCCTCCCCGGTGGCGCAGTGGTTGAGCGCTGGACTGCGAAGCTGCCCGCAGCCTCTGCAGCACCAGTTGGATCCCCGGCTACTGGCGAGGGTCCTACATGGTGCGCAGACCTCTCCTGCTGCCTGCTGCTCCCCTCAGCAGCGTATTTCGTCAGTCTGCCTGTTCTGTTCCCCGCTCTGGTGAATTCTCTCACCCTCCCGTGCTTCTGACTGTACCCAGTGCTTGTATAAATAAATAAATAAATCTTAAAAAAAAAAAACCCTTAGAATTAGGCACATATTAAGTGCTCCGTCAATACTGGTTGACAGAATATGAGAAACCTACATGTAATTTTCTGATCAGATTTTCCCATCACTTGAGCATGAGTTATGGAAGGCTTCTGGTGCCTACTTTCAAATTCAGTGGCTGTGTCTTCCTTCTTCCTCTAGGATATCATTATGCTGTCTCCAAATAATCATTACAGGCCTTATCTCTCTCAGTCTTCATCATACCACCATAAGCTACACAACCTCTGTGATTTCCCCCTTTACCACATATAGGCTCGACAGCTCACTGGCTCAGTTACTTGTGCAAGTTCCCAATGTGAGTAAATGGTAGAGATGGCTGGGACCATTATTCAGGTCTTAAGAAGTCAAATGTCATGTGTTTTCTATAATATTTCACTACCTTCCCTAAGAACGAAGGCAGAAATCTAACAGCTATTTATTAGCAGCGACGGTTCCAGAACATGATATATACTCAAACTCTTATTTCCTTGCTAAAAATTCAGCATTTCATCTATCACTAAAACAAATAAGCTTGATGGACATAATACTTTTGAAAAATATTCCTCTTCATATTTCAAGTCAGACTAATCAAAAATGCTGGGAATTATTCAGCAGGGATAGAAGCAGTCATTTTTCATCTATGGTTTCTAAGGTATTATTTGAGCTGCGCTTACCTGAGCCCCATGCTTTAACAACATGCTCGCACAAGAGGGGTGGCCTCCGAGGCAGGCTTCATGGAGTGGGGACACACGGTCTGCTGTGATGAGGTTCACAGGCCATCCCTGCAGGAAGGAAAACAGGTAGGGGAAGCAGTGCAAAGCACAGTTCAAGCACAAGTCCAGGATGATGACAATTCCTTTCAAAGTGAACCTGGCTCAAAATCTGACACTGAAGTGTTAACAAGCATATAAAAAAAAAAAAAAAAAACTGCCACCAAAAAACAAAAGGAGGAATTTTCGTATGGCTGGTGGTGGGAACATAATACGATACCACTCAGGAGAAGCTTGCCAAGATCTACTAGAGATGACCATGCAGCCATTGAACTCATAGGTCTACACACCAACACTGCCTTTCATCTCACCCCCACTCGCTCTTGTCCCCTCACATGCTTTGATGAGGTCTGTGACAAGGAGCCCAGGGCGGTCTCCAGCCCACAACCCAGGAAGCCTGGAAGCTTCCCAGCAGCTACGGGAGTGGAAACTCGCTCCTCCCATAGCCCAGCCTTCAGGGGCCTGCAACTCTGGCCTGCACCTGGCTACTGAGTCATGACTCTGGACCAAGATAAAGCGCATCTAGACTCATGACCCACAGATGCTGTGAGTTAATACATTTGCTACATTAAGTCACTAAGTTTTGGGATCATTTATTACACAGCAAGAGATGACTTACACAGGTGATCCTCCACAGACAGCCGGAAAGTCCCGAAACAGGGACAACTGCTCTCACTCTGGGTAGTGTAGGTCTGAAGAAACAAGGGTCTGGAAGGCTGTGAGGCCATCAACCTCTTAGAAAATGTACTCTCCAGGAGATGGGTCCAAGCAGAACACAAAAAGGACCCCAGAATCTCAGACCCCCTGTTCTTGGAACACATTATCCTTAACAGGAGGACATGGAGTACAAGAAAAATATTTTTCTCGGGGCATGTGGGTTAAGAGTGTGGTTAGTTTAATGCATGACTTTGTAATATAATGCACCCTTTCTTTCCAGAATAGTTTACATTGTCCTAAAGTCATTCAAATAAACTGCCTCATTCACCATCATCCTAACACGCATCCTTCTACTCTTGCGGCATCGACACGTCAGCCCCTCTCTAGCCTGTCCTTTCGTGGCTTCCACCCTCTGACTGGCAAGTTCACATATTTTGAGAAAAGCAGTCATTCTGGGCATGCCCAGTCTACAGGATGTTGAAGTCAGGGCCTTTGGGGGAGGGGTGGGCCTAGGAAGGGGTTCTGGAAGACTCAAAATAACCATACCAGCTCTGCTGCCTGCACAATCTCAGATCCCATCTGTACCCACCAATAAATGCATACTGACCCCTTGACTCAAGAAAAACTTGAATTATTTTATTTATCGCTTCACAAGTACTACCCCTGGGCTTCCCAGTGGAATATCTTCTATTTAATTACTGTCATTATTTTATTTTTTTATTGGAGGCATTGCCCTCAAAGATTTGTTCTCAACTCCTTGTTCCCCGTCTCATGCTCTCTATTTGCCCAATCTCTTTTACTCCCACTGCTAGAGTACACCAGAAATTCACAGCAAAACGTTAACGGCATTTTCCTCCTTGCGTCTACTCATGGGATGAGAGAAGTCTGCCCTTTAAAGGAGTTATTTATAAGGTATTTCGTCATTATAAGCACGCTCCTCCAGGCTCAACTGCCATTTTTTTAAGATTATTTTTTATTTATACAATAGCTGGGGTACAGGCCAGAGGCACGGGAGGGTGAGAGGATTCACCAGAGACAGAGTGGGGAACATAACAGGCAGACAGACCGAAAGCACTGCTGAGGGGAGCAGCGGGAGCAACAGGAGAGGTCTGCCACAACATGTGGGTATCTCCCTGGCTGGCCAGGAATCGAACCTGTGCTGCAGAGGCTGCGGACAGCTTCACAGCACTGTGTTCAACCCGCTGCACCACCAGGGAGGCCCTCGACTGCCATTTCTAAACACCTAATTCTTATACATTTACGTCCTTAAATGCAGGTAAGTGCAAATACAAAAAAAGTATTCCCAGCACAAAAAGTTTTGACCACACAATATATTCACATTAAAAAGAGGTTCCTCCAAGTCAAGGTTCCCTGTGCAAATTTAGGACTGTATTGACAGGTTCCCACTGAGCTATAGTTCTACTTACAGTGAAACATGGTGACTGGCGTCAATTACTGACAAGTCTGAATCATATAATACTGCCAGGATATGACCCAATATAACCCACTAAGCTGGGCTGAATTTCACCCGGGGTCAGTCCACAACGAGCTCTCAGTAAAAGACAAATGAATGGCTTATTTTAAATTTTTGCTGTTGTCAATTGTCTTCTAATCTCAACCTATCGTCAGGAGCTCTCTTTTGGGTGGGTCCCTAAGGCTGTGCAGTCTTGGGGCGCCCACGAGAGGCACAGAGGCACAGTGCTCAGTACCTGACACCTTCCTGCCCGTCCCAAATGCCCAGCCAGGCTGAGTCAACTGACTAAACAACGAAGGTCAGGCTCTTCCCTTTGTCCTGCACAGTTAGCAACTCCTTCTGGAACGCGCATCACCTCCAACACTGCATTCCCTTCCGGCCTTACCAAGGAGGTGAGAGCCATCTGGTGTTCCCTCCTTCATTCCCCTCCTCCCACTCCTGAAAGCCTCTCGGCACTTCTCCAGTCCTCTTTTCGCCCATTGCACCTTTCATCGAGGAAGAAATGCATGCACTCACCCCAGCAGCTGACCTCAGCACAACAGCCAACTTCACAGCAATAGCCAGAGGCCTCACCCAGGCCTCCACCTTCTCGCAGGCCAGCCCCAGTTTGCTCCTCTTCAGGCCACTTTCCTTTCGCTCTCAAGGTCGCTCCCCCCACAATCCTGACTCGGCCAACCCACCACCCAACGCTCTTGCCTTCACTGCCCTTTTTTCTCAAAAACAGTCTGTCCCCATCACCTCTATGTTGACCCCTTCTCTCACCTTCCACAACGCATTGTTGCCGGGGCTGCTTTTGAAGATCACCAGCGGCTTCCTCCTTATGACCTCTGAGGTACCGTGCTCTGTCCTTCACTCCAGCCCTGGATTTGCTACATATTCCTCTTGTGAACTCGGGAAGCCTCTCCTCTGCCTTCAAAACAGCTCTACGTGAAATTATCTCTGATTTCCGACCATCTCTTTTTGCTTTCACTGGCTCTGTCCTTTCCGCTTCACAGCCTAATGCGGGCATTGTCTCAAGGACTTGCCCTCGAATTCTTTTCTCTTAATATTCTCTACATGTTGTCTATATGTATTTGAAATCACTGCCATCTAAATCTCCACCCCTGGTGCATTTTTCTAATCCCTGATAAGACATAACCATCCAGAGACCCAGCTCACAACGTAAATTCAGCCTCTGCCAACGGAGCTCTCCCTCAGAGAACTCCATGCTCTGCAGCCCATTTCCGGACGGCGCTGGTCTCTCAGTTCACGCCGAGGACTAAGAACTCTGAGAGGGGACAGCACAGCGACTATCGACTGCAAATGCTGGCACCATCACCTGACAAGAAGTGTGACCTTGGGCCGGCATCTATCTCCCTGAGCCTCAGTTTCCTCATTTGTAAAATGTGGACAACTGCACCCACCCTCTACATTTGTTAAAAGGACTAAAAAACGATGTCAGCCAAATGCTTACGTCTTGGTTAACTTCTGGGCAATTCTTTCTTGAGGACACATTCCACCTTTTATTTACATTTTAAGACTAACTTGAATCTCAAAAATCACAAATCCAAATACCTATTCCCTGTTTGCTGATTTCACCTGACTTAAAGGCATGGTTTGGCAAACAAAGACTGTAGAATATTTACCACAACAAAGAATAATTAGTTACCCATTCAGTTTCTCCTTTCTTGGACCCAATAAAGACTATTTTTTATAATTTCCTTTTTTCTTTGTTTTATAACCATTTAGATGTTTGGTCTTATTTCCCTTATATGTTTAGCAAGTTTTTTTTAGTGTCCTTTGATTATCTGAAGTGCTCTGTGTTTTGTAATAAGAAAGTAGATATCATGTGTATTGACAGTAACTGAAGTTGGTAATTTACTTAATGTCGCCACAGGTAATTCTCACACCTGTATGAGGTAACATAATAGACTGACTCCGGTCTCAATTCCTTACTCTCCTGTAAAGTGCAATACGATACACGGGTGTGCCATAACCCCAAGGCTAACAGCATGTACTTCTTTGACCCCTCACTTTGGCCTTGGTGATCTGGCTTCTTTTGACCATGGGATGCTAGCAGAGGTGACATAAGCTGACTGGAAGGGTTCCTGCATGCTTGGGCTTGCTGCTGTGCCCTAGTCTTTTGCAGTGAGAAGGAAGTTCTGCAGGCAGCACTGGTCAGAGAAGGATGGGATACATATGCAGTAGAATGGCACCCCCCACACCCCACCCATGGCTTGGAGCTAAGCCCAGTCTAGATCTGCTAACCCCAAGACTTGTGAGCAAGAAATAAATGGTCCCTTTACTATGCCACTGAGCTTGAGGTGGTTTGTTACACAGCAAGAGCTCACAAACAGGTAGGTGTTTGGAGTGCTCTTTTTATGAAGGCAGAAATGAAGGTTTCAAGAATTTTCAAGTACCTAACTTGCTCAAATAGCCATTTAGAGCTTTTTTTTTTCCCCAAAAAAAGCTACCTACCTGGCTGATGAGGTTCTTCAGAGACAGCAGACGGCCGTGGATTGCAGCCTCATGCAAAGGAGACCAATCAGACACAGCATCTGTAGGGAGAGGAAGAACAGGTCACATCTGCTGATACACTTTAGATTGTGAGCCCTACCTTGCCAGGCCATGGGAGCAGGCTCAATGGGTCACAGCCTAGAGTCAGGCAACCAAAACTCCCATCAGGATGTCAGTTTTTCTCTTCTCTGTTGACATTTCATATGCAGAGTTGCTTTAAAAAAAAAAGGTCTAGATAGCTAAAGAAAGAACGGCCGCCATGACCCAGCTGAGGACAAAAGAGGTCACCGGGGTTGGGGTTGGCAGATAATTACTATACTTCCATTTACACACCGGTTTCAAAGGCAAATGGTCCATCCAGTGAAGTGAGAGCCCCACTAATTACCAGCTTTAGTGTATTAAGCTGCGGTTGCCAGTCTAGTTTCCTGCGTGAAATGCAAACTTTGGCATCTCAGTAAAACAGTGCCACGTACTAATAGTAGTAATCATGTGATTACATACACCATTAGGTTTGGAATCAAATACAAACAGAACCGTGTCTATTTGTGGGTCACTTCCTGTCCCAATGTCAAGCACGCATCAAAGTTTGGTCTGACCTTGAAGCAGGGACACGATTTATCCCCAAAGGCAGTGTGCCAATGTGGTTAAGCCTCTGACTTGAGTCATGGATCCCCAAGTTTTTAGTTCCTTCGCTGTAAGGGAAGACAGCAATATATACTTACCCCAGGTTCAATGCCTGTTAGCTTCTATCATCCTGCTCTAAACACACAATTTTGATTATACGTCATCATCATTGCTGTTTCAAATAGCAAATTTATTCTATGGTCATATACATTCCTAGGAAGGAAATCTTTTAGCCCTGTGCCAGCACACGGCACGCTGTCCTCTTTCTGAGTGGATACACCCTGAATGAAGCGGATGCCTGAATGTTTCTCATCTCCAGCTGTGTCTGATTTCCAGCACCAACCCCCTCAGGAAGTGAGAATGAAGGTGGGGGGCTCCTCTGAGCGTATGTCAGAAAACACAGTGCCCGCAAGTGGAGTGCACCAGTCTCATACCAGCCGTGCCGTGGAAAGGAACTGGGATCTGCTCAAAGCTGAGAAGACCCAAGAAACAGGCACAGTTGATCCTCAAATAATGTTACTCCGTTCGATGTCATTTCCTCATAACATTGATGAGGGGAAAAATATCCAAGACAATGTTGAATGAAATGACATTATTCAAAGACCAGCTTCCTTACAATCCCAGTTTTGAAGAACCCACAGGTGCTGTTCAAGGTTGTAGGCTGAGGTCAGCCTGCTGCGGCCTGTCAATGCCCTGGGAAATCTGCCTCGGGGAGCAAATGAGCGCCCTTGCAAATGGACATGGGAAGAATTTACTTGGCAAAAGCTGAGTGAGGCCACCTACTCACTGCACCCCCCCATGCTGTCCTTCTGGGTCACCCAGCGCTTGAGGCACCTGAGGTGAAATGGTTTTTCCTGCCTCCAAATCCTGGCCTTCACTAGAAGCATAGATCCTCATGGCGTTCTCTGAGGCTCCTGATACTCTCAGGAAGAGATACTGCAGCTTCTAGGGCTTGGCGCCCACAGTCCAGACTGTAGGTATGGAAAGGTTTCTCCCCAATTAGGATGAGAAGGACAATTCATTTTACCCTGTGGCTGCTGGTGCAAAATAGCATCCATGCAGACTCTTGAATGAGAAGACAGAGTCAAAAATTGAGAAAGGTTTTGAAAATCAGGTTTAAATAGATTTGCAATTGTACCCTAAGGGATCACCAGGTTTGTGAGGATTAATCTTTTTTCCTTCCTAGTGCTCAGCTGCTAAGAAATAAAGCTGCTCACTTCTCAACCTTTCTTAAGGCTACCTCAGGTAATTAGGGTTAATAGCCTCAACAGTCCATGCAGGTAATTTGGGTCCTTAAGTGTATCTCTATTCAGAGTGCATAAAAATGATGCAGCTATATTATCAAGTGTTGGCAAAAACAGGTTTTACTTTCTATCCATTCTTCATGGCACCATTACTCCCTCTATTTAGGGGAAATAAAGATTTATGTACTTTTTTAAGAAGGAAAAAAAGCTCCTGGAGGTATTATATCTCCATAGCAGAATGTGGTACTTCTAGAGTTTACAGGGCAGAGACCATTTGTGTCTTTGAGGAACAGTGTTCCTGACTCATGCAGCAGGGGCTGACAATCCATGTCTATTTAGCTACCTACCTATCACCAGCCCATCTACTTGTCCACCTACTGTCATCTACCCACCTACCATCCACCCACCTATCTACTTTTTTATTTATCGATCATCCATCTAGCTGTCTAGCTAACAGCCTTACTGAGTCATGATTCACATACCAAACAACTCACACGTTTAACATGTACACGTCGATTGTTTTCAGTATATTCACAGAGTTGTATAATCATTACCACCATCCATTTTAGAGTAATTTCATCATCCTAAAAAGAAACCCTCGGCCCTTAGCAGCCCCCATTTCCATTTCCTCAGCCCCTGGAAACGTCTGATCTGCTTTCGGTGTCCGTGGACTTTCTGTTCCAGACATTTCAGAGAAACAGAATCACGCAATACGGGGCCCTCTGTGTCTGGCTTCTTTCACAAAGCATAACGTTTCGAGTCCCAACCATGTTGGCCTATTTAGCAGTACCTCATCCTTTCGTGTTAGCAAGTAATATGCATGCACTGCGAAGCTAAGGTGGAGCACATTTTGTTTCTGCAGTCATCGGTGAGGGGCATTTGCACTGTTTCCACTTCTTAGCTATGGTGCATGATGCCATTTTGAACATTCACGCATGCAATTCTGAGTGCATGTATGCTTCAGTTCTCTTGGATATATACCTGGGTGATATGGTAACCGAAAGCTTGGCCTTCTGGGAATTGCCAGGCTATTTTCCAAAGTGGCTCTACCACTTTATGTTCCCATCAGCAGCGTGAGAGATGTCCCTTTCTAATTTCAAGTCATTTCATGGGGTGAGCCTACCATAAGGTACCCATACTCCTGCCCAGAAGAAAAACAGAGTCCTTGTAAAGCCCAAATTCATCTTAAATTTACATAAGGCCTTTGGCCTCAGCACATCTCTGAACAGTTGAGTGATTACGTAAAAATGTAAAACTATGGTAACAAAAGGTCGATATTTTTCTAGCGCTGACATCAACAGCGTGAACATGTGTGTGTGCGTGTAGACACGCGCACACACATTTCCAGCAAACACCATGCTTTGCAGTAGGAGCTAGACCACATACTCTCTGGTTACTAAAAACACTGAAGAACTATCTGCAAGATGTTTCTCCACAGCTTTGCAGAGCCACATCCCAAGCAGTTACAAACTCAACACACACAGTCAGACGGAGCAGCAGCACTGCCTGCCTTCCGGCGCGCAGCTAGCGAGCAGAACAAGCAGGGGCCTATTCCTGCCAGCAAAGGGACCACATGTGTAAGAGGAGATTCTAGACAAAGGGGAGAATCAAGGTCACAATCTCCTTTTCCATGGGCCCCCAATAAATTAAAAAAGGAAGAAGGAAAACAGGGACCGGCAAGTCTTTGAAACTCGAAGGCCATTATCGTATACGACACATTCTCCGAGTCCTCGTGTGGGTATAAATGAAAGATTCTTCCCAGCACCTGCTCAGCCAGGGTCTAGTGGTTATAGTGTCAAAAAATAGATGCTGAGTGGGGTCACCGTCCACGTCACAGCTGCAGTAGTGCAGCTCGTGGTTAAATAGGGGAGGGAGCGCCTAACACAACCGCTCCCCGAGTCCACCCATTAGTGCCATTAAACTCACCTTTCTTTGAAATTACGTCTCCATCAAACCCGGCAGCCCATTAGCGAGGCTGCCGTTTCACTTTTAATTGCAATTTCTGGCATGATTTTTTTAAATTTCCATTATTTCAGAAAAGATTTAAAATGCCCGAGTTCGTACACTGGAAAAGAGCTGTCAGCGAAGCTCTGAGCGCCGCCGCGAGCGCTGTGCGGGAGCAGAAATCTCTCTGTCCTGGGAAACAGCCCGCAAGGTCAAGGAGAAGGAGAGAGGTCGGGGTGCTCTGCCGGGGAAGGAGCATCTGCCCTCAGTCTGCACCACGGGCAAGCGGCCTAGCAGGCGGCTGCGCGCACAAGGCGGGTGGGCCGCGCTGGGGTTCCGGGACCAACCGCCAGAGGAGGAAGGGAAACAGACGGGCAGACAGAAAGGCCCACTGAGGCGAATGCTGGCCAAGCTGGTCCTGCCCACCGCAATTCTCTCTCCAGGGTCCGCACCGGCGGGGTCGTCTGTTTTCTCTCAATTTGGGAGGAAACGCATGTCTTTACAGGCGCGGGTCGACAGGGCAGACTCGGAAAATGGGCACAGTGGTTGCCTGCCCACTGGGGTGATGGTTGTTTATCCTTCCATGTGGTCTGGTTGGTTGTTTATCCTTCCATATGGTCTCCAAAGGGTCCATGAGGAAGCAGGAATTCATTTCCTAGGGCTGCCTGACAAAGTACCACAGAGAGGGTGCTCTTCTGATGGAGGCCGCCCATCTTTGCTGTCGCTTGGCTTGCTAGATGGACCCTCCTGCGGCTTCCTGATGCTGTGCGGCCTGCTCCCTGCCTCCTTCACGCCTCGTCTAAGGATGCCCGTCCCTGGAGTAGGGCTCCTTCTCCTCCATTATGTTTCCATCCAAAATAATTCTAGCTTCGAGGGCCCTATTTCCACACACATTGTGAGGTACCGGAGGGGAGGCTTCAACGTGGCTTTGGGGAGGCAGCTCAAATGAACCCATAACAAGATCTTTCCAAGGAAATGAAGCCGTTCTGTAACTGCTCCAGGGCAGGGGTCAAGCATGAGTGTATGTCTGCAGAGGGGGCCGCCATCTACCTATCCTTTTCTCTGCCTCCAAGTGGAGGTAGGAACAGCAAAAAGGCCCCGGACAAACCACACTTGGGCCCTAATTTCACTCTGACCTAGCCCTGTGCCCGGAGAAACGCTTCACTGGCTGGGCACAGCTGTTAGAGAACAGCTTTCTGAGCGGTTCACACTTCAGCAAGGTTGACTTCAGAAGCATAAACATATACAATCCAGCTACAACTGAGGCGCTGCCCAAAGGGCAAGACAGGCAAAGTAGGGGAAGACCCCACTCGGGTAAAGAGAAGAAAATCTGGGAGGGCTTCCTGGGGGCAGTGGTCAGAAGGGTGCAAAAGGTGAGTAAGAGTTTGCCTATAAGATGCAGAGAAGGAGGGGGGGCAGCAAAGGTGTGCTGGCATCTGCTTTATGATTTCTGCCTCTTTGAAAATGTCTCTTCCCTTGGCCCCTGTGGAATGGTAGCATCCAAGTCTCTTCCTGCCTCTGTCCAGATCACTGGTCTGACATCCTCAACTGGTAACCGGTCCTGAAGTTCCCTCCTCAGCTCAGCTCTTGGCCAGCAGACACTTCCTCCTTCTCCAGGACTGCAACACAGCCCCCAGCAGGCCATCCTGAGATCTGTGTCCTACCTGGGTTCGTCCAGCCCCTCATCACACTGTGCATTGGCGATTTTCTGTTCAAACTACAGCGCCTTCTCTTCCTTGCTCTGCTCCCAAGACAGCTCCTCCCCCAGACCCTCCTCAACTTCTCTCCTAGCTGACATTCATTCCTGCTGGAAAACTTATGTCAGCTGCCTTCTCTCCTTGAGCCCCAAGATTTCATCAGCCACAGAGCCTCATTGCTCTTTCCTTTGAAATCACCCACACTTTTCCTTCCTCTGTCAGGTCGTATCCAAAGTTCAATCCAAAGGCCAGCTTAATACTTGCTTTGGTGCAGTGGGGTTCTCAATGTGCGGTTCCCCTGCCCCCCAGCACCATCTGGGAGATTCTTGTCAATGCAGAGTCCCAGGCCTCACCCCAGACCTACTATTGCATCAGAAGTTCTGGGGGTGGGGCCCAGCTCTGTGCATTTTAACAAACCCTTCAGGTGATGCTAATGCAACTGAGAATTTGAGAACCACTGGAGATATGCAAGTGCTTCCATGATCACCCCAAAATCCATCCTGATGGTGGCTGCTCGATGAATTTACTTATAATCTTCATTATGGCCAGGCCTGTGCTCCAGAACCATCAATGGCTCCCAATCCCCTGTCTCATGAAGGTCAATCTCCCACATCTAGTTTTCAAAGCTTCCTTATCAGGTTCCATCTCTCCAAACTTGTTCTCACTGAGCTACCTGCATTCCAAGACACTGCATTCTAGCAGTGACCATGGCTTCACTTCCTAAGTGCCATACATTTGAGAATACACACACACACACACACACACACACACACACACACAGAGCCCACCTCACCCCTCCATCCCACTCCAACCAGGATTGGATGAGGACCTTTAGAAACTCCAGTGAAAAGTAGCTGGCACCTCTGTCATGTGCAAATAAAAATAAACAAAATACTCAGCTGTAAAACCATTGGGCAGAAATCAGCCAAATTATTCTTCCCACCGTGACTGGTTTGTTGCTTTAAAAAAAAGTTTATCAAATTCATTTCAAAGAGAGAATTTTGGCGCCACTCTGCTTTCAACTGCTCCCAGTGTGTTCAACCTATCCAATTAACCCAGCTCTACCTTCAATGAACCAAATCCTCCCCACTGTCGAGTATCCTGCTCATTCTACAGGCCAAGTTGGATAAAGGAGTGAATGAGCAGCCTCTTCCGCTCAGTTAGTCAGAGGGAAAGCTCTCATGTCTTCTGTTTGCTCCTCCAGCCCCTAGAGAGGGGCAGACTGCAAAGTCCCGGCTGCCTGCAGGCTCCCCGTCACTGCCCCTGACCAGCAAAGGTATGTACAGCCCATGAGGCCGCCAGCACAATCTCTCTTCTCGGATACCTGGGCCCCTCTGTCAGAATCCTTTCCACAGGAGGTCACCTGCTGGATGCTCCCAGGAAGCACAGCTGCCCCGAGACCTTGGCCTCTAGACCTTCGCCAGGACACCACCTGACAGGTGTGACTCCTGCCTGCTGGCCAAGTCTCCAAGGTTAAAAGAAAATCCCCCTTCACAGCGAAGCAATCAACACTCAGAACATCAGTGACGAACCCGGCGCCACCTAAATGCCAAATACCTAAGACCTTAGCATAAACAGATTAGCAGCCAAAAAGTTGCTGTTTACAACTTTTAAACGGCCATGGCAGGGAGGTGGTACATTGGATTCCTGAGAGTTGAAGTTGTGTCTGGAGACTACACTGTGACCTTCAACTCTGGGTGGCCCATGGCACCCTCCAGACATTTTTGAATGAGTGGAGGGTCTACACCAGCAGGCCATGGGCATCTCTCTGCCCAGGGACCGCCGTGGCCACAACTCGCTAGGAGCCACTGAAGCCTCCCCCCCACCATTGTCTCACTTCTTCCCTCCCAAATTTGTCCGCCACCCCCTCAGCAAGGGCTCCACAGCCCCTGGACTCACCTCCCATTAACGGGTTGCAAGCAAGCCTGGGGTCCTGAGAGTCTCCCCGCCCCGGGGGCTTGTTGCTGGCGCTGCCCGGCTGCTCACTGGCCATGATGCACTGCTGGTCAAACAGCTCTCTGTTCCACTTCGGTGCTCAGCAAAGTCCAAATTCCATGCTCCCCTGCTCCGGGGAGATGCCAGAGCTGTGACCGGTGGAGCTGCAGGAGAGGAGAGGAGAGCACAGGGCAGCAGAGCCCAGGACCGGCTGGGTAATCTGAGTCCTACCTGCGGGCACCCAGGCGTGCGCGCCGGCACACTCCGCCCCAGCTGGAGGCTGGCCAAAGCCCACAGCAGCCCCCCAGCCCAGGTCGACAGAGTTGCTGATGTCACGTCCTTTTCTCCAAACCGAGACCAATCAGGGAGACAGCCTTGGGGTTTATCAGGAAGGAAACTCAGTTTGTAACTTTTGGAGAGCAAGAGCCAGGGTGGGGGAGAAGCAAGGAGCAGGCTGCGAGCTTCGCCCTGCTGGCCTGTTTGTTACTGGGGGCGCTGCTTGTTGTGGAGACCAACCCCCAGTCAAGAGCCGAGAAAGCTGCTTTTCCTGGCTAATGCAGCAGCCAGGCCAGCTGCACATGTGGTTTCAATTTTTCAGGGAGTTTCTTATGGGAAAATGTATCTATATGTTACAAAAATGCACTTTGGGAAAGCTCTTCTAGTTTCTTCCTGTGCACTGGGAGGCCTGCGTTAAATGGCCTGCTTCCCCCTTCCTCCACACATTGTATTTTAACTTCTAAGTAAACAAGTCACCATTGCTTGGAGGGGAAAGAAAAAAGGTTGCTGGCAGTGGGTATGGAAAAGACACTCCGGCTTTCTTATAATTGTTGGTTAGCGAGTTTTACTTTGTATGTGAAGGTTTCCACGGTTTGCCTTTACCAAGTATGTGGGTTCTTTTACATGTGTCTTTTCAGATAAACCCAGTTTACCCACACCCTTGGGTACTGCTTCAAGCTGATAGTTACCCCTAGACTCTGCTGCTTCTTTCTTCAGGTGGAAGGGGGTGCTCTCCCCACTGCTGGAAGGTTCTGCGGCAACCTGGCTATGAAATGATTGCCGGTCACTTGGTTTTGAAATGCCAAAGAATAACCTCACTGTTGGACATTTACAGCCCCTCTTGGAAAAACATGCTAATGGCTGTTCACAGTCTGAGGAGTATCTTTCCTATTTTAAAATGCATTGCCCTGCATACATTTGGAGACACATTTATCCCTGTACATTTTTCACATAAGTGTAGTTCTACCGTCCTATTGCTCTATGCTTTTTATACTCATATTGGTCTGTTCAGCTATAGCCCTTTAGTCACCGCCGTGAAGGATCTCATTCCTCCCGAGTGGCGGAGGCCACAGAAATACTGCCGTCTACAGGGCTTTGTGGACACACACAGATATTCTGGGGGAGAGAACCCAGAGAATGGAAGTGCTGAGTCAAAGGCATGCTCACACGCGTGGCTGCGTGTGTGGAACTACAGACACACACAAGAATGAGAACAAGTCAGACTGGAGAGTTCTGGCTGAGGGCCGTGGAGTGTGCTGGTGTCCATTTGCTGCTTGGGATATTTTACTACAATTTTGTAGAAAAGTTATCACTGGCGAAAACGGATCAAAGCTACACTGTATTATTTCTTACAACTGCATGTGAATCTACAATGCTCTCAATACACATTTCAATCTTCAAAAAGGGCTGTTCGCTGAAAATTGACATAATACTGCCCCACTGCCCTTGATCTCTACAGAATAAGTGCGCGCCCGTATGCCTATATCACGTATACTGCGTGTGTGCAGATACTCTACTTCATCAGGAAAGATCTGAAGAACAGAGAAACTGGGTTTGGCAGAGAGGGAGAAATTTACCTGCTACAGACCAAGGGAAAGAAAGGCAGGCACTATGGGGAGGCTGGCTCCCACTGCTGTCCTGAGTAGTCTTAATAATTCAGCCTCGGGCCTCCCCCCCGCCCCCACCCCTGGTGCAGCAGTTGAGTGCTGGGCTGCGAAGCTGCCTGCAGCCTCTGCAGTGCTGGTTCAATCCCCAGCTGCTGGCAAGGGTCCCACATGGCGCGCAGTCCTCTCCTGCCGTTCGCTGTTCCCCTCAGCAGTGTACTTCGGTCCTTCTGCCTGTTCCGTTCCCTGCTCTGGCTCTGGTGAATTCTCTCACCCTCCCGTGCTTCTGACTGTACCCAGTGCTTGTATAAATAAATGAATAAATCTTAAAAAAAAATAGTTCAGCCTCTTTGTTTACTTCTAATTAAATTCCAAGGTCAGGCCTCTTCATATTCAAATATGGTCCAAAAGGACCATAAGGAAAAATTTCAGGTTGTGGCCTTAGTACCTGGGAGGGAATTAATGAGCTGTGGATTCTCTCATATTTATCCTGCTGGTCAACACTCATGACTAGGAGGCTGGAAACAGATTGGGTTTTAACTGTCTAACAAGAGTTCTTGTCAGGAATTAGAAAACCATTACAAGAGGAGTTTGTGCATTTTTAAGGATTTGTGGGAGGATGAAGCAGAATTACACACATAGGAGCTGGGATTAGAGAGAAGTAGGCGGGGTAGCCATGAGCCACAAGAAAAGAGCCAACTTACCTACCTACCTCAGTCCTGGCGTGTCTGCACATTCATGAGCGTGGCCTAGGCTAGGAAGACAGACTTAGGGCTCGCAGCAGGCCAGAGGCCACACTTACCCTGACCAGGGACAGGTCACACTGGCCAGTGCCTCAGCCCCACCCCTCCTCTGATGTCCATGGCTGACATCACTCATGTATTATGAGGTTCTTCCTCACCCCTAAGCCCTAGGCAGCACTGAAAGTCACCTTGACTCAGTCAAAGCTAGCTCAGGGGCTGAAACCACTTATCATCTCAGGTGGTAATTTTTCTAGCGTAAGACCTGTAAGACCTAAAAAGTACACACCTCTGCTCTTTTGGAATGGTCTGTTTTTCCTACAAAAATCCTACCTGTATAGCCATTGTTGTCGTATCACTTGCTCTGCCTGCAGAGATGGCTGACGTGGCTCTTTTGGGAAGCACTCTCCTGTTCTTTCTCCATCCACAGGTTCAATGAGGCACAAACAAAAATCGGGCCTAACGCAGTCAGTATGCTCAGGTAACACCCAGGCAAATGAAAATTCAGAAGGAGTGGATATAAAAATGGAGCCAGACAGTTCAAAACTGCCAATGGTGTAAAAGACAAAAGTGAGGAGGGAATGATCTTCTGGATTAAAGGAGAATGTAAGACAACATACAAATGGCTAAAAGGCCCACAGAAAAAAATGCTCATAGTCACTTAACGGGGAAATGCCAATCAAACCCACAATGAGATAGCACCTCACACCCCTGACAAAGGCCCATAACAAAAAGTCCAGAAACAAATGTTGGCAGGTGTGCGGAGGAAACGGAACCTCTGTACACTGCAGGTGCGAAGGTAGACTGGTCCAGCCCCTGTGGAAATCTGTATGGAGGTTTCTCAAAATAGTAAAGATAGATCTACCACAGGTATACCATATGATCCAGTAGTTCCACCCCTAGGTATCTAGTCTTTGGACAAAATACCATTGGGAGGGATATATGCTCTCCTATGTTCGTTGCACAACTATTTACAATAGCCACGCTGTAGAACCACCTCCGTGCCCAAGAAATGAGTGGGTTAGGAAGACGTAGTGTATAAACACAATGGAGTACTAATCCGCTGGATTAAAAAAAAAAAAGATGAAATATTGCCATTTGGGGCAACATGGCTGAACCTAGAGGGACTCATGCTAAGTAAAACAAGCCTGAAGAAAGACAATGACAGGGTGATTTCATGCAGGTGTGGAATATGAGGAAACAAAGCAAAGGAACAGAACAAGCCAAAACAGCCCCTCGGCATCCAGCTGCAGACAGCATTACAGGGAAGGGAGGGAGCAAACAGCAGAGGGGATCCACCAGACTGGGGTGAGGGGGTTGCTATATCTTGGTAGGGGGTATGGTGTGACAAGATCCGCGGAGGAGGTATGAACCTACACTCCTAAAATACACAGTGCTACAAACCAACGTTACTGCAATTAAATAAAGTAGATTAAAGGAGAATAAGAGGCTTGATAACTAAATGTGAGGCATGCCCTCTAATTGGATGTTAAAGGGGAGCAGGAAGAATTAAAGTCTTCACTTCACAGGAGTGGAAATTTAAACATGGATGCTCATGGGATGACCCTGGGCCTCGATACCCTGCAGGTGGCCGGTGGAGGTTCTGTTCTTAGGAGTGGTGCACGCTGCCCTTAGCGTGGAGTCATGGGGAGCATGGGTGAAGGGGGAAGAACACACCACTGGGTACATAGTTTGTAGCAAATAACAAAAGTTCGTACAAAGCACGTGTGTATAGCCACAGGCCACACTGCCCAGTCTGGTCACAAGCCATTGTCATTCTGCACAGCCACGTGCCCCAGAACCCAGGCTGAGCGATACATGATCCTCCTTGCATAGTCAGCAGGAGTCCTAAAACAGACAACAGCCTATTTAAATGTTTGATATTTTGGTCACCATATTCTGTTTTCTTTAACACTGAATTTTTAAAATAGTGCACCCCAATATTTATCTTGATGACTGAGTTTTTCAGTGCCTCACTTACCTCATCCTGATGCAAGCCCTGAAGAACTCCACTGTCTGCATTTACTCACACATCACTAATTTAAAAAATAAACATGTACATGTAGTTATACATGGGCTTATACATGCACACAAATATAATATAGGTATGTGTACACACATGCAGACATATTTGCATTTGCGTGTACAGACAGGCACATGAGCACATACACAGAGACACATGCCAGTGTGGTCAGATGCTAACAACTGGTGAATTGAGGCGAAGGACACACATACTCACTGTACGTGTGCAATTTATCTATAAACTGGAAAATTTATCTATAAACTTGCAATTTATCTATAAACTGGAAAATTCTCAAAATGTAATAATGGTAGGGGAAGAAAAAGAAAAACTGCAAATAACCTGGTACACAATTTTTACAGGTTAAACTCACGTCAAAAGAAAAAGCAGGGGGCCTCAATCAAGCTATTGCCAGCCACTGCGATATGAGTTCGATCCCTGGCCAGGGAGCTGACCCACATGGAGCAGCAGACCTCTCCTGTCTCACCCGCTGCTCCCCTCACCAGTGGATTTCAGTAAATCCATTGTTCTGCTCCCCACTCTGTCTCTGGTGAGTCCTCTCACCCCCGGCACCTCTAGCCTACACCCCAGTTCTTATATGCATAAATAAATAAAAATAAATCTTTGGGTAAAAAAAGAAAGAAAGAAAAAGCAGCTACCCTGAGTGTGGCCTGAGTATTCATCCTGGCAGGAGACTCCACTACAGGAAGGGGCTGGTATATCCCACATGCCATGTCCACACAGGGGCTACCCCTGGCAATGAACTCATGCAGCAAAGGTGAGACCCCCCCCCCTCAGTGCGGAGAGCCCCGCCCCAACCAGGGGTGCTTATCCAGCCATTCACCCCTCCCCACCATGGCGTCAGGCAGGGTCCTTAGAAGCATCAGCTGTTCTCTTTGTGTTAAGTGCATAAAATCTCAGCATTGAGCATTTTTACTGAAAAAACAATCAACTGTAAACCTCAGGTTTGTCTGACAAGGCAAAAATCAGAACTATAAGGGAGAAGAATTATTTGGGGGAATACAGTTCCTTAATAAAATATGCACAAGAAACTTTGAGATGTTGAACCTTTTAAATAATTTCAGGGATTTTGAGGGAGTTGAGGCTTAAATCTTCAAGTGATGCAGGCAAGCTGATTTTTAAAAAAGTGGGTCAAGGCAGGTAATAGATCGAGTCAGTTGATTTATAGGTAGATGGACTGATAGATGATGGAACAACAGACAGACATGGTATATACATTATATGTCTATATAGACAGATGGTATATGGATGGGTGATATTGGGTATTTGGTTATAAAAAGATTTTTCCCTTAAAATGATTTGCTAGGTATTTAAACTATTTTTCTTTGTTTCCTTAACCAGTAAAAACTACTTCTGAAAATCTAACAAATATTCCAACTATCTTGAAAAATTTATAAAAAATGTGAATTTCACTCATGGCAGTGTTATTTATCATACCAAGAAATCAGAAACAATTGTATCCAACAATACAATTGAGGGACACAAGACAACCATTAAAAAGGAGAGTTTAAAGCAGTTGAAACTTAATAAATCATTGCAGTATGGCTTGTGGGAAAAGCAGGGTCAAAAAGACTTTTATAACAGAATCACTACATTAAATCAGGGAAAGAAATGTTTAAAAACCATGATGTACTGAAAAAAAGTCACTAAATCCTTAACAGTAAAAAGCAACAAATATTAGCTATATCCATGAATAGTTCTTTTTAAATTCAGTCACCTTGCTAGGGACCTTGCGAAGTCACCTTATCTAAAACAGTAGCCCTCACCGTCACCCTTTACCCCAATCTGCTTTATTTTTCTTTTTATCATTTCTGACGTGATGATATAGATGTGTGTTTGCTTATTCCTCATAGGCGCCACTAACACATGAGCTTTCCCAGCATAAGGACCTCATCTATCTTTTTCACAGCCTTAAAAAATATCTGGCACATAAGAAATACTGGGTAAAAACATACTGAATAAATGAAGTTATCCTAAAGCATTTTGAAAATAAAACATCCCACATCCTGTGAAAAATGAAATCATCTGTATTAGCATTAGAAGCAATCAATATCATCTCGTATAAACCAGATGATTCATCTGATGGTCTCATTATAGCTCGATAGAATGTAGGGCTCGAAGGGGTTTAAATACTGTCTTACGTTCAACCCTATCTACATAAATTGTAAGACATTGTCGGCACGCCAAGATGCATGGATCTGGATCTCTTCTACATCCGGATCCTTCTGGAAGCAAACGACTAGGTTCTGGTGAGTCTCTTGAGACTCAGTTCAGGGTATGAATGCCCTCCCTCCACCCCCATCCCAACACACACACCTACCAGAATTGGGAGGTCCATGCAGATGATTCCTGAAGTCCATGGTGTGCGGTTTCCGAAAATGAATGGAACAGCAGGATTCTCAAGTTCTCTGGGGTCATAGACAGACTGAATATCCTAGGTCACCCTGGAGCTTAACAGAGAGCTCAGACATTCAGCAAGATGTGGGTTGAAGCCAGTATCATTCTCAATGGTGAAAAGCTGAAAGCAATTCCATTAAGATCTGGAGCAAGACAAGGATGTCCACTCTCACCACTGCTTTTCAATATAATACTGGAAGTCCTAGCCAGAGCAATAAGACAAGAGAAAGACATCCAAGGAATCCAAATAGGAAAAGAAGAAGTCAAACTATCACTATTTGCAGATGATATGATAATATACATAGAGAACCCCAAAAACTCCACAGAAAAACTAATTCAACTCATCAATCAGTTCAGTAAAGTGGCAGGATACAAAATCAACACACAAAAGTCAGTAGCCTTCCTATACACAAACAGTAAATCTGAAGAAGAAGAAATCAAAAAAACCATCCCTTTTATTATTGAAACAAAAAAAATCAAATATTTGGGAATAAATCTAACAAAAGAGGTAAAGGACCTATACAAAGAAAACTATAAAACACTGTTAAAAGAAATAGAAGAAGACACAAAGAAATGGAAAGACATCCCCTGCTCATGGATTGGAAGAATAAACATTATTAAAATGGCCATCCTACCAAAAGCAATATACAGATTCAATGCTATTCCAATCAAAATTTCAATGTCATTCTTCAAAGAAATAGAACAATTATTGATGAAATTCGTATGGAATCACAAAAAACCCCGAATTGCCAAAGCTCTCCTGAAAAAGAAAGAAGGGAATGGAGGCATCACACTCCCAGACTTCAAACTATACTACAAAGCCATAATCATCAAAACTGCATGGTATTGGAACAAGAACAGACATACAGACCAATGGAATCGAATAGAAAATCCAGAAATAAACCCACAGATTTATGGTCAACTAATCTTTGACAAAGGAGCAAAGACTATGCATTGGAGCAAAGAAAGTTTGTTCAATAAATGGTGCTGGGAAAACTGGGTTGCTACATGCAAAAGAATGAAGCTTGACCACTACCTCACACCATACACAAAAATCAACTCAAAATGGATTAAAGAACTAGACATAAGACCTGAAACCATAAAATATATAGAAGGAAATATAGGCGAAACACTACGTGATTTGCACATCAAAGACATCTTTACAGATACATCACCCAAAGCAGTGATAGTGAAGGCAAAGATAAACAGCTGGGACTACATCAAATTAAAGAGCTTCTGCACAGCAAAAGAGACAATAACAAAAACAAAGAGAAATCCCACTGACTGGGAGAACATTTTTGCACACAACACTAATGATAAAGGACTGATCACAAAAATCTGCAAAGAGCTGATGAGACTCAACAACAACACAGAAAATAATCCAGTCAAAAAATGGGCAGAAGAGCTAAAAAGAAACTTCTCTGAAGAGGAAATGCAAATGGCCAACAAGCATATGAAAAAATGTTCAACATCACTTGTAATCAGGGAAATGCAAATCAAAACTACCATGAGATACCATCTTACACCAGTGAGAATGGCACATATTAAAAAAACTAGCAACAACAAATGTTGGCGAGGGTGTGGAGAAAAAGGAACTCTCCTGCACTGTTGGTGGGAGTGCAAACTGGTCCAACCACTATGGAGAGCTGTGTGGAGATTTCTTGACCTACTAAACATAGAGCTTCCATAGGATCCAGCAATTACACTCCTAGGTATTTACCCAAAGGACACAGAAACATCCATTCCAAAGAGCACCTGCACCCCTATGTTTATAGCAGCACTGTTTACAATAGCTAAGCTTTGGATACAGCCCAAATGCCCAAAAATAGATGACTGGATCAAGAAGATGTGGTACATATATACCATGGAATATTACTCAGCATTCAAAAAAGATAAACACATGCAATTTGCAGCAACATGGATGGCGCTGGAAGGGATCATGCTCAGTGAAATAAGCCAAAAAGAAAAAGAAAAATACCGGATGGTCTCACTCATAGCAGGAATCTAGAAAACTTAAATAAGGGACCAGGAAAATGAATAACTATAAGAAAGTGAAAATCAAAATCAACAAAAAACTATGAACCAGAGACACTTTTTGGGGGGTGGGGGGCGGGAGGGGAGGGATTGGGGTCAGAATGGGGGGGTTGCAATTGTATGGGGAATATAAAATAAAATTTATAAAAAAAAAAAAATGTGGGTTGACCAAAAAAATGCACTTGAGAAAACTTTGAAGATAGAAAGTCTCCAATTCCAGAATGTTCTATGATAAATTCTTTCGCTCTTTTCTCTTTGAACTTTCCTTGTAAGATGGTGAAGTGGTTCCTTGCCCTTTTTCATGTCTATCCTCTCTCAGCCCATTGTCCATCTTTAGGACTTTTCTTATGGCTATATTATTGTGTGCCTCCTTTCTTAAAGCTTTTTGTCATTCTTCTTGCTAGATTTCCTATTAGCGAACCTATGTTATTCTTACTGATGTGTAGGTGAACTCTTCGGATGTTGAAATGTATGTATCACCTGAGATTAATATTTGGAGCAGACTGAATTGTACTTCCTTCCATGGATTCTGTAATACCCCCTGCCTTCCCCAAGATTTATAAAAATTGCCTTCCTAGGCAATTTACAAAAAAAAACTCTTCAGGAGTTTATATATTTCAGATATCTCAGAGAAGGAGGTATCTTCTAGCCTAATATATTCAAAATGCCATTTCAAAGTATACTCAACAGTAGAATCTTTAGGAAACTACTTCACATCCTTTTTTTTTAAATGGATTTTCAAAATATGTGTATTTTATTTTTACAGCACATCTCAATTAGGCACATTTCATGTGTTCATGAGCCACAAGTGTCTAAGTAGCTTCTCTACTTAATACCACAGGCTTAGAACAGTGCTTCTCGATCTCAGCACTATTGATAATTTGAAACCAACAATTCTTTGCTGTGTGGAGCTACCCTGTCCACTGTAGGATGATTAGCTGCAACTCTGACCACCACCCACTAGATGTCAGTAGCAACCCATTCATCACCCCCTTCACCTCCCTACTACTTGCCCCCACCCCCCCCACTCCACCCCCCCCACACACCAAAATGTTTCTATTCTTTGCCAAATGTTTCCTAGTGGGGACTGGAAGTAGGGTGAAATTGTCCCCAGTTGAGAATCAAAAGTTGAGAAACAGTGGGGGGAAGTGTCTGAAATGAATCTTAGGATCAAGTAATAAAAACATTCTCTTTAGAAGCTAACATTACGGTCACTGAACCATCAAGTAGTACTTACAATCATTTAAAATCCATCCAATTTCCATGTTCTAAATTCCCAAGAAGGAGGGGAGGGCGGCTGACAGAGGAGAGGTGGTTAGCAGGAAGAAGGGGGGAGGAGAAGAGAGCCAGGGAGGAGAACGCTGCTTTTTGAGTACACCCCTGTGCTTATTTTGGGCCCCCCCTCGCAAAAATGATACTGACCCAGCTTTGAACCCACCTTGGTGACTGGCATCACTATGTCATGTTTTCAAAATCCCTGAGGCTCCTGTCTTTGAAAGGAAGCTGATGGATGCCTGGGTAGCAATCTTCACCCAACGGAGTCTGTGGGTTCAGTAGTTGGGAGCCCCCAGTGTTGCTCGAAACTAGAATGATTTCCTTTGAAGAGCAGCATGTAATATCAGAAGTGATAAGCAAGAAACCTCAGCCTTTGGGTGAGCTAATCTCTTCCAATATCTCTCTTGTCAACCACGATGTCAGTAAAGAAATCTCAATTAACTATGAAGTCTTCAAAGTATTTGGCTTATATAGATACATATAAAAAAAAGACTGGGAAATCAGAATTATAGCAGAGATTTATTCACAGAAGGAAAGAAGAAAGGGGAGGAGGAAGGAATTAGAACAGGAACACATGTCAGAATATTTATATTCATCATTATCTTATTCACTCAGATTTACATGTATCTATATATGAAGAATGTTGACCTTTACGTAATAGAAGATCATGAATCATCAACAGTTGCTGATTATTTTCACTCTACTTGACAGTTAATGTTTTACAGTTTCTTAACAAGAGGTGAAAAATGAAAAGGTTTCTGGTTGCCCCTTGGTTAGTGAGAACAGTAACCTAACTGGTGGTTTCACTCAACAAGCATCCGGTTTATCAGGAATTTACTCTGACTGGCTTAGCTCATTTGAAGATACTGAAAGTCTAGCTGTTGGGTGTCTATACTGGGGGTTGGCTACAGCAGGCAACAACCTGATTATTTCCAAGGTATCTTTCCATGGACAAGTGGGACTATCGGTACAGGAGGAATCTCTCCAGGGGCTCTGGCAGGTGCAGCTCGTGGACACTTTGATGACAAGCTCGGCCCAAGCACTTCCGGACACACAGGCGGCAGAGCTGGGAAAGAGTAGGCGGGCCTGAGAAGAAAGAGAGGTGGTGTGACCCTCATGCTGGTGGGCTGGGGTGCCGTGAACGGGAGATCAAAGGACTGGAAGAGGCTGACTCTTTCCAAAAGCTTAAGACAAGCTGGATCTGTATGGGAACTCCAGAATGAGGTAGCAGGTGCTAAATACACACAAGGGATGGCAACGTGGCCCTCTGGACCGGGCACGTTTCTTTAATTTGATCCTCCAGTGGAAATTATATACGGCTATCGAAGGAAGCAAATCAGAAGCAAGTCAGGAATGAGGCGTGTGGTTTGAAGCTAATGTGGCATTCGTACACCCATGGGTGTGATGTGCTGGCTGAGGGGAAAACCTCCGGCTGCACTGAGCACACAGGAGACAGCTGCAGAGCAAGGCCGCAGCCAGGCATGTGGCTGCAGGACGGTGGCCTGCAGGATCAGAGAGGCAGTGTTAGGAGGGCGCTGGGCTCCCGGGCCTCCTGGCCGTGGCTGCTCATGAGGCTGTGCCCAATAGGTTTCCCCTCACACTCAGAGGGGCCCTCCATGCTCACAAGGGTCCCATTTAGACCCTGTTTGACCCTGAATGAGCTTCTGGCTGCAATACTGGTTATAGGGGGCATGTGCAATGTCCCAGCATTTCCTCACCTGACTATCTCAATAAAGAACTTTTCACATAGATCTAGGTAATCATCAGACTACACAAAGTTTTCCTTTCCAAGAAACTCCTATCGTAACAGCATCCAGGAGAAGTGGTGCCTGCGTATGCAATAGCCTGATAACGCCTGCGTCAATATTGCCAGGCACAACCACATGGCAGAAAGCTACCTGGAGGAACAAACAATCACCCTTAGTTCAAGTCCTAGGAAATAAGAATGGAAGGCTTCCCTACCTGCTTCCCAACTAAAGTCCCTCTAGAAAACAGTAAAGCAACAAGCTGTCAAGCTTGCCGAGTGTGAACTCTGACATAGCTGGCGTTGTCTTTCTAGAACAAGCAGCTATATTTATGAAGATGGAGGACACGAGAACATGCCTATAAGAAATACAAATCCTGGGCCTGGAAACATTTCTGAGGGATGAGAAGAGGAACTGTCATAGCTAGTATAGCCATATTCTCAGCTAATAGTTAGAAAGTACCTGGTATTTGTAAATGGGGAGCTGGGAAGGAAGCTTATAATTCTTCAAGTGGAGATTGAAATAAAAGAACAATCACTCATGACATGGACTTCGGGAATAATCTAGACCAACGGCACTGCAAGTGTGGCCTCAGATCAGCAGTGTCAGCATCATCTGGAAGCCTGGGGGGGCGTACAGCCTAGGGTTCCACCCCAGAGCTCCTGCACAGTGTGTAACATCCCATCTCAGTGATGCTGGGACTGGCCTCTCCCACAATGCCGCCCCCACTCAGGAGAGAAGGCTAAAGGTCAGAACCCCCCAGGGAAGAGACAGGAAGGAGAGAAAGCAGGTGTGTCCAGAAGCCACCCACACCAGCCCTTCCTTACCTTCCCGGAGTAAGAGTGCCTGCTCCACACTGCTCTTGGGCGCCGCCACATCCAGTGCATTTTTGCCCTGCGCGTTTCGGCATGTCAGGCTGGCCCCGTAGTCGGCTAGCAGGTGGATGACTTCCACGCTAGACTGGCGGGCGGCAGCATGGAGGGGTGTGTCCAGCCACTGACCGTGATCAACGCTGGCTCCTGAACAAAAGCAGAGGGCCACGAGCCAACAGGAGGTTAGTGCAGAAGTGCTGTGAGCCTGAAATACAGCAGCTACAGGTAACGGCACAGCATGTCAGGCCATACTCCACCCAGCCTTGACAACGTGTGCCTTAAGCCTAGAACCTCAGTAGCACTTACTAAGACTGTTTCAAAATATTTTGATGAGAAAAAATGAATAGTGTAGTCATTTTAAATATGTGCTTTCCTTTCCTATTGGACACAAAAATGCGTGCAGCTCCTTTTACACGGTTATTTTGGTTTTTGACAAGGACAAAGCTAAGTTTACTTGGTGTTCCATTATTTGGGGTTCAAAAAAGGCTGAACTGCTGCAGAGAGTAGATGATGGGGGATAAGAAAGACCAAAAAGGGTTTCCCCGGTGGTGCAGCGGGTTGAACGCTGTGTTGTGAAGCTGTCCGCAGCCTCTGCAGCATGGCTTCGAGTCCCAGCTGGCCAGGGAGATATCCACATGGCATGGCAGACCTTTCCTGCCTCGCCCGCAGCTCCCCTCAGCAGTGCTTTTGGTCCGTCTGCCTGCTCTGCTCCCTGCTCTGTCTCTGGTGAATCCTCTCACCCTCCCACGCCTCTGACCTGTACACCAGCTCTTGTATAAATAAATAAATCTTAAAAAAAAAAAAAGACCAACAAGATCAAAGAGATTAAAGTTCTTATGGAAAAGCTCTCATTACCAACTCCACCTTTACGGCCATGCTAAGCTTGGAATCTTTAACCAAATAGCAGTTCAAGATATCTGACTGTGGTTTGGATTCTCAGTTCCTTTATGTGCCTTTTAGAATGAAAAAAAAAAAAAAAGACTAAGTAACTTCGCAGGATTGCCCTCAAGTAAGTATGGCAGATGCATGTTGTTTTCACCACCCCCATCCTCCCAACAATCACACTGAGATCTGACTCAAGGGAACCACACCCTGGGGTGGCCAGTTCACACATTTCCCATGAAGCCCAGTAACGGGGGTGTGTTGCTGCAATCTAACCCTAAGTCAATCAGTGCGTTGTATTCCCTTGGCCACTACAATTGATTCAGAGATGGGCATGTGACTCAAAAAGAGTCAGTGAAATCCATGTTTTCCTCCTAGGACTTAAGGGAAAAAAGACTTTTGCTGTCTCTCGAGAACACCCAGGAGAACCATACCAGGTAAACGGAGCCAGCATCCAAGGAAGTCAAACACATACTCATTTCTCAGGAGAAGTTCTGTTTTAAACAAATGTCAAATGCTGTCAGAATTTTATTCAACTTGACGAGAACTTATCTTTGAAGTCATGGAAAATCAATCAAAATTAATGGAGTCTTCCCAAGAAAAGATTTCTGGACGTTACCTAATTCTAGAAGTTTCTTCACACAGTCTACTCTCTGGTAGGTGCAGGCCACATACAGAGGCGTTCCAAGCTGAGGCACTTCTTGGTCGATGTTAACATTATTCGCCAGCAGAATCTCCATGCACTCTCTATGCCCTGGGGGAACAGAAGACAGGCTCACATAAGGGAAACATGGACTGTTCCTAGAACTATAGGACGGCTGATCTGAAATGGACTTTTTTTTTTTTTAATAGAGGCATGTTTATTTATTTATTTGTTTGTTTGTTTTGGTTGGTTGGTTTTTATACAAGCACTGGGTACAGTCAGAAGCGCGGGAGGGTGAGAGAATTCACCAGAGCCAGAGTGGGGAGCAGAGCAGGCAGAAGGACTGAAGTACACTGCTGAGGGGAGCAGTGGGCGGCAGGAGAGGTCTGCGCGCCATGTGGGACCCTCCTCTGGTGGCCGGGGAGCAGCCGGGGATTGAACCGGGGCTGCAGAGGCTGTGGGCAGCTTCGCAACCCAGCGCTCAACTGCTGCACCACCGGGGAGGCCCTGAAATGGACTTTTGATAGCCTAGATTTTGGGAGGGATAGAATTTTATTTTGAAATCTTACGTATAAATCCCCAAAATAAAATCACTAAAGGCACAGTGTGCCCATGCTGCTTTCTCCTACACTCTGCTTTGCAGCCTTTGAGGTACCTCCAGCTAAGCTAGGGGCTCCACGCAGCATAGCTGAAATCACTTTCCAGCACGAAGACACCGGCCAACAGATGGAGGCTATAAGGCTCAGAGGGGTAAATGACTCACCCTAGCATTACCCCAAAAGTCAGGGCTCCAATCCCTGCATAGAAGATTGGCTGTAAAACCCTTATTTTGCTAACCTGGAAGATATCTATGAGAACTAATAGCCTCAAGTATAGGACATACTTAAATACCTTTCAGAAGCAGTGATTACTAAGAACTGTGCAAGCAAGCATACTCCTCAAACAGGCCGCCCAAGGAATAGATGCCTTGATGAATACACCACATATGAAAGATTGGTTCAAGAGCAAATGTAAACTATCTGTTCTCTTTGAAGATTTAAGTGTCTCAAGGAGACATCTGAAAGGTATTTAAGTATGTTCTATACAAGATGAAAATGCAAAAATTGTGCAAAAATGAAAAATGATGTAAAAAATATATGAAATTTAATAAATAATAAAAATTTATCATCGCTAATTAACTTAACCAACCTTTTCTTTATAGATAACATAAAAATAAGCTTCATCTCCAGCCTGCTGGATTTATCACAAATTTTGGATTAGTATCAATATGCATTAAAATGTACAAACAAGGATTTTGTGGGGTCAAAGTATTTGTTCACAGAAGTAAATATTATACTTGGATTATTGATTCAAATGGACCCAATTTATTCATAGAGCTTTAGAGCTATAAGAATCCAGAAATGATATTTAATCTGTACGCTGGCAAGTATAGGGAGTCAATAAACATTTTTTAATAAATCTTGCCTTTCTTTTTTCCAGAAGAAGAAACTGAGCCTAGTTTGAGCCTAGTTTACTGAGCCTAGTTTACTTTACATTAAATTGAAGTATTCTCAGGTTAAAAAATTGAATATTAAAAATCAAGACTAACACGTAATAGTATCTAAAATAAAATGAATTTGTTAATTTATTCTGTGGATGTTGGTAGCTAAAATGTTTATATGGGGCACCCCTGGTGGTGCAGCAGTTGAGCGCTGGGCTGTGAAGCTACCCGTAGCCTCTGCAGCAACAGTTTGATCCCTGGCCACTGGCAAGGGTCCCACATGGCGCGCAGACCTCTCCTGCCGTGCCCGCTGCTCCCCTCAGCAATGTACTTCAGTCCTTCTGCCTGCTCTGCTCCCCACTCTGGCTCTGGTGAATTCTCTCACCCTCCCGCGATTCTGACTATACCCAGTGCTTGTATAAATAAATAAATCTTTTTAAAAAAAAGTGTTAAAAAAAGTTTTTATGATACAGAAAAATATGTATAGACACGTGAACTCATGTGTTTATGACAGCAATAACAACCGTCCAAGCACTGCAGAATTACTTAAATAATTCAAACCAATTCCCAAATTTATCCATTTTTCACTGCCTGGATGGAAATACAAATAATAGATTACCCTAAATTTAAAAAACTTACTTGCAGTTTAGGAAATGACCAACATCCATTATTCATCAATAAAAGTTTATTCCATATGTATATGAAATCAAAAGCATTGATACATTGAGATTTGGGTCTTCGGTATCATTTAAAGTCATCCACTATTGAAAACTTACCAAGAGACTTGCTGAATAACCTGGGGCAAATCTTTCATGATTGCCTTTTGAAATAAAGACTTTCACCCCCAGTTAGACCAGCAAAGATCTCTGCTAGAGCACTGTAACCTCGCCATTATATTTCTGATCTCACCATAAGAGTAACTCCACTGCTGGGACACAAAGAAATGTTGCCCTTTGGGTGTGACCTTTGACAAATGGCCTTGACCTTTCAATGGCATCTTCTTGCTCCTGTCTAGCCTAAGTACATAGTTTTAAAATCCCTTAAAGGTACTCCTTTCCCTTGTTTCAAAAGTAACTAAAACACAGGATTTAAGGTTTCCACCATGTGGATTTTTAAAGTTGCAACTTTTTTTCTCAATAACCATGAACCTTAATTTAAAGACATCAACTCAGAGTCATCCTGTTTACTTTTCCATTAGAGATACTAGCAGTCTTGACTTTGAGATACTTTCATCATATGTTAGCAGCTAGTGTTTTATGGGCGTTGGGGGGTGCGCTGTGCCGTTCTTTTCTAGTAAGGGCAAAGACATAAAGGCTGCATCCATTGCCATCAAAATACCAGCAAAGAGCTGGAAACCCTCCAGAAAGGCCTGCGCAGAGACTGTCCCCAGGAAATGGGACAGGTTAGAAGCACCTGTTCCATACCCCTCTTTCCTCCCATCTCCAATCCTGGGTACTTCCTGAAGGTTTCGGCAAACTGGAGTGAATGCCACAGGATTTGGAAGTCACACAGGCTACAGGCGAAGATCTGGGTGGTGCTTCCACGGCGACACTGTACCATTGATGGCTCAGGTGGACCGAGCCCACCAATGCTTCGTGAGCAATGCAATGGCTCGCTTACCTCTCTTCACTGCTTCGTGGATGGGTGAGTTCAGGTGCGCCTGGAGCTGGGCCTTGGCTCCAAATCCCAGGAGCAAGTTGACACAGGCAGTGCTGCCGCTGCGGCAAGCATTGAAGAGGGGTGTGGCTCCATGAACAGTCACTCCATTGACCTAATGATGAGAAGGAGAGCCCAAGGATTTGCTATTTCTCTACCACTGTCTCCAAGTGTGCGTTCCTATGCAGGTGCCTGGAGAAATCTAGACACTCAGAATGTTGCCTGGAACTCAGTGAGCACGGAACAAACATTTGCGACAACAATTTCCACTTTCCATTAATATAGAATGGGGTCCTCTTCCTCCTCAGTCATGGACAAACATGATAGGAACCAGAAATACTAGAAAACCAGTTAGCCTAAGGTCTGAACATCTACCCTTGTAAAGTCTCCCCAACAATTCCCCACAGTTCTGTCTTTCTTGCCACAAATCTTCTTAGTTTACTATCACCCATATCAAACTGCCCATGCCAGCAGTGACTCCTAAAGAAATTGTGTTTTTAATGTCATGCTTTTAAAATGTGCTCTCTTTAAAGTTTTTCTATCAATTTTCCAAGGTCAGTTTTCAAAGCACTTTAGTTCAAGTTGTTAAAAACAAGACAACAGTCCCCAGATGGAGTTGGCATGCCAAGTCCTTTGTCGCCAAACCAAGGTTTAGCCTAATTACAGCTTCGATTTCCCCAGAAATGGAATCTTCAACCTACCAAGCAGGACCCACCAGATCAGCAGGAGGCTCCACCTGACAGCTCTCGGCCTTGCCCTACAGGAAAATGACCTCCCAGTAACCAAGCTATGTTTTCATCAGGTATCACTTCCTAGTTCCTGCTCCCTGTAAAAGTCTTTCATTTGTACAGCTTCTGGGTGCTGCTTTCTATCACCTAAACTGGATGCTAACCATTTCATGAAGTGTTGAATAAAGACAACAGAATCTTTAAACTTCACTTACTTGACTTATGTTTTTATAACAATGTCTCCTTTTAAGCTAGCATGATGTTTGTGTGTTGTTTCATATTTTAGAAGCTAGTCACTTTTTAAAACTGCATTCTTTTCTAGAAGGAGGCCACTGGCTGACAACATTGCATATGATTCAGAGATTCATACTCTTCAGAGTATGCCCCCCCACCGCCACCCCCAGCACACCCATCCTCCTCCACCTCCTGTTTTTAGACCTTAGCAGTGGCCTCTGGGCAGCCAGGCCCGTGTGGGTGGGGCAGCACTCACATGGGCTCCGTTTTCCAGCAAGGCTTTTGCACAGGCCACGTGACCTCCAAGGCATGCTTCGTGGAGAGAGGAGACCCGATTGATTGTCACAAGGTTCACGTTCACACCCTATAATTTGGTGAGAAGGGGGTTAAAGGCTATAAGAGCAATAGGAATGAAAGCAATGCTGGTGGACAAAAGGAATTAGGAGATCTGCTTCTGACTCCCTGCCTCCTAACTGACCTGCTGAAGGCTTCCAAAACTTAGTACATGAACCCCAAATCCTAAGTGCCAACTCCTGCCAGACGCCCCTGGTGCTGACCACACTCCTGCTGTGGCCGGTCGCCCGGAAGCCCCCTGTTGCCTGTCCCTCCATCTGAGGGCCTCTCTCTGCACCGTAGGCCCATTCCTTTCCACGTCCTGAACATGAGGCCACTACTCTAAAGCTGTATTAAATCTATCAAATTGGGTATCCAACAGAATCAGGAAAGTCTTTTCCCTGTTCTTTTCCCATATGTGATTTCAAGAAAATAAGAAACGGACCAGTCCACAAGATGGCAGCAACGTACTAGAAAAAAATTTGATCAGTGCAAACACAGAATCCCAGGAATTATGGAAACGTCACGCTAGGCAGCCCTGAAAACCCGGCCAAAGGAGTCACCTTCACAGTGATGAGAAAGTTCAAATTACTACTAAGACTTGAGGCTCTCCCCGGTTGTCAGTCACAGCCAGCGTGGTAATCAGGAACTTCTGAGCTTTAGTTCAATGTCTTACAGCACACCACACTATCTTAATGCGAAATAAAGCAAAAAAAAAAAAAAATAGGACATTAAATTTTTAGCTAGTGTGAGGGTGACGAAGTGGGGATATAGTAGGAAAAGGCTGGACTTCCTCATCAAGAACGCTCCTCCGACAGTAAGCAGACTACAGAAACCAATGCTTATGACGTCTAGTCAGACACAAAGAAATGCTAAATGTAACGTGGCATCGAGGACTGGATTCTGCAAGACAAAAAGGACATTAGTGGAAAAATTGGTGAAATCCCTGTAATCTGTAGTTTAGTGAATAGTGTAGCAGCAATGTTATTTGAGTAGTGTCAAAATATTAACATAAAGGGGGTTCGGTAAAGGATGTGCCCAACGCTCTGTACTATCTTTGCGACTCTTCTTGAAAATTATTCCCAAAGAGTTTGTTAAAACGTTTAAGTCTGTAAAAATACTAATGAGAGTAATGAGGTGGGAGGGCTGGAGGGAGGAGGTAGGTGTGAACCACTTTACTGTGTACTTTTTGTTATCATTTTAACTCGTGAACTATGACAACATATTACATATAAAAAATAATCACAACATATTACATATAAAAAATAATCACATCGGGGCTCCCCGGTGGCGCAGCGGTTGAGCGCTGGGTTGCGAAGCTGCCGGGGCAGCCTCTGCAGCGCCGGTTCAATCCCTGGCTGCTCCCCGGCCACCGGAGGAGGGTCCCACATGGCGCGCAGACCTCTCCTGCCGCCCGCTGCTCCCCTCAGCAGTGTCCTTCGGTCCTTCTGCCTGTTCTGCTCCCCGCTCTGGCTCTGGTGAATTTGCTCACCCTCCCGCGCGCTTCTGACTGTGCCCAGCGCTTGTATAAATAAATAAAGAAATCTTTAAAAAAAACCGCACATAAAAATAATCACATCAAATTTTAAGGACCTAAAAATCAATCACCCCGCAACATTACCAGGGCTGGAGGCCATTTGAGCTTTGCTGTTCTCCTTTTGTCTCTACTTTCTTAAGAAGTAACACAATTCAGAAAGGAGACAGCAAAAAAAATCACACAGAGCAGTGAGTCCAGTTGCTTCAATTCCAAACAGTGGAAAAGTGTGGCGGTAGGTAGGATGTGGCAAAGGACATAATGACTCATCGCTTCTGCAAACATGGAGACCCTAAAGCAGAGCAAACGACTCATGCATGCTTTCTTTCATGCACTGCAGAAGTATTTAAGAAGCCACTCTTTATTATTCAAGATGCCAGGGAGACAGGCTTAAAAATCAAGTAACCTTAATAGCCAAGACTTTACTCAGTCTTCCCAAATGACGCAAGTTTACCCAGCTCTCAGCCTATTTTAATGCTGGCTCTTGAAAGATTGGCTCACTGGGTGGGGGACCTCTAAGACGGTTCCCAGTGACCCTTGATTCCTGGTGCAGGCACACCGTAGACACAGTTCGAGGTGGCGGCCAGGGCACCACACAAATCAAGTATTGCAATAAAAAGAGTCACAAATTTTGTGGCTTCGCAGTCAGCATATATGAGTTGTCTACACTGTACAGTAGTCTATTAAGTGGGCAATAGCATGATGTTTTAAAAAAACAATGTATAGGCTTCATTTAAAAAAATTTATTTCTAAAAAATGCTAAGCATCATCTGAGCCTGGTCAAAAATTGGCGCTGAAGACGTGCTTAATGTAGGGTTGCCATTTGTAAAATAGACAATATCTTTGGGAGCCAATTAAACGAGCTATGCCTGCATTGGCTCACCCATGTAGTCCCCACCCCTGGAGGGTGTGCTAGAGTTTTTCAACTCACATCTAATGGGTTGTCACTTCAGAAATTAGGTTATAAAGAGACTGTGACGTCTCATCCTCTCTCCGGGGGAAGCCAGCTGCCATCTCATGACACAGCCCTGTGGGGGCCCGTGTGGTGAGGAAGTGAATCTGGCAACAGCCGTGTGAATAAGGTCGAAAGCAGATCCTCCACATTCGAGCTATGAGCCAACTGAAGCTTGGCCAATATTTTGCGGCCCGCGGGAGACTGAGCCAGAACCACCCAGCCAAGCTGCAACTTGCTCCACAGAAACTGTGATACTATTGTTTTTGATGACCATGTTTTGAGGTGATCTATTACACAGCAATAGTTGACTAATGCAATTTCAGGACTGCCATTACTAAGGCAGATTGGGAGAGTATAAGGTGAGTTAGTGAACATAAATTTGAGGGCATTCCCCACCCCCTCACAGGGAGACTTTCCATGAGGTAAAGGAAGGCCCAGGAAGGGAAGGATGGAACTGAAGACCAGCCACCCCCCCAAGAAAGGACAGGCAGGAGGAAGAAATACAATAGAGGCCTAGAAGGGCCTGGCTGGGACCCAGAGGAGACAGGCAAGTCCTCAGCTACGGTCGTAGCTGACAAGAGTGAAGCCTGATTATCGCAGAAGCACAAAGGAGCGAGTCTCCCATTTACTTACTTGAGCAATTAAAGTTTTAAGGGCCAGTAAGCGTCCCTGGGCTGCGGCTTCATGAAGCGGGGATCGGTCAGCCCAGCAGTCTGAAACACAAATCAAGTTTGGTGTCAAGGTCTGGAATCTGCTTCCGCAGCTTGTTCATGCTGCCCACCCACTGTGACAGGAGGTTTGGGGAAAGAGGGGAGCCCCATCAGGCTCTCTCCTTGGCCCCTGACAGGGTGAGAGGCCCCTGAGCGCCCAGCCAGCCTATTAGTCTGAGAGGAAGCATAAACAACTTCCCTGGCCCAGAGGCCCTTTAAGTCAGCCATAGATTCAGTTCAAATAAACACTGCTCAGTGCTTGAACCTGACAGCTCTAAATAAGGCAACATGAAGGCAAAACTGGTTCGTGAACTTCCCCACTTCCGTCACTCCCCTCCCTGCCTCTCTGCTCACCTCCACCTAAGAGTTGACATCCTTCCGTCATGAGGAAATGCGAGTGGAGCAGGGCAGAGTTTCGTTCTGAAGGCCCCATGGAATTGGCAGCTTCGCTTTGGTAGCGAAGCACATCTATTATCATAATGCAGGAGGTTATTTGAAAAGTGACATAATCCTCCAAAACTTGTTTTGTGGGCACTTGAGAGTGATGGCTGGGCCTGGAGCCAGTGGAGTCCCACGGCTTTCTCTGCCCAAACGAGCAAGACTCTGAATACACCTGAGCGACCTCTAAGACGGGGGCACAAGAGCCCAGTGTTGGGCCCGTGCTCTGGCCTCTCGGCGCGTCACGAAAGCACCGGTGGGTGGTGTTAGGTCCTCAAGCCATTTGTGATTATTAGTAAATACACATGGTCGGGCAGTGCTCTGGCGGCAGCCTCAGAACTGTCTTACAAACTGTCTTACTTTTCTTTTCAGTAAACAAGACTTACCAGCTTAAGTGGGCATTTGAGAAGTAACCCTCTAGTAAACAAGCCAAAGGGCAATCATTTGCTTTGGAAGAAAACCTGCTCCAGTGTGTAAGCTGTAGGCAATTCTTCGATGGTAACTGTGCTTTTCCTACACTGAATAGCGGGCCATGCAATCTGGATTGATGGTGTTCCACATTCCCCACACCTGCAGCCTGGGCCGCAACCAGGCCAAAGACGGAAGCAAGGGAACTTGACATAGCCCGAAGCCTCAAGGAGAGCATGGACTTTCCAGTGGATGAGGCTCAGGACTAGAGACATTTCCATAAAATGTCTTCTTACCTTGAAACTCAAATTTCATCTTCTCTAGTCCTTTGAGCTATGAAAAAGGGAGAAGCTAGAACGGACTGTGCAGTGTTGGGCAGAAACTGGAGCACCGGCACTGGGAAAACCTAAACCAGGGCTCCTTGCAGAAATCCCTGATTCCAGGGGGCTGATTCAGGCAAAACATGAGATACGGCTCAGGCATCTTGCCAGAAAGTAAAGAAGTGCTCAATAAACAATGTCAAAAAGACACAGAAGCTGGTCTGAAGGGGCTTCGCCAAATATCAGAGAATTTGCACATCAAAATAAATAATGGTAGTAAGAGATAGTACATCCTAGCAAATAAAATGGGATCCCTAAGACCTCACTGATATAAACGAATATATAAATAGCAAGAAGAGAACACTCTTCCCCATAGAATGCCAATTGAGAAATGAAGAAATAGAATTTATGTCAAATTATCTCCCCACCAAATAATTATTAACTATCAAGGGAGCGGGGGTAATTTTACAGCGGAACAAAATTGTAGACACCCCCTTCCCCAAGAGATCAAAGTTAACTTCAGAGGCGATGAACAGAGTGTGCCGTGGGACGTGGGACGGAACGCGATGAGCAACACCATGTACTCCCGGAGCGAGCTGGATGGAAAGAACACACGATGGCTTCTGTGAGATTCCTGCTCCGAGGCATAGCCCAGATCTAATCATGAGGACACTGTGAACCCACTGAGGCGGAGGTACATTCTTCTGGAACCCGCTCAAGGAGGGGCTGAGGAACTGTTCCAGGTTGAAGGAGGGTGAGCAGACACATCTAAGGTGACGACGTGCACTGGGTTGGATCTTCTGGCTACCAAGCACGTCGTTAGCACAGCTGCGTAAACATGAAAGAGGTTTCTGGGTGAAGAGAAGTGGGAATCTTGGTACTGCTCTTGTCGTTTTTTAGAACTTAGCTCCCAAATAAAAAATGTGTATACACAGATGGCAACTGCATACTCCTGACCTGAGTAGGGAAAACAGATACCATTTTAACATGAAAATATATCATCTGTAGCTCCCCTTGTTCCTGGATCAGTTAAAAGTTGATGAGTGGGGTCATTTTAAATCTCCCGAAAAGGGCCTCCCCTGGTGGCGCAGAGGTTGAGCGCTGGGCTGCGAAGCTACCCGCAGCCTCTGCAGCGCCGGTTCGATCCCCGGCCTCCAGCGAGGGTCCCACATGGCGCGTAGACCTCTCCTGCCGCCCGCTGCTCCCCTCAGCAGTGTGCTTCGGTCCTTCTGCCTGTTCTGCTCCCCGTTCTGGCTCTGGTGAATTCTCTCACCCTCCTGCACTTCTGACTGTACCCAGTGCTTGTATAAATAAATAAATAAATCTTTAAATAAATAAGTCTCCCGAACATTTATAATTTGCATGAGGTGGGACGATGTAGGCACGGAATCCGCCATTGGTCAGCCCCGGGTTCCTGCGAGTACATCTCCACCTCACTCGGTATGAAGCGAGCATCAGACACGTGGTCCTGTGGCCTAATCGCTCTTGAAGCTGGACGCTGGCACTAGGGTTGCAGGGACCTTCTCCACCCACAGGTGACCCATGGAGACCAGCTCAGTCCCCAACCACTGCGGGCGGCAAACAGTCTTTTGTTCTAACGACAGCCAGACCCCCCGAGTCGCCTGGAGGTCCGAGACGTACTTGATGATTTAAAGGTAAGAGCAAGATTTAAGTGGCAACCTATTATTGACTTAGAATATCAACCGAAATGGCCGCATCATTCCTAAAGCCTGCCTCCAAGTGGGGGGTGGTGTCTCCTTTTCTCCAGGGAAGCAGAGCCCTTAACTCATCTTCGTCCTCTTTCTACTCATCAGTCCTGTAACACCCACCCCGTCCACACAGCCTGGCTGGACCCCACAAACCTCATGTGGGTCGAAGGAAGTGAGACACAAAAGAGCATGTGCTGTGGGATTCCAGCTGTTGAGAGCACAAGGAAGCTGAACTCACCTTGGGATTAGAAGTCACAAAAGGGCGGGGGGCTGATGGGACGGGGGCACAGCAGGAACTGTGCTGACAGAGGCAGTTTCTCACTCTTGGGAGCCGGGACCTGAGTGAGGTTGGTTTGTGAAACTTTCCCTGTTTGCTTAGGGTTTGTGCCCTGGTCTAGACTGACATCACCCACGCAGGGCTGGGTATGGCCCTCCGAGCAGCTAGCGGCAGATCCGTGTGTTCTGCACACAGGTCCCCACATTACTTGCTCAGGGGCCAACTCTGCAGAGAGGGGAGAAGCCGCAGCAGAGAGATGTCGCTGCAGGGGAGATGTCGCCCTCGCTCGCTGGAAGAGGTCAGTAGGGTGGTCAGTGCTGCTGGCTTGGTCTCGACGGCAGGCTCACTCCAGTTCTGCCAGCCTGCCCCTGCACCAGGGCTCACTGCCAGGCCCGTTGCCCAGGCGCCGGCATTTGGTCACTCCTCCTAGGGTCCCCCCATCAAGACAGCATCCTCTGACATCCCCACCTCCCACCCCACGCTTCTGAGGTCTCTGCAAGCTGGTGGGGCCATTTCCAATCCACCAGAAAGAGGCAACAGTGAGTCATCCTGGGCCTCTCCCTCACCACAGTCTTCCAATTCTTTCCTCTCGTTCGAGGAGCACCGGGGCAGCTCAGGAAGCTGTCTGCCTGAGCAGACTGCAACATGAGCGAAAATGCCAGGCTCCCCTCCTTCCAGGTGCGCCCTTTATCCAAACTTGTATGGAGCCCCATCCCTTGGCTCTCAAGACAGGAGGGAAGGGACGCGCACCATTTCATGAAGGGGAATGCCTCCCAAATGAACGACCAGCCCTCAGCCCCACACGACGAGGTCTCGCTTCTAGATGGTGGCAGAAATGGGACTGAAATCCAAGTTTGGGAGGCTTCACAACACAGGCTGCTTGGGTTGGAAGAGTGACCGGATCTAAAATCTGCCTGTCCCGGTAGGTTTCCTCAGGAGACAGCCTGACTACCTCCTCTTCACCTCCAGACACAGCGTGAAAGAGACCCGTTGCATCACCTTCTGTGTGGAAACGCTTTTGTTTCCCAACTGGACACAAAGCCACTCTCAGGGCAGTAACTTTCCAGTCACAGCTTTCAGCCCTTGCTTCAGAGGACCTTGAAGGCTTTTCCCACAAACCCCCTTTCCAGAATCCCCACCAGGGTGGGCTGGTGTGGTTTTAGATTCTTATTGCCAGCACGCAGTCTCTCAGGCTTCCCACTGTTGTTTTGCAAATTGGAGCTAATTGTAGGCTAAAAGTTATTTGGCAGCGAGGGACTTTTTCCATTCCTTTCAGGAAATATGCAACTGAGCTCTCCAAATAAACGAATGCTTAAGTAGGAATCGATCGTTCTCTTCGAAGGCAGTTTATTTTTAGTTATTTGGCGGACTGCCTGTGTCACAGGGCTGCGAGCACAGTATGAAGATATTTTCTCCACAAATATGTCTACTTGCTCCTGATGAGGTGGACGGAAAGTGTTCCAGTCCTTTCTCATTCCCCCTGTGACTTTTTCTCAGAATGTCATTCATATTTCTAGTTTTCGGGCTCTTTGAATAACAATTTCGTAACAACTTCTAAAATCACAGATTTCAATAACACAATTGGTTCAGATGGAATACAGTTGCCTGAGTTCTAAGTATTCAAGATGAAAAATCAATTATTATTTTTTAAAATTTGCAGTTACTACCCTTCCTGATTCTACTAAGTATTTGATATTATGGGTTTAAAAAAAAAAAAAACACCAACGAACTGGTTATAATCTCTAGCATACATGATTCTCTTCACTCAAGTCCCCCAAATCATATGAAGCAGTATCTTCTGGAGCACTGATCAAAGAAAAGTCAAAAGGAATTTCAATTTTGAACTTGAATACAGGCGAGAGCCTAGTACGACAAATGATATTTTAAGGAAAACAAAGGTAAATGGGCCTAACCCCAGGAGAGTCACTCCCCGAGTTATCTAGAATATGAGAATAACAGTGAGCTAAAATGCACATGCTGCAGGATGCTCAGTCCCTGTCTGGAGAGGAAACAGGGGGTGTCTCTTCACAGTGTGTTAGGAAGAGGGCTCCTGTGGCTCCAGGAGGACCAGCAGACTAGGGGGACAGGTGGGGTGGGCGACAGCGACCCTGCAGAGGACTGGTTGGCTAGCTGGGGAAAGCCAGCAGGCACCTGAGTTAGGTAACCAGTCAGAGGAAGCTTGTGCCAAGGCTTGAGGAGACAACCGGTGCCACTGAACGAGGCTAAGTAGAGGGCTGGGCAAGAAAGGGCCAAAGACAGGAAAATCCTGTCCAAAGGGAAGGACAGGGAGGAGGAGTCAGGAGGATGAGTCAGCAGAGGTGTGGCCACCAAGGCAAGTCAGTCCTTTGATTTTACAGCCACGAAGACAACTGAGTTTAAGTGTAACAATTAGAACCACTTAGCTAGTTAAGTTAATTAGACTTAAAACAGCCATTTTTTTTTAAAAAAAAAAAAAAGGTCACATTCCTATCTGCCATTGTAAAATCCTGCAAATTCGGAAAACCAGCTTTTTCCAAGTTTAATACAAACTCCTTTGGCAGCAAAACACGGTCAGGACTCAGGTTCATCAATTTATTACGCTTATTTGGAATTTCCCTTAGTGTGAATATTTGCACCTTCACTATGGAAATATCAAAATGCCCAGGGAAGGGAGGAGCGCTGTGTGACAGCCTACATAAGGTGTCCTCTTCCCACTACCCCCAAACTCCTGATCCTGGGGCACATCTGGCCCAGGGCTGCGGATAACAGCTTCTCAGTCTATATCTACACTTTATTCCCATCAAGTCTGATGACTAAGTAGAGTCATGGTACTAAGCAGAGCTTCAAATGGGACTAAATTAGCAAAGGTTGCAAATCATATACCACATCCCTCTATAGAAATACCTACAAGCTCAACACAAGATCTGGACATCCACGTGGTGCCCTTAAATGCAAGCCGAGGACCAATGACAGCTCCCAACTTGAAGATACAGATACTTTCTTAACAACACATAAAAAAGTCCGAAAAATCAAAACAGTCAACCATCGTTTGACTCAATACTGATGAGTCATCTACAAATGTAATAGTTTAAACCACAAAGAATATGGAACAATGTTTTTCAGAATATGAAATTTCAAAACAAAAAAGTTCCAAAGACATAATAGCCAAAAAAAAAAAAAAAAAAATGAAGATACTTAATGAGGGGTGCGGTGCTACAGCTTCCCAAAGAGCTACTGCCTGCGGCCTGTGCCACTCAGCTCTGCCCTGAGTTTTATACTGCCTTGCCTTCATTTTTCACGGCAGTGGTGATAGTTTATAAAACATAATATGCCATCAAATCAAGAAAAATAACCTTTGGGTGCAATTTTGTAAGCCAACTGCTAATTTAGTAATTACTTTTTTTAAAGATTTATTTATTTTTATACAAGAGCTGGGATACAGGCCACAGGCGCGGAGAGGGTGAGAGGGTTCACCAGAGGCAGAGCAGGGAGCAGAACAGGCAGCCAACGAAAATACACTGCTGTGGGGAGCAGCAGGCGAGACAGGAGAGGTCTGCCGCGCCATGTGGGATTCTCGCTGGCCGGCCGGGATTGAACCCGCACTGCAGAGACTGCAGACAGCTTCACGGTGCGGTGCTCAACGGCCTGCGCCACCAGGGCGGCCCGCTAACTTACTAATTAAATGTCACTTATTTCCCCCCAAATATCTGTCTGACCTGTTAGCTGCAAAGGTAATTGCTTGGCTAATTACAAAAAATTTTCTTAATTTTTGATGCCTACCTTCAGTACATAGTATCTGACTATTAATGGTGTCCCCAAAAACGCAGTTAGAATCATGTGAACACCACTGTTTCTGGCATATTAATACTTATGTTATTCTAGAAAGCCTTATTTACCAAATCTGAATATACTCTTTATTCTACGTGTGTGGGTATATGTGTCCATACACACTTATAGACATATAGATATGTATGTACATCTACCTCTATACTGACAGGAAACAAAGCCAAGAAATTGACTGCACTCTTCTCCTGCTGTATCTTGTTAAGGAAAATTGAAAAACACAATTTTGACCTTGTAACACCGCTACTTGCAAATTAAATGAGTATTATCCTAAGAATTTGAGTAAGTACAGACAGTTGAGCTAAAGAATGAAAAAGCTCTATTTAAGAGATTTGTATTATGGCTCCAGATTTTAATTCAAACCATGCTTAACATAGGTTTTGACTATTAGAAAAGCTTTTCAAGAGTGCATTTCATTAAGAAGACAAAAACAGGGCCTCCCTGGTGGTGCAAGGGGTTTAGACGCAATCTATGAAGATATCGATCCCCAGCTGGCCAGGGAGCAACCCACATGGCCCAGCAGACCTCTCCTGACTCGCCCGCTGCTCCCCTCAAGCAGTGTATTTCAGTCAGTCTGCCTGTTCTGTTCCCCACTCTGTCTCTGGTGAATGCTCTCACCCCCCAGCCCCCACACACACACCTCTGGCCTGTACCCCAGTTCTTGTATGCATAAATAAATAAATCTTTAAAAAAAAAAAAAAGACAAAAACAAAGAACGCACACTAGTAGCTGGAGAAAACATTTTAACACACTCTTACCAATATTGACTTGGTTAGCCTTGACCTAATTTAAACCATGAGGATGATAAATCCAGGCAAACATCCAAACTATGTTACTAAAACTTCCAGAAGGCCCTGGCAAAGATTTATTTACATGTTAAATTAGAAAACAGCTTTTCAGACCTTGTTTAACTTGAAACTAAAGAGAAACATATAAAAACAAAAACACACCAGTCTAAGGCCACATACCTCCCTGAAATGTGTGACAAATGTAATCCCCAAAAGAAACTGCCTTCCACAGTCCAGGCCTCCCGACACCTTCTGAAACGTCAAGACTCTTCTCATTTTCCCCAGCTAACTGCAGCATTCGGACGCCTCGTCTTTAGGTCTTATTTCTTTGGGTAAGACAGCTGTTGTCTAATGTCTTCAAAGTTGTCTAGTGTATTGGAATCACATAGTATAAGTATTTTGAAAGAGAATCTTGGATGCAAGATTGGCTGAAACAGATACTAGATAAAGAATGATGTAATCCTGGAACCCCTAAGAACACTAAAAATACATAGGGAATTCTCAACTCTGTTTATGAACAAATACTTCTCTATCAAGTGACAATCCCAGCATAACAAGGATATCTGACTCACTTTTGTAGCATCTTGCATGCACATGAATTTCTATAAAACACGAGATTTTACCCTAATGTTGGTGCTTCCTATTACAATAACCTTTGTTTTCGCGCTTTGCAGGGCGCTGTGTAAATAGGTTTAGTGAAGGATTTTCCTCACTGGGACAAATAACTAATCAATTCGAATTGTAAATGACAGCACTAAAATATGTCACAATTGCTGCTTTAAATCAAAGGTATCGGTCATTCTATTTCCTGAGGAAATAGTCTTGTTAGAATGCATTGTTAACATTTGGCTAAAAATATTAAATAACCCTTATACAATTATTCCTTTGGTTAGTAGAAATGAGGTTTCTCAAAATAGTCTTAGAATCTAATCACTATTTACTTCTTAGATGATGATTGCTAATAGAACTACCAACTTATAAAAATTAAAGCTGAAAATCCTTCACCAACTACTATGATCAACATCACATTGCTACTTTAATTTTTTTTTAAAAAAACTACCCCAAAAAACTAAACTATAAATGTAAAAACCTTCTAGAAACATGCCTCCTGTGAATTACCGGGGTTTTGGGGGGTATTGGAAATAAATTCATATATTTTTACCTGAAATTCCACCATAGATCTCTTCTGCTATCCTAGCTGCTTCTTTTCTATTTCCTTTGACGATATAGAAATGGGTTAGGAGTGCCAAAAACACCTTAATTAAGAGCTTGAAGAAAAAAAAAGTAGCAAACATTGTAATAAAAATGTTTTTAAAGCCATAGAAAACAGGACCGTCCTCCATTTTGGCTGACACTCTGTTTAGGTGCTCAGGATTGCAAACTTGCACCAAGTTATAATTGGTATCATATGATATCTATTTAAAACCTCTAGCCCTTCGTGCTCCTGTTACGGAGAACTCTGTGTGTAGACTCTAAGCTGACTGTGATTTGGCAATTGTATGCGCGGACACTCGTGGCAATATTAGAACTGAAGAAACTTCTTTTTTTTTAATTTTATTTTTATATTCCCCAATTACAACCCCCTTATTTTGACCCCAAGCCCTCCTTTTCCTGCCCCCCACCCCCCATAGAGTGTCTCTGGTTCATAGTTGTTTGATTTTGATATTTTCTTTCTTATAGTTATTCTTTTTCCTGGTCCCTTATTTAGGTTTTCTAGATTCCTGCTATGAGTGAGATCATCCAGTATTTGTCTTTTCCTTTCTGGCTTATTTCGCTGAGCATGATCCCTTCCAGCGCCATCCATGTTGCTGCAAATTGCATATGTTTATCTTTTTTGATTGCTGAGTAATATTCCATGGTGTATATGTACCACCTCTTCTTGATCCAATCATCTATTTTTGGGCATTTGGGTTGCTTAGCTATTGTGAATAGTGCTGCTATAAACATAGGGGTGCAGGTGCTCTTTCTAATCCGAAATACCCAGTAGTTCTAAACCTACATTCCATACTATGTTATTTAACAAATAGTCTTCACGTCCACACCTTCTTTCATTCCTAAACCCCAATTTTGCTTACATTATGTTGAGAGGTAGGACTGGAACGATAAACTTCTCAGACCCCATGTAGACAAAGCAAGTTATTTGAGGTACGGACAAAGAAGTACAAATACAGACTATACTCTTGTGGGAAGTACGAGTCCCTGGAACATTTCATTTTCTCTTCATTCTGAGGTTTCTGTAAAATAAAGCGCAAATCTAAACCATGAGTAGTTTTAAAGGACCATTTCCTCTAAGGTAGTGTTTAATAAGAGGCCCACTATGGGTCCTCTCCAGGTGGCAGCATTAGATCACCTGTTGTCATCTTTCATCTGGTCACAGGGTCCCCTAATAAAGTTCCTGATCACTCACTTCGCATTTCAAGTGTCAGTAAAGGGGGTGCTCCTTACTGGAAAGTGGGGGATTACCCTTAATCATGGAAGAATCATAATGAAATGGGTGAACACGATGGTTCTGAGTGAAGTACCCAATTCTGACTCAGGACCACTCCGAGTTGGGCAATACTCTCTTCTATCCAAACTGTTTGACGTGCATCAGCAATGCGCAACACAAGTGAAACTAGGGTAGTTAAAATTTCCCCGCCTAGGAATATCTAGGTCTCCTTTATCATTCTTGGCTATATTAGCCTGTCTCAATTTCTGCATACAACCTATTGTAAAAGACAAGCCAAAATAAAAACTTTAAGAGCAAACTAAGCAAGTCTTATCTAATACCTGCTTCATGCAAAAATATGAATGACTACCAACGTAAGTACTGTTTCCCAGTACTCTGTTCAGAGGCCGACCCCTTGAGCCACAATGCATATCGCATCCATTCCCAAGTGTCACAGCACACTGAGATCGTTTCCGTTCTCAGGACAGGTTGTTAACCTACAGCATTTACTTTACCAAGCGTAGATTACCCACCACAGTACCGATGTACAAAAGAAAATGAACACAAGTATTTTAGCTCTTTTCCAGTCTCTTCCATTGTACTCTAAGAGGTGATCACTTACTGCTGTCAGCCCACTGATATACATGTTATCTAACCTTATTCAATCTTGTTTTGGGTAATTTTCACTTAAAACATGGCTGTCTTTTTATGTTTTACATACCAGGAAAGTTTGCCGAGCAGCTCAACATTTTTAAGGTTCAAATGGCTAGTGCACTATTTCTGACAGACTGTCTTCTACTACAGTGAGCAATACATTTGAGATGGCGTAAAAGTTACCAGAACAAGGAGTCAACTCGAGTCTCATACAGACAATGACATCATCTACAGTTCCAGGCCTTTTCAGCCTTGGCACCGTTGATACTTTGGACCAGATAATTCTTTGTTGCGGGGGGTTGTTCAAAAGCTTTGCAGGGTATTTAGCAACATCCCTAACCTGTGCACACTTGATATCAATGCTCCACTCCCAACAGTTGCCAAGAATCACTAGATGTCCCTACTGCCAGACCGAAGCCGCCCCGCACACACGTACACAACCACACCCCGGTGAGAACCACTGGGCCGGAGCCAAACATAAATGAGGAGGAAAAGGGGAACCAATTCCTCAAAGTACTGCTGAACACAAATCTAATTCTTACAGATTTTAATTTTCAGACCTTCACATAAAAATTCTAGCCATAGGATACAATGTAACATCTAGCCATATTCTTTCCGGAATGCAGAGCTTCACAGCCCTTTGAAAATACTTCACGAAAATAAGCACAGATCTAAGATAGCTCGATTTTGTCAAAAACAAGTTCTGGTAGAAGCTCCCTTAGAATCTATCAACGAGGGGACCACCTCCCACTGTTTTCAACAAAAGGGGTGAGATAAGCTGCGATTCTGTAAATGAAGTCAAAATTCAAATTTCTCTTAAAATAGCTGACAAGCCAGGACGCACAATTACATAATTCACATACACAGTAGTAGTTTATAGATGTATTCATCTGGCTCATAGGACAACCTGAGTGCAGGAAAAGCAAGGGCTCATTTAGGAAAAGAACTTTCAAAAGCAGTGAATATCTGTATTCCATTCGTAAAACAAGACAAACTCAGAAAATTGTCAAAACATCATTTTGGTCTTTATTTTTGGACATGTAGCATGTTTTCATAAATCAGTTTAACATGTGCTACTTGTAATAACTTCAAAATGCAATATATATTTTTTGCAAATTCCTCATCACTGCAAGTTCACTTTCAGATAAAAGTTAAGTAGCAGGGCAGAACAATATGTTTTCACATATTGACCAGTGCAACACTGACAGTTACAATTAAGGTATCCAGGAAGGCTGAAAATGAATTTTTATTAGAACAAGCAAATTTACCTTCATCTGTTAAGAAAAAAACAAGAGAAATAACTTTAATTTTCAAATTATTTATGTTACATGCAAGAGCAACTTTCAATACCATTTCCAACTGAAGTAAATAAAAAAAATTAAATGACAATTTTTCTTTAATTTGCTAAGAAACAAAAATGCACCCAAAAATCCTAGTATGCCTTTAAAAATTGGTGAATAAGTAAAACCAAATGTTAGTTTCCTGCTGTTTCATGAATATTGGCACTGTTTATTTCATATTCATATAAATCAGTTCCTATGCATAAAAATCCCAGTAAGATTTAGTGATTTGGATTAGTCCATTTTTCTTCAACAAAAGAACCCCCACTTCTAGTTTTAAAAAACTGCACTCTTGCATTTATGTTTTGATACAAACAAAACACAAATCTATTTCTTATATTTCAGTGGCAAGTGGTTAATAGGCATGTTAAGATACTTTTGTAAGAAGTAAAAAGTTTGGTGAATGTTGTCATTAAAAAACAAAAAAAGTCCTGCACAGAATCACAATACTGCCAGAATCTACCTAGTGCACCCACAACAAGTGCCTCTTTCATTGGATTTCACAGTCCTTTATCACAAAAGACATTCTCAGAAGTTGAAAGAATAACACATAGCATGTGGATAATTTGGGGTTTAAAAACCCATGGCTCTGGGCAACAATTACAGTTAACAACATCCACTCACAAAGAGACTGTCTCTAAAATATTCTGACTCAATCTGCTATAAATAACACATTCTGGGGTGGAGACTTCTGCACACTGACAATACTTATCAGACACAAGCTAGGCCACAAGTGAAGGGAAATGACTTCTATCAAAGTGTAGGGTAGCAGCTGAATTTGAGATGGCACACCTCATACATTCTGCTCGGAAAACACGAAGGCATTTACAGAGGACGAAATTATGCACTAGAAGATGCAAAGGGTGTCTCTGCGCTATCATCAACAGTGGTATCGGTCCTTAGTATTCAGAAAGCAAAACGTGTTCTCATAAACACAATCGAAGGGGAAGGCCCTCACAAGGAGAACGCGCAAACCAGGATGGAAGCAGTCTCGGAGTGCCGGCCATTTCTTCCTGGCATAAAAGCATGAGCATTTTTGGCATGTTGGTTCTTTGACCATTTCATGTCAACTATGACTATGATGAAGTGAGCCATCTGAGTGGTAAACAAAGAGCAAATGCGCCCCTGGTCCTTAACAGCAGGAAGTACCTCGTTCAATGTTCTATACAGCATAGTAGTGCTTGAAACGTGCTGGTAACTGACAGAAAGAACATCTTACTCAAGAAACCTGCCGCTCGTAGGCAACACTTCCTGAGGGTTCTCAATAAATGTTGAAGATGACTTAAATGTCTAACAAATGTGTATGAACATGACCTAGAATAGTCCATACAGTCGGTTGTAATTCCCTAAAGAAAACTTGTAAACATCTGGTGAATGTCTAATTAATGGTAGAACGTTTAAAATTGGCCAAAAAAATGCCTAAAAAACATTTGGCCCTTCAGCACCCAAAGCTCCCAAAATATAATGTTAAAACATCTCTGCTAGAAGGATTTTCAGTAATCTGAAAAATGTCATACCTGAGTGGCTTAAATGTCTGCTCCTAAATTTTAAATAAGTGCAAGGAGTTTCTACACTCAGGAATTGCATAAGTGTTTAATCTTTCCTCAAAATAAAATTCTGAATGATATAGAGGTAGCATAACTTACTAAATTAACTTCCAAAAAAAAAAAAAGAAAGAGAAAGAGCACGGTTAACTTCCCACAGTCTCACTAGAATGACTACAAAGGCCTAAACTCTTGCATCCAGGCTTCCGTCTAGCTGGGGTCAGGCCCCTCACTGTTCTCGTCCTCTTTTTTCCTGTAAGAATATTGAGACATCCAGGCACCCTTTGGCCCCGTGGCATCTACTGCAACATCGATGACAGAATCTGGAGTCATCCATCTCAGGAAAACGAGGAAGAGAAAGTTGAACACAGCCAACAAAGCAAAAATGTAGCCTGTCACCGGGCCACAGTGAGAGATGAGTATGTCCAGCCTTCTGTCCATCGGTAACACAGCTTCCCCGGCCACGCGGTCGTACACCTGGTGGGAAAAGGCCGAGAATGAACACTCTGACCTAAAAAACCACCACCTGCATGGACCAGGAACGTTCGAAGACGCAAACAGAAATCGCTTACATTTTGTTGTTATGGTAATGGTATGATTAATGAATTCACTACAGTAATTAATTCGACGCACACTTTATGGAGCTGCTCCTGCTAGATCACATAGAGAGGCGCACCATGGCTCTTGTCCCATGGGGACCACCACCAATTAGAACTAAGTACCAGGATTTCCAAGCCCTGAGAAACTGAAATCAATTTTCGGGGTGCCTCTGTAGAGACCACATTTAACTCATAGTGACTCCCTGAAGCAGGACCGGCCTTCTAGGACTCCTTGACTCGGCTGAGGTAGCCCGCACTGCTGTCTGGCAGAGTCTACCACAGCCCGTTACGATCCCGCGTGCTCCTGGGGAGAGCGTCTCCTCCTGTCACAGCCGTGCGAAGGAGCTGCGCTGCCTGGCACAGAAGGTGAGCGTACAGACACACAGTTCATGGGTTTCAAGTACAATCATGTGTCATTTAATAATGGGGACACCTGAGAAATGACTCCTTGGGTGATCTCATCACTGTGCGAACACCATAGAGCATAACTGCATAAACTTATGTGCAACAGCCTTCAGCACCCCTGGGCCCACTGCCATCTATGTGGGTCATTGTTGACTGAAACAACGTTCAGTGACATGGTCATTAAGGGAGGCATGAAAGAGCTGGGGGTGGTGGATGGTCCTGGGCAAACACTGGCAAACAAAGCAGCTTACTGCTGATGACTGGTAGTATGTGGCTTGCTTTTTAAAGCACTGCTAAGCACTAACCTGAAATATGAAATAAAACAAAGATCTTTAAACATACTTTTTTCAAAAACATCAGACAAGCCAACACTAATTGCATTCGAGCGTTACTTGTGCTCACTCTCACGCATCAGACCTGTAAACCAACTCCTTTTGAACTTAAAGTTATATTTGCGGAGCAGTTCCACAGACCCATGGTGCACTATATTTCCACCCACTCCCAGGGCAACTGGGGTGCTTCCGAGTCAGGATTTCCTGAAGCTGGTGAATTACAACCACAAATGTATGTTTTCAGCACCAACTAAGTAGTACAGTTAAACCAAGGAGCTGAAAAGGATGAAATTGTCCTGAACGAACAAGGAGAGTTAAAAGAGCAACTACACAGTGACCCATTTGTCCACCTTTATTTCTAGATCAATAAATTTAAGATTGTAAGTGGCAAAATACCAACTGACTATTGTGAAGAGAATGTCAGGGATGACTGTCCATCCATCACAGATGGGGATTAACTTTTTTCCTGAATGGATTCTACTAATTGGCGTAGAGTGTAAGACAAAAAAAAAAAATTCAGATGCTCTACTGTTACTTTAAGTGTAACTCAAAGAAAATTTGTGGTTAAAAAGCAATCCTAATTAGCTCCTTTAACAAGTGTTGCTAAATGTTAGCAGAGAATATAGGTCAAACTGGCAAACAAAATAAAGCTTACTGCTGAAAACTGGTAGCATTTTCATCTAGACTGCCACCACAGTTCTTTGTTCGTGAATGTGTTATCCACAATAGATCAGTCTTCTGAGATCTACATGACATCAATCAAGAAGGTGAAGTCACAACTTAAGAGCTGTGGTTCTCCACTGGGGTGAGAGCAAGGTGGGCATCACTGGGGGAAAAAAACCTGTCTAACCACACCTGCCAGCCCACCATTCCCAAACCACCCTGTGCTCCTCAAAGGTCCTAGCAGAAGGTTGGCAATAACAGAGGAGGCAGGGAGACAGGACTATGGAATGACAAGATCCTGAAAAGGGTACTGCAGTGACTTGCACACCACCCCCAGCAGATAATCAGTGCTAGGCTCCAGCTGCCAAAGGCAAAGGAGGGAAATGTAGTTATGGTATCTCGGTGGAGATGCTGCTAATCTTCTAGAAGGTGGGAGTGTCTCAAGGATATTGCAATCAATATCTCTGACTGACTGTTAACTGGAATGTCTCATATTTCAATGAAAAATGGATTGCATGCAATAGTTTTAGACAAGAATTTGTTTGCACTTATATTCAAATATAGGATCATTTTATATATAGGAAGAGATAATTCCAACCAAGTAAAAAAGCTTTACAGTTAAGAGCTATTCTACTTAGCTCCTTATTACTCTCTGCTCCACTGAACACAATGACAGCATAAAGCACTCATCTAAACCGTTACCTTCTCCTTGCTCTCAAATGACTGTCTTTCTAGTTCACAATTTCTATAACTTAAAAAGCAGAGTCTCCATGCAGCTTGTAAGATGGTAATAGGAAGCATGAGGTGGACAAGTGGGATAAACTTAAGTTCCAAATTTGAAATCAGGAAGCATTTCCCACAACCGTCCTGTCCCACTTAAGGGTATTAATCCAGCCCCTCTACCAATCCTTCTGGAAATTCTCTACAGCTGTTTTTTATGTGTGATCATTTCTCCAACATCTGTCACGTGCATTTTGAATTCTAACTTGTTATGTTGTCCATCAGCCCAGATATGCAAAATCCTTTTCCTGTAGAAAATCACAGTTATTAGCAAAGGTGGCACAGGTTTTAGGAAGTAATCTGAATTAAATGTTTACAAGATCTAAAGTTGCTCAATCAGACCAAGCAAATCCACATATTCTCTCATGGGCCAATGTGCTTTAGCATTATCAACCGTCTCAAGGAAACGTCTAGGAGCGGACCTTCCTACTAGCTTTGTCTCCAAAGTGGAAACTTTGCACCTTCTTCATAGCCAGTGTAAGGACAGGGTTAGTCTACGTGACTACTATTTTGGAGGTCAAATGCAATGATGTGACAAGAAACTTGGCCCAGTGTGTGCCAAAAGCAATACCTAGCTCATTACTTTTCATTGGCAGATTACACTAATGCAAACAACAGCAGATAGGACAAGCCTAGCCAAGAGAAAGCAGACATGCACGAAAGAGCAAGTAACAATTCAGACCCAATTTCAAATGCCCCTTTTGTGGCATGTGACATACTTTTTCAGTTCTCTCTGCAACATTCCTCCAAGTGTAGAAAGTCTTCACTATGTTGTGGATGTCTTCTGGAGTCGGCAATGCTCCTGACTTCAGTTGAAAAATAGCTTTTTCCAATCCTTGACATAAAGATTTTACAGAAGGCTCACATAAAATAATAAGATCTTCTGGAAGTACCTCAGGAATTCCACCAACCCTGGTACTTACAACCTTAAAAAGAAATAAAGCACATAGGATCCATCATTATGGTATCTCGAGGGGAAAAACGCAAAATGACTTAAAAAATGATCACTAAAATAATATTTTCCAAAGTACAAGTACAGAAACCCCACCAGTGTCAGCCGCCAAAGCTTTTTACCTGTAAACCACAACTGGCTGCTTCCACAATCGCCATGCAGAAAGCTTCAGTGAGGGACGTATTAAGGAAAATATGTCCCTGCACTAAGACATTTCGAACATCCTTGTGTTCTAAGGCTCCCAGAAGACGCACTCTGATTTTTGAAATGAGAGAAGAAAGAGGTGAGTGAAATTCACATTACTATGAAAGAAATACAATTTAGGGGCTTGGTGTGTATTTACATTATACTACTGGCTTTAACATTTTCCACCTCGAAGACTAGTGCTACCTAACTCTGATCTAAAGGAAAGCCGTATGAAGCTGCTGGGCTAACACTCAGAGAGTTAACATATTTCTAACTCGTGCTACACACAGCAATTTTCATTTTCTCCAAAAGTAGTTTTGGAGCAGTTTGGCATTTAATGAAACAGCTAATACACCTTGATGAGTAAATGTTGAAGTGTCATTTCTAAATAGGCTCACCCCTCCTTTAAACACATGTTTCACATGCATGCACCTCATACAGCGCCTAGGTTCCTGAGTAAGAGAAATGTCTGAATCTGTATGTGCAGGGCAATTTATGTGATGAGAGTCATGTTTCAAAATCACAACACAGTATGGCTTGAAAATCTGCAAACATTTCCAATCAGAGTGTTTGGGGCTATTCTGCCCCCTTCACAATAAACTCCAGCCACTGACTGATCCTTGAAGTCAAATAATATGAGGCTAATGAAAAAAAAATAGAGATCTTTAACTAGCATTCACCACTTTACATACACTAAAAAAAAATAGCCTCGGATTACATTTTCATATCAAGTATACATAGAAGCTCACTCGACGCAGGCATGTAACTAAAACCCAATATAGGTAATAATCTTTTCTCACGCAAGACGTTATGGAATCCATCAATACCTGTCATGGAGCTGGTATCTTTCCCGTACTTCTTCCAAAATGATTCTCTTTGGTCCCTCTCCTCCAATTATGAAATTTAAATCTGGATATTTCTGACAGAGTTCGGGTATTATACCACTAAGCAAATCGGTCCCTGAAAATATAAAGTTGAATATTGGAGATATTAATATTTTAACTTAAAAAACACATCAGAACTGAGAATCCATTCATTTTGAAAACATTAGCTGCCCCCCCCCCCCCGCTTAAGTAGAGACACACTCTTAAATCTTTTATCCTGGGAGGTCCCCCAAGAATTGCAATTCTTGAAGATACTGGGATCCACCATGACCTCCCTGCCACTCAACAGAGGCACTGTTCTGTTTCATTTCAAGACAGCTTTCTTCAAGTTCTCTACTTCTAAAAAAGGTACTGGAGGCAGCTAACATTTGAATTCAGGTTTTCTACAGAGCAAGACAGGGAACTGCAGAGGCTTGTCCCAGCCTTTTTGAGCAAGCTCTTTGATCACTGAAAGGGTCCTGATACAGAAAATGAAGAGACCTATGTACCTCAAGTCCAAGGCCTCTTTCAGCTATAAAATTCTACAGGTTCTACTTCCTGTCATAAGGAGGGGTTAAGCAACAAATGGTGGCTACTTCCACATCATCAGAATGCAGTTTGTACAAAGGGTTTTAGAGGGAACACAAGGATATTAGCAAAATTTGAAACAGTCCATTCAAATCTGCTCTGGCCCACTTCCCATGAATGACGGGGTGGAGCCTCAACCGCTGGCTCATTACAATCCATAGTAGAACAAAAGGATGCCTCTTGGTTCCTTAATTTTTTGATTAATTACTTCTTATAACATGCAAATACAACCTCAAGTACTATAAAGCAATAAAACAAGTTATGCCCTACAAGGCTGAAATAGTGACTACCGGAAGTGCCGGCAATGGTGGCACTATTTGAGAATGCAGTTTATTAACAATTCCAAATCACACACATTCAAAAGTAAATATAATTCACTTAAGAGCTTAGCTTATTGATTTGAAAAAAGTGCACACACATAAGAATTGCACTTCTTATATCAATCTTCCCAAATATAGGCAGATCAATCATTAAAAAGATGGTACGAGAAATAATCTATGTAGGGTCATTTTATTAAACAATTGAAACTAGGATTTAAGTAAGCTCTGCTAGTATTTTCAAGATATGATTGCACTAGCAAACATAAATTCACATGCATTTTTCTGAATTATGATGGATTCTCATTAAAATCTTAACTATCTTTGTTTCAAGGTTATTTCCAAATCCAGCAACTGGATTGCTAGATAAATCAGAAGGTGACTTAATGACTTTTAACATTTAGTCTCCCATCACTTCTTCCCTTCATTTCCCTTCTCCACTCCCCTTCTAATATAAAGAGTAACAACCCATTCTTCAAATGGGGAAAAAAAAACATAGAACAATAATCATAATTGCTAATAAGTAACACTCACTGAGAGCTTATGTCAGGCAACGTACTTTAAATGCACTGCCATTTAATCCTGACAACTACTTTATAAGAAACAGAACGAATATGAGCAATGATCTATAATATTCGTCTAATAAAGGGCCTTTCCCCCCCACTATTTAAAAAAAAAACAACTCTCCCGCTGCCTTTAAGAGTCTAACACAACGGAACATGCATAAAAGATTTTCAGTTGCCACAGTCCCATAAAATGGACAAGGAAAATTCCTGATTCAAACTGCTTTTTAAAACTTTCTTTAACAACCTATCAAAGCATCTACTGAAGCTTTACTTTGGATCACAGTGGCTGGGCAGGGAGCAGAGGGAACAGGAGACCATACCTCAAGAAGAGCTGAACTTGTTTATCATCTGTTACTTACTGTGTAACCCGGGTGAGTTACTTACCCTCTCTGAGACTCAGTTTGTCAGTTACATGCAGATAACATCTACCCTACAGTTGTTGGGAGGGTCAAATGAGGTACTGTACCATGCCCAGGCTTTATCAACTGCAGAATATAAATGTAAGTTATCATTACCACTCCAGCAAGAAGTAGGGCATGCCTGCACAGACACTGGGGAGCTGGGGAACCCTGCCTGAGCAAGAGACTCAAGCAAATAGGGAGCAGTCAGCCAGGTGACCTGGGTGAAGAACTGTGATTCCTCCACTTTCTTACCTAATACAGGCCAGTGGACCTTGGCTGTCGGGTCCAAATGAAACCTAAGGAAATTGATCTGTGAATAATTAATGGACCATTAATACAATGACCCACTTTGGAGCTACTCATATGGCCATTCCTTTTCAGAAATATTATCTTTCACATAGGGCATACAGAGAGGGTTCAATACATATTTGTTAAATTACTGAACTTAACAGGAAAGACCGTACCTTTACTGTGTTGGTGCTTACCCCAGCTGGTTAAAATACCATAGTCAGCGAAGTAAAGGCAGTGATTTAATCTTTGTATGAGTAACATTGCTGATTCTAGACCATGCATGTATTACCCTCTTTCTTAGCTATCACACAAAGATATATATTTATATATGAACAAATCAGATACATTTCCTTAGTTATAACAAACAGATCACCAATTTCCCAAGAGGGATTCAGAAAACACATTGCTTTTCCCATCAAATCTTGATTAAAAAGTGAAATCACATCACTGCCCTCACCCCAACAAAATGCAGTAAAATAGGCTGCCTACCAGCCTCCACAGACATGGATGGCCGAATCAACCAAAATTCCACATCTGGATTTTAGGTCATTCTCTAGTACATTCTATACTACTGATTGCACTGTGAAACTTCATGCTTACCGAAATCAGCTGTGTTAGTCCACAAACCTATTTGAGGCCAACTGCGCTTGTTATACTAAGTAATTTAATTGAATAACACGTCAACTGACTAGATAAGTTTCTCTGAAACCAAGCCAAATGCTTTTGAAAACTCAATAAAGGAAAAGTCACAGGAAACTGTGCTTGTCAGATTGGGGGTGTCCTACACCCACTATGTAACATCAAAGACACATGAAAACTCCAGAAGCATCTGCTGCAGATGCTCAAAAGAAACCCAAGCAGGCAACTATAAACTGCACTCCTGGAAGGAGACTGCAAGCGAGGGGATGCGGTGCGATCCCGGGCCGGGCTCAGCATCTGCAAGCCGCCATCTAACCGCTGGCAAATCTGTGCATGGTACCAGTATTTTAAGTTAATCTCTAATATTTAAGCAGAGGCCAGGGGGAGGGATCATCTTTATAGTTATTTTTATGATTCCCTACTTCAAATGACATTTTTGATCACTGGCCAGGTTTTCAACTGTCATCCAGAAGAGTAAGTTTCAGACTTACAGTAAACTTGGCTCCAGAAATTCTATCTCAGTGTCCACTAACTGCTGCAGGGGCACTAAAAGCATCCTCTCTGATAGCAGTGGACACCTGTCAAGCACAAAGGGGGCCGAGAACTTTATAGGAACTATCACTAACACAAGCAAGATTCCTATCGTTGCCCCAAAAAACTGACCCAGATGTTAACTAGCTTGTCCGGGGAGCCAGGATCAGATGCGGGCTGTCCAATCCCTCTGCCATTATCACTTACCTGCCAGTAAGTTACTGACGTCTGATTAAACCTGACTCATAAAATAAGCCAGCTACAGAACAAGAGCATGCAGACAAGCCCACTCATTCTGCGTGTTTGTTGGATGCGTAAAATAAGACAGAAAAAAGCCCTAAATCTACATGTTCATCAGGGTCATCCCTGAACAGTAGTTACAGACGATTTTAATTTTTACCCTTTTGCTTTCCTTACTTTTCAAAATATCTGCAATGAAAAGATATTATTTTTGCAATCTGCCCCCGGACTTCTTAAAATGCTAGTGCAAGGCTGCCTTTTGAATTTTCAATAAGCCCTGACCTATAAAGAACATCAGATTACTGCTTTTACTTTTCAGTAACTAATAAAACATCAAAGGTTGAAGGCACAGCATTCACCACTGCTCCCAAAAGCTCTCTTTCTGGCTGTATAAAACAGGCTACCTTTCTTTGCTGTATCGAGTGCAGCAGTAGTTATAACATCATCAAACAAAATGAAAAGTCAAACAATCATTATACACAAGTATTGAACAACTTTCTACAAAGAGAAAAAGAAAACTCTGTGCAGTGCAGTTACAGCTATCGTTTCATTACCTTTTCTGTAAACAAGTCTGCTGACAACAATAACAGTGAGACTACTGTGCCTTTTAAATGGGTCTGGCGTGAAGTCAGTAGGATCTACAGCATTAGGAATGACGGACACTATTTCAGGATTCAGTGTTGCTCTGAGCACAGTGTTTTCCTTACTAGTGTAAGAGACACAAATTATGTGGTTTGTGTCACAGAGAGACACAGTTAGAAGCTTGTTTGTAAGCACCGAGCTGACATCAGCAAATCCAAAAAGGGAATGGTCCGTGAAGACGGTCTGGAGCCCCATGGTCTTGGCGTGGAAGAGGGCGTCATGGGCCATGGCAGAGAAAGAACTATGGGAATGGATTATCGTGACTCTCTCCCGAACGAATATGTACCTGAGCAGTGGCAGACTGTGAAAGAGGGTCGTGGCTGTAGATTGGTTGTACATGACTTTCAAAGGCAAGTAATAGACTTTGAGGCCATTGGTGAGGTAACGGATGCCTTTCCGATCTCCGTAAGCATGGGTGACAATAATGACCTTGTGCCCCCTTTCAATCAGGCACTGAGAGAGCTGGTAAATGTGGCTTTCCACGCCTCCCATGTTCGGGTAGAAAAAGTCCGACACCATGCAGATACTATGGGCCCGGTTTCTACTTATGCAAACACTTCCAGGGTTGACGCAGGAGAGCACAGCTGAGGAAGGCTGGTCATGCTCTTCTTCTTCTTCTTTTCCTCCTCCTCCCCCTCCTCCTCTTCCTCCTCCTCTATAGGCCATGCTGAGATGGTTCAGGCATGAGTCCTTAGAGCAACCCAGTTGTGTCGCTGTTACCTGAAAAAGAGAGTAAAACAGGATCTCAATTCACAGACAAAATACATTCCACATTCCAAATCCAGACAGAAATGGCTTTAACATTAATATAAAGTGATAGCATTCCCCCTAGAAATAAAAACAAAGCATACAATGAATTAAGCTGATCACATTTGTTTGCTTGGCATTTACTATGTCAAACGTAGATTCTACAATGTCCTTCTAATTTTGTTTAGAAATACTGCTACACAGAACTTTTAACAACAAGGTTGTTACACCACAGTATGTAACAGTTTGCCATGCTAACAAAGCAGCTCATTGCACTAAATACATGGCTCTTTACAGAAAAAAAAATGTGCCAACACTGCTCTAGACTGAGCCACCGACTCAATTCATCTCACGAAGTTCTGCTAGTATCAACTTTGCAGCTAACACTGAAAGATACCTGGAGGGCCTCCCTGGTGGCGCAAGGGGTTAAGCACCCCACTATGAAGCAACCTGCAGCCTCTGCAGCAAGAGTTTGCTTCCTGGCAGGGACCAACCCACAGGGCACAGCCTACCTCTCCTGCCTCCCCGCTGCTCCCCTCAGCAGTGGATTTCAGTAGATCTGCCCGTTCTGTTCCCCACTCTGTCTCTGGTGAATCCTCTCACCCCTGTATCTCTGGCCTACAGCCCAGCTCTTGTATGCATAAATCTTTATAAATAAATAAATAAATAAATAAAAGATACCTGGAGCTAGAACTGTCTTCTTGAGGGCACCTTCAGCAAGTGCCACCAGTAGTGCTGGCTGCAGACAGACAGACAGACACACACACACACACATTTTCTCTTTCCTTATCCAAAATGGTGATCATCAACCCCCACCGTCCATTTTCTAGACCTCTCTTCCAGTGATGTAAGTCTTCCTTCCATGAGTGTCCCTCCCTTCAGTCTGGAGTCTGGAAGTAAAGAGTAAACTAAAAATGGGGGGGAGCTGCAGCCATTGTCTACATCTAAAGTGGGAAATGCTCATCTCTGGGGACCCCTAGACCCCCATGGGCGTGAAATGCCTACTCAGTATTCAGTACAGTATGGTTTCTTAGACTTTTAAAGCTCCACTTTCCAAGAGTCTTGGAAAGCTGGTGAAACTCTTCCTCAGCTTTACAAATGAGATTTCCCTGTCTCCAGAAACAGCTATCTCTCAGGAAGTCATCCTAAAGGGCAGAGTTCCCGGTTTCTCCTGCAAACTCAGAAAATGCATATTACCTGCACGTGCCTAACGTCTTAACTATTCTCTCAACAAAGTCATCTATATTTTTAATGGCAGTCTCAAAAACACTCGGTGTTTGTTGATGTGAATCTACTAATCATAACTCAGTTTCACCAAATGAGATTCTTAAAGTTTGTGCTCTAAAGCGGTCTCCCTAACATTTTCTTCCTGTGGTCTGTCACCTAAACCCAAATTTTCCAGTGCTATTAAGTTTAAAAAGAGGGACGGTAACGAAAACCGTGAGCCAAAGACCACACGAAATCATCGAAAGAAGTGAAACTGCAACGCTCTGTGAGAGTCGGCGACTTCTGCGGGTGATCACACCTGACAGCTTTACAGTCTAAAAGCTCAACAAGCCGCACGACCACAGACTGCGATTTTCAAGGCGAAGGGAGGCTTGGAGATGCAGGCACCGAGTAGCTCTGACTCACAAATGAGAAGCCAGACCACTTGTTGGGCGCTTCGGGCAAGACCCCCACCCAGGCACTAAAAAGTGGCAAAGGCGAGACGGCCTGAGGATTCTCGCGCGTGGCCAACGAGTCCCCGGGCAGTCCATCGCCGCCAAAGCTCCCGGGGAGCCTCCGGGAGACCCGAGGAGTCTCGGGCTCATGAGGACGGGGCTTCCCCCGAGTCCCCCGCCACTGCCCAGGCTTCCCTCACCGAGGTCGCTGGGAAGAGCCAGGGCCAAGGAAGGAAGCCCCCGCTCATTCAGCGAGCCAGTCGGGGTGGGGGGGGGGTTCTCGCCAGGCCCCAGGGGAGGAAGAACCCCGCGTGGGCCGGGGTCTGCGGCAGGGGTCCCGGAGCCCTACGCCCCCGCCCGCCTGAGCTCAGGAGCCGGCTCCAGCGCGGCCGCCTCGGCGCACTCTCCGTCCCGCTGCACTCGGAGACCCTCGACCCCCGACTCTGGGGCGCAAGTCGGGTGAGCCCCGCCCCCTCCGGAGCCGGCCGGACTCCCCCCGGGCCAGCCCGGCCCCGAGTGGAAGCGGCCGAGGGTGCCGGTGCCGGGAGGTCAGCCGCGCACTTACCGGCGAGTCCCATGGCCGCCGGTGTCCGGACCTCCCGCGGCAGCAGCCGGAGTCCCACCCCGCGCGCCCGAAGCACCAATCCCGGGCGTCCGCGCCCGAACGCCGCGCCCCCGAGGCAGCCAATCGCAAGCAGGCGTTGGGGTCACGTGCCCGGGCGACCCTCCGTCCCCACCCTTGCGCGGGGCGTCGCGTCACCGCGCGCAGACCCAACTCTCCACGATGTTTCCAAGACCTGTTTGCTCTCTTTTGCAACCCGCGACTGCCCAGTTAGCCGCCGGTATGGATCCCTAACGTCGCCAAGCTCTCAAAATTGGCCCCGGGCTCTTCATGCGCGAGTAGCTCCCGTAACCCTTCCGCCGGGTAAAGCCGCAACTCCCAGCGTGCCTCGCCCGGGCCCTTTAGCGCTGCTGGGAGTTGTAGTCTGGTGACCTTTGGCAGCGAATCCGAACTTAGAAAACTCCCAGGATGCACCGCGCTTGTTAAGCTGAATCCCGCCCACGGTTTGGTGGCTACTGAGCCGTGGTTGCCCAGTAACGGCGTCTGTTTTGGGGACCCTACTCTCTGGCTTCAGATTGGAGAGAGTTTAGAGAAGGCTACAGAAAGCCAGGGGCCTGGTAGCGTTTTCTGGGTGATTGTTGTGCCACAGCAGAACTGTGTTGGTTCTTAGCACTCTGGTAGGGTTGCCTGATGTAGCAAAAATACACAAAAAGTCAAATCAAAACAAATATTCTTTTTTGAACTTCAGATAAGTAATTTTTTATATTAATATGTCCCAACTCTCGGGGCCTTGTCAAAATATTCGGCGTTTATCTGAAATTCAAATTTAACTGGACATGTATTTACACTCTGGGGAGGAAAATCTTAAAACCTGACCTGAAATTTCAACACCCAAACTGGTTCAGCTTGCTATGGTGGTGCTTGTCCAAGAGACTGAGTCAGTAGGAATGATTTGATGACATCTGCTCCTGGTGGTTGTACTTGGAGCTCCTCAGCCCTGCCCTGCCTATGCTTTGGAAGTAGACCCTTTTTGAACACCATCACCATGCCATCACCAGCACCCCTTTTAGCCTGCAGAAATTCTATTCACCCCTGAAATTTTGGCTCCTTTCTGATGCCCTCCCCATGCCTCAGGACAGAATTAAATCCTCCCTCTTCTTTAGTTTGGTAGGACTTTAGCCATCCGCTGGTATAGCACCTGTCCAGTGACACTCCACTTGTTTGCCTGACTACCACCCCACTTCCTCCTCAACTTCCACATTTTGTCAGAGTGCAGGGGAAAATTTCCCCATCCCATCTGGGTTCTTCTAAGGCTGGACAGATGAACAAATTAACATCAGACAAAGTCATAGGAGAAAAAGCCAAAATTTAATAATATACATATGGAGAATTTACATGGCTGTACATTCTAAAGAATAGTGGAGTAGACTGGGGCTATTTATCCTGTGTTTACATGGTACTGGGCAGGCTGAGGGGTACCCTGGGATCCCCAAACTTGCACACTCTAAAGAGCTTTAGCCATCTGCTGCATAAAGAAAAAGCATATTCTTGGTGTGTAAGATCTTTAATAGAATGATTGTTCATAGAGGGGCAAGAAGAGAAAGGATATAATTTCCAAATAAAATACTCAAAATTAACCTTGTGGGTTGATGCCCAGCCCAACAGGGTTGTTCTGAAGTGTGGCCACTGAGGCCTGAAAGCTTGCCACGAGTCTAAGGCACCTTCTGGGGCAAAAGGGACCAGGCAAGTCTGGGACGAAAGAAGCAAAATCAAAGTGCAAGCCAAGATAAAGGCTGCCATTGTCAGCTTTCCCATGTGTCTCTCACCCAAGGGTCTCCTCTGTGTCCCCCATATCCTTGGTGTAAGGCCAAAGCTGAGAAGCAAAGGGGTCCTTTTTCTTCACATATCTGTTTACTCCACGTGTCTCTCCCAAATGTTCTCTATCTTCACCCCCAACACTCAGCTCCATCCTTCATTAGGTGGGGCAGGGAAGCTGGAACTGCCCCTTTTTGTGGAGATTCCTGTTACAATTGGTAGTTATTTGTTAAATGCCTACCTTTCTGCCAAATAGTAAGCTAAGGCAGGTTTATTATTCTTGATGATAGATTTTGAATGCATTTTAGTTGCAAGAATGAATTCCTTTGCTTATGCCAGCAAGTCCCTGACACCTGTTATGTACCCAACAAAATGTATTAATAGCTCATGGGGTGTACCTGATGAAAGGCACAGTGAGGTGATACAATCCAAAGAGCATTTTGGTTGTAGGATTTGAAGTAATTATGAGTTACTGTTAATGAGTAAGGCTCATGTAGAAATAGATACTCTGCCCCCTGTTCATATTGAAGCCTTAGAGAATAAAGGTGATGAAGACTCAAGGACATTTGTTCAAGTTTAATAATTTGCAGTTGGTTTCACAGATAACACCAGTGCCACCAGATGATACAGCATGGTTTTGCTCTCCTCTGCATTTCTGCAATAGGTTTCAAGACAAAGAACGTGGGTAGAAATCCTGGAAGGTATAAATGAGGGTTAAGCCTCATTTATTGAGCCCCTGGTTTGCCACAGTCAGAGTCTGGATCTCAAAACACATTTGAAATTTTCCCATGAATCTTCTAAGATCCTGATGGCAATACTCCTTCAAAAGAGTAGTTTAGCTCTTTTTTTTTTCAAAACAGAACAAATATTTCCTATCTTTGTCATCAAACACCGTGGAGCGCTGCATGTTTTAAAAGCTTTTTACTGTTCCTAGCTTTTACAACATTTTACCAATAGTAAAAAGCAATCTACTTTCCCTGAAAGGTTCTTTGTGTTTTAAATACAGTAGAACAGGTTGGTCTTTATAAATAGATATTAATAAAGGCACAGCATTGCGGCGTCGCTGTAGGGGAGGGGCTTAAGAAACCTGCAGGTCTTCTTCCAACAAAGTCTGAAAACACGGAACATTTATCATGCTCCAGTCTCTGACCTAGGCGCTAAGCATCAGAGGGCAAATAAATCATGATTCTGTACACGGTTCACAATGTCACATGGGTATATAACTCCATTTAGAGTGAGTTAAACCTTAAGCAAAGGTATTCATTTGAGCCTATTTTCTAGAAGTCAAAGAAAATTATAACAGCAGGATTAAGTGTTCTGCCTCAAGGTATGCCTTTAGAGAATTATCTTAGAAACCACTAAAATATAGGCAGTGTATTATGATTACACGTAATAAAATCTGAAGGCAATTGGTAGCAGTTAGAGCATAAAAAGGCCTATCAGTGGAGACGGTATAAAATAAACGTGCATCTCACCTTCCCCTGAAAGTCAGTTCTTTCAAATTCATGTGCAAATTAGCTCCCTGGGATAACTTTGCAGTGGGAAGGGAACATGTTAATCTTGAGAGCCTGCAATCAGAGTCCAAGGCTCTCACAGGGAAAATTGGGCATGAGCCTTACCCCCAAGCAACCAAGACAGAGTTAAGTCATATGTAAATATCTCTGCTAAAAATAGGGAGTGATAATTGCCTAGAGAGAAAAGGAGGGAAAATCCTGGGAGTTCAGAGGAAAAGAGTATTTCTGGCTGCCAGCATTTAGCTGGTAGAACTAGAGGACATCCACGCAACTGTCGGGGGCGAGATCATCCCAAGAGCCACAGGAACAGCCACGGAACAGGGGCGGCCAGTCCAGTTCCCCTGTGGTGTATGCACACAGGGAAAAAGAAGGGGAAGCACTCACTAGGAGGGGGGTGCCATTTCCGGGGAAGGCTGGAGGGATTTGGTAGAGGACCTTACTAAGGAACATGGACAGGAGCCAGACTTCCCACCGAGATGACATTTCCAATGAATATTTGAGATTCCTCCTTCTTCCATCTGCTGCAAACAGAAAAATAAGTTATATCAAAGAGAAAATGAAAATATTTTTACTATGATTAAAAAGAAGATTAGAAATAGAATCAAATGCAAAATGATCATCAGACCAAACCACATAGACCCTGGACTCTGTATGTGGAAGAAGGAAGAAATGAACCGGGCTCAGCTTTCGTAGACTATAAATAATAGAGACTAAGTAGGCTCCCCCATGTGGCTAGAGGCGGGAACCAGTCTTGGGGAACCCTGTCCCATCGGTGGCTTTCCAATATCTTTGTCTAATCCCCCCTCGCATGGACTCTGGGGCCTGGCCATGTGACTTACTTAGCCAGTGGGACGTCAGTAAATACGATGCCCAGGAGTTTACTAAGTGCCGATGCCCTGGGGCCTGCCTGTTGGCACCTCTGCCTTGGAAAGCCACAGCCGTGCTGCGAAGCACTTCAGGCCAGATGCTGAGGGAGGAAAAGTCACATGGAAACGGCCCGTGATAGAGCACTCGAGTTGGTCATTCCCGTGGCGGCTGAGTTCTCAGCTTAAAGAGAATCACGATGAAAGAATACACTGCACTTGTCTCAAGACACTGAGTTTGGGGTACACAACAAAAGGTCGCTGAGAGAACACATGTGGACAAGCACACTACAGACACTCTATGTATGGGAGGATGGGGGTCAAACTCTTTCTTTTTTTTTTTTTTTTTAATAAGGGGGTTGCAATTTTTTTTTTTAAGGTTTGTTTGTTTATTTATTTATTTATTTATTTATGCAAGCACTGGGTACAGTCAGAAGTGCGGGAGGGTGAGAGAATTCACCAGAGCCAGAGCGGGGAGCAGAGCAGGCAGAAGGACCGAGGTACACTGCTGAGGGGAGCAGCGGGCGGCAGGAGAGGTCCGCGCGCCATGTGGGACCCTCCTCCGGTGGCCGGGGAGCAGCCGGGGATCGAACCGGCGCTGCAGAGGCCGCGGGCAGCCTCGCAACCCAGCGCTCAACCGCTGCGCCACCGGGGAGGCCCTCAAACTCTTTCTTACACAGACTTCAGGCTGAACTTCATTTTAGCACCCTTGCCTCACCCCTACTTCTAGAGGTATTTGGGATTACCAATTTCGGCCTCAAGTCTCCTTATTTTCAGGTTCATTGGGTCATTTACAACTCACTCACGTACTTTTCAGCTTCCAGAATGTTGTGGGGGTTTTTGGTTTTATTTTTGCCTCTCCCATTCACCTGCCCCGGTATATCCTTAAACAGGAACTCCTTTGGCAGCTCTCCTGCCCACCTGTCACTATGCAGGTAACTTTCTTTTGCTTTCTTCTTTTCCTAATAAACCTATTCTTGTAAAAAAACACAACCAAACCCTCCCTTTACTGCTAGGAGCATTTACTTTACTCAGAGCAAAAGTAGGGGCAGGTGTTTAATGCACTACCTTGACACAAAACCCTTGCCTCCAAAAGCTGAGAGCTATACCACAAACCTAACGAATGTATCCTCGAAGTTATTTAAATGTAGAGAACTGAAACCTCAGTGATACCCCTTAGCCGTCCTGGGCAGCAGCTACACAATAATTACAACATGGTGAGGTCACCTGATTCCAAGGACTCAACAAAGCCAGGTATTTCTGCAGAAAGAAACAATCCAATTCTTTGTATTTGAAGCTAGCTGATTCCACTTGACAAAGGAAAGCATGCTTTACAGCAGGAGGTTGGCTAGAAGGACCAGATAGTAAATATTTTAGGCATCGCAGACCTATGATATGACACAGTCTCTGGCAAACACTCGAAATCAAATGCAGCCATAGATAGTACATCAACAAACGTGCAGGCTGTATTCCACAAATGTTACTTACAAAAAACAGGCAGTGGGCTGAAACTGACCAGTGAGCTGTAGCTCCCAGACCCCTGTTCTAAGACAAACAATGTCAGTGCTAAATTACAAACAGCAGATTTTTTTATTTTACTAAGCTATTACATGGATCAAATGGCATATTTTTTGGATCTTTTTCATTTCATAAATATTTGGGAGTAGATCATTAATTCCATTCCTTTCTTGAGTTGCAACTTCTAAAGGATTCAGATATACATATAATCTAGCTGAGTTTGAACAATATGAGTTAACTTCCCATTTTGAGCTTCTTTTTTCAGTCACTGGCTACAAAATGAATGCAACGCTTCATCATTCATTCACTAATTGTTTATGAAGCACCTAAATTTGTAAGACATTGTTTTCACACTGGGGATTATAAGTAGAGCAAGCCCAGTTATTATTGACCAAATCCTTTCAGTTCATACTTTTCACAAAACTATTGCTTTCCTTAAAAGCCTTCAAAGGAATTAGTTCTGTTCTCCTGTGTAAGTATCTCGGGCAGCATTTTAATCTCCTCCAACTCTGACCGTAACGTTTCCCAATCTGTCTCTTTCTCTAAAGGGCCTCCCAGCAAACCATTTCAGTTATAGATTTATGATCTGTGTTGTCATATTAATACATTCCTTTTATTTCTCTAAGCAATGAGGCATAGATAATCGCGGACATCGTGCATTGCTGGCATGTATTCTCCTTGCTTTAAGCACTTGGGATTTTTCACATATTTTTATTTCGCAATAAGCTGAGAACTCCGACCCTCATTCCACATGGATGACAAAATATTTTTGTACGATGACCAGTGAACTGGAACAAGGCAACCGGCCATACCCTACCTCTACCTTGACCAGCGCTCTCCCGGCCCAGGCTCAAGGATGCAAGTGCCGAACTCTTGGTGGTTACTGCGGGTGAGGGAGGAAGAGGGTTTAGAAGTACAAAGCCAGAAGCCATATAGCTCTGCCCCAGTCCAGTATCCCCTGTCCTGTCTCCATGTAGATGGCATTTAGGAGACCGGAGTCACTAACCAAAGCCTGATTTGAGTTGGTTTTAGGGGAGATCTAGGAATCCAGGATAAGCCAAGAACTGTGCTCACAGCTTGTTTCTTTCTTTTGTGATAATTCCCTGAATTTGTAAAGTACAGCGTCTTTTTTTTTTTTTTTTCACTTATGGTAACTCAAGTGAAAGATCAGCTGTAAGATGCAGGGAGATGAGAGCGTTGTCCATGTTGGGCAGGCGAGGAAGCTGGGGCTCTATGGAGCCTCTCAGCCTCATGATGTGACGAGGGAGCAGAAACTATTCTTCCGGAGGATCTCTCTGCTCGTCCAGGATTGTGCTTCTCTTGGTCAGTTCAGGAGGAAGCAAGGTAAAGACTCCCTTCACTGCAGTGGGTGCCCCCTGGGTCCTCTGCTGCCCCAGCTCTCAAGAAAACAACCAAACACGATGGAGGAGGAAAGAGTGGGGGAAACCAAAAGGAGGAACGAAGAAAAGGAGCTGAAAGCTGACAGAATTGAGGAACTAAGCTATGTGTGAATCCTGATAGAAGTCGGAGAGTGAAGTGAAAACCAGGGTCAAGGCCATCAAGTGGAACAAGGTCAAGGGAATAGTGACAGGAGAGAAGGGACTGGGCCGATGCCAATAAATGACGAGAACCATGGTGGAAACTCTTCCCCCACCAGGTCAAGTTCAGTCATGTCCCCAGGGCCGCGACTGAGAATGAAAGCCAGGGAAGAAGCAGAGGACCCAGCCACAGCTCTCAGAAGACATCAGTGAGCAGGGGTGAATTCAGCAGCTGCGTAGGAGCCCTGAGAGTAAGCGCAGGGCCGTGGGCCAAGATCCAGTAACCGTACTACACAGGGCTTCCCGAGAAACAAAACCAGTTTTCCTGTATCTGTCCGCATTGCCTTTCTCCTTGAGATCGTGCTGCTCCACATGGTGTGGCCTGAGAATCTTGGGTTACACAGATCTGCTCGTGACCCAGCTCTCAACTGTAAGGAGGTCACAGCGCAATGAGGAGACACGCACGAACACAGCTATTTCCAAGTGCGTGTGGCAAGTGCTGTGACAGGTTCTCTGTCTCTGTCTCTCATCAATCTCTGACTATGCACACCCACCCACCCGTCCGCCCAGCCAGCCATACATCTGTCTGTAGGGTGCTGGTAGGGGACATCAGGTTTTCAGTTACTTGCTCAATAACTTAATTCTGCTAATGCTGCTAAATATCCTCTGTGATAGCAAACGTTCAGGAAAGTCTATGCCATCAGCAAATTATCTGTGGGAGCAAGTGGAGGGAAAGTAAAGGGAAAAGACTTAAACTGCCTTCCTGGTAGCTGTGGGACAGAAAGGAGAATTACAAGAATTGAGATGCGAATGAGACTGGGCGTTGAGTCCACGCAGAAACAGGAGGCAGCGGTGGCAGGAGAATCGCCAGCCCTCAGAGGCGCCAGGGCGCCGCCACGGGGTGGGCGCCGCCATGGGGTGGGCGCCAAGTATGGTTGAACACAATCTCAAGGACACGATTTCTAGAATCTTAAACCTTCTGAGAACTACATCAGTTTCCCAACACTGACATCTAGTTTTGTGGGTTCAGGGCCCTCCCCATATCTCGCACTTCCTTCCTCTCTCAAAAACACCATTTTCTTTAGCATAAAATGTCCAATGGTAGCATATTAAATAATACAGCATTCTGTGGCTTGGCTGCCAGTGTTTGTTTCCTTAAATACACTTAAATATGAAATAACCATAGTTCAGTGAAGCCAAAGCTACAAGCTGGACAGTTATCAGAAAATCAGTACTGGTCATACAAATCAAAAAATCTGCAGGAGAAAGAATCAGAATAATTCATGAGAGTCGCGCTTAGCAAAGGACTTCGAGACTGGGTAAGCCACCTCACTGCTACGCGCACACGGTCATCCCTGCCATTCCATATGGTCAAACTTTTTTCCTTCACCAAACAAAAAAAAAAGATTACCCAGGCTCCCTCCTCTGCGTTCCTCGGCTGTAGACTCAGTGACAAGACATCTGTCAGTGAACCAGGGAATCCTCAGTGGGTATTTAAAAGAAGGTGGGTCTGGATTTACTGTGAGACGATGTAAAATGAATTTTTTTCTAACACCTGGAGAAAAACAGTGACAGCAACTTGGCAAAGCAGCACTCTATTTTAAATGACAGTGAGGGGGCACTGGGAGCAAAGCTGGGTCAAGGATTTTCTCGACCCCGGAGCCCAAGGGCAGCCCTTGTCTGGAAATCGGCAGTGCTTTGCACATGCAGGTTTTCCATTGGCACACGTTCTGGTGTGAAAGGGGCATATGTCCTCGCAGCTGTGGCAAAAGAAAATAACACGAGGATTCCGAATCAAGGACTACATTCAAAGGCTTGATTCTGCTCTGATTCCATTAAGTTTTTAGAGCAAAACTTCCAGATGTATATTTTAAGTGTCAATACAAATTCCTGAATAATTTTCCCACATGGACTCAAAATCTATTCAAGTCTGATCAGTAAGCACCAAGTGTTCTATTCATCCATGAATTTCTTGTTATATGAATCCGTGACATCACCTTCTTCAAAGAAAAAACAGACAAACAGGGACACGTGGAGTGAGAGATGAAGCCAGTCTTTTGCTGATCTGAACCTCTCCCTCAATCATTGTTTAAATCTGATCAATTTAGTTTTTTGCTTAAGATCTATAAACCAACAAATAACAATCAGGTTTTGCTTTTTAAAATAAATTTTTATTTAGGTAACATTGATTTATAACATTATGTAAGTTTCAGGTGTGCCACATTATAATTGGACATATGTGTAGGTTAAACCATGCTCACCACCAAAAGTCTAGTTTCTATCCAACACCCTACAACTGACCCCCTTTATCCATTTCACCCCATCTGAATGCCCTTCCCCTCTGGTAACCACCAATCTGTTTTATCTAAGAGGCTTTTGTTTTGTGTGTTTGCTTGCTTTGTTTCTTTATATTCCACATGTGAGTGAAATCATAAGGTATTTCAAAATTATAAGGATTTTCTTGATCTCACAATTTATCATCACTCTATAGAGACTCCTTTATTCTTTGGTTCTTCATTCATCTGTTTTACCATCAGATACAGCTTGGACACTCAAAAATACAGCTTAATAAGGGATCACATTGAATCAAAAAGGGATCGTGTTGAATCAAAATGACACTGACATGAAATGCCAATGGATCCAGTAAAAATGAACATGAAACACCATTCACCTGCACGTATCTGGGTGAAAGATCTTGTGCTTTTGGCAGCAGCTCTCCAGACTTTCTCTGCACTCAATGCAACTGCAGTTTTCTGGGTGCTGGATGAGATCTTGGGGACACGGTGTTTTACAGATGCACTCGCAACGATCTTCATCGAACTTCATGTGAGGCCCACATAGACCCAGTTCCTGGAGATGAGGGGGGTCTAAAGAGAAGCAGATGAGGGTTGGTGGAACAGCAATAGCGTGGAGAATGGGACCGCCAAAGTTCACATCATTCTAGAATAATTTGGATTCATTTAAGATTCTTTCCTATAGATCTCTGCTCCTAATATTTTAAGAGGGTGACGGAGGTTCACAATACAAACAGAATTCACATATTCTCACGTTTGTGATAAAAATGTTATAAATTGAATATTTTTATAAGATTTTTTAAAGAGAGTCTTCAGTTGGTGACTTGTTAGGAATGCAAACGTTCACAACCAAGTATTCACCATAAAATACAGGCGGTATAAGGATTGTGAATTTAGTCCTTCCCAGTTGTTAGCAGGGATTGAGAGGAGAATGGAACAGAAATGATGGCATTGTTGGGATACCCCTCATACCTTCTAGACAGTGGTGCATTTTCTCACTGCAGATCACAACAAGACATACAACAATGACCTTGAATTTTAATTCATCTGCTGGAAGATATATTTAGCTGAGAGAGGAGGGTCTGAGAAGTTTTTGATATACTGAGGTAGCAGATACTTCCAGGAAGTGTACCAAATTATTGGATAACTCTTACTCCACATCCACTTCTGATCAAATTGAAATTCATTGCAAAAAAATGGAAGAGATAGAAATTTCAGAAGAACTTGACTATGTCACCTTAGCATCTTTGCTAGAAGGTTTTGGAGGAAAGTGCATATTTAGTTTCTTCTCCAAACTGGCTTCTCTCCCATTTGCCTCATTTAGGCAATCACTCTTTTTTTTTTTTTTTTAATTTTCTAGACGCATGTCTTATTTATTTATTTATTTGTTTGTTTGTTTGGTTTATACATGCACTGGGTACAGTCAGAAGCGCGGGAGGGTGAGAGAATTCACCGGAGCCAGAGCGGGGAGCAGAACAGGCAGAAGGACCGAAGTACACTGCTGAGGGGAGCAGCGGGCGGCAGGAGAGGTCTGCGCGCCATGTGGGACCCTCCTCCGGGGAGCAGCCGGGGATCGAACCGGCACCGCAGTGGCAGCGGGCAGCTTCGCAACCCAGCGCTCAACCGCTGCGCCACCGGGGAGGCCCTAGGCAATCACTCTTGACTCACTTGCCATATTGATTCTAATCACCAAGTCAACCCATGCTGGCCTCCCTGACTGTGTTCTTTCTTCCCATCACCATTGTCACTGCTCCAATTTACTCAGTACCTTGTATTGTGTGTGTAATTGTGTGTGTGTGTGGCTGTCACTTACCTTGGCCACCACAGTTTTACTCCTCCGATCCATTATCAATGCAAATCACATCTCTACTACTTCAAGTACCTTAAAAGGATCCCCTTTTTCACAATAAAAGCCAATTTTCCCACTAGGATATCCAAGATGCTCCCTGACTGGACCCTACTAACCTCCCCGACTCCTCTTCTATCTCTTTCCCTCATATATTGCATGGCTCATACCAAATTATGGTTCTTTCTGCTCCCCTGATAAGCCAGGGTCTCTCAACTCCATGCCTTTGGCCTTGTCCTTTTCTCTGCTAGTCATCCTTCCCCCTGCTATTTCCCCAACTCCTGAGAGTTTGCTAAGTGCCCTTATTCTGTGCCTATTTCTACACTGTCCTTTCTTGCATTGCTTACATATTTCTGGTTATTTCTATGTTTCCTCCATTGAGTAAAAATCCTGAAGATTAGAGACCAGGTCTCATTCTGACATAAAATACACACTGGATGGGAATCTTCAGAGTTCCCATACACAGCCTGCTCCAGGACCCTAAGACATTGGGTCGAGTCATCTATTCTTGCCATATCTAATTGTTAATGACGTAACAAAACGGCACTCTCATGTCACCCAATCTGATAGTTTTGGGTTCATGATCTTTGAGGGACCAGGTGAAATGGGTGTTGGAAGGCTAGATCCGAGGAGATGCCATTCTGAGTTGTGTGAAGAGGAAAATGGGAAGCTTTGTCTTATGCCAGGGAGACAGACGTCACTTTGGGGCAAGAGAATAGTTTGGTAGGTAAGGAGCGCTTAAAGGATTTGCATGGATCACTAGGTGGCAGCAGAGATTCACTCAGAACCATTCAGGCAGGACCAACTGTGTTCTTGGACAGGATGGTTTAGGAAACACTAGGGGTTCAGTGAATTTCATTCAGTGTACTTGGCAGAGGCTGGTCACACATCCTCAAGGGCAAGTTAAAGTAAGAGAGACTGGATGTAGCAAAACTGATTCACGCAGCAACCAGTTAAGGGTGACACCCTGAAATATTCTACGTCAATTTCAGCCTTAGGGCAGTTGACGGCATGGTATCAGTGTGTTTTGTTTCCAGCCTTGTTCCATTTATCTTTTTTATCCATAAACCGATGGGATTTTTCAAAGCAAATTCTTGAAGTCATAGCTATCTTGAGGAATTTACAATATAGAACAAGGACCGCCCCCTCATCCATCCTTGTCCCTCTCTCGTTTCCTTTGTTTTATTGTTTGTTTAAACAGTTTAGAGCAACGATATGGATCTGACAAGATGCAACTGAATATTGGACTTGGATTCGCTAAGTCAAATGTGCTCACTCAGATTGTTGTGAGGATTGACTACTTAGCACATACAAAAGGCTTATGGCGCTGCCTGGTCACAGTAAGCACTCAATCAGTGCTAGTTTGTCAATGTGATTTTTATTATTACTATTACTGTTTCACTACAGTGATCATTACCTTCCATTCCAGCGAGGGGGTTCTCCTCCTGTAAGACACATTTACATATACTGTTATCCCAGAGCATGTCAATAGGACAGAGTTTCTTGGCATGGGAACAGCTAGGAAAAGAAAACAATAAACCAGATTTGAAGACTTTCAAGGGTAATCCAACCACCAGAACAATTTTTTAAAATGTTGACTACATTTCTGAGTGGAGAATAGTTAAGATTGTAAGGAACTTAATTCATATCTTTGAACTGCATGTTATTAGTAGTTCTGTAATTACAAATATTCTATTTGGAAACTGAGCTGTCATTGTGGAAAGTTACAATCTTTTGAAGAAGATTGGTGTTAAGACTATGCAAACTGGCTGTTAACAGAGCTTAGTTACCCAAAGTAAATATTGTTCTAACTTAGTTGCTAAGCATTATCCTCTTTAAAATGGAGATAAGAACATTGGCCAGGACACAGGAATATCCTAAGGATAAATGTTCCTTTTCTAGGAGCTTCCTCTACTACTTGAAAGAGGAAGAACTGTCCTCCTGGGTCAATGTTCGCTAACATATCACCACCACGCTCTGCCTCGCTTGTGTTATTCTTGCCAGATCTCAGTATCCACCTGATGTTCTCATGTAGTGTTTGTAATTGCCAGATTCGTTGGTTTCTCTATACTAGATTTTTTTTCAAGCCAATGATTCTTTCCTTGATTTCAGACCACTGCAAGCTACCATCATATGTCACATCAAGAAACACAAAATACTCTCAAAGTCAAATTAAGTTTAAGTCATTTTAATTTAAAATATAAGTTCCCATTTGGTAATCTTAAGAGGAAGGGAGGAAAGCTGTCAAGTTCAAATACAGATGGTTTAGCCAGTGACCCCAGGAATTGTCCCTAGCCCACCCGCCAACTTCAGACTTAAATGTATAATAGCCTGACATGAGTTTTATTTAAGGCCGGAGCAGTTTTCCAGTGTTAGTCCACGTGTGCTAAGAACAAAGGTGTCAACATGTGTGCACACTGAGTTTATAACCATTGGTTGTCCCACAGTTTACCACTAAGACTTAATAAAAATAATATTTTCGCCAAAGTTATTACTAGTAGATCTGGTTAGAAGGTAAAAGGTGAAAAAACTTAACGAGGAAGTGATAACTCTATGGTAATAAAGTCTTCACACATAGCTTTGGCAAAGGCAAGAAGAAGCTTAATCGAATACAAGAAATGCTTACAGATCTTCTTCTGGAATCTGGATGGATCTTCTGATAATTGAGTATGGATGGCGGGGAGCTGTTGGCAAACACTTACAGCCTGTATGGTTGGCGACCTTAACAGGCACTAATTCAGGGACCGATGTCAAAGGCACGGATATCTCAAAGAGCTGGAGGAAGGAAAGATAACCATAATACATAAACATTTCTAAAAAAATAATTTCTATAGTCTACATTTTTACCATTATCCTTTCATGGTGGTGCCTACCAAAGCGGCCCACAGACATTAGAACTAATAAGGGTAAGAGCTGGCATGATGGAAAGAAGATTGGGCTGGGACTCAGGAGAGTGAGGTTTAAAAACTTTACGAAGTATTTAACTTTGGTCAAATCTCTTCACTTTTTGGTATCACCAGCACCCTTGTCAAATGGTGGTGTTGGCCTCTGTTCTCTAAATTTGAGTGCCAGATTTAAGGATTAAATGAAAGTAGGACTATGCGTTCCTTTGACACCACAGTGAATGGGATATTGTTCAGAACTATTTGTTGAACCCTTCCCACACCATCTCCATTGAAGGAACACAGTTTCCTGTTCCTTGACTGGATCTGGCTGTGTGACTTGGACAGGACACAGTACCACTTCAATGCTGCTGCTGTGAGGGGCTTGTTTACCCACTTGGGTGCAGTGGCCATGAGAAAACGTGGATCTGGCAGGCGTGCTGGTCTTGGGGAGACACAGGGAACAGATCTGGACTCAATCTGTAGGCCAAGTAGTCCAACTGAGTCCACTTTAAACTAACTGAACCTCAGAAACATGAGAATAAGTCATTGTTGTTTGAAACCACTGGAATTAGAGTGTTTATTAAGCAACATTACATAGTAATAGCTAACTGTTGCAAGATCATTGTGCCTGGACAAATAATGATCACTAACGTGAGGATCACATTCTCTGTGTGTATATGCCAGGCCCTGTTGTAAGCACTTTGAAAATTAATTCATGTATCCCTTATAATCACATTATGGGAGGACTTTTTATCCACCCCACCCCTACTCTCCAGGTGAAGAAACACACACAGAGAGGTCACATAACGCGCCTAAGTCCAGATAAGTACTGATGGGAAGAGTAGGGGTTTGGACTCAGGTAGTCTACTCTACAGACAGGTGATGCTCTTCAGATGCCTCATGACTTTTGGAAATGAAACTGCTTTGACCCAAAGAAACAAGGTGGGTCTTGGCAAGTAGAAATGAGAGAAATGTCCATTACCTTGTTCTAGAACGGTTCTATGATTTATGAATGAATTTGAACTTGATTTTAATTGCTGCCCATTCAAATCACCATCCCAGGTCATCCTTACTACAGCCTTCACTTTGTTTCTAACAGGTGTTTCATAGACCAGTCGATAACTTTGGGATGAGAGGTGGTTCTTTAAAAACTATTGAAATGTCCAAATATGCATATTTGGAAAGAAAAACTGCTGTACACTTAAGAACATTCTTCAAAACGAATCATTCATTGGGTACCCCAGTCAAAATAAAGCACAGCTATCTGTTAAGTGGAAATAATCCATTAAAGTCGTGTTTATTCTGACCTTTGGAGATGTAATGGAACCTCCGTGGGTCTGAGGGAGACAGTGTTTTTAGAGTGTTTACTTTGCATCAACTTCTTGCGAAATTTTTCAGCTGTGCTCTAAAGAATAACATGGTCATTAACAAAAGCCTCTTATATTATGCAAGCTTTGTTTCCATTAACAGTTGACGCCTAGCCATATGTATGCTTTTTTTTTTCTAATTGGTCAGTAATTTCACAAGTTCCAAGACTTTCTGAGAGGATTCAGAGAAAGAACCTCCAGCTTCAGTATTTTAGGGTGTGCAAGGGAACAAAATTAAGGATAACTTTACCTAGTACTGAACAAATCAGCATTCCATTTTTCTCGCCCAATTGAGATAACTACCTAATGTGCATATATGTGGTGAATATGTCTTTGCGTTATACGACCTCTCTCACAGTCATGAGATTGTAGATTGTAGATTGTAACAGTAAATGTGACAATTAAGTATGACAACGTGCAGGAGGAACTGGCAACAGAGATCCAAGTGGAATGAATGTAGACTTAGAGCTTTCTCAGCTGTTTTCCTAAGTTTGTTATCACCACTCTCTCACGCAACACTGATTACACTTGACTACAACATGGTAGCGGTAGAGAGGAAAACTCATCCACTGAGCAAAAGGATATTACAAAATGCAGCAAGAAGACTTGTCTTTTGCATGGGACCCGAGGATTATTTCCAAAGGACTTCTGGTGTGATGCTGGGTGTTCTTCGCCAGCTCCCCCGCCGCCCTCGCCTGCCTCTCCCACCTGGCTGTGGCAGGATGCTGGCCCCCGCGTCTGCAGCACTAGGTCCTCTTGGCTCCCACACTCTCTACCTGCCCACTGCCAGCCAGTGAGCAGCCCTCTCCCCGCTGTCTGGGTCCCCACCCCTCGCTTCTGGGAGGCCACCAGCACTTCCTCCTTCCCTTCACCCTGTCCTCACCTGTTCACTGAACGATGATTCTCCCTCCCTCCATTCGAGCAACCCAGAACCTAGAATATACAAGACAGTGGGATGTCTTCATCTTTTTTATCTGTTCTAGTGACTTCCACTTGACTTTCTAATTCTTGACATGACAGCATCAGAGAGGCAGTAACTGAGGAGAGTTCAGACTCCAGAGTCCCACAGATCTGGGTCTGAGTCTCACGAGTTACCTCAGTGTACTCATCTATGGTTGCCCCCCCCCCACCAGCAGGATGAGAAGATGTCCCGGGAGCTCATTTCAGGGTCCCGTGAAGTAATCCCCAGAAAGCACTGGGCACAGGGCTCGGCAGCAAGCTGAGAGGGAGCTGTCATCACGGCCATCGCCCGGGCCTCAGAGAGGGCCCGCCGGCCGCCTACCTGTTTGGACACGTAGGAGGTGCTGGTGTTCACACAGACGAGGCTCTCGTCATTGCAGCAGCCGCCGCAGCGGAACACGCTCACGCAGGGCGGCTTGAAGAACTTGTTGGTGCTTCTTCCCAGCTCGCTGGCCACCTCCACGCACGTCTCCCGGGGGCTGCACTGGGTTCTCTGCCATTCCTCGTCTATCACTGCAGAGAGGCGGCTGCAGGTGAAAGAGCCCTGACGCCCCACAGGGGCCCGCTCATGCCGAACCCGGTATCTGCTCCTCGCGCTGGCAGATTTGACTGCCTGGATGTTTGGGTCATTTGTTCCAGCAAATACTACTTTAGAAAAATTAAAACCCGAACTTGCGTCCCTTCCTATTTACGCAATACAATATACAACCTATTGTGGGATATAATAATGTTCTTTTCCTCTGGGCACATCCAGAGAAGCTGATGGATGAGGGAGTACCAGGGAGCAGGTCCAGCAATAACGTGCTGCTTTCTAAGCAATTTCTGGACAGAGCTGGAGAGCGCTGCTACCTGGAGCAGGGGTGGGTAGGTTTTAGCATCCTTCGGAGACCCCTTTCTGTTGGTTGCCCAAGTAACTACGGTAGGACCCGAACCTAGAAAACACGTGAATGGAAATTTAAGTGGAACCCATCTTTCCTCGAGGGAGAGTTTTCTCACTTGCAAGCGCCCGATACCAGCGTTTACGTAAAACGCTGGAAGAAGCCTGTTTGCTTGCATGGAAGGAAAGATATCCTGGCCTTTCTAGCTAAGTCAAGGGAAACAAGAAAAAGAGACAAACCTCTGGGAGTAAGATGACATGCATTCTTGTAAAAGAGTACTTGTTTTTCTCTCACAGTTAATTTTTTTTTTAAATTAGATGTTGACACTGATACTTGATGTTGCATAGCCTTTCTACAGATGTTTTTGGGAAATGATTCAATTTTATGAGAAAGACAACCCTTACAGATGTCCTTTTAGCTTGCCATGGAACTGCAGGCTTTATTACCCGTTGGTGGGGGTGGTGGAAACGTCTTGTGGCAGGTAGTTTCTATACTGACCACCTATGATGCCCGCCTCCTGGGTTTCTCGCCATCATGGAGACTTGTCTTCTGTTTGGGGGGGGGGGGCTAGATCGTGCGACTCACTTCTTATGAAGACAATATATCAAAAATAATGGAACGTCTCTTTTGTGACTAGGTTCAGAAAGACTGTGACACTCATCTTGCTCGAAGCCTCTGGTGGGCTCTTTCTCTTGCCTTCTGGGCTTATAGGCATGGGTGAAGCAAGCTGTGTGTTGGAAAGGCCCACAGTGGCCTGTGAGGAACTGAGTTTTGGCAAAAGCCACTGAATGAACTTGGAACATGTCCTGCCCCAAGTGAAGCTGGAGGCAGTGCCAACCCCGTGACTGCAGCCTCTAGGTAAGTTACTCTAGAGAGAGACCCTAAAGGAGAGACCCCCATCTATGCCAGATCTGCATTTCTGACCACAGAAATGGTGAGAGAAAACATGTTGTATTAAACAGCTAAGTTTAGGGGTAACATGTTTTGTAACAATACATAAACTCTTCTCCATTTCTCACCCAACTTCAAAAATTTTTAATGGTGGGCCTCCCCGGTGGCGTAGCGGTTGAGCGCTGGGTTGTGAAGCTGCCTGCGGCTTCTGCAGCGCCGGTTCGATCCCCGGCTGCTCCCCGGCCACCGGAGGAGGGTCCCACATGGCGCGCAGACCTCTCCTGCCGCCCGCTGCTCCCCTCAGCAGTGTACTTCGGTCCTTTTGCCTGCTCTGCTCCCCGCTCTGGCTCTGGTGAATTCTCTCACCCTCCCGCGCTTCTGACTGTACCCAGTGCTTGTATAAATAAATAAATTAATAAATAAATAAAAATAAATCTTTAAAAAAAAAATTTTTACCGGTGTCTCCCCAGGTCATTCTGAATTTCCTTACATGTGAACATGTTCAAGCAGAAGGGATAGCGAGAACTCCCATCTGAAGTATACAGACATAACACATTGTTGGAGATCTGTCCCTGCTGTCTAAACTTTCCCCTTAAAACATCTTTTCCATGTCTGTCTCCCCTCCTCCCCGTCCCAGTTTTCTTCACATGTTGCTTCTTCAATCACCAAAAACACAGTATGCATGATTTTTGGCCCCCTGAGAAATGCACCATGCTACACAACGTGCCTCAACTTTGTTTTTTCATAATAAAATCTTTTATCCTAAGAAACCATTTTTATACTCCCAATGATGAATATTTATATGAAGCGCCAGAAGGCTGTAAACACGAGAGATAAATTACCCAACTAGGCATTAATATGGGTGTTTTTAATTCCATATGTGAATCATGAATCCTTGAAAAAAACAAGTAATCAACTTATGAAAATATTCCTTGTTTAAAATTCAGCTTAAATATTTAAGCTTTTTAAAATAAAATTAAGCTTTTAAAGTCGCAGCATAAGATTTTAATCCAAATTCCGTGAACTATAACCAGTGGCACTGGCTGAAGTTTCATAATCCAGCTCCTCTTTCCCACTGCCCTGCAGGGCTGCTGCGCCTCAGGGAGGGTTGACAGAAATTATAACTGGTGTGACACATGGATTTGATTATTTCCAGCTTCCAGTTTAGTAACTTATTTTATTTTTGCCCGGGAGTTGGCTTTTAGCAATGGGACTAAGGAAACCTATTCCTTCAGGGCTAGAAACTAGAAAAAGGGAACCTGAAGTCTTTGACTACAGAGTGACAGTTTAGATCTTAGGTAAGATGGTCATGAACCACACCAACAGAGAATAGGACAAACAAAAACAAACCAGAGGCACATTATATGAAAAAAAAAGGACTTAGGGCTTCCCTGGTGGTGCAAGGGGTTAAGACGCAGCACTATGAAGCTATCTGCAGCCTCTGCAGCACGAGTTCGATTCCCAGCCAGGGAGCTACCCACATGGCGCAGCAGACCTCTCCTGTCTCCCCGCTGCTCCCCTCAGCAGTGTATTTCAGTCAATCCTGTTGTGTTTCCCCACTCTGTCTCTGGTGAATCCTCTCATCCTCCGCACCTCTGGCCTACACCTCAGGTTTTGTATGCATAAATAAAATAAATCTTACCCCAAAAAGTGTGATGCCAAATGGTGGGGGGGCACACAACTTAATCTGGCAACCACGCCGCTGCCCATGGCTCAGTACACAGTGGTCTTAAAAAGAGGCAGCTCTTCCTGCCTGCTTGTGTCTATGCAAGTGTACTTTACTTTTCTGTCCCTCTCCTAATAAACTTGCTCTTTAAATATATATATAAAAAGAAGAGTTGCCATCCCTTTGTGAGGTGCAGTCATTTCCTTTATTTCAAATGATGTTACTTTCTAGTCTGGGGTTTGGATTCTTTTGTCTAGAAAATTCCCCCCTCTAGTATCCTCCTGTAATAGCAGTAGGCATTATTGCAACTCAACTTCCAACATCTACTTTTCATTTTTACTAAACATCAGAATTTTGAAGAAATAAACAAGCTATGCCTTTTGGATGCTCCTTGCTTAGGAATTCCCGGGTCGTTTTATTTCCTTATGTAGGCTCAGTGATTTCTTTTTCTATTAAGAACACTCTTTGCCTTCACATCTCTGACTTAAAGATCATTCTCATTTCCGAAGCATTCTTTTGTGTTGGCTTTTGATCTCAAAAATATTGCGTATATCTCTCTGGGGAGTATACATGGCAAACGGGGAGTCTCCACTGATACCAAAGTCATGACGTCAAAGACCCGCTTTGGGGCTCCCTGACACGTGCATGCTCTACTCAAGCTTTTGGAAGAAGCTGGTGCATGTGTCACTATCTGATAGAGAGCGAGAATCGGCCATGCACGCGCACGTACCTACCTTTGAGTGTTTCCACGTCATAGAAAGTTGCCGCAAACCTGGTGGACCGGTGGGACGCTGAGCGAGAGTCCGCGCTGGGAAAACTTTTGAGCTTCAGTCGGCATCGCCACAGCTTCCAATCATCAAAATGGGTGATTCGCAGCAGTTCCTCCAAACCAGAAGCCGCCCGGATCTGTTCTTCGGAATGTTCCAACATGGACCGAGAGGCCCGCTGCAAACCAACAAATCAAAGTGTTGGCTTAAAAGCAACATCCCAAAGTGTTAGTTTGTATTGATGACCTCCATTGCAAACACACATGCAAACAGGGCAGCAAAGAAATTAGAGATAATATGCAAATATATACTAGAAACTAGGGAAAATGGATTCTGCCAGTATTTTTGATTCACATTCTGTTCAATTATGAAAGAGTCAAAGGAATTACTTATTCCCCCTAGGTTCTCAGAAAATTTAAAAAATACAGCAAGTTGAATGGTGGACTTCAAAAGGTCACATCCACATCCCCCACCCCTTCCCCCTCCCAAACTTGTGACTGTGACTATTTGACAAAAGAAACTTTGCAGATATAATAGAGTTAAGGATCCTGGGAAGAGAGCACCCTGATGATGCAGGCGGACCCTAAATATAAACGTGTTTTTATAAGAGACAGAAGAGGCCAAAACTCAGACGCATGGGAGGTCTTGGGAACGCAGAGGCAGAGATTAAAGTAATGCAGCCACCAGCCAGGACCGCCTGGAGCCCCCAGCAGCTGGAAGAGACAAGGAAGGATTCTCTCCCCGCCAGAAGATTTTAGAGGGGCCACAGCCCTGCTGACAATTTGATGTTGGAATTCTGGATTCCAGAACTGTGACAGAATGAATACATTTCTATTGTGTTAAGTCACCCGGTTTGGGGTCAATTGTTACAGCACCCACAGGAAACAATTTTTTATCATATTAGTGTCATGACTCCAGCCAAGGATAATTGTTTCTAGCAATGCTATTTGTCCGAGAAGCTGATCCATAATGTCTAGTCACACAAGAACAATAAAAATATCGGATGGTTTCACTTATAGAAGGAATGTAGAGGAACCAAAAAAGGGATCAGGGGAAAAAAACTATAATAAAGTGAAAATTAAAATCAACAGGCAACCAGAGACCAGAGACATTCTGTCGGGGAGGAGGAAGGAGAAGGATCAAGACAGGGGTGGGAAGAGCACAAGGGACTATGGTGATGGTGCACAGGTGACTTGGTGGCGGGAATTTCACGGGAAAACATACATTGTACAAAAATGAAGGATGATTTTATATATATCTATATATATAAATATATAGATATATAGATATAAGCCCGATAACCCAAATTTTCTGACTTCCAGCCCTCTTTTTGATCTGTTTACTACTTCAAAGACATGATTTTTTTCCCTATAAAATACATTACTAGGATTTACATGAAAAATTTGCTTTTCAGTTACACAGCTGTATTGGCTGATAAAAGTGGCTGACAAAATTTTCTATGAGAAAAAATGACTTGGCCAATCAAAGATTTTTATTTGCTGCCATCCTTGAGTACAGACTGATGTACTGACAATTTGATGTTGGAATTCTGGATTCCAGTACAAATTGTACAGAACTTCAGAGTTCTACAAGTTTCCATTCAAGCTCAGAAATATTTTTAAACTATTCAGTTATGAGAATTCAGGAGAAAATACCAAGTCTCTAGGTGGAACTAAAGCCATGGAATGGTGCATCCGACTTACATCATCATCAAGAATGCAGTGTTTACTCAAGTCCTCGGCTATTTACGCAAACTGTAAGTCTCAAAATTTAAAAGCTAGTGTGAAAGAAATAACTGGGACATTGCAAACAGTCCTTTTGCTATTACAAGCGGAAATAGTATAATTCAACATAAGCAGAAACTTGACAACTCCTCAGGGTGTTTGTTCACACAGGGTCCAGAATGGCAGTTTATTCCCAATAGGTCTGCTGCACTGGTTGGTTTTTGTATAATTAACTTTATATTAATTATATATATAATAACTTTATATAATAACTTTATATATATATAACTTTGTGTTAATTTTATATATATATCTGCTTGGGCAAGACAAAGATTAAAATTGAAAAGTGTAAATATAGTCCCCAATCCATATCTAAACCATTGGATTCAATGGCTTAAACTACACCAAACCTTTGCCAAACATGTTGCTCATAATGTCCTCCTGATGTCTGATGGAGGTACTAATCAACTAGAATAATTAGCAAGAGGAAGGAAACGAAGCAGGGTAAGCTGCTTTTTATTACACCAGGATCTATTTTTTTGTAATTAACCCAGTCTGTTAGCATTTTCACTCCTAAATAATGAATCCTCTTAATTTGTTGGTCACTGCAAGCCAAATTCTGGATCATGTGGTTTTTTTTAAAGCCTTTGCAAAATTTTACTATTATTTGAATGCACGCTGCTTTCTGCAGCATGATACAAAGGGAAGTCCCCGTTCCTTTGTTAACATCTACGTTCTCATGGCATTCTCCCCCAAGGAAGCAAGAGCATGTCCAGATGTCAGGTTCAGGCAGTAATATAGGCCAAGGGTGACTAAGATGGGAAGGAAGCTGTCTGGAAAGATACCGTGGCGGGTTTGTGGGAGAGACCTGGCAGGTTCCGCGTGGTAGGGAAATCAAAGCCCTCTGGGTCCTACTTATCCGAACTCTAAGTTTTCATCCCTTCTCCCTTCTCCCCACAAAATATCTAATCAGGTAACACATTCAAAGAATGAACAGAGACATGACTTGGGGGTCTCAAAGAGCTACGCTTAAGAAAACTTCAGAGGTTCATTTAGGTTGGCCACAGAGCAGGTTTTAAAAGTGGGGGGACTGACGAATCAGATTAGGAATAGCGGTTAGTACGGTGAGGTGCCACTCCACATCCAGCGCAGGGCTGTCATCAGAAAGACTGACCATCCCACGTGTCGTTGGGGATCCAGAACAACGGGGACTCTCCTTCGTTGCTGGGAAGGGCCCTGTCACCATGGAAAAGAGTTCAGAAGTTCTCGAAAGAGTTAAAACATAAATTAGCCATAAGCTCAACCAATTGTCCTCCTAGGTGTCACCCAAGAAACAGGAAACAGATTCTTGGCTGTGTGGGGCTGGGAAACAGAATGAGGGGGAATTGTAAACAGGCACGAGGGGCGGTGGTAAGAGGCGCGCCGGCTGCAAGACTTAGAGAATGGACTTGCAATCACTGTATTCCTTTAAAACATGACTAGGTACTAGGTACATTTTAGAGTATGTACATTGTGTAACAAGAGAGCTGTTGAAAACAAAAAAGAGGAAGGATCAGAAGCTTGCAGACCACGCTACGTGTAGCTGACGCAGGAGGCCATGGAAAGCACTGGAGAGCTGGAATATCAGTGGACCCCATTTCACTGGCTCGCTCTTCCGTTCATTTCTTTTCCCTTTGGCCTCAGAACTGTCTAGTTAAAGCTTTCTTAGCTAGGTGTTACCTTCTCAGGGAAACCTCCCCCACCGCTCCCACCACTGCCGAGGCTGAGGGGCTCTGTCACAGGGGTCCCTAGCACCCCATCCTTCCCTTTCCAGCGCTGACCACCACGGACACTGTCATTCCTTGCTCAGTGCCTGTCTTCCCCACTGGACCAATAATGATATGTCTTATTCACAACACAATAGTAAGAGTTATGTAAGTATTTGTTAAATCTGTGCATATACAAGCTGATTCATGAGAAGCTGTAGAACATTTAGCCCTGAAATTATTCATTTATTCAAACTGCATCACTTACCTTTGAAGGATCTTCCTCCAGGTGTCCCCCTACCTCATCCAAACCAAATGCTACTTCTTCCATCAAGTGTTCTACGGGGTCCCTACCTTGCCTGTATTATTTATGAATGTATTGCACTTCCCTTACGAGGCTGAGCTCTCCTTGAGGGTAAAATACATGTCTGGTTCATGTTTTCACATAATAAGCATTTCATACATGTCTGATGAAGAAACTTATGCATTCAGGCATTTCACAGATAGCAACTGGGCCCAGGTTTGTGGGGTCTATTTAGCCTTTTGTATGGAGCACTGCTTCTCAAAACTTAGTATGTGTACTGATTCCCTGGTGATCTTGTTAAGCAGATTCTGATGCGAACGGTTTGGGGTGAGAACTAGGAGGCTGCATTCCCAACAAGCCCCCAGACACTGGCGGGCTGCTGTCGGCTGGGAAGCCCACTTGGAGAAGGAAGCACCTGTAGCAGACGTTCTCCGCCTCGCCTTCTTTGAACTTACCTGGGAAGAAGCTTCAAAGAGATACCAAGGTTCTATCCTCAGAGATTCTCAATTTATGGGTCTGGGCCACAGCTTTGCCATGAGGCTTTTTAAAAACTTCTCGAGTGTTTGCTAGTCTTAGGGGAAACTGGGTGAGAGCTAGACAGGACTTCTCTATACCCTCTTTACAAGTTTTCTGTAAATCTAAAAAGATAAAGATCTTCCCAAATGATCAGAATTGAACTACTCAGTTGGGGGACGCGGCAAGTTGGCCCGATCTACAGGCAAGTCCACCAGGGAGCAACAGACAGCAGACGCACGCACGCACAGCAGAGCAGCTCATGGTTTAAGCCCCTTTGAATTACACCTTGGGGAGTCTGGGGGGATAGCTCCGGACTAAGCATTCTGACAGAATTATACCCTGGATTCAAATATTTCTATTCGAAGCCTGTTCCTGACTCGAGTCACCTGATCGTTGTTTGTGGGCCAGTTTCCCACCTGGCATCACTTTTGCAAGACTAAAGAGCAACAAGGCTGTTTTGCAAGCTTCACAGCATGAAGAGGTCGAAGCGACTGAAGAAACGCTACTCAAAACTCCCAACAGGCCAACAGCAGCCCTTCCTCACAACAGAACGAAAAAGAGTCAGTGCTGCTGTCACCTACCACGGTTCACCAGGGAAGTGTAAAGAACAGCCCTTTCACAAGCCAGCCTGTGCAACAGCTGAAGGGAAATAGAAATAAGAACAGAAACACGGAACATAACAGGATCGCAGCTTGGGGCATCGGCTACGTTCAGAACTGGGCTCTGGAATTGCTGAGCTGGGACTCTCTACTTTCTGCAGAGAACCGCACAGGCTTTTCTTGGGATAAAAGATGTGGCATATATACACAACGGAATTCTTCTCAGCTACTAAAAAAAAAAAAAAAAAAAAAAAAAGTCCTCCCATTAGCAACGACGTGGAGGGAGCTAGAGTGGATGAGCCTTAGTGAAATAAGCCAGATGGAGAGGGACGCCGTATGTTTTCACTCCCATGTGGTACAGAGAGAAAACAGATGAACTAAATAAAACAAAAATAAACTTTTGGACTAAAAGATCAATTAGCAGTTATCAGAAGGGAGAGGGAAGGGGGGTGGGTGAGTTGGGACAGGACAATGAACGACGGATTTGGACATGCAGCCGCGGACTTAATGTGGCACCCGCTTGTCTCAACGACGAGCCCCTGAAACGTGCATGATGGTCTAATGCGGTGCTACTTCAAAAAAGAAAAAGGCTTTTCTTCGGCCATTCCAGTCACATATCAGAGAGACTTTTCCTGTTCTAGATGTGGGAACCAGACTTGCGGTGGCGAACACAATGTAGCATAAGCAGACATCAGAGTAGAAGGCTGAGAATGTATTTAGGCATAAACCAACGTGACTTCAATGACAGAATGAAAAATAAATACTAAAGCAAAGGAAAGAGTTGAACAACAGGCAAAAGATCCCCCCTGTTCTAGATACAGAAAAGGAGGTCCGCTTTGCCCAACGCCTCCCTGGATTTCCTGAAAGCTTCCTGGACAGGGGAGAGCATGCAGTGGGCTGTTCAAAACTGGCTTCAATGCAATTGCAAGTGGGGCAATGCGGGCCTCTGGCAGTTAAACACACACCGTAGGATCCAGCAGGCCTCTGCTGGAAACTGGCCCTTGGCAAAGGAGGACTTATGTTCACACGCAAGCCTTTACACCAAATATGCTTGAGGCGCTTTCTTTGTCATAGTAAAAAACCAAAAATAAAAACAAAAAACAAAAACTGACCTGGAGCCACCCTCCCCTACAGTCAGTGGGTGTGGGGTGAGGCGCACTGTGCCCCCTCCATCCACGGAGCACCACTGAGGAAGACAAGAATACACTCCTGTTCTCACAGCAACTGGGATGGATCGCCAAGGTTCCAGATTGTACCATTTCATTTAGCTCATTCTCACAAAACCCAAACCACAGCGATGGAGACCAGATCAGAGCTTTCCAGATGCTGAGAGGGAGGAGCACTGTGCAAGGGCAACAGCAATGATGCTTCTTCTGTATCCGGATGGCAGTTACGCAAACCTGTACACACGGTGGCACCCGTAGAACCGCGAAGGTGGTGATTCTACTATGCAATCACTTACAAAACAAAACAAGCTGCTGTGGAACACAGGCAGAGCTCCTGCTTAGCTCTTTGACTGAGGGTCAAGTATTGACCTTCCTAGGATGGCATGGCCGGTCACCTCACACACCTCACACGTGGGGACGACATGAGGGAGACTCAGCAGAAAGGGGTCAGGCTGAGGGTCTTTGAGAAACGTCACTTCCTTTCTTCTTTCACAGGGGCAGGTATCCGGTCCTGGCTTGGGCTTAGCTGTCTGTTTTATGGCCCTTGGTATCGCTTAGCAACTACAGAGGTGAGTTTGAGAAGAGCAAGACGGGGCAACTCCATAGTAAATGAAGATGACAAAGAAACATCTTTTCCAGGGTAAATCAAGGACAAACTTTTTTTTTTCTTTTCTTTTCTTTTTTTTTTTTTTTTTTGACATTTCTTAGAGTCTTTTTCAGATGAAAGGCCAATTTCCAAGTCTCTACTCAGGCTTTACATGTCTTGATAGATGGTTGAAAGAAGCGCAGCCCCCTCTTCTTAAGCCTTTGTGCTTTGTTATTAGGTTCTGGGGTTACTGAGAACAGATGGTACCCAGCGGAGGGTGTTCCCACTGGGGACAGGGAGGGAATGCACAGCTGGTGATGACCGTTGCTGTGCGACTGTGATGGGCCAGCCAGGGTCTGGTCATGCTTCTCTGAATCCAGAAACCTGGCAGGGGCTCAAGCTACCAGCGGGTTGTTTTCTTACGTACTTAAGAAACTCGGGGTGTTTCATTCAATTTCCACCGAGGAAAGGAACTACAAACACAGGGGCAGTGTGTGTGTGTGTCCCTGCAGGCCATGCATTTGTGTGAGCGTGTGTCTAGCTGTCTGGATATTGTCAGGGGATGCTAGGAGGCTAAGAGGCCTGGGTCCTTTACATCCTCCAATTTGAAGATCGTAGGTGATTTTCTCCCCAGCCAGACTGCCTGGCATATGAGATGTTTACATCCCCCTTACATGTGTTAAATCTTTACTCCAGAAAACTGCCTTCACTCCCACTGATGCATCTGGGTTTAGGAAATGTGGTGGCAGGTAAGTATGGGATGAGATCGAGTGGCAAAACCCTCTAAATGGATGCTCTGAATCACCCAGGAGTATGGAGTCCTGAGGTCTGTTAGAGGCTCATCATCACTGATCTCAAAGATCCAGAGCCCAACGTCTAAGAAAATCCAGAGCCTGCATGGTAATCAGGTTCTTACTGAAAACAGGATCACTGCTTACCCCCGCTCCCCAAGAGAAGAGTCTTTCTCAGCCCCAGTGGTGTTAGGCTACGTGACCTGCTTTGATCGACAAGCTGTTACGAGATGAAGTGTGCCGCAGGCTGGACATGTGCTTCTGATCGCAATCTTCTATGCCTGAGCCCATAACTGTGAGCCCTGCCCCTGCTAGCACTGATGCAAGGTGGGTGAGAGGCATGTGGGACGGACCCGCACTCAGTCTGTCTCGAGCCCTGGCACTCAGCACAATATGCCCCTATTGAGCCGTCTTCCAGAAGACGCGGGGATCCCATGTCAACATCAGCGGCTCTCCTCTTTCTCACCAATAGCCTCTGCAAGGTCTGGGACCACCCAAACCCTGCTGTCTCCATGGGAAGATAGCACAGGATGATTATACTGTCTCGAAAAAATGCATCCAGACCACCCATGATGACAATAGATGTTGGAGACTAGGTCATAACCCAGGTAACTCAAAATCCTAGATAGCTCGTCCATCAGTCAACAAATCATTATTTTTTTTCCGGATCCAGCCACTATTACAGGCTTGGCATTAGGGGGTTGGAACGGCAAACAAGATCATGGTAAGTTCCTGTTCTCAAAAAGCTCTCACTCCAATGGAAGGCAACAAAGCAATAAACTTATACACACAGCAAATGAAAAGCTGCCAGTTGCTGACACATACTATGAAGAGGACAAAAGAGTGTCAGGAGAAAGGGAAGGATTGGCAAACGACAACCCATGGGCCACATCCAGCCTGTTGTCTATTTTTGGGTGGGCTGCAAGTTAAGAATTATTTCTTACATTTTTTAAAGGCTGAAAGGAAGGAAAAGCAGAATGTTTCATGATGCCCGAAAATGGGATACAAGTCAAATTTCAGTGTGCAGATAGTCCGTCTGGAGAACAGACACCCCACATGAGCTGCCTGGCTACTTCTCCAAGCTCAACAACTGCAGCTCTGGCTTCCACTCGCCCCACGCCACAGAGCCCTGGGCTAATTCCTGAAGACACTACACAGTGATGAATGAAGTTGAACCAGAGAGCTCCCCCGACCCATCGCTCCTCTCCTGCCGGGCATGGATTTTCTTCAAGGTACTCATCACCTCGGACATGTCAGGGATCTACATGCTGCCTGCCTCCACCTCCACACTGGGAATGAAGTGCCATGAAAACTGAAACATTATCTCATTTCCCACTGCATTTCCAGCACCAAGATCAGTGCCAAAACACAGTAGGTCCTCAACAAATAGATGAATAGGCAAATATTGGAAAACTCAAATGAAAGGCTTTCATTGCAGGGGGCCTCAGAGCATCTTGGCTATATAGGGCCCCGAGCTTCTTAGTAGAGACTGTAATAACTGGTGGGGGCAGGTGGAGGGAGAGTTCACCACCATAAAGCACCCTAATTACATTCCCAATTACACATTGTTTCCCACCTTCTCTGCCAATCTCGACTGGTAGGAAAGAGATGAGCTTCAAAATGTGCTCCTCTAGACAGCTGTCATAAGGCTAAAAGTGCCTGCAAGTTCCCGATCTTATTTATATTGAGTTCTACGAGGAAGCCTCCATGCCTCCATCTAAATACTAAATTTTCAGTCTTTATGGCTTTCTGATGCAGCCCCCAGAGGGGGCCGTATAACGGACCTCATTTAACATTCAGCTTGCATACTATTTTTTCCCCCCTAGAGTTCTTAGGCTCTAGAGTAAAGGTTTACTCACAATTCTACTTCATTTTTTTAGTTTAAAAATGTCAAACAAGGAAAGACACTGGATCCAGAGCACCAGTGATATGCTATCGTGAAATGAAAACTTCAACCACCAGTTAAAAGTGACTAAGTGTGTAATTTGACATAGTTAACCAGAAGGTCACTAATGAAGAAGAAATGAATGGAAAATATTACAAATGCCAAGGACTGTACCAGATGGAAAGGTTAACAAAAGCTTATTGGGCCACTGGACTCACCACATCATGGACTTTCCTGTGCAGACGGGCCCTCACATGCCCCCCTGTTTCTACTTCCGAAGTCATGCACAGGAAAGTCTGTGATGTTGTGAGTCTGTAACTGCTTTCTTCCAGCTCCCCATTAAGTGTATGTATTAGCAGTAAATCTGGAATATTTAAAGCCTCACTGTGCTCACACCGCCTGAAGAATTCTTCATGTCCGAGCTCTCAAAAAGAGTCAAACAACCTAAGGAATGTTACTTATCCCCAACAATTTAGTCTCCTTTTATACCATTGAAGAAATCAACATTTTCAAACTATAACTGAACCATTTAAAAACTCCATGCAATAAAACTAGCAAAAATAATGCCAGGAACCCAGATCATCAAAAGGATTCTTGAGCTTTGTGGATATAAAAAAAAGTTGAACAGCTGTATTTGCTTCAAGCAGGTCGAAGTTTTCCTCCTATCACATTGGCTCAAAATTTGATTCCCTTCTGCCTGCCTGACACCAAGACCCAATCTCCAGGCTGGTGGCAATGACATTGGCATGGATGACAGGGACCTCCCCCATGCACATTTGGAACTTGGAATTTGAGAGGGGTAGATGGCCCTGGACAAGATGACTCTCTACCCAGTGTTCAACTTCTTTTTAATTATCACCCCCCCATTCCCTCTCCCCAATATTTTTAAACGTTTTTCTCCATGAAATTTTAATATAGATACACTGTGCCTCTATATTGTGTGTCTGTGCTTTCAGCACAAGAGAAAAGGCTTTTTCACACCCAAGGACCAATATCCCCCTGCTGGGGGCGACATCACCTCACCTCTGTTGAAAATGCATGTCCTAGCAGCAGCTATGAAACCTCAAGTCCACATTGGATTGTTTGTTCACAGCCAGAAATTTCTAAATCGATAATGATTTTGCATCGCATCAGTCAAAACAATTCTATTGGAATCATGTTGAAAATAAAAAGCTGAAAAAATACGGATACTTTCTAGGAGATACAGACAACTGAATAAAATGAGGCTTGGCCAGTGCATGGCAGTCAAATGCTTTTAGCATCACTCTCGATTCACCGGGCTTGAGCTGACATTGGCTCACAGAACCAAAGATCTGGTTGCTGTTAAATTTTGCACATTTCCAGGAGCAAAACCCCAAAATGACTCCTGAGAAAACAATTTTCTAGATGGTGGCCATGTGTCACTGGGAACACCAGATAGAAAATGTCTTGCAGAACGCACGGAGTTTTCCATTTACAGGGCAAATTAATATTTGTTGCTCACAAATGACCTGAAAATAAATGGCTTACAAAGTTATCTGTATCATAAAAACAAATCAGCGCTTCACTAGGAAATCACTGTGCCATCTGTATATACAATTGAGGGGACACTTCCACATCTGAAAACATAGCAGAATACTCACTACTGTTCCATTACATTATTACATCTCCAAACTGCCCCCTCCCAATGTAAAACGGTATTTTCAAACACTAAGAATCACAGTGAGTCTAAGAAACACCACATTACCCCCCAATACAGGCTAGCTCCTGCCCACTGTCAGAGTTCTGCATTTTTATATTGCCTCAAAAATAATGGGGGAGGGCAGAGAAAGTTAGACCTCTGTATAAATAAAAAAAACAATAAAAAAGGTCTGCATTGCATTAAAAGTTGAGCTCACCTACCTTCACTGGTCCATGTTCATAACTGGAGCTCTCCACCAACTGCAGATAAGACATCATGAAAATATTCACCACTGCCCATTGTCTGTACATTTTGAGTATTTTAATATCCACCGATTACCAAGCAGTTGACATCAGGTAGCTAGAGCAAACTGTTTTAAAAGGCATTCTCCAGAAGGAAAGTTCGAAACCCCAAGACTTCACATGGAAAAACAAATAATCAGTTGTGATCAAAATCCAATGAAATGACTTCAATTAGTCAAGGTAGGTTTTTGCACAAGCTTACGGGGGAAAGAGATGAAAAAATTTTAAAATGTTCTCATTTTCTAAAAATCATCAGGAGGTGGATATGTCTTCCATTAGAAATGAGAAAACACTCTAAATCCATTTCGTGTTCAGCCAATTTAAAAAAAAAAAAATCTCTCCAGCCTATGCCCCAGGTTCTAGTTGCTTCTAAGGAGGTGGCGCGGCCACCAACGTTTGCAGCTACAGAAGGCTGGAACCCAATTATGGATTCAAACTTTTTTCACAACCTCAAGGAAGCATGCAGAGGCATGTGTCTTAAATCTGACACAGATTTTGGCAGAAAATGCAGGGAAGTCTTGGCTGTGATCCTGTCTCATCCCTACCAATAGCAGGGCAGATTAAAAAAAAAACGGACTAAATGCTCAGAGCTGCTGTCTTTTTCACGCAGATAACCTGTAATGTGAAACCCCAGCACAGAGGCTTGACTGTGGTCTGATTTGCTCAGGAAGGGAGCTCAGTCACTCACCGATCTACAGCCAGTAACACACAGAAAGCAACTCCTTTTCTTCCAAAAGTCTCACATATGCACACACACAAAATAAAACATCCACACGCACGTGAAAATGCAAACATCTGCAAAACGATTTTTAAACAGGAGCTTATTAGTCGCTCAGGTCAAAATGAAGAACACTGATTTTTACAAAAGCAACAATTAGATTTATTTGCATATGCCTGGAAATATCTCTGGTGCACTGTTACAAAAATCATGCTATCGCGTCAGCTGGGGTTCTTCAGAAGCACTAGCACTAGCGAAGTCAGCTCTGGAAACTAAATGCACTGAGTGGATGGGTGCCGTGCAGGGCAAAATCCTAGGAAGTGTGTGTGCCCTTCACTAGTTTCCAATCTTTGATTTCCAGGTCTTGGCTCTTTCAAACCCGTTTTTTCCATTTCTGAAATCAAGAATGGCCTCCGAAATCTCTTCATCACTGTTCATCACAAACGGGCCTAGGGCAGAAAGAGACATTCAGAAAGTTCTGGGTGATGACAGCATTTTCTTCTACCACTACAAATGGTATGTATGTCTGTAGTTCTTTTTTTTTCCCCAAGTATTTCCATTTCTCAATTTTTCCCCATTTCTTATTGAGGTAACATTGGTTTGTAACATTATGTTAGCTGCAGGCGTACAACGTCACAATTCAACATCTGTATACACTACAACACTGTCACCAATAAAAGTCTAGTTTCCATCCATCACATTACAGTTGACCCCATTTGCTCATTTCCCCCAATCCAAAGCCCTTCTTCATTGGTATCCAATCTGTTCTCTGTATCTGTGAGTTTGTTCTTGTCTTATCTTGTTTGTTTGTTTGTGTTTTTTTTATCTTCCACATATGAGTGAAATCATCTGGTATTTGTCTTTCTCCATCTGACTTATTTCACTTAGCATCATCCCCTGAAGATTCCTCCACATTGATGCAAAAGGCAAAAATTCTTTCTTTTTTATGGCTGATACACATACACACACACACACATCATCATCATCATCATCATCATCATCATCATCTTCCTTATCCATTTGTCCATCAATGAACATTTAGGTTGTTTCCATATCTTGGCTACTATAAATAATGCTGCAATGAACATGGGGATGCATATGTTTTTTTTTTTTTGAATTTGTGATTTTATATCCTTTGGATAAATATCCAGGAGAATAGTTGAATCATATGGTAGATCTAGTCTTAATTTTTAGAGTAATCTTCACACTTTTTTCTAGGCACCAATTTATATTCCCAACAGTGCTAAGGGTTCCCTTTCCTCCACAGCCTCACCAACACTTGCTATCTTGAGTCTTTTTTATAACAGCCATTCTGACAGCCATTCTCACTGGTTCTTAATTGGAACAATCCAGGCAGATGGGAACAGTAAAAGGTTACTTTCATAGTGTCCAATCTCTGAGGACTGTAATACAAGTTTTCTTGACTAGGATTGTGTATGAATATAAAGACCCAACTTCAGATAGACATATGGAGTTGCATCTTACTCATCTATTGCAAGGTCTTCATCAGCAGTGGCAAGCTCTTCATTCTATACATTCTTAGGTTTGGTTCTACTGCAACTCTTTTTGTAGTTAGTTTCGCAGAATTAACTGATGTCAAAAACTGATCTGATCTGATCTAAGGAAGTGACAGATCTCACCATGGTTTTGGTGTCTAAGCAGCATACGAGGCTGTGCCCTCACATGAGGGGCCTAAGTCACTTTTGAAAATAAATAGCAAATAGCCATGGCTGTATTCCCATAAAGTCTGATTTACAAAAACATGCAGTAAGCAGATTTGGCCCCTAGGTCGGAGATTGCCAACCCCATTGTCTTATTCCTAGGTCTAAACTCAAGTTTTGCTAAAGATATAGAAATCCTCCCCTAATCTACTAGAAGGCATAGTGTCTGTCTTTCCCCTCTCCTTCACACATTGTAGGGGCCACAGGGGACCATTCTGGAATATCACTCCTAAGATTTGTTGGATTAGCAAGGCCAGTTCATATAAAGCAGTTGAGAGCTGTCAATTGGCAGTTGACATTTCAGCTGAATTTTCCATTCAGTACATTCCTTCCACCAGAGGTTCCTGACACTCCTTTAAAGGAATTTCTTTGTCTAAAGAGTTTTCTCTAAGATATCCTGAGTAAAATATAACTGTATTATTTAGAGGGAATAATACATTCAAACTTTTTAACCACCATTGTCATATGAGCACAGCTTTGGCGATCACTTTGGTCTAAAACTTGAGCAGGAAGACACAGGCTAGGCCTTGATGATGTTGAGGCCTTTTGGGAGACTTCAGAAAATAGGATGGTGGTAAGAAGGCAGAAGTTATATAAATTTGTCCATCCATCCATCCATCCATCCATCCATCCATCCATCCCCTTACTACCTACTGAGTATTTACCAGATGCCTATTGAATGAGAACTGTTGTGCCAGAATTAAGGAGATAAAGATGAAAGGCAAATGAATGACAGACTCTCCCTTTAAGAACCCAAATCCATCAAACAGAGGAAAACAAGTTACTACAAAACAGTGTGATATGTGGAATGACAAACATATGTAAAGTCTATAGATTCAGCACAGAAAGGGTAGGGGAAGGGGTCCAGAAAAGAACTCACAAGGGTGTGAAGTCCCAACAGGCAGACAAGGGGGGAAGAAAGACACTTTTAGGAGTATGCTGGAGGAAGGCTGGATCAGGGTGCTCGAAGGAGGGATGGTAGATGGTGAGGGGGAAAGTAATATGTAGGAAGAGGCCAGACCCCTCTGGTCTTTGGGTGTCATCTATGGGGAGAATGTTGGACATAATCCTGCAGGTGATCAGGAACCACTAGACAGCTAGGTAGAGAGTAACATGGTCTGATTTGCAGTTTTTAAAGCAGACTTTGGCATTAGAATAGAGCAGTTACCTAGCCTGGGAGGCTGAGCTGATGGTGGAATTGTTAAGGGAATTACATTTCCAGTGTTCTCCAGTGGGAAGCCTTCGGACCAATAGAAAGTGCTGTGAGCAGGCCCACGCCTGTGGTCATCACGGCCAAGCTCGTTCCTCATGATGGGGCAGGGGAGACTGCCCTGTGGAAAGGATTTCAACACCACACATCCTTTTCCCACCTAACTTCTAGTTGCTCTTAATAAAGATTACGAGCCCGCTGAGTTTATCTGCAGGCTTCCTCTAGAACCAAAACCATGCCAGTGCTGTTCCAGCAAGACAAAAGGAAACAAGAACCTGGAACCCTGGGAGTGCAATGGGAAGCATACAAAACAGAGCTCAAACACTAGTTTTGCTGGGGTCCATGCTGGTGCTGCCCCCATAAGTTATTAATAGAACAAAAAAAGAATGGTTTAAAAATCAGTGTTCTTTAAATTTATGATCAGCTGTTTTTATTTTTGCTGAAATCATTGTGAACCACTTCTGATCAGAATCTCCTGGGAATTCATGCAAGGCAAAGTAATGTAATGGAATTTTAAGGCATGTCCAATTTAGTAATGCGGGCAGTGGGCACATGTCATGTTTTGTAGACATTTATCTAAATAGTAGCAAGCTGGGTTGTAGGTGTTTTTAGGAATTCCTCGCTCAATTAAATAACAGTAATATGAGGAAGGTGAGATAGAATTAAGGTGGCTGCTATGGGTACTTATTCCAGGCTTTTCTGCCTATTTCTACTATATCACAGTTCCCTATATGCATTTTTAAAAGTAAACAAAAAAGTGACTCCAATATTTTAGAAACTTTGAAGGGAATATTAAGAGGTTCTGATTTTTCACTAACAATTCAATAGACTACAAGGACAGAACTGAAATCAGTTATTTTTTGTAAAGGCAAAAATGATATTCAAGTTCCTAGTAGACGAAAAATCTCTTTGTAAGTTGAAATTCCCTGTGACACTGTGTTTGTTTTCCCCACAATATGGCTTGAAAGGAAAGTGAATGAATATAGAAATAATGCCATGTAGCTTTCCCACTGACAATGGAGAAACAAAACGAAACAAAATTTGTAGATGGAGAGATGGGATAAAAATTCAGCTATTCTTGCCAATAATTTTACGCATGTACACTACTTTCAAAGAAAAAAGAAAATCCACTAAGAAACCCGCCATCATTTGGGGCTTACCATGTTGGACAACTGGTTCTCGTAATGGCTCCCCAGCAATTAAGACAAAATGACTTTTCTCGGGATCCTAAGTCAAAAGAAAGCATCAAATAATAAACATGTTTACTTTTCAACATCACACTGAGAACAATACAAAGCTGACATTCTGGTCAACTGGACAGTGGGTGTTCCTAATTCTGTATATAGATCCCAGAAATATTTTTTTGTGCAACACTCAATATGGAAAATCTTATTCCTTAATGTTTAGTAGCAATGAGAACTCAAGAACAAGTCCAGATCACCAAAATATTCACCTTCTCTTTCTTCTCTTTCTAGGGATGAACAATAAAGTCTGTAGATGACTCTAGAAGATGAGGCATCATTAAAAAGGAAGCTTTAGAATAAAACAATAGGAAAGAAATTATTGAAAGAGGCGGATAAACTTGTGGCCTATTTTCTTTCTCCAAATAAGATCGAAAAATTTTCAGCTCCCCAGGAGACTTAGGTATTTTTCTGGAAATCAGTAGAAAGCACAAGTTAAAAAAATTCAATATTTGCAACACTCACTTTGTTCTCCACCTGGACACAGTCACCATCACCCAGTACGGCTGTGTGGTGAGGTTCTATTTTTTCTTGTGCATCATCAGGCCCTACAAAAAAGATGAGTTGGTAAATTTAATATACTTATCAAAACACCATGTAATGAATTTCAATTTCAGAAATAACTGACTTAGGAATTTCCTTAAATTTCTTGGTTGATTATATTTGCAATTACTGATGTCTGAAACCGGCTGGTTTCCAATATAGAAAAGAACAGGAGGTGAATTCTTCATTGTGTTTCCATTTACGCTATCAATGTCCTGCCTAGTCATTCATGAATGAAAAAAGTCCTTGGCATTATGTGTTAAGATGAGTGTTTCCTAGGGCAAATGATAAACCTAAGAATTAAGCATACTTAGGAAAATCAGTAAATGCCACCACTAATTCATTTCAACAAGTATTTATTGAGCACCTAGAACTGGGTAGTACTAGAAGACAGAAAGAAATGCAAGGCAGAGTCCTTGCATACAAATAATTAAAAATCTCAGTGGGAGAAATGAAATAAAAATTCATAAAAGCATCACATAATTGGCAAAAAAGAATTTTTAACTATGTGTGGTGATAGATGTTAGACTTACTGTGATAATTTTACAATATATACAAATACAGAATTACTGTTGTATATTTGAAACTAACTTAATGCTATATGTCAAGTAGGTCTCAATAAGAATTTAAAATACAATTCAATTGAAAAATAAGTCAGTTGGATAACTATGAACAAGGCCCTGTGCTAAAGGCTATGTGTGGAGGCGGGGATAGTCTTCAGCATAGATATGTTTCCATACCTTCTATACTAAGGCTCTCAGATGAAACAATACAAATTATATTGTGTCTTAAAGAATTGTGCAAAGTTCAACGAGCGAACAGGGTATACACCTGCCGACTCCAATCTAGGGATCCCAGGAACGATTTGTAGGGGAGTTAAAACTTGAACAGAGCTCTGTGGGAAGGGCACTGCAGACGAGAGGACAGACTACATGACAGAAGGTGTTCGAAACATGCAGGGCACCTCGGAGGGGATGGTGAAACTTGTGACATTACGAGACTTTTCTTATGGGAAGAATGATGGAAGTGTAGGCTGGATTCAGATCTGGGAAAGATTTGACAGTCATATTCAACCATTTAAGATTGTACCGCCTTTGTGGAGGGGGGGGATGTGTGTGAAATGGTCAGCTCTGTCTTGGTGAAATAACTCTAGAAGCAGAGAGTAGAATAAATCTGAAGGGCGAGAATGAAGTTAGATGACCTGTTAATTTACTGTAAGAGTCTATGTGAAAATGAGTTACAGATTGAACTGTGTAGCAGACATGGAAAGATAGGGATGGGTTTGAGAGGTGGACCCAGGAAGGAATCTAAAGGATTTGGTAACAGTGGGAGAGAGGAGCCCATGGTGATTCTCACTAGGAGCTGAATACCGTAGTGACCTAAAGAGAACAACAGTGATTCTGCAAGAGGAAGCCAGAGAATGGAGAAGCCACAATGGGCCAAAACAGTCATAGGACCATTGAGAGAGGGGGTGGGATTGGGCCTTTTAGTTGGCTGAAAAATATAGACATGAACAGAGAGAAGATTCCAGGCAGTATAAGCAAGCCCTTGAAGATGTCGGGGGCGGGAGGGGGGCTACACCTGCATGGTATTTGGGATATAAATAAGGGCATTCACCCGACATGCTGGGCTGAAGCTGAATAATCAATAAGGATGTACTTATTTAAATGAAAACAACAGCTTGAGGAATTATCACATAACAGAAATAAAATTTGTGAATTTTGACAATTTTGTCTGAAGTCCAAACATAGCTTTAGTTTCTAGAACAATCCTTCGCACTTCCACTTTTTGGAGAGCACCTGAAAGAGGCAACAGTGATTACTCTGATGACTGCAAGCATCAGGACTCTAATAGAGAAGGAATTCCTAAGCTGGAGTCAATGTGCTTCCAAGGGATCTGAGGAGAGAATTCACCGCATGGATGGCTTGGACGGGAGACAAATGACATCCTCATTTTCACTAACACCTAACTGAAATGTGGCTTTCCCTTCATTCCTGAATGTGGCCAACACACCACAGTAGTATTAGCTTGGACAACTGACTTGTCTCCAGTAGAACACACAGATATTTTCTGCATCATATTACAGTGTGACAGCTCTCTCAAAATAAGTTTATGTAAATAACTACTTAGAGTGAAGAGCAGACCTGTTGCTAGATCATATTATTTTATTTTATTTTTTTTTTTATAGAGGCATGCTTTATTTATTTGTTTGCTGGTTTGTTTGTTTTGTTTATACATGCACTGGGTACAGTCAGAAGCGCGGGAGGGTGAGAGAATTCACCAGAGCCAGAGCGGGGAGCAGAGCAGGCAGAAGGACCGAAGGACACTGCTGAGGGGAGCAGCGGGCGGCAGGAGAGGTCTGCACGCCATGTGGGACCCTCCTCCGGTGGCCGGGGAGCAGCCGGGGATCGAACCGGCGCCGCAGAGGCCGCGGGCAGCTTCGCAACCCAGCGCTCAACCGCTGCGCCACCGGGGAGGCCCTAGATCATATTATTTTAAATGTTATTAGAAAAGCGCACATGTAACTATGTGATAAGCTGGTTCCTTTAACATTTTAATGACACCACTGAACTAATAAAAAAAATCATTGTGGGAGAGGGGTTGGCAAATGTCAAAAGGGTCTACAGCACCAAAAAAGACAGGCCCCCCTGTCCCAGAGGCACTGGTGTGCTGTTTAATGTTTACCAACTGCCTTTGGGGACAAGGGTAAGGGCAAACCTGATTCGTAGTGTGTACCAATTTCCAGGGTGTAAGTGCTCCCACTGTGGGCAATTTCAAGCCACCCAGGGAGGTCAGGGAAGAGGGGAACCATCAGCTCCTTCAAGTTCACAAGCTTTGGCCCCAGCACAGCATGAAAGGTTTCTCCTCCATCAAAGGTTTGGGTCCACAAATGTCATGGAAGTGGATGACAGAACTCGATGGATTTTCCACTCATGCAAGGATTTCTCGATAAAAGACTGTTCTGGGAGTCTAAGAATAATCTCATTTAAAGTTGGGAATATTTTTAACTGTGACATGGCAAAGCGGTTTATTAAGTGTGCTTCAATGAGGTTCCTTGGGAGCAATGAACCGTGTTTCATCTTTATCTGTAACTAATTCATATATAATACCCACTGCCCACGTGGTCCACTCCTGGCCCTGCATTTTATCATGTAGGTTATTCCATGATACACAAACCAACAGTTTATAAAGCCTCTTCACTATGTTTAAATGGAGCGAGCTGGCAAGAGACAGCTCTCAAAAATCCTGCTGAGTTGGGATTTCTCTGCACCTCCTCTCGGGACTGTTGGCCTGACTGTGGTGTTCACTGGTCCATGAGGAAATGTTAATTTAGAAACAAGAGTTCCAGTCTTCCTAAGAGTGCTCATGCTAAAATTAGAATGCACCGTCTGCCCATTCTCCTGGTTGAAATGAGAGAAGAGTCACAGTGTCCAGACTGGGGAGGCCATCTGACACACCCACCTCAGGTGGCCCTGCCGAAGGACACCTGCTCAGGTTTCCAGGTGAATTGCTCAAAGTTTGCCTTTCGCTTGTTTATCTTATGAAATGTTTAAAACAGGGTCACAGAAAGCAAAGACTGATTCTATCTTCATGTCATTTCTATGCTGTTTCACCCATCTGGCTCTCTCCTGAACCTAAAGTAAGTCTCAAAGAAAATATATTTTATTGTTTCTGACTACTTTCAATTACAAAGAGAGCCAAATCAGATAATAAATAGTTTCCACTGAGATGCTTCGCCAAGAATGTTAAATCTAATAGTGCGGCTAAGGAAAATTTAACTAAAAACAATTGAATTGCAAATATTTTTGTTTGCCCTAAACAGTCATAAAAGGGCAAAATACTTGAAAACATATTTTAAAGTTAGCGCTGCATCTTCGGTGTGCAATTAATTGCTGTGTCGCTTCTCCACACGCAATACTCTTTTTTCTTTTCCTTCTCTGCTGATCCAATTTCCTCTCTGTTTCACACACTGGTACTTTCATCCTAGGTTTCGGTATCATCCATTTTACATGTATAGTTGAAGCCCTCTTATCTGAGGCAGCCAAGGTCATTAACTGATAGACAAATTGCCTCAAACTTTTTATTTTAAATTGAAGTGCAAATGTGCCTCCATCTGCCAAGTTTTAGAAATGGAGTCAAGGCAGGTGTGCTGTGGACTGAGGCTCTGTCTTTCTTTCTAATTTTTTTAAGATTTATTTATTTAGGCATACAAGAACTGGGGTACAGGCCAGAGGTGTGGGGGTGATGAGAGGATTCAGAGACAGAGTGGGGAGCAGAACAGGCAGACTGATGGAAATACACTGCTGAAGGAAGCAGCGGGTGAGATAGGAGAGGTCTGCCGCGCCACGTGGGTTGCTCCCTGGCTGGCTGGGGATCAGACTCGTGCTTCAGGGGCTGCAGATAGTTTCGTAGGTTGCATCTTAACCCTGTGTACCACCAGGGAGGTCCTCTGTCTTTCTTTCTAAAGTACACACACCAGGTGCTGCCCAACTCCTAGATTCTTTTTTTTTTAAAGATCCTTATTTTATTTTTATTTTTTTTAATTTAAATATTTTATTTTATATAATTCTTACATCCTTTTTCATCTTTGCACAATGTATGCATTTTCATTTTGGTTATATTCCCCATACAATTGCACCCCCCTTATTTTGATGCTAGTCTTCCTTTCCCCATCCCTCCCTCCCCCCCCAAATAGTGTGTCTCTGGTTTATAGTTGCTGTTGATTTTGATTTTTACTTTGTATTGATTAGTCTTTTTCCTGGTCCCTTATTTAGGTTTTCTAAATTCCTGCTATGAGTGAGACCATCCGGTATTTTCCTTTTTCTTTCTGGCTTATTTCGCTGAGCATGATCCCTTCTAGCTCCATTCATGTTGCTGCAAACTACATGTGTTTATCTTTTTTGATTGCTGAGTAATATTCCATGGTGCATATGTACCACATCTTCTTGATCCAGTCATCTATTTTTGGGCATTTGGGTTGTTTCCAAAGCTTAGCTATTGTAAACAGTGCTGCTATAAACATAGGGGTGCAGGTGCCCTTTGAAATGGAGAGCTGTGTGGAGATTTCTTGAACTACTACACATAGAGCTTCCATATGATCCAGCAATCCCACTCCTAGGTATTTACCCAAAGGACACAATAACTCCTAGATTCTTCTACTTTCCCTCAATCTTTTGCTGCTGTCTCTGCCATAGGAATTCAATGGAGGTTCCTTTAGCAACTCATTTTTGCAAAGCATCTGACTTAGTTGTTGTAGCAATACCTCTCTTTTCATACCAATCTCATTAATTTACAGGTTTAATTAAATTACATCATTTAAATTTGGGTGAAACTGGCAGAAACAGACTTGAGAGAAATCAAAGCTGCGTTTACATCTACTTCAAGTGGCCAGGGGAGGGGACCGTCCTGAGGGGTGACGGCCCTCCCTCACCAGTTTCACATGGGGTGAAGTGCATTGGTTGATCCAGTTTGTTTGGGCTAAGTGGAGGCCAGTTTGAGGGCTTCTGGAGGGCACCACACCTTTATTTAAGATCCAGGGGTCATGTCAAACTTCTTAATACCACCCAGAATCCGAGGCAGAAGTCTGAGCACAAACCGAGCACTTATTACTTGTGATTACTTATGATTACTTATTTAAATAAGTTGAAAGCATTCTGCATACATAAGCTCTCACTTCAACAACCCGCAAATATTTTTAGATTTCTGACTATCTTTTCTAAGCCCAAATCGTATACTTGCCACTGGTCCTTCTAGAGGACTGGCGTCCAAGCTGCTAAACTGTCCCAAGTTTTGGGACATGGGACATAAACTCTTCTGCCCTGTGGATCTGGGTTAATGAGTAATGTCATTTTCATCTCCACTGCAGCGCTTCTATGGGCATTCTGGCCACGCTGTTTTCATTTTCTTTTGATTTCGTTTTAATCATATACTACACAGAGTCCAGCTGAGGGCTGGTTAAAGGACTTAGTGCCTCAGTAAAAGATGGTTGTCAAAGATCTCTCTCTATCCCCCCCCTTAAAGTTACTAATTGATTGTCAGCTGAGGACTGAAAAACAGTATCAAAAATTACAATTCCTGAAGAGCAGAAAACATCTCAAATAAATACTTTTTTAAATTAGTAAGTGTTTACTCATTTCAGTTCTTTGAACTCCTCCAGGGTATCAACAGAAGGTAATTCCGTGGCTTCACTGTACTCACCTTAAACTTTAAAATGTCTGACTAACTTAGACAACTAGTTAGTGACTGGCATCTTCTAACATTCAAACCCCACCTGTCTGTGCTCAAGCTCAGTCTGCTGGTATTCATCATTTAAGCACTTCTGTATCAATTAACATTTTAATGGTCCTAAATCTCCATTCTATGGCATCTCCCCAGATTGCCTGCTCAATGCCAACTGCTGTCTACTCCAGCCCAATAGTCCAAGTACATATATTTATGGCATCTATCCCAACAGAAGGGAGGTGCCTGACATTTCGAAAAAGACAGTTACTCGCTTATCAGTTCCTGCCATCCCATCCTGGTTTTATAAGCAAGACAAAGCTGAGGCAGTTAAGTCAGAAAGCATTTTCTGGATTCTCTCTGTAGATTGTATACATCAGCACATATCTAATAGCTATTTCTGCGTTGTCATTTCTTCTTCTCCAGCGACTTTTTCTTGCCCTTTTGTTTTTCTCACTGACAGCTCTAGGAGGGGGTGGGCAGGAGGAAGGGAAGGAGATAAAATTCAAATGAGGTCATCTGGCCAGTCACTCTTTGGCTAAAGCAGAGTCCCAAGAGACCAGCTAGGGGAGCTGGACTCCCTCCATGGCCCAGCTTGCTTCGGACAGATGTGAGTTGGGGCCAACACGACAGGCCATGAGCCCATTTCCTGCCAGATGTTTTGTGCAAGGGGCCCAGGCCAGCGAGTGGAGATGACTCAGGAAAATGAGCCTCACCTCCAGAAAAACAAGTGACCATGTAAGTCACTCCCACCCCTGTAACTGCTGTGCTTTTCCTGTGTTATAGTTTGGGAATAAAGGGGTAACTAGAAAACAAGGTCTTCATGACTGATTAATTTTTCTCCCTTTCATCCTCTACATTAAACTGAAATCAAATGTGAGCTTCGGTAAGGCCTACAGGCTAAGAAGGATTTTTTTTTAAAGATTTATTTATTTATACAAGAGCTGGGGTACAGGCCAGAGGTGCGGGAGGGTGAGAGGATTCACCAGAGACAGAGCAGGGAGCAGAGCAGGCAGAGGGACCAAAGACACTGCTGAGGGGAGCAGCGGGGAGACAGGAGAGGTCTGCCGCACCATGTGGGAATCTCCCTGGCTGGCCGGGAATTGAACCCTCACTGTAGAGGCTGCGGACAGCTTCACAGCGCTGCACTCAACCCGCTGCGCCACCGGGGAGGCCCTAAGAAGGATTTTTATATGTTCAAATGGTTGAAAAAAATCAGGAGTGACATTTCATGGCACAGGAAAATATATGAAAATCACATTTCAGTGGCCGTACATGGTTTCCTTGCAACAGCCACCCTGATGGGTTATCTGCTGCCCAAAGCTGTTGCTCTGTTACAGCTGAAGCTACGGCCCGCAATGAGGAGATCTGCCATATTGGAATTTACAGACTCCAGTAACCCTGCCTTTTCTCATTCTACAGAAACCTTTCTGGATCCTTACCACTTTACAAGTCATGAGCTTGCCTTATTTACTCTCCATTTGTGCAGATTATTTTATTTCTCTTGAAATCATAAGTCAGGGGCACCACCTCCATAAAAAATGGCTTGTAGTCTCCAGAAAGGACAATATGACACTCAAGATTTTCAAAAGATCCTAAAAATGAATGATGCTTTATCCCTTCCACAAGGTTACTATCATTTAATGTGTGTGTATGTGGGCTTCTGACACTACAACGAAAATTTCTGCACACTTTCTCACATGTGAAAATAAATGAATTGGGATGGCAGTGGGGAGGAGCACAATGGACGGTGGTGGGAGACTCTGGTTGCTTTGGTGGTGGGAAAACTATGGTGACCACACCTGAGGAGGTAAGTCCTATACTGTCAAAACACTATAAAAGGGGCCTCCCTGCTGGCGCAGGTGGCTGAGCACCGCACTGTGAAGCTGTCCGCAGCCTCTGCAGTGCGGGTTCGATCCTGGCCGGCCGGCGAGAATCCCACATGGCGCGCAGACCTCTCCTGTCTTGCCCGCTGCTCCCCTCAGCAGTGTATTTTGTCAGTCTGTCTGTTCTGTTCCCTGCTCTGTCTCTGGTGAACCTTCTCACCCTCCCGCACATCTGGCCTGTACCCCGGTTCTTGTATAAATAAATAAATAAATAAATAAATCTTTAAAAAAAACCACTACAAAAGACGTAAAACGATGGTACTAAAATTTAAAAAAAATAATGAATTTTGCTTCCTACCCATAAATGAAATGCTATTTATTAAAAGAGGAACTACACCCATTTTTATTGTATAAAATCAAAATACCTAAGAGTTAGTTGGGTCTTGACTGTCTCCTTTCTACCTGACTCAACAAGTAATACATATACTACCCTCAGAAAATGAGAAAATTGACTTTGAGATTTCTCAGAGGTACCTGGCTCTGCAGATTCACCCTCCACCTGGAAGATAAGATTCTTACTCCTTGGAGCCAGTATGAGCTCCGTCCCTTTATCAGTAACGAGGCTGCTAACACTTTAGCAACATGTCAGCACACCTTTCAACCGCACACAGCCCACACCAAGATGGCCGCCATTGGGCTGGTGTTCATTATTCGCCCTCACTCAACATGCTGGCATCTGCGGGGTGCCCTGTCCTGGGTGTACCAGGATGTAGAGAGGTGCCAGACAGGAAGAGGGTAGTGTTCAATTAACTAACTGAACGGTATTACCTTAGACCCCCCCTTCAATGATTTAAATAATGCAATTGAACCCAGAGCGATGTACTCATAACTCACCAATATACACATCTCCAGATATGGTGTAAATGAAGCTGGTCCACCCTGAAAAGGAACCATTGACATTAGAAAGTCAGTGCCACAGTGCAAAAAGGAAAAGAGAGTTAACAAATATCTCTAAATAGGCAATAGAAACATGAATTCGTGTAGTAGATATCAAAGATAAGTTTGTAGATAAACTCCTTTATTGTATTTTAAATATGTATTTAAAATTTATGTTCTCTGAGCCATTCAAAACATAGTCTCACTTTTTCATGTGCACACACACATACACACACCCCCAAACCTAAATGATTTGGCCCAAATGATTAAGAACCACACAAGGAGACACTACAGTTCGCTTGGCCGCACGTGTGGATGCCAGCAGCTGTGCGAAGAAACAAGCTGTTCCTAGCATCAGGCCAGTAACTGCCACACAGCAGGAGGGCTGATCTTCAGCCTGCTCTGCCTCCGGGAAGTTTGAAGTGCGAAGACATTGCTAGAAAGAAGCTTTTCTTTACTTAATTGTGTTCTAGTTTTCAGTGAACTGGATCCTTTCTATTTACCCAAAAAGAGCACGTCCAGCCCAGGGATCCAGGGCTGCACAATGTCTGGAATACAAACAGGCTTCCGATGCCCGTGCACACTCTGCCACAACCTTGGTAGGATGTACACTTCTCTGTGAGGAGGGCACAGGGCCTTCGCCATGGCCCATGGGGTCAGGAGTGCAGAGCCTGGATAACCCGCGCCGGATCTGCACGGAGAGCTGTGCATTGTCCCGTGCTCCTGGACAGGTGCTGTGGCGCCACTGAGGGACACCGAGCGACAAGTGGCGACTCTCGTGGAATCAGGTCATGACTCGTGTGCCTTCAGTGGGAAGGGAGAAGGCCTGGGAAGGGAAAGCTGGGCAGAGTTCAAGGCAGAGGGGCAGAGTCTGTGAGAGTCAATGTGGTGAAGGAGTAAGCAAAAGCCAGGTGGGCATGGAAGGGCCATGGAGCATGTACCATACTCCAGGGATGTGGCTGTGACGGCAGGTGGATGGCGACACCTCAGAGGGGAAGCAAAGAACAGGTGCAACTGGCCAGAATGAGTCTGCTGAGGAGAATCTGAAGGATGGCCACACCAACAAGGACGCCTGGAGGAGGCCAGGGTACTGTTTCCCTTTCAATTTGTCCTCTCTGAGATTTTACTAGAATAAGTCTAAGGACTCTGGAAGTAACGCTTTTGCTCATAGCTCACTCACACTTTTCTCCTTACTGACCTGCTTGCTCAATCTTCCAAGGTTTCTGCCATCATGTAGGGGCAGCTACCATTCCTGTACACGCATGGGGGTGTTCAACTTGTGTGACTGGGGGAGGGAGGTCCGTGGCAGATGCTGAAGACACATGTCAACGATCCACAGCCCGACCCCCCGGGCTTACCCAGAGAAGCTGGCTCTGCCAAGCACTCCTCTCTGCTCCCTAGTGGGTGCCGAGCTGCCCTGGCCCTTCTTAGCTTGACTGATAATAAGCTCTACCTCAAATATCCCTTTATTTGCTGATTTTCAAAAAAATTTCACCTTTGAAAATTGTTTCAATTTCCTTTTCAAAGTACAAATATCTTATCAGTTCAGGGTTTTTTTTTTTTCCCTTGGTTACAAAAAGTAATAAGCATTAATTGTAAAATATTTTCAGAATGTAAAAGTGTGTGACATCTAAACTGAAAACCTTTCTGCCATCTTCATACCCCGACACAAATGTTGCCAGCCATTGGGGCTTTGTGCTTTCCGTTTGTTTTTTGCTATTATTTGCTTAAAAATGAGAACAAACTCAATGTTCTGCTTTGGACATCTTTCCATGTCAAAACAGAGAGAAATAACTCACCCGTGGGGAAGTCTGCAATGCTTGCCATTGTAAGGACGTTCATCACCGATACAAGCAATCCCCTCTTTGCGGGTGACAGGTATTAAAATATCAGTGGTTTCTGAATCTGATGGAAGCTTCCAAGCTCTCAGTGGCTCAACTGGGTTTTCATTTGGATTATTTTGGTTGCTCTAATCTCATTTCTCCTCCACCCATTTTCTTCATTCCTACTCACCCTCCAAGCAGAAAACTCGTCTGCACACAATTGCCTAGGTCTGTTTTCTTTCCCTTTTTATCTTTTCACATGATCCAGAAGGACCAAACGTTTGCTGAAAGGAATGACCGAGTCCATTTATGAAGTGCCTTCACCTATTTTTGCTCCTTGTAAAAGTCTTCTCTTAGGATCTAGAGCCCTTCTTTACTGGCATGTAGGAAACCTACTTTGTTGTTTTTTTAAAGATTTATTTATTTACGCATACAAGAACTGGGGTGTAGGCCAGAGGTGCAGGGGGTGAGAGGATTCACCAGAGACAGAGCGGGGAACAGAACAGGCAGACTGACTGAAATACACTGCTGAGGGGAGCAGCGGGTGAGTCAGGAGAGGTCTGCTGCGCCATGTGGGTAGCTCCCTGGCTAGGGATTGAACTCATGCCTCAGTGGCTGGCGACAGGTTGATAGTGCTGAGACTTAACCCCTGCGCCACCTGGGAGGCCCTAGGAAACCTACTTTCATTCCGCCAAGTGCTGCTTCTGAAAGCTACAGCAAAAGAGGAGCCAAATCGTGTGAATGCTTATATGGGCAGCTACCACCGCCTTTTACTAGAATTCCTTCTTTGCGAAGAGCCAGATGGCAAAGGTAAAGAGCGCGCTTGTGAGATTTGCAGGCCCTTCTCTCCTCTCCCCCTTCCCCCAGCCCTCCTCCCACTTTTATGTCCTGCACCAGAATAGAAACCATCCCCCAATTTTATTGCTCTGTCAAAGGTCATAGGTTCTACACTTTCCTTTCTTCTACAAATGTGGTCTCCAAGCTTCTGGGCGTTGCTGTGGATATGCTTTCCTTCCCCTCAAAGACAGAGAAAGGGAATCAGGCTGGAGGTCACATTCACCTCTGGCCCCACAGGATGGTTAATCAGCAACACATTGAAAGGAGACCTCCTTGAGCCAAAGAAAAAATGTAAAACTTTACTTTTAAATATGTAAATCATTTTCTATGGCATTTGCTCTCATTTCTAGGGAGGTTCCCAATTCTTGCAAAAAGTCCCCAGTGAGAGCTTTCCTTGGCCCACATTCCTTGCCTTAACCCACTCATTTTCCTCCTGCCTATCTTAGAGCTCAGTATTCCAGTGACCTACTGCTCCTCTGTTTGCACAGCAGGGAAAGCAGAAAAACCTGGCCTGAGGCCACATCAAATCCCTGACAAAGGTCAGTTCTGAGGGAAGAGAAGAGCAGAGCAGGGCAAGGGAGAGACTGAAACTCTCCCCAAACTCTGGGTCACCCGGTTGCCAGACCCCAAAGCAGCACTGGTTCTCAAGAGCCTCCCCATCCAGCCCCTGCACTGCGTGGGGACCAGCATCACCCCCACCACAGATCGCATGCTGGCCTCCCGGTCCCATCTGCTCCTCTTCTCTCCCCTCCTCCTTCCACCAAATTATTTTTTAATTTTGATTTTTAAAATAATTTCAGACACACCCCAAAAAGTTACCAAAATAGTGCAGAAAATTGCCACGTAACGTTCACCCAGATTCTCCCAGAGTCGTTGTGCCATCACATACGCGTTATCATCCTTCTCTCTAGGAATATGTTTCATTCATTTTCTTCTAGAACATTTGAAAGTAAACTTGCAGATATGATACCCCTCTACCAGCTGAAATACTCCTTAGTAACCACAGAGTACTTGTAAAAATTATGAAACTTATAGGATATCAAGGAAAAAACGATGACTGTTAGAACACCACCATGATCTGCGTGCAGATATTCAAACTGTGTCAGTAGCTTCAGCAATGCCTTTTAGGGCAAAAAGAAAACTACGTCCTAGACCAGGATCTACTGGGTGCGGTGAGGTCTCCTCTCCCTTCATCTGAAAGGCCCCTCAGTCCTTCCTTCTCTTCAAAAGCACGGGGTGGTTATTTTGTAGCTCGTCCCTCCTCAGTTTGGGAGTCACTAACGTTTCCTCAGCATTAGACCAAACTGTTTCTTCATCCCTTTCCCTGTCAGCTTCAGGGAAAAGCTTTTATTTCTTTTCAATACTTTGTTTTAATTCACAAGAGCAGAAAGGATGAAATAACACACATAAACATTGCTGTTTATTTCACCTTTCTTTCCTCTTACAGATAAAATCACACCTGGTTGCCTCCAAGTCATTTTCTACACACAGTGAACGTGACCTTTCTAGAAACCCCACTTAGAAGCCACCAATGGCTCTGTTGTCCCAAGATCAGCCCAACTCCTCATCCTAAGCAGACAGATGCTTCCTACTCTGGTCCTCTACTTCTCTGGAGTCATCCACCCTCTGCTTCTCCCCACTCCACAGTTAATTCTCACCCAGCAATTTCTTCTCAGCCTTCTGGCTAAGACCAAGCGTTAATTCTCACCCAGCAAACGCCTCCTGGGGAAAGGAAGAAGGACAGGACAGCAGAATGGGCCTAGAAGGGGGATCCCGGTGCCACAGAAAGAGAGCCAGCCAAGGAACTATAAAATACCAACAAAAAAGAACACACAATCACAGCAAATGAATCCTCTGGAGATCTAGACCACACTCAACCTCTTTGAAGGTTCTCTGAATCTTTTTGAACCTGTTTTCTGGTTTGTAAGATAAGGAATTAATTCATACAACACAGAGCTGTCAGGGTGATCAAGAGGCACCGAATTTCTGTGTATACACATATACACGTGTGTACACAGACATGTGTGTACAACGGTGGGTCACGTGTTTTTCACTTTATCTACACAATGCCCAGCACTTAGTAGGCATTTAACAGATGTGAGTTCCCTTTCCCGCCCTTCTTCTTTTTCCACTTTCCCCCAATTTATGCTGATCAGAAGGTTGCAGTGGCTGCTATCAAGGTTTCTGATGAGCTGTCACCCACACCAGAAAAGGGTCATGATCACAGAGGTTGCCCCTTGCTCCCTGGAACACACCCCTCCCTCAGCTCCAAGCCAACTGGTCTCCTGGTGTGGTGGGCCGCACTATACACCGAGCGGAGGTAGTCAGGGTTGTTTCCCAAAATGTAGAGAATGGACCCTCCCGGTCCTTGCCAAGAACCTCGTGGCTCTTAGGACTCTGTCTGTGCCAATGAACTGGACGCTGTCTGTGCCAATGAACTCAGCAGTCCAGAAGTGGTGGCCTAAGGTGACTTTCTGATCACATAACAGACAGCTCATTCTTAGGTCCCCAAGCTGGCCAAGCATAGGCCTCTAACCCCATCTCCTAAGCAAACATGAACAGCAAGAGAGATATCAAGTTTGTAGGTCTGCAATCTGGAAAAGAGGTAAAAGAGGTAAGTTAGGGTATTACGTGACCCTGTAGGGATTCCATCAAAAGAAAACTCTGCCTCATCTCTTTTTCTCATCTCTGACCCCCGGCTCTCCCTTTCATTTACAGAGATGCTTATAATTAGATTAGGCCCACCTGGATTATCCAAGCTCATACCCCACGTCCGCGACATCCCCTTTCCCAGGTGAGCTGGCATAGTCACAGGTTCCAGGGACTAGGGCATGGCCATTATTCTGCTTGCCACCAGGGTACACTATCTTCTCTCTACAGAAATTCTATTGGCTGTTATACATATACTGTCAAGAAAAATCAGATACTGAAGGAAGCCAAGAAGGCTTACAAAATGGAGGTTTTCTATAGCATGACAATCCTCCATGCTCTAACATTCCAGGTCAGGTTTTGAAATATCTGGTGGCAGAGGTGCTATGCAAGATGGGAAAATCAACAGAGTGGCTGTCTACGGCCGAACCTTGATGCAGTCAGAAGACAAGGGGGACACGAGGACCAGAAGGCACAGGTCTCTTGGGAAAGATTGGCTATTTTCCTAGAAATAGATTTATGTCCTCAATGAATGATAACAAAGTGTTATCTATATTTCAGTTTATAGCAAGGAAAATTAATTGCTTTGCAAGACATGGTAAAAGTTACTGCAAAAAAAAAAAAAAAAACCCAAACCAACAACTACTTATTCTTATTTTAGCCAAGAACTAAAATGAAAACCATGTGACCCATGAGCAAGGAATCTGGTGCTGTCAGAGACTCAACAAATTGGATTCTTTGTAAGTGATGCATCGTCCAGTTCAAACCCTGATATCAACTGCTTCCAAATCATCACTGCATGAAACATCTGTCTTCTGCAAGGTTAGTGCAACTCCACAGAAGAGAGCCTCACTGAAGGAAATAGGAGATGGTCAAAATTGATTCCAAGACTATTTATGGGAAGGAATTCAGATAAAACCTAGTCTGATGCATGAGAAATGTTTGCAGTCCCCCCTAAGTGGACATCGCTTGGGACACAGGCACTCTCCTGGTATCAAGGGTGGGATGGTGGCAGAGGACACCTCAACTTCTACCTCATTCCTTTGGTAATATGACAAAGTGAACATTAAATTAGATTGCAAAGCTTATGCCAAAAGTCAAACATAACCCAGACATACATGTCAAATCCCTCTACCAAGAGTAACAAAACAATCAGAACATCATAAACAAAACTTGTCTAAACCCAGCCAATGCCTTACACATTTCAAGGACTATTTGAGGCAATGAAGCATCCAAATTAAATCAGCTTAGACAGTCCCTGGGCTTTACAATGGGATCTGACCTGGGAAGGTGGTTAAAAAAAAAAACAAAACAACAAAACAAAGGATGACTGTGACAAGAATGACTTAATAATAAAAATTAGACAGCATGAATTTACCAGTCAATGTGTGTGTTATAGGAAGCTAAAATGATCAAATCTGTGAATAGCAATTATTTCATAATACCCGAATTGCTTGTGTGGTACTGGAGAGAGAGGGAGAGAGAACTAACTGCACACTTTGTTCCTAGTGATTGGTTACTACTCTGAATTAACCTACACATTTTTCTGTGTCAGCAGAAGTTCATGACTAATGACCTCAGGGGTAACCATTTTTTAAAAATTAAAACTGGCCTTAAATACCTGAAGTTTTCTAATTATTCTTTGCACTTTAAAGTGGACTTCACAGGTAAATCCTCCATAGCAAGACCTTTATCAAGCAATATCAGTATCCCAATCCAGATTGCCCTTGCAAATCAGTAATGTGATTGGGACTGGCCCCAGGAATACTGTGAGTCAGTCAACAGTGGCCGGGAAGTCAGGAGACATGGGTAACAGTCCTGCCTTGCCCAGAAGGTTCTCATGTGGCCATGAGCAAGTAACTATGGTCACATGTCACCTAATGATGGCACTATGTCCTGAGAATGCATCCTTGGGAAATTTCATTGTTGTAAGCGTCAGAGACTGTATGTTATTCTCCAACCAGCACTTCTCCATTTTGCTGGCACAGCAATTAAGGAGAGCATCACAGAAGAGGAACTGGGTAACTCATGACTTCTTTCTGCTCCCCTACCTGGCGGTACACCAGCAGTGTGTGCTACCACCTAAGTAGGCACTAGGACAGACACATTGTTATGTGGACTAACGTGGTGGGCCTTGGTGTCCACACTTGTAAAATTAGGGGGGTGGCCCAATGGTCCCAACTCTAACAGTCTAAGTATCCATCCTGGTTTTCTAAATTAGCAGCTTTTGCTTATTTAGACATAATTAAACAAAGTTCGCAGAGTTGAGATTGAGAAATGAGCACATTCTAGAGAGAGGGCCCTTTGTTTGTTTGTTTTGATCCTAACATGACCACTACCCCCAGAATCCATCATACCTTTAGGAATAGGTTGGCAATGCTTTGCTCCTTGGTCCAACGTGAAGTCCAAATATAAGGTTGGTGTGCGAGTGTAAACCTTGGACTGAAAAGAAAAAGGAAACCATCAGCATCTTCTTCAGAAGTAAATGGTTCTTGACTCCAGCTGGGTCCTTCAGTAACAGGCCTAGGCCCTAGATCCATTTCATTTACAATTCCTCCCAGGGAAGTGCTAGGGAGCTGGGGGTGGGCTGCCAGTATGGCTTCCTCTTAAGGGTCTTGTTAACCCTTCTAGCTTTACAATATGGTTGACAAGCTAACTTCAGGGTGACAGCTATCTCTCCAGAGCCAGTTCTCAAATATGGCTCTCTGTGAATAACTCACTGGTCAATAGTTGCTCCAACTTTCTCTTTCCAGTCTTCCCCTTGATATGGTAGGCTATCTCTCATCCAAATGTATACTTCTTCCTCTCATCTCAATAAAGCCATGTCCATTTGGAAAATTTTAAAAAGTGGCCTGTAAATATTTTTATTTGTTCTAATTTTTACCCAAAAAAAGGTGGTCCACCACGGCTGGCTTCCAAAACCACAACTCTGAGTGTAAGAGGAAAAGCAAACTTCTGCAGGGCTTTCCATTGTAAACAGTGGCTTTCCTGCCATCAACAGTTAAGCAGAGTTTGTAATTCAATATGAGGCCATTCTGAATCACTGGCATAGACCAAAATCCAAGGGATTAGCACTGTTGCTATGAACCTTACGATGTCTCACTGTTTATCATAGGCCCCAGTGGTTCTAGTCTACTTTTTTTTAAAACTTAAAATATACACAAAAATGAAGAAGAGCATAATACCAAATTTGGCAGATATGAAAATAACTAGAACTTTCATTACAGGGCAGGTAATGTAGTGTGGTCAGAGTCGACTGAATATTTGAGTAGAGAGCTGAAAATCAAGCTATCCAAAGATTGTTCCCCTTCCCTTGACTTCTCATGTATGGAAGCTCAGCGTTAAATGGCTTGGTAGGTGATTTTTACACAATTTGGAAGGTCAAACTGCATCAATACCTCTTCAAAGAGAGGGCAAGCAAATTCTCCTGTGCACACATAAATGAAACCAGATAGACCTGTGACATCAAGTGCAACCTGAGGCCAAAGATTCACAATCAATCCTGAAGAGCTTGAAACATACATAAAACAAGGCCAGCCCCCACGGGACACGGGGGCTGGTTCTCCAGGACCATTATGGGCTTAAGGCACCATCTGGAAAGGATCTGGCTTTGCCCGATGAAGACTTCTAAAATTACCTCTGAAAAGATCAAGGGTAAATGTCACGTAATATCGGACGGCTCCTCTTCCTGGGTAGTGTTTTGATCCCTTCCAGAAAAAGGATCTCTGTTTGGTTTACGCCTCTCTCCTAACCTCGATCGCAGCAGCAGATGCAGCACGCCTGCCTATAGTGAAGATTCATCACCAAGAGGCTCCAAGTCCAATCCTTATTAGATTTCTCCTAGAATGTGGTCATAAAAATAACCTTCAACTGGAAGCCAGGGGTCTTTGATGCTGACTCGCAACACCCTTATCTTCTTTTGGGCTTAGTTCACTCATCTGAAAATCCCGTGCTGGGACTCACAGATGCTTAAGTCTATTTCTGGTTCTGAAACACTGAGTCAGAAAATTAACGTTTCCTCCATGCTTTAATTTCTTAAATTCCCTTCTAATTATTCTATAACCGTAGAGATGTGAGGATGGGGCTGGTGTGAGGGAGGACCACGAGGACTGTGGGGAGCTGCTGTTCCCTTGCTGTCGTCTTGCTTTCAACCTCAGTCATCAACCTTGCCCTCCTGGTTAGTTCATTTTCTTTTCTTTCTGCCTCAGCTTCTCTACCTAATCCACATTGTCCAAAAAACAGTACCCTAACTCTCTAAGATTGCTACTACACAGATATATGTGTATATGCACATACAGGATTCCATATTTATGTACAAAAATGTTAAACAGAAACTACGGAGAGACTTCATAAGGCCACAAGTAAGTCCTAGCATCTTACAGTGTGAAAGGGCTAGAGAAACTATTAATTCACTGGAAAGGTGTTTTTCACAACATCTATAATTTAAAACAGAATTCCAATTCTAATATCCTTTTTCCTGCTGAAAATTGGAATCTTGAAAGTTGCAGGATAACCCCAAATCTAAATATATATTATTCTACTCCAGTTCACCTATAATGATATAAAACTCAATTGGAGACTGTTCTTATCACCGTGTGTGTGTGTGTATGTGTGTGTGTGTGTGGTGTGTGTGTGTGTGTGTGTGTGTGTGTGTGTGTTTGAAAAGCAGGTATGTTTTACTTTTTCAGCTTTGATCTTCCATGGTAACTCTGTTGAAATACCAAATGTAAATTATGTTTATTTAACTCAAGGATGATAACTCCAGCCTCCAATGCACTTTGAGCAAATCTGGATTGAATTTTTCTATTACACACACTGCTGATTTGCAACCATAAAGAAATATCGCCATTAGGCACATTTTTCCCTGTGTTCTGTTCTGTTTATTTTTATGTGTAGCATTAAATTATTAATAGACCCTCAAAATAGAATGAGAATTTAATTAAACAAATATTCTTTGGTTAAAACTTAGCTATCAATGTATCTATTTCCATAGGATTAAAACTGGTCTATGACAACCTAAAATAAAACATTCCTTTACAAATCTGTTTCAGCATAAACGGAACTAACACACTCAATTCCACTGGTGAAATTGTGTTCTTTTTCCATTGCTCTGACTGCGTTGATTACTAGTGCTTGCACGGGTACTAAAATCCAAAGTTGTTCCTCTTTTCTCTTTCGTAATTCTTGGTTAAAAGTATACTTGGGGGCCTCCCCTGGTGGCGCAGCGGTTGAGCGCTGGGCTGCAAAGCTGCCTGCAGCCCCTGCAGCGCCGGTTCGATCCCCAGCCACCGGCGAGGGTCCCACATGGCACGACAGACCTCTCCTGCAGGGCCTGCTGCTCCCCTCAGCAGTGTACTTCGTCAGTCTGCCTGTTCTGTTTCGCACTCTGGCTCTGGTGAATTCTCTCACCCTCCCACGGTTCTGACTGTACCCAGCGCTTGTATGAATAAATAAATAAATCTTTTAAAAAAAGTATACTTAGGAAATATATCTTTAAAGAGTTTAGTCTACATTTAAAAGTCTACTGGCTTAAAATTTCACAGTGCGCTGCGTGGAAGGATATCCTTGTTGAGGGGAAGAACTACCGTGACTTGCAGCGCTTTGCTCGAACCTCAGAGGCAAGGTGCCAGGGGGGTGCCTTCTATAATTTGCTGTCGCTGAGTTAAGAAAGAAGGCACACACAGACTTTTAGAGCAATGACGAGTCCATGAAAGATGAGGAGATGAGGAAGGCGGATATCTCTCAGAGAGTTGTGATTTTGAAACATAAATATTTCTTTGGCTTGACTTAGATGGAAATTTGTCACTGACTTGTGTTCCATAACTATGAAACGTGAATATCTGGACTGAGGAATAGCTTCTCTTGATAACAATTAAATAATGTAAAAAAAAATGTTTACAGTTCAGGTATCATATAGGCAAAGTTTCTAGAAGGTAAGTTAACTAACTTCCTATGAGAGTAAGGGGCAAATTTTAGCTAATCTACACCAGGGATGCTACCAAATCCACAAATACCCTGTCTCTCTCTATAAATATGTCAGAATTAAACCCTTAACAAGACTAAGATACTACGCCAATAATGACCACAAAACAAGACCAAACAAGGTCTACAAATCCACTTCCTTCCGACTCCCAATTACCTTCATCTTGTAGCCATCAAAGACTTCCCACTTACCCTTGTCAAGCTGCCTTCCTCTGCTTTTACTGGTAAACGTGATCCCAATTAAGAGATGAAATCATTTCCACATGGAAGCCATGTGGCTTAAAAACATCTTCCCAGGAGAAAGAGTGAACTGGTTGCTACGTAAATGTGTGGCAAAGCAAGCACCTTACACGTTACCAGTGCTCCTCTGAAGTGACTGCACCCTGTACCACGGAACCTGCTGCATCTGCCACCACACCAGACTTCCCTAAGAACAAAGGGGCAGCATTTGCCATGTCAGAGCTAATAAGTGATTCTGCATTTCTGTGTGGGAATTATTTCAAAAACCCTTGATGATTTAGTGGCTTTTCAGAACCACATTTAAATTCTCAATCTTACTATGTGTTGCATGACCACATTACTCTAGGTAATCGTATTCACAAATGCCAACTCTCGATATCCCACAAGGGAAAGAAAGCGCTCCCCACCTATCCCTGGATCCCCTCTCTCGGGCTGGACCTCTCCCTGAGTTTGGATGTCGTTTTGTGTCATCATTGCTAACTTTGGATGAATACATTTGACCCCATTTTTGTTTTTCCTTCTCAGTGAAATTATGGATCTAAAAGTTTGGACATTTAAAGGCTTTTGATACACTGGTAGGTCTGTGGCCAACTGCAACGTGGCCCAAAGCAAATCGCTTTGCATGCTCATGGGATCGAGCGTGATTCTGAGGACACTGGCTTTGCTAGTCCAGGCCACTTTGCTGCGTCATGGGCCAGCTTTTCAACCCGTTATCTGCTTTGAATATCATCCCTCCACATCTAGCCCCCTCGTGGAAGTAAGTTAACTCATTGGAACCAACCCCTATTACTACACATTCAGATTTTTTCCAATATACCTTTGTCACAAACATAGAAGGGAAGGAGTCATTGCTGAGGGGGGAAACAGGAGTAAGGTAAGGACGAGGAAAGGAAAAAATACCTGAAAATCTTTGAAAATTTTGACAAAAATAAGGAAAAAAACTGACATAAAGATAAGGTTTATAGGCACCACCTTCATAGTACAAATACCAGTATTTGGACAACCGGTGTCTGTAGCTCTTTGTTTTTGAACAAAAACAAAAACAAAATGTCATTTTGACTTGTTGTCACACTGACTGACTGATTCCTACCCACCATTTTTCGGTCAAATGACTTGGCAACTACCAGCCCATCCCATCCAAATGTTAAACATCTTATGTTTTTAAATCTTAGCCAATATAAGAAGCAGACACTGATAGCTCCTTACTCTTTTAATTTGGGTGAGGTTTCTACTAGTTTAACAAATACTATTAAATATTATTACTCTCACAAAAACAACAGCTAACTATGGAGGGTTGAGTATGTAGCAGGCACTATTCTAGGTGCTCCATGTGTATTCCTGAGGTCACCTGGATTTTCATTTTTATAAAATATCTGCTCATTAACCTATTTCAGTTTTTACTCATTTATTAATGCATTCTTTCCTTTAAGAACTACTGGTGGAGAGCCTACAGTGTGCTAGACACCGGATCTATCTACTGGTGAATAACCTCCTCGGCCTTTGTGACATTGACTTCCTAGTGAGGAAGACAATTGAACAAATTAAATTTAAATTTATAAAATATTTTGCATGCTGTAAAAGAAATACATAGGATGCAGAGAAAGAAAGAGAATAAAATGGGAGCATAAGGGAAGGTTTCTTTAGAGAGGTCATAGTGACGTGGAGACTCAAATGAGAAAAGCTGTGGGGTCACAGGTTTCTGGGCAGAAAATGAGCGGAGCATGTGCAAAGGCCGGGGTGGGGGGCAGAAAGAGCTGGGAGGATTCAAATACTAAAAGGCAAGCAAGCTGCAGACACAAAAGGTGGCTGGAGAGAAAGGTGTGTGTTGAGTTTAGAGTTACAAAGGACTCAGCTACAAGCCAAGACAAGGTAGTTGGGTTCTCTCTGAAGTACAGTGGAAACACACTGATGCAAATTTTATGTGAAAGAGGTATCTTGAGCTCCCATATGGAGGCTAGAAGGGGCAAGAACACAAGAGATCCCTGAAGACGCCCCTGCAGTGTGCCTGGCACCCACAATCCAACCCCATTTTTCCTTTCCAGCTTTAAACTTAGAGAGTCTTCTCCCATCCAAAGCTCACATAAATGGCTGCCTATATTGTGATCATTTAGAATGTTTAACGTTCAGCTCTTTACCCTACGTCAAATCTATTTTTCTAGGACCTGTGAGATCATGAGCCAGACTGTTTTCATTTTGTGACAGGCTCACCGATGGTACCAACTCACTTATTCTTCTCTTTTCCCCAACTGGTGATCATCTTTATCAGTATTATGTGTGCACAGACACAGCAGCTCCTTGAATAAGGTTTTGTTCAACATCACCGAATGATGTCATTAGAGGACCTGCCTTTAGTCAATGTCCTTTTGCTGAAAGTCACAGTTTCCAAGAACCTATTGAGGAAGTTAGGTGAGAACTTGCTTCACTTGGGTCTGCTCTGGGTTGGCTACTTTTACACTGATTACAAGGAAGAGCGTCAAAGGGGAAAACTTCACGAACTAGTTATGCAGCTTCAACTAATAGAGGAAGCTCTACTCCACTGGAGTTCTTGTCACCATCCAGTACATCTCCCATAGGGCTACCCAATCTCTTTTCCTTCTACCACCTTCCCACTCTCACGGTCTGCTAGGCTTTGCACTGAGGAGAACACTCATCGACACAGACCCATTCTCTCCACCAATGCCACCTCCATACACACTCAAGAAACACTGCCAGGTCCCATCAACCCATGCAGGAGAACCAGGTCTTCTTTCTCTGGGAGGCCTTAAGGCTTCGAGGAAATGAAAAGGAGATTTGCCACATTATTTAAAGCAAACATTCATCTCTCATTGTTTAGAACAGGCTGATGCTCTTCAATGAAAGGCTAAGTCTTCTGTCCCCAATCCAAAGTACTCTGATTTCTGAATTCTTGATTAAAGAATTCTGATAAGGAGTGAGAGAGATTAGTTTCCATTCTCAGTGCCAAAGGTATCATGGGAAGGATTACAACTCTGTAATCACATTTTGACATATACATGAAGTGCTACACAAAGAGAAGACAAGGAACAACTAGGCAAAACGCCAGTGACTGTGTATAGGGTGAGCCTTAGAGAGGGCCAACAGCATTGCTAACTTCTATCAGCCAAAGAGGATTGTGGGAAATCTTGAGCATCAAGCTGTACAGCCAACCAGGAATTGTGGAGGTAGCCAAATTATCCTGCAGTCTAGTCTCCACATTTTCCTGTTCCAGGCAGCTCTTTCATCAGTATTAACATGCTGGTGTCTCTCCTCACCTTCCCTTCAGGGGAGGCAAAGTGAGGAGAAAACAGCTGAAGGAAAGGGAATAAACATGCTGACAGGCAGGACTCAGTCCTGAGATTTAACCAGTGACATGTTAATTGTGAAACTGGACTTTGATTTCTTCACCCCTTGAGTCAGCAATCTTGGCTGAAGTTGGGTTACAGATGTTCTCATTTTCCTTGCAAAATGAAAACCAGAGAACGAACAAACGCCCATCACTCATATGAACACTCCATCCAGCCATGATCCTCCAAAGGCAACAGTACAAGAAAACCACAAATGACCCCCAGATATGGCAAAAGGGAGCTTTTCGATTCCATATCTCCCATCCTTGTGCGATGTGCTCCACAGTTGAGTCAGCAACCCCTTCACCGATGCTAAGATAGTCCTCACGGAGCTTTATAGTATTTTTAACTCTGCTTGTTATATTTGGTATTTACTAAAATGTTTTTAAGAGTTCTTGCAGGAAAGTGCATCTAGATGGGAAACTATTTGGCAAAGATAAGAGCTCTGGGGACAGATACCTTTGTGCAGATAAGAATTTTCAGTTTTATGATTAAGGAAGAATTTACTATGGCACAGGCTTCTCCTGCACCATCATCCGCGGGCTATTCTGACAGAGCCAGGGAGTCTTCTCGTACAGACGCGGGCCTGCAGATACCTTCTCGGTGTGGAAAGAGACAGAGGTTCATTCTGAAGCTTGTTTCCATGAAAAGCAGCTAAGACACTGCCAAACTGAAGAGAGACACGCTCAGCAAGTTCCTGGGCGCCGGTGACTAGTGTGGTGAGGCAGGGACGCTGGGCAAGTAAAATGAGCAAAATTCAGGAGACCTGAGTTTGGGTCTAGTTTCCTTCCACTATGAGCTGCGTGACCTCGGAAGGGCCTTTCGCCTAGCTGGGCGGCGGTGCTCTCTTCCACAAGGCAGACGGCTGGAGAGCTGATCTCTCACTGCCTGATCCTCTGATTCAAATGGAAGCGCCAGAAGCACAAGAAAAGCAGCTCTAGCTTGACTGTGAAGGCATCTCACACGATGGGGAATTCCAGCCTTGCACTGCCCTCGGAACTCACTCAGGTCCTAATGGCCCATCACAGTAGAGGAAGGGGTGGAAGAAAGCAAAGCTTCCTGCCCAACCATTGCATTCAAGGCCAGAGACAGCTCCTAGCATGAGGCGAAAATGACCCCCGGGTTGTTCCCTTCTTCATAGCCCAAAGCCAGCTGGAGTCCACCTCAACTCCTTTGAAAATATTCTTTTAAAAAAGTTATTTTTCATGGAGCTAATTTTTCATTGGTTTTCAACAGTGTATATGCTTCCGAGGTACAGGCCCACAGCTTTTCACATGTATGTTACCACCCCAACCCCACCACCAAGGTACCCATCGTAAATCAGTGCACGTTTAGCCATTCAGCGTCAACCTACCCTACGCCAAGACAAGTCCCGCACCTGTCCTGTGGGGCTCTCTGACCTAGAGACCCTCCCCTGGTGGCTGAGTGACATCACCTAGACATGGAGGCCCTCTCTGATTTCCCCGACTCCCTCAGGAGGGGCCCTGGCTCCAGACTCCTCCTGGGCGACGGCCTTGTGCCACTGTCTTGGAAGGGACTTCCCTTCTCACGCAACCGTGTCTGCACACTCTGCAATGAAGTTCGGGTGCCTGCCTCTCACACACCGGTCCCTTCCTTGATGGATCCCCAAAGCCTCAAACTGCTACACCAGCCCATCTAAATAACGGAAGTGTACAAACGGGTTCCTAGAATATTGGCCACGGGCTCCTGCTTATCCCCAGACAAGCAGAGAGGAAGGTCCCTACTGCTCAGCAGGGGCTGTGAGAAACTGGGTTCTGCTGAAGGCTGGAGGCTGGTGGAAGAGGTGGGTGCTGATTCCCATCCTCCACTCTCAGGCAGTAGGAGCTACGGCAGCTCCAGAGCCTGAGGTTAACCTGACAGACACACTGAGGCTGTTTGGATCCTCCCTCCATACCCAAAATGGAATGAAAATCCAAGCTGCCAGACGCGGTGTGTGGTGAGTGGCCTCCTCAGAGGATGCCGGAAAGGGCTAGGTGACATAATTTCGGAGGGCAGGGGGAATTGGCCTCTCTGCCCCACCCCCACAGACAAACATTGACTAAAGAGGGGAAGAAGATGCCGCATCTCTAGACCTTCTCACAGAGCTCTCCACACTGGGCAGCGCCCCCTCTACTACTCTGCCTTTCTCAAAGCCCACCATGTCCACTCGTCAGGTGGCCCACCGCAGTACGTCGAGTTAGCAGATGAGTGTCCCTTCCACTGTGCCCTTCCAGCCCTTGATTATTTTTTGTTTGCCCTCACACTTTCCCAGGGTCCTGCACACGGCTGGACCTCAGTACAGATTTGCCGAGCTCGACTGAACTATGATGGCATGGATGCCTTTCTGGGAAACCCTCCCAATTGCCCATAGTCAGTGTGGAAGTTCTTCCAAAATGAGAGGCTCTGACAGCTTCCTCACCCCACGGCACTAAGCCAAGGGGAGCAACCTGCGATGGACGGTGAGGACTCGCTGCAGCTTTAAGGCCACATGCCCCTCCTGTAGATAAGTCCTCATCACTGACTGAGAGCCGGTTTGAGTTGCAATATTTTAATTCGCCTCCATCGTGGAGCACTACACCTGTCCAGAGGAGAACTCTTTTTTTTTTTTTTTTTTAAAGATTTATTTATTTATTTATACAAGCACTGGGTACAGTCAGCAGCACAGGAGGGTGAGAGAATTCACCAGAGCCAGAGCGGGGAGCAGAGCAGGCAGAAGGACCGAAGGACACTGCTGAGGGGAGCAGCGGGCGGCAGGAGAGGTCTACGCACCATGTGGGACCCTCCTCCGGTGGCCGGGGAGCAGCCGGGGATCAAACCGGCGCTGCAGAGGCTGCGGGCAGCTTCGCAACCCGGTGCTCAACCTCTGTGCCACCGGGGAGGCCCCCAGAGGAGAACTCTTAACAAAGCTTTAATCACAATTATATCTCACAAGGAATGTGCTTGTTGCATTTTACTGTTTGTGCCAATTCTCCAAGAGCTCCAGGAGCTCCGGGATTTGTGCTGTGGTCTACGCCTAGGTCCATGTTCGCAGCAACAAGACCAGTCCTAGAAATCGCTGCCTCCAGCTCATGGGCATCCACAGGAGCTCCACCTTTAATGCGACTCATAGAGCCTCTGAAGCTCTCTCGTATTTTCACGGGAGTAGAAAGAATATGCGATGTCTTCCTGGGGAAAGACTTATTATATCCTAAAAGTACACGTGCAGCACCACAGACAAGATTGCGATGCATAAAGTCCACGCAGCTATAGTGGAGGCGACACCTCGCTCTTGGCACAGCTTTGACCAGACTCTCCAGCTGCGCTCCTCGCTAATCTGTGATCCCGGTTACTAGGGCACCTGTGCGTGAATGGCACGGGGTGGAACTTCCGCTTTAAACTTTTGAACACCTACCCACTCTTCACTTACTGGCAGAAGAGGGCCTACCCCATCACTGGAATATTCTTCCTAGATGATGAAGTCAGCGGGGACATCTTGAAGGAATAAGAGCATCTGGCACCCTTTGTGAGCACCAAGAATGGTATTTCTGGGGTGAATGGGCTGCCCTGGGCAAGAGCAACCTTTTGTACAGCTGATTTGAACAGATCCTGACCACTGTTTACTTGAACATTCCTAACTGCAAATGAAGTGCCAACTATGGGCTGCCAACCACAGGACAAGTCTTTGAAGTTGCTGGGTGCATTTCTTGGGGTCCTCCGATTTACCAAACAAGACAAACAGACCGAGTTGTGCCTATTCTCAACACTGAATCGGAACCAAGTTCCACACTTGTCTGTGGGGTGATGCCGATCATCTGTTCGGGCTCTGTGGCCCGGGCACACAGGTCCCTCAACAGGAACTGTGTTGTTCAGTTCCAGAGGGGACAAGACTGTGCACAGCAGCCCGCCCCCGGAACCTCAAACCACACTCCAGGAAACCTGGACACAGGGAGACAGGGCAGAGAAAGCCCTGGGCAGCCTGGGACAAAATCCGACAACGACAAACTTGGTCTTGGTGCCCCCACGCCAGCAGTGTGCGTCATTTCCTTTGGCTCTGTCACACCCCACCGATCTGTTTGTGCAGCCTCCTCCCCCAGTGAGGATCCCCAAAGAGTTCTGCACTGCCGCCACAGTCTTTCGGGCAGGCCATTATAAGACACGACCCTGCCCAGCTTCTCCTCTTCCTCCTTCCATCCACACAAGCAAAATCAACCCTCCCTCCTTCTGACACCTCAGAGTTTCACATATGGCTGTCCCAGCATCTCCCACATCCCACGAAACTCATGAAGTTTGCAGCTCCTCTCCCCGGCTAGACTGTGACCTTATTTCAGGTCTGCGGTTGCATCTTATTCGCGTGGCATGTCCAGGGCATTTAGCGGTGAAGACAGGAGGGTTACATGGATCTCAGGGGGCAGAGAAGTCTTCCCCGAAGAGGTAGGACATGGGTGGGACTTCAGTTAACGACAGGAGGGAGAGGGTGGAAGCCCCAACTCCATACTAGTACAGGCCTGGGCGCTTTGTAACAGCCTTTTCCCCCCAAATGCTCTGCTTCCCTTGACCTGAGCCCAGGGAGGCCAGGAGTCTCTGTGCCTCCTGGGGACACTTCCCCCCCCCCCCTCAAGTGCCTGTTCAAATACATGTATTTAGGAGCACAAAGGGGACAAGCAGCCAGAATTCATTTGGGTGACTGTGACTTGCTTAGGCAGGACTTACTTTGAGCATTTCTCAAAGTATCTAATTAAACATGGACCATAAAAAGAAAAGAAAAAAAATCAGTGGAAAATAAAAACCAGAGGAAAATTTTTATCAGCAAGAATCATAAAACTGTATCATTAAAAATCTTGGATTCCTAAAGAAATCAAATCATATTAGGTTTCCAGAAATAGCCTCATAGAGATAAAGGCCATTCATTTTTTAAAGGTCCATTCAATGTTTAATGTAACATTGATCATTACAGTATTTTTTAGTTCTCTTCTTTTATATCCGTACCTATGATTCTGACAACAAAAATCTAGATTCTGAAAAATACTAACAAATGCACTCAGTTGTTTTATCTCCTAACATACACACATTTGTTTTAAAATTTGTAGTGCCAACACTAACAATGAAACTAAGGAGGGGAGCTTACATTTTTGGTGCAGTTCTGTCTCTACAATGAATCCCACTAAAACTGTACAGACAAATGTTTAAAAGCCTTTAAAACCAATATTTTCTCTTTGTGATTATGTTGCTGATATGTTTACAAAGATTTCACACTCTTCATTTGTTTGCGTTTAATTTTACGATTTATTTTTTTCCCCTTTTCTGGTTTAGCTTGATGATTTAAATATGCAAACATATACATCTTTCAAAATTCAAAATAAGAAGATATCCTGAGTAAAGTCTCAGATTCATCCTTATCCTGCACAAAGAGAATGATCTTTAAATACCCATCCCAGAGGGCTCTGCTCTATGCATAAAATAAATGAAGAGAAGCCTCTGGAAGGGAGGGCTCCTCTTCCAGCAAGAGTGCTTCCCTCCCCAGTAGCTCTGGGATAGCTGGAGCCCTTAGCTCAAGCTCCCTTTGTCAGAAATGCGCTGCCCATGTCAAGCTACGCCTCTAGGAGAATACCTGTCATTCTTCCTCAACAAGAACTGCAAACTTTCAAGGACAAAATTTAAAAGCTCATGTCTGGTTACCTGTTTTTGCAGTGTAATGGCTTTTTATTTTATTTTTTAAATTAATTAATTTATATATATTTTATATCATTGTTCATTTTTAAACAATGCTCACCTGTGCACCATCACCACTGTGTAATGGCTTTTAAGTGCTACGTTAGGAAGTCATTCTTTGGAGGGGAGGCCTCCGGTGGGAAGGAGCTGGCTCTCCCCATATCCCAAAGTGAAGAGGACGAAGCCCAGACGGGCAGGGGAGAGGAGGAGCTAAGGATTTGGGATCAACTGCAAAGTCAGGATCCGTTTCAAATGTGCTGGGTGACATGGAAGAACTGAAATTCCCTGATAGAAACCGGTAGAAAGCAGACATGTTCGCAGCTTACCCTTCAGAATTGTGATTGTCAAAATTGCTGCCCTTTGGATATGCTGTCAAAGTATTTCCCCTTGGGGCCTCCCTGGTGGCGCAAGAGGTTAAGACGCAACCTATGAAGCTATCAGCAGCCACTGCAGCACGAGTTCGATCCCCAGCCAGGGAGCTGACCCACATGGCACAGCAGACCTCTCCTGACTCGCCCACTGCTCCCCTCAGCAGTGTATTTCAGTCAGTCTGCCTGTTCTGCTCCCCACTCTGTCTTTGGTGAATCCTCTCACCTCACCCTTCACACCTCTGGCCTGCACCCCAGTTCTTGTATGCATAAATAAATAAAATCTTTAAAAAAAAGTATTTCCCTGGAAGCCACAAATGACTACAGATAGACAGACAGACAGGTGGATGGCAGACAAATAGATTGATCTCTCTATATGTATCAAATTAAGGCAGAGGGGTTGTAGACTGGCGCTGAGTGTACACGGGTGACAAAATATTTGAAATGGCACTTTGCCTTAGATGAACACAAAAGCTGGCCGATGTGGGGGGCAGCTGCCTCTCTTGCTCCTGGTGTGGGCAGCAGGGCCTGACCACAGCCGGGCCACTCTGGCGGCTCTCTGGATGGGAGGTGACCATGGTGGGTGTGGCTATAAATCACAAGTCAACCCACAGCCACCTTGGGTGGATTCATGGGAAGGTCACTTTGTTTTCCAGTTGTATTATTTTTTACTGATCTAACGCTGTGTGATTTAGGGGTGCAGGTTCCCACCTGTATGTTACCACGCCACACCCACCAGAGCATCTGGCTGGGAGAGAAGTGCCCCTGGGACTGGGTCCCCCCCAAGGCACCCGAAGGTACCCCAGGGTGAGAGAGAAATGCCCGGCAGAGACACTGGATGGAGTGAGCTGAAAGCTGAAAGCAGTTGAAAGCTGCTAAGTGTGTCCCCTACTCGAGGTCAAGCTATGTCCTGCAAACCCACAGGAAAGATGCTAAAGCAGACAGGCCTGTGGACCCCCACGGGAAAGCCAGGGCCTCCAAACTTCTCATCTCATCGCGGCTCTCGCTTGAACCAGAGCCGCCCGCAAGGAAGACATGGGTCTTGTAAAAAATGGTGTCGTCTTCACATTAAAAAAAAACCCAAAAACCCACAGATCTGGTCTTCATGTCCCTGCTTCCTAATCCCTTAAATCACTTATTTTATTTTAGACTAGAACGGAGCTAATGTTATCATTCTCACCACTTTTCGGGCAGCTCACACCAAGCTCATGGCCGGCAGCCCTCAGCGCTCTCTGGTCTGCCTTCTGCGGTTCTCCCCTGGCCACTCGGAGCCGAGCAGCCCTCCACCGTGCCTGCTGCCTCTTGCGCACGCCGGCACGATGTCCGGGACTGTTCCAGTGCCGAGGGAACAGTGGTGAACAAAATGCGAGTGAATTATGCAAGATGTTTGGCAAACGCCTTTGGCAATTGAAATTTTTAAATTTTGGTTATTCAATCCACGAATATAGTCTGTCCCTCAGAAGGAAGGTCCTTTTCATTAGCTCTGCAGGCCCCGTAATAAATAAAAAGATGCAAAAGCAACTTACAGAAGGCTCACTCCATCCAGGTATTGTTCTAGGTTCTTTACACATATCACACAATTCCCCTAATGGCCCTCTGGCGGCGTTACAGTGACCTCCATTCTACAGATGAGGAAACTGAGGCCCAGCAAGCCTAAGTGACTTCCCAAAAGTCAGTCAAAGGTGGAGCCGGCCTTGAAGCCAGGCCTTCTTGGCTTCAGATTGCCTTTTTCTGACCTTCCCTGGTGGGGCTAAGGGCTCCTAAGGGTCTGCTTCTGACATAATGGAATTTAAAACAGCAGGAGGCAAGTGGAGTCATATGTTGGCAAAGGAGTCATGTTCCAGAGAGAACTGGCAATAGAAGTTGCTGTTTGGCTGCCTGATAAGGATGGAATGGGGTTTGGAGAATTTCATACTCTCATGAAATAAACATGTGATTTTGACCTTCCAGAAGTGACAAACTATTCCAAGTATCCCAGTTTTATCTTCTCTCCCTTTCAGCCTTCACTTTAGACCTCACTGTCCTGGCAGAATCTTGCTCAGAACTGCCTGTGGCTTTCCCAGGCCTGGACAAGTGCTCAGATACACAGACCCTGGCACACAGGGACACGGCTGGCTTTGGGAATAGCAAAAGGACAGAGTGTTGCTGGCAAAAGCTGGTAAAATCTTGCACAAAAAAAACCCTCACTTTTGGGGGGAATGTAGGATTTGAAAGGTGAAGGGAGATTTGCCAAAAGCCACACAGCGAGATGCTCTCACCTCTTCTACAGGTGCCTGGTCAAACTTGCTCATGACAGGCAAATTCCTATGTCTGCCATCCCATGCCCATCACACACATTCTGGACAGGGGCCCCTAGGCCCCAGCATCAGCACTGGATGCGGGTTAGAAATGCTGATTCTCAGGCCACCGACTTAATGAGACAGACTCTGCACTTTAACAAGCTATCCCCCATAATCCATACTGAAGCTGGAGAAACACTGGAATGCTCACTGATTTCATTTTCTAGATCCTTCAGTTGCAGGGAGGGCAGCTGTTGCCTTGATACTGGTCTCAACACATCCATCTCTTGAAAGGTCCAGTCTCAACTGCCTCTGGTAATTTAACTTAAAATTACCTTCCTGCTGCACAATGACCTTCAGTTTGTTTTAATGACACATCTAGATGTTTTAAGATCCCATCCTCCCTTGGTGAGCAGGCAGTAAGGCTTCAGATGAGCAAAGCTATGTTTCTTATGAGACTCAGAGATAAATGGCCAATAGCCTCGCTCATCTTTTCAACGACTCACGCTGGTGTCTTTCCTTTCAGGGCGGGTAAACGATGACCTTCCCTGATCGCAGGAAGTCCCTTTAGCACAGACAACAGACATAAAGCTCAGCCCAGCTCCTGCCCAGCTAACACAGACTAATCAAAATAACAACAGGAACAGCTACCACTTATGTGAAGTTTACCATGAGTCTGGCCTGGCGCTTGTTTCAAAGGCTTAATGTAGGAAAAATTTCCTGAATCTTCACAGCAACCCTATTTTGCAGGTGAGGACACAGAAGCACAGAGAGGCTAAGTGGCTCACCCAAAGTCACCCAGCTAGTTCATGGTGGGGATTCTAACCCAGACATCTGTCTCCAGCTGGCATACCACCCTGCCTCTCAAAGTCCACATGAATGCTGTCCAGGGTCCGTCGTTCACATGCTCTCATAACAGGGCTGATCATATTTAGGAGAATACAATCCACTTCAGGATTTTACATGGCAAGAAGGAAAAAGCAGGCCCAGCAGCTACTAAAACATGACCTTACAGAATTGGACCACAACTTCTGGTCTCTGTTCTTGGTTGTGAATACAAGAGCACGTGGCCTGCAACTTGGAAGTGCTTTAAAACGTCCTCTGCCTGTAATCGGAATCAACTCCAACATGCAATCTGCTCTGTGTTTTCTATAAATGAGCAGCATTGTAAGCTAAGGATTCATGGTATTGTTGGCTTTGCTGATAGATCAAATCAGTGGCCCGGTTTCTCGTTTTAGCTGCAGACAGCTCAACTCTGTCTGGAAATGAACTCTTAAGGAAATTCAAGGCAGTCCAAGTCCTTATATGAGCTTGCTTTCCTGTAGTTTTCTGAACTATATGATTTTCCTGCAGCATAAAATTTCTGGTTTCGCTTAGGTTTCATTTATTCTGACCCCTACAAAACAGGCACATCCCTTGGGGCAGGACCTCTGATAAACCCAGGGAGAGCTGAGCACCTGACAGGGCCAGGCCTGTACCACTGTACATCTCAGTTTCCACAAAGGCACAGCAGCAGGGCTTACCGTTATTCCCAGAGCTTCTCCAGAAATGACGGCCACTGTCACACCATCCTTACTGGGTTTAGGAATTTCTTTACTTTTCAGTTCCTGGTACTGAGGTGCCACCATCTTCTCCGTGCTCCTCAAGTTAACCCACAGTTGCAGGCCATGGACTGGCTCCTCTGAGCATGGCATCTCAGCGTGCACGATGCCTCGGCCCGCAGTCATCCACTGCAAGAGCAGACCAACGAGAAGGGAGGTGTGACCCAGCCTTTAACAGGTACAGGAGGGAGGGTTACCATGGGGGGCTAAGTGAGGCCCTTCACAAGGGCTGCTTTCAGCATCCTTGGGCCTCATGAGGAATAACAAGACAAAAATGATTGCTGAAGCCCTTTTTGCTTTTCCCAATGCATCCCAGGCTTCCTCCTTTGTAATCAAAGCATCAGACCTGAAATTTACACCAGTGAAAGAGCCCTCTCTTTGAGATCCCCGAGTCTCTGGTTCAGTGCTGAGATGGGGAGTAGCGGGTGGCTAGCATACTGGGGGCACTCTGGGGAGACAAGCATTAAGAAGCAAAAAAAGGTGGATGGGGAAGCAGGAGGTCTGAGCCAATCCCCCCCTCCTCAATTCCTCATGCTTGGCTGTACCTGCAGGTCCCCTGGATCCAACCGACCGACGTGTCCACAGAAGTCTTCATGGGCCATGCTGCCCCCTTCCAGAAGGTAAGACACCTTTGAAAAGACAAACAGAAAGAAAAAGTAGGTGTTGGGTAGCTGTGAAAACTTGTTCACTTGTTCCACAGAAAATTTAAGGGACTGGCTGGAGCAATGAAGACAGTGGAGCAAGCTGAGGGAACGGGTCTCTGCAAGGGTTGCATGAGCACAAGCAACGTCTTTGAGAGACCATCAAACAGGAGCCCCTTCCTTCCAGCAGATGCAGCCCTGAGCAAGCCAAAGCTCTCATTCAGGTGAGAGCCCCAGCTCTCAGCCCAGCAGCCATGGTCCTGACGTGGTGGGTCCATGAGCTCATGGTGGAAGAGGGCAGCTCCCGTTGAAATGGTGCGGCCCTGCGGTCAAGGCTACATCCACGAGGGCATGTGGGGTGATAGACCCCAGGGCTCCACAACTTCCCCTGAAAACTGATTGGGGAAATCCAGAGGAGATGTATTTCTGCCACCAAGCACACAAATCCACCAAGTGTCAATGAATATAGCAAATGCATTCGTATAAATTTTAGTCAGTCTCTCCAGAGGCACAGCCGTACCTAATCTAAAAGTGCAAAGTTCTGTGTTGTCTCAGAGAGTAGCTACAAACCGCATGTGGCTAAGTTTAAATTAACCAAAATGAAACAAAATGATAAATTCAGCTCCTGGGGGGCATCTGTCATTTTGAGTGTTCAGTAGCTGGCCTGGCCACTGGCTGTCATGGTGAGTAGCGCAGATTACAGAACTTTTTCATCTTTACAGAAAGTTCTGTCTGACAGTGCTGATCCTGATAAGTAAATTGGAAAACAGCAGTCAAGCAGAGGGCGCATCTGGCGTAGGCAACAAAGCCTGCCCGGGAAGCTCCGCAAGCACAGTAGCTCCTGGCACAGCAAGTTGGGCACCAACTCCAAAAAGTAGGAAAAAATAAAGTCCTATTTCATTATTTATGAAGAGGAAAATCAAATGGAACTGGAGGGGATTAAGCTAAACAAAATAAATCAGAAGGAAAAAGACAAATACCGGATAATTTCACTCCTATGTGGAAGATAAAGAAACAAAGCAAAGGAACAGACAAAATCAAACAAAAACAAAAGTCTGAAATCTGATTGCAAAACAGAGTCTACCGGAGGGGGAAGGTTGGGTGGGGAGCAAAGTGGAAAGGGGCCCAATGGGCTGTGGTGGAGGATGATTGGTGCTTTGGTGGGGAACACGGTGTGCGATCTTACATTTGTAGAGATATGAACCTGCACCCCTAAAACATAGTGTTACGAACCCACATTACCTCAATATACATAACTTAAAAAGGAAATCAAGCCACTCTAATTTTAAAGCTATTGTGATTATTCTACAGATTTATTTTATTTTATTATTATTTTTTAAAGATTTATTTATTTATGCATACCAGAGCTGGGGTATGGGGAGTGAGAGGATTCACCAGAGACAGAGTGGGGAACAGAACAGGCAGATTGACCAAAGCACACTGCTGAGGGGAGCAGCGGGCAAGACAGGAGAGGTCTGCCTCGCCATGTGGGTAGATCCCTGGCCGGCCGGGGATCGAACTTGTGCTACAGAGGCTGTGGATTGCTTCATAGTGCGGTGCTTAACCCCTTGTGCCACCAGGGAGGCCCTATTCTACAGATTTAAAAGACACTCAAGCGCTTATAAAGAACTTTAAATTACCCCAGGGACATGGTAATATTGTTATTTGAAATAAACAATTTAATACTTCAAGTTTAAAATAGTACGTGTGTGGGGGGCGGTGCGGGGGTAAGGGGCTTTCTTTGTTAAACTCTCTTAGATCCGACCATCCATTTTGCTCATAATTATAAATGCATATTTATGACCTGAATCTATAATTCCCCCAAGAAATACCAATCATCCTAAACAGATCTAAATGCGGCTGTAACAGCAGGGTGATCTGTAAATCACTCCTGGCACCATGCCTCAGGTTTCTGGTGATAACTACTAACATCTATGCTCCTGGACCAAGTTCTCACATTCTAGCTGCCCTCATGTTAGATTCTTCACAACTTAATGTATTTATCCTTTTTGACTCTTGGAAATTTCATTTCAAAAGTCTATTTGGCCATGATCAAATGAAGGAACCAGAAAATGCAGCCTGCAATTAAAACCCAGCACCTCTTGTAGTTATGTGTGTCAGACCTAATTTCTGTTCCAAGACCCATTCAACCAAATGTAACAATTTAAATTAGTATTTAATGCTTTTTACCAACAAATCATAACTCTCTAAAAACCATAAAAAGAAACAGAGTGGAAATAGCATTATATTTAAATAAGAAAGAAAAACAAAACAAAATTACTCAAGATGTCAGAAAATATTTATGAAGTTCCAGCACATACATTAGATACTGCTGTTTTCCACAAATATTGTAAGAATCCACTATATATTTCTAGGTCAGACTGCTTTTTAAATCTGTTACTGTTTTATTCCCCACACAAAAAGTACTTCTAACTAAGAGATGTACTTTCACTATGAAAATACTTTCACTATGAAAATTCAAAAAATTCTTTTGTAAGTCACAAGTGGCCATGGGTTTTTGTTCGTTTTGCCTGTACCTTAGTGTATCTGGGAAATGTTCAACAGGTGATCCACTCTCAGATATAAAACCCATGGCACAATCACTGTACAATAATAAACTAAGAAGAAGTTAACCAACCACAGTGATTTATAAATCCGTTGAACAATATTCATTGGGGTTTTACAGTGGAGAATGCAGAAAAGTAACGGTCTTCATGAGGCTCATATGCTGATGCGGAAAACAGAGAATTCGAGAAGTAAAATATGGACGAAGTGTCCAAGCATGGGGTGGGCATTTCCCCCACACTCATGTGCAAGGTAAAGCTGCTCAGAGGAGCTGAGACCTAAAGGCGAGAAGGAGCAAGCGAGATGAAAAAAGGGGGTGGTGAAGGGGCCGGAACCGTTTTCTAGGCATAGATGGAGACCAAGAAGCAGAGAGAACATGACTCATTCAAGGAACTGGACAGCAAGAGGGGGCCTAGAGAGACGGGAAGGGTCCAAGAGATGAAACTACCCACAGCACTATACTGCATTCAGCCATGCGCTTGGCCTTCCCCCACCACGGCCTGACCTATATGGCGTAACCCCTGCTCCAGCAGCAGCAGCGGATTAAACCCGGGCAGGACCTTCCACAAGGTGTTAAGGAAACGCTCCGCTACCCCTTTTGGTATCTCTTTTCCCACGCAAGCTGCTCTACTAACACTCCCACTTCTTGCTGTACCTCACCCTCCCCTCCATAATGAGAAAGGAACAACTTAATTTGACTGGTGGGCTTGAGAGAGGAACATGGGTGGTGAACCCTACCTCTCCCTTTCTCTTTGGGAATCAGTGTTCCCCCAGACAGCAAACATCCTCTTGTGCTCTCTGCCTCTGTGAGAGGGGCCGGCCCCCATGTGGTGACCTGCAGGGGTCCAGAGCAGCCAGTGGGATCTGAATAAAGCGTGCCCAAGGTCAGGTGCAGTATGTGGAAGCCCAGCTGCCTACTCGTATAAGCTGCGGTTGCCAACACCAGCTTTACTAGAAATAAAGGCAGATTTCTGTCCGCCACCTTTCTCACGCATTTATATTCCCCTAAGGTTCAGAATTCAGGCTGGAAAGGGCAATTAAAGACCTGCTACTGGCATGTTGTTGAAATTTTCTGAATATGCAGGCATGTTTAATTAAAGTAATTGCACAATACAGGCAACTTTCATTCTGTGTGGGCTGAAGCTTCCCCTTTGGGTTCTCCAAGGAGTCTCTTTCAAATCCTATTCTTTTCCATCCCTGAATATTATTCCATGATCCAAGCCTAGGGGCTTTCAAGTTGCTAATCATCTGAAAATATGAGCAGCAACTTTTGAAAGTAAACTGTGGTGAGTATGACTCACTTGAAGATGAAAATTCACCTGGATACCAAGAGAGCAGGGCTGTTTGGTTTGGTTTGGTTTGGTTACAAATTGTACTTTAGAGAGCAATTCCATCACTGTTTCTGAAAGGCGAGGAAGCCAGTACCTCCTTCTCCTCCTCTCTCTCTCTCTCTTTACCACGCAAATATTCTCTTTTCTCTGGCAATACAGAAGTAAATGTCATTTTCCTATCCTAAATACTTGAAAATCTGGCTCGAAAAGTTTGGCCAGTGAAGTTTTACTGAACCCATGATGTCTGCCTTTTATTACTAAAACCCCAAAGCAGACTTGTAGTCTTTGGGGAAAGCTATTCTGATTTCAAGGAAACAATCACCTTTTAGGATTATCTGTCATTTATGTTTGTGCAAACGGCTGTAAATGCTACACTGAGACCTCAGGTATAAATCAATGTCTGCAGAGGTTTGTGTGAAACTCAAGCAGAACTTCTGAGCACTGACACAAGCCAGATGACTTGTTAGGACACCACGTGATCGCGAACACATGGACAACTGCCGTGGGAGGTGAATGGAATTGGGTTGTGTTTAAAATCAAGAGCTGCTGTGTGTCTAATTAAGAAATTAGTCATCTGAAATAGGTGGTCTCTGAGGGACTGGATATGCTTCCTGGTCCTGCTTCTCCTTTACTCCTTCCTCTCCCAAACTTTCCAGGGGTCTTGTCTTAGGACTTCTGCTTCTTTTTAATTTCTTTGTGTGCTTGTGTCTGGGGGAAGGACACATACCCACAGCAGGAGTGAAAGAAAAGTGCACTTGCAATGTGAAATTTAGGAAAGATGTACCCCAGGGAGCCAGAAATTAATTCTGAAATATTACAGCACAAGATCACATCAAGTTTTGTTTCTTTGTGGCCGGAATTTAGGCAGAAGAGTGTGACGACCTCATTCCATGTTAGATACCAGATTTATTCTTTCCAGCAAAAAGTTTATATTTTAGATGATTCTGTGCTTTCTTCCAATTTCCATTAGCTCTAAAATGGTGGGGTATTTTCCTATTGGTAGCTGGGTAGGACAAAGAGAAAAACAACACAAAAACTCGAGTTGAGGTCATGGCTGATGAGAGAGACCAACAAGGACATATTGCATAATAGAAGCTGCTAAGTGGTCTTCGAGGATAGAACCGTAATATCTGAATCCATACAATTAAGGATCCAAGTTATTTTACAAGAATGTTTTCATGACTTGAGCAATCTTTGAGAGACCTCGAAAATCACCCCACCAAATTGGCTCATCCAATCCCAGCCCCACATAAACAACTTCACCAGTGCCAAAGGGTGCTTGTGACAAAGGAGGAAAAGATAATCAACACGGTTTAGGTATTTGGCCAAGAAGCAAATCCAAATATTTTAAAGCTCTACGAGATGCTGTCACGAGCCTGCTGCTGTCCCTGCTTCAGGGCCGTGCGCCACACTGCCCCCTGCTGGTGTGGCCCTGCCTTGGCGCCCCATTCACCCCTGGTTGGCATTCCGGGATTGCCAGGTACCAGGTGTGAAATGCGAGGCTTTCAGCTTCTTGGAGGCTCAATTTCCTCATGCCCAACAGGGACCTGTGGGTGAGCTCAGTGAGTGTGAAGACTACACGAGGTAATGTGTGCAAAGCACCTGGTAGACAAGTGTTCAGGAAAATCTAGAATCAGCACACTGCCACACTGCCTTGGAAACAGATGCCGCTCGTGGGTCCTCCCTCGGCCCTCCCTTGTGCTTCTGGACTGCAGTTTCCCAACTCCTCTCAGAGTTTGCTTTCAGGTCTCTGTTCAAAGCACTACCCAAGAGTGATGGGCCCATCAGACAGATCAACCTATTCTTTATCCTCCTCCCTGATTTGTTCCTTCTTCCTGGCCTTTTCAGGCCTTTCTATGTTATGGAATTATTTGGCTGTTCATTTATTATGCTTTCTCTCAGGGAATGTAACCTCCGTGAAGGCAGGGATTTTATTTTGCACTCATCTAGAACAGCGCCTGGCATATAGCTGGCACTAAAGATTTGCTGAATGAATGGATGGCAGCATCTTGTATTTGCATAGCATTTCAGCATTTACAAAGCATCTAATGTTGGGAACGTGTTCCTATCTACCTGCCATAGATGAAAACATCGAGGAGTAGAGAGATAACGACAGAGCAAGGGCCTAAGTTAACATTTCCTGTCTCTGAGAATGAAACTATTTCCCATGCTGCTTCACAAGCGCTGACACCATCCTGGCCATGCTCTATGGGCTGCACTTAAAGGAGAGCGTTGGTGGGAGTTGCAATAGGAGCCAGGACTGCCAACTGCCAGGCTTTTTGGTGAAGGGAACATCTGCGTCAAAGAAAGGGTCCTGGTGTAATTGTACCCGAAGCTGAAAAGCGGTCTCACAATTCCTGGATGAGGTAGAGAAGAGGTCGACGGACAGACAGGCTGCCACGGGACCCTGAGCTGACAGCTTCTAGAACTAGCCCAGGGTCAGGAATGCCTTTCCTGTTCAAACCCCACTCAGATTCTTAGGGACTCTGTCCAAATGGCTCCAGGGGCCTACAGCTTGTAAAACCATGGTCAAGGTGTTCGCGTCCATTGCTGTTATCTCTGTGTGATATTGAGACGCCTCAGGGGAGTGGTTTGCCAACTCCTGTGATGACCCAGACTTCCAATATACAAAAGTGCCATGTCTGCTGGCGGGGGACGGGTTTGCTGTTTAGAAGGATTGTTGCTGGACAGCGCCCTCTGCTGCTCATCCCAAGGATGTGTGCCTGCTGGTCTCTGGGATGAGACCTCACCAAACGGGCATTGTCTCTCTAAGAGATCCAAGCATGAAACCTGGTCTCCCAGCAAGCTGCTGAAGCTACTGAAAGACAGTGTGACCCTGTGGGCGGCTGCTCCCCAGGTGAGAAGAGACAAGCTATGCGGCATAGAGGCAAGTTTTTCTGCTCAGCTTAGTTTCCAGTTACAGGTTGTCATGACAGACAGCTAAGAACGCAGGCCCTGGCCCAGGCAGGCTTGGGGCCCACAGGCTCTTATGGAGAGACAGATTTAAGGCATCATGTTGATTTCCCTCTTGTTTTAATATTTTGTTAAAATCTCCTTATAAGGAGATTTAATGAAGCAGCTGACAGCTTCTGATATACTGGCTATGACTGGGTCACATTCCCTAGGACTTTGAACTTCAAGAAGCAATAAAGCATTTTATAAAAAGGGGCAGGGGTCTGACAGAGGGATGCCAATTTTTGTCTTTTTAAATAAACTTCTAATTTGGGAATATTCTTAATCTATCTCTTTTTTTCTCTCACTTTGGTCTATACAAGGAAAAATGTCATCACAAATTTATAAGCAGGGAGTTATAAATCACCCAAAAGTTATAAATCACCTCTTCTCTACCTTCAGGGAGCTACGACCCTAGCAGGGGCAACACTACTAAAACATGCAGGCAAGAGGCATGAAAGGTAAGAAGTACAAGCCATTCCCTTCTGGGGAAACACAGGAAATGAATTCTGATGAGGAGGGATCTGGAGGAATGTGGAATAAATACTTCAGAAGAGGAGGCAGCCCTTTAGCTGGCCCTTAGGTCGAAATATTGGAATAAAGCTGGGCTGAGTGGGGGGAAAGGTATCTAGGAGGAGGAAAAGAATTCTTAGGTTGTAGTAAGCACTCAAAAGCAATCAAAGCATGGTTTTGTGAATTAACAAGGCTAGATCATAAATGGCCTCTTGGTGACTGCAAGGAGTGAGTTCAATGACCAAAGTCAGATCCCCAAACCCCAAAAACACTGGGTCCCACAGTTAGTGAGTAGCAGATGGAGAATGAGGTGTTCAGAGTTTGGGAAGCTGTGTTCCTGGTGCAATCTCATTACCGAAGGCCTTCAAGATCTTTCAGTCATCCGAACATGTCAGTGTACAGAGACGTCAGATGTAGGGAAGTGGGCTTCCTTCCAGAGGGACTGGCGGCATGGAGCATGGACAAGTGGGCTGCGGGCAGATGGCCCACCTAGGGATGCCCCAGAGGGCTGCGTGAGCTTGACAAGTTACCACTTGTCTGAGCCTCTGTTTCCTCATCTGCAAAGTTGTGGGGAGAGAGGGGTCCCTAGTGCCTACTCTGCAGGGCTGCTGTGAGGCTGAGAGGTCATGCATTGAAAGCAACTGAAGCATCTTGTAAAAGTGCAGCTAATGTCATCACCGGGCACATTTCCCTCGGGTCTAATCCTGCACGCGCAGGTCCTTCACTGTCAAAGAGCCTACAGAGGGGCGACTCAAGCAGCGTTGCTAGGGGTGCTGGCGATGTGTAAGAAACTGCTCAATCGTGCAATAATGTATGCCCATTGTGTCACCCCGAAGCTTCTCTCACTTAAAAGCATTCCTTTATACTTGGTGGCACCGAAGAATGTTTCATGACTCGTTTATAGTCTTTACCACACACTCCCTGCACCTGTCTAGTTCAGGCCCCTGGGAACCTACGTAGTGTCTCAGACAGGAATGGTTTCTGCCTGTAACTGTAATGCGGTGGGGTGGGACGGCCAGAGAATGTTGGGAATTGATCGGAACTACTTTCAGGAACAGTTCCCTTAAACCGCTCCTTTCCCTCACGTGACTGCGCTTGTGGCCACAGGTCAGAGGAGGGCGATTCTCTGCGGGGGTGGGGGCAGGCTGTCCTGAGCACTGCAGGATGTTTGGCGCCTGCCTGGCTAGCACTAGGTGGCAGCAGAGCCTCCCCAATTAGCCTGAAAAGTCTTCCAAACTGCCACATAATACCAAGTGGGCAAACAAACAAAACACACCCCAGTAAGCAGCACTGATAATAGACAACCCAGAAGTCAGACTTTTAGACTATAGAGTTAATCTTACCACGATGGCATCAACTTGGGAGTTTCAGGATATGGAATACCGGCCATCCATCCCGAACTAGACACCAAATTTGACTTTGAGGGTCTTCCCCAGGAACGGCCAGTCTCAGGCGTTAAAGCCCACCCCACACATCCACTCGTGATGCCCTGAAAACTACTCACTGTTTCTAGTACATCCCCTTACTCTGCCCCCCATTTTCCTCTACTGCCCAGAGAGCTGCATCTAAGTCATCACTTCAGGTTTTACTAAATTGCCAAATTCCCTGAAGCCCTTCCAGACCTTTCTGTCAGAAGGTTAGCTTCACCCTCAGAATGCAAAACTTCTTCAACTGGACCTCTGTTGTTGTTCTTAATTGTTCTCTAACTTCCTGGCAAACCAGAAGCCCTCTGCCCCTCTCCTAAACTCAGGCACATATACGTGCTTGCACACACGAAATGTCCATTTCCTTTTGGCCAAGGAACACATGAAGTCATCTTATAATCTGAAGCACTTTTGAAATTTCAGGGGAAACTCTGGGTGCACAGACATCTTCTAGAACAAGCTGCCACTTGGCCACCACCCCCATCACATACTGGCATCCATTAGGTTGACTGCAATAGAATACAGACCAGATCGATTTTATGTAGACCATTGACCCTCAGCCAGACATCCTGGGGAGCAAGCGAGGAGAGGCACTGCCCCAAATGTCACAGCGCCGTTTACCTCCTAATATGGTGGGTGAGGAAGGAATAGTCAAAAACATCAATATTTTAAATTCTTGCCAATGCACAGTTCAAAATTCTAAAGGCACAGAGAGAAAAAGAGGCTAAAGTGGAAATTAATTTTGCCCCCCTCTCTCTTCTCACCCAGTTTTGTGGGGGTTCTTTCAGAGGTACTTCCCAAGAACAGAGGTAGAAGTGGAAACACTTCAAGTGTGCACCAGCTAATGTAGGGCAGATCCCTACAAAGGAAACTTCTTCAGCCACAAAATGCAACGACACACTAATATGGACTACAGCATAGGGGACCCTGGAAGCTCTTTGCCAAGTGAAAAGAAGCCAGATAGAAAAGACCACCCATCACATGATTCCTTTTACATGAAGTGTTCCAGATAGGCAAATCCACACGGACAGAAGTGTGGTTGCCAGAGGCTGTGGGGGGTGGGGGGTGGAAAAGAGAAGTGACTGCCAATGGCATAGGCTTTCTTTTGGGGGTGATGAAAATGTTCTGGAACCAGTGGTGGTAACTACATCATCTTACCACTATAATGAAAAAGCACCATTTTAAAAAAGCGTTGTGGCTACATATTTGCATTTGGTATTATGTGTTTGTTGCCCAAGGACCATGTTCTTTTGGTATTGTAACATGAAGTTTATTTCCCTGGCATCATCAGAGTCCGTGGAAATAATCAATCATTAAAATAGTCCATCTTCTCCACAATGAACTGATAACCATTGCAAAAGAGAATAAGGGTACAGTCTTTTTATGCCTTTGTATTTGCTTTCCATGCAAATCTTACACAAAGCCGTAATGATTCTTCACCTTGCCTCTCTTGCCTGCCAACCACCTAGGAGACTGTTCTATGTCAGCACATTACAAGCTTCCATAAGCTTCTTCACCGAGCACAGTAAGTTGCTATATGGACATTATATGTATTTAAACCACTAGTTTCTAACTGGAGCATTCCGATCACCCACCACCCACTACATAGTGGCTAGTTGGCAAGGTCAGCAGATTATTTTCCTTGTCACAACTGGAGGGGAGGAAGATGTGTTGCTGGCACCTAGTGTGGAGAGATCAGGGATGCTGGGAAATACTCCCCAACCGGCAGCCCCCACAACAAAAAAAATTACCCATTCAAACTGTCAGTAGTGCCAAGGTGGAGAAACTTTGACTGGCTCATGACTAGGAGGCTCTGGATATCATCAAGGAAAATGGGGATCATCTAAACTGAATCTAGCTGGCTAATTCTAAATATACATTTTGTCACCATATATGAATAATAAGTCCATGATTAATGAATATTTAAATTATAATGTTTGCTTTTACTCATAATGCTGCATAATAAATATTCCATCCTCCAGACCTATCATTTCCTTATACATAATTTCCAGATATATGATCTTTCCACTCTTTCTGATTTTTAAATAACTGCACCAGAATAACCATTTGTATACATGTGCCTTTGCCCTTACTTTGGGTATTTTCCCCAGGCAATTATTAGACTCCCAGAAGTAGGCTAACCGGGTTGAAGTGGACTAACTTCTCTCTGAATTATATGGGGCTCTGAGTGCTTTTATGGAAGGGATGCTTCCCCCATTGCAGCTGGGAGTCGTTTTTATGCAGGAAAGTGGGTGATTTTTGCATAGCTAGTTTACATCCAGCTGCTAAGGGATTCTGGTTGATAACATAACAAGGAGTGTCCCAAGGGTGAGGGTGGCTTTAGCGTCATTCTTATTATCTGTTAGCTTTGTTCCCAAACTATGCCGAATAAGCATCTAAGCTCTCCGTGCTTGTGCTGTAAACACAGCTCCGGATGAGCCCACAGCTAGCAAGAGGAAGACTCCCCCAATCCATCACTGCCTGACCTTGCAGGCAGCCATGGTGGGGGATTCTTTTATTAACACAAGACCTGCAAGTCAGTAATTCTTCCTCTTCCTTCCCAATAGCTGTAAGTCATTAACAGCTTCAAAGCGTCTAGAACCCCTTTCCACTGTCATGGCAGATGATGTCTTTTTTTCTCATGTTAAGAGGATTATGTCTAAACTTAATTAGATATGACTCAAGATGTTTACTAGGCAAAGGGAGTCTTTATGAAGTGGAAAAGGATCTTCTTTTCCTAGAGCATTGTTTCTATTTCCAAAACGGACTTTTGTTTTCCCAGCCTGATTCAACGATGGTATAGTTTTACTTTGAGAGTGGGGGCCAGTTAGAAAAGATGGGGTGGAGGAGATGAGGCGGCGGCAATGCGGTGAGTGTGAGGTGTGAATCAGCGGGGCCCTACCCTTCCTCTCCAGGACATTGGCCAGGATCGCACGCGAGTACGCTGGCTGCAGCCCAGGGAGCATGAGTGTGGCTTTTCTGATGGGCACGCCTTTGGAAACAGCGTGGGTCTGTTCTCCTAAACAAAATCAAAGAGCCTGCTGAGACTCGCAGTAAGAAACTCCCAAAGAGTGTTTCTAAGTTCAGCTAAGAACAGCAAGGCCCCAGATTGTCTGAAATTGGCCCTGCGTGGCAGGCATGGTGGATTGCTCCTAACAGCTCCTAACACACCACAAAGCAGGAGTGACCCACCAGGAAGGTTGCCCCAGGATGGGAGGCTCCTTGGGGACCCAGGGCTTTCAGAACTCTGATCTGGAAAGTCCCGTGGCTATCATTCAAGGATGACTTTGAAAGGCACAAAGCTCTTACATCTCAGGGTAGACTAAGAGGTCACCAGTGGTGTGTGAATTTAAGTACTTCTTTTTCCGAGCTAAACTCAACTTTGGCAGGGCTCGAATTAAAAAGGAAAGAGTGTCACCCACCTTTCAGATTGTTCTTTGTCTCTGACCATTTATAGCTGCCCTAAACAAATCAAGACAGCAGGCCTCACCAAAAATAGGGAACTTCAAAGTGATTCCACCCTTTTGTAAACAATGCTTCCCACAGTCCAAACCCCTGGCAGGAAATACTAAGTGCATGTGTCCCTTTGTTCTGTGATCACCAGCAGGGCCTTGGTCTCCAGGGCGTCCCTTCCTCCTGAATTCTCAGACGAGTGTTTAACAGAAAATAGGTAGTGATCCAAAATGCCACTAGCTCGGCAAAATCAGGTTCTTGCTCTTATCTCACAGAATTAGAGTATTTCTGGCTCGGGTGAACACTTCTCAAATTTTACTGTGCATATCGATCACTCCAGGGTGTTTCTGAAATGCAGATTCTTATTCTGTAGATCTGAGGTGGAGTTCGCTTGTTAATCTAAGCAACATTGGTTTATAACATTTGTAGGTTTCAGGCAATCCAGCTTCACACGTCAACATCTGCATATACTACCTGCTGCCTGCCACCAAGGCCAGTTTCCATCCACCACCATATAATGGACCCGTTTTGCCCCATTTACCCATCTTCTTCCCCCTTTCCTTGTGGGAATCACTATTTTTGTTCTGTAGTCTGAGTTTACTTTAGTTTTGCTTCGTTTGTTCATTTGGTTTATCTACCACATATGAGTGACGTCAGATGTGTTTGTCCTTCTCTGTCTGACTCATTTCACCAAGCACAATACCCTGTAGGTCCATCCATACTGCTGCAAAAAGAATTTTGTAGCATAATCTTCAACACATTTTTTTCCATTGCATATCACTATTACCTAAAACAACTGTGAATGTGCACTCAAAAATATGTATATTACTTATATTTTAAATTCATATGGCAGAATAGCATAATTTTATTTCCATTTAAAAAATCAATACGAGGGCCTCGCTGGTGGCGCAGCGGTTGAGCGCTGGTTTGCGAGGCTGTCCGTGGCCTCTGCGGCACTGGTTCGATCCCCGGCTGCTCCCCAGCCACTGGAGGAGGGTCCCGCATGGTGCGCAGACCTCTCCTGCCGCCCGCTGCTCCCCTCAGCAGTGTACTTCAGTCCTTCTGCCTGCTCTGCTCCCCGCTCTGGCTCTGGTGAATTCTCTCACCCTCCCGCGCTTCTGACTGTACCCAGTGTTTGTATAAGTAAATAAATAAATCTAAAATAAATAAATAAATATTTAAAAAAAAATCAATACGAGTGCTAATCTTCCAGCACAGCATCAATTCAATCTACACACAGCCCATTCTGAAGACCATTGATCCTGAGAAGACACCCATTATTTTCACAGTCACTGGGTGCTTGCATTTCTCCAGGCATAAGAAAATCACTTTTTCCAGGGGACCTAGTTTATATTTACATAATGAATTATTAGAAAATTCTTTCTTCTACTGGTGAAAAGGTTTACCTTTGCACAAACTTCCTAATGAAAAGGAACACTGTAGCTGGATGGATCAGAAACCAAAACCCAGCTTTTTTCTGTCTCCAGGAGACCCATCTGAGGTCCAAAGATAAACATAGATTCAAAGTAAATAAAAGCTTGGAAACCAAGTCTACAAGCAAATTGTACCCAATAATAGGCATGGACAGCCACACTTATATCAGATAAAATAGACTTCCAGCTAGGGATCATGCTCAGCAAAATAAGCCAGAAAGAAAAAGAAAAATACCAGATGGTCTCACTCATAGCAGGAATTTAGAAAACCTAAATAAGGGACCAGGAAAAAGACTAATTATAATAAAGTAAAAATCAAAATCAACAAGCAACTATAAACCAGAGACACACTACAGTGGTGGGGGGGAGTAGAATCAAAACAAAGGGGGGTGGGAATTGACAACGCATGCATTGTGGAAAAATGAAAAATGATGTAAAAAATAAATAAAATTTTTAAAAAGCTGAGTACACACTCAAGTGCACATGGAACTTTCCTGAGGATAGACCACGTAGGTCACAAAACAGGTGTCGATTAACTCCATAATAGAAAGCAAAGCAAAGTGTTTCATCGTTCACTTTATTTAAGTCATCATCTTCAGCTAAACCACCCATCTTGATTATTCATTTAAAGTTAGCCAGTAGTATCTTCACCTGGAGAACATGAAAATGTTTTTGGAGCAATTTATAGTCCTTTGGGGCATGTGAGGGGAGTTTGAGGTGATTCCTAACTCTAATCCAAGGCAGACGATATAAGAGACACCACCATAGAGGTCTAAAGTGCACAAGAATAATAAAAATATGGAGCTATGGGCACCAAATGAGGGCAAAAGTGCATCCTCTTGGGGCTCTCTGGAAAACCTGATGGAGATAGTGAAATTTGAGAAGACCCGAAGAACTAGTAAAATGTAACTGGAGCCGTGGGATGGAGTGACTGACGAGGATGTCGTGATGAAAGTACAGAGGGGTCAGAATGCGGCACAGGTATAGGGTAGGTGAAAGGAACACTTTCATCCATGCCGTAAAGCAAAGCACAATGTCCCCAAAGTATTAACGCAATCCAGCGAATGGCGGGATTGAGAAGGGAGACCGGTCCAGCAACCTTGGGTCTTCATACTGATTCCATAAGCTTCTTGGTTCATTTAACCAGACTGCATCCTGGAGGCCAGCAGAGGTCACACCTCATTCCTCATTAGCCTCCCTCCCTCCCTCTGCCTTCTACCCACACACACACACACCCCCCACAACGTACAAAAGACTGCCTGATACCAAGGCCTCCATGTCTCCAGCCTTCAATATTTACCCACTAACTGGCTTTACAAACACACAAACCTTTAATAATCCCTGTCTGTTTCCCAAGAACACAGGGTTTTCTGAGCACAGATGGCTAAACTTTATAACTAGCTGTTATAAGTAATTGTCCCTGTATTTTCCCAAGACATATGTATATATGGAGAATGGCAATCGGTGTGCCACAATATTAACTTATGTATTTTTATTTCTGTATCTAACTAAAACTAAAAATAAATTTCAGCATCACTTCTATAAATTTTACAGTTAAATTTGTAGTATTTGTACATTCTTAAAATCCTAATTTTTAGGCTATATTATATTCTGGCCCCTTGATTCTATAATTCCTTAGAACTGAGTTTAAATACAGTGCTCTACATTGTCCTTTCTTATAGATGTGTGATTAAACATTTCTGAACATTCTTGAAGAGAAATAAGTTTTCTATCTAAATCAAATTATATTTTCTGTCTCCAATAAAACTATTTTAATTATATAAATATTTTAAGGAGCCAATTTTTACTTGTTTATTTACTGCTCAAGTAGGATTATCTCCAGTGAGACAAATTCAAATGATAATAAGACAGTAAATATTTAAATGTGAATATAAATAATTCTATAGTAGCAGGTCTACAGCTAGGAACTTATTAATTTTTTCCCATTATTCATTGCTTCCAAAATTGAAGTTTCTATTAGAAGTGATCATTAAATTTAACAACAGAGGCAAGTTATAAAATACAACTTATTTTACTCACTGTTTCAAAACCTCGATGTGGGTGATCAGGAAATCCGCCTGGTCTACCACCTTTAAATTCATCAAACAGTAAAAATGGATCCAGATTTTTTAACTGAAATAAAAATAAATTCAGCAGATTAGACATGCCTTTTAAGCCACACCACTAGGGGCTACATTCAGAACAGATCAAGCAAAACTTACTGAAAACTGCATAACCAAGCGACTAACTTTTTGCAATTAAAATTGCTTACAGAAAAGAACTTCTAACACAGATGTACAGATGTGCCTATGGAAGCACACACAGACACAGATTGAAGTTAGAGTTGACATTTTATGAGAAGCGCAAAGACTGAACCAATACTTTACGAGCACATAAGACCTAAATAATTAAGCACAAGCAAGAGACAGACTATATTCAAAACAGATTTATAACCTCATGGGAGAATAGACTAGAAAAATCAACTCTTGCACTGTGATTATAAATGCTCTGCAGGAAGACCACTTAACACAAATGAGACAGGAGTCAGATCGTGGAAGGTTCTACCAGGGAGGTGTCACTTGAGCTGGCTCTTGAAGTAGACCTAGAAGTGAATCAGATAGAAGCGGGGGGTGCGGGAGATTTCCAAGTAAAGTAGCAGAGAAACAGCTTGGTAAACTTGAAGAACTGCAAAGAAACTGCTCTAATTGGGGTAAAAGATCCACATGGAATTATGATGAAGATAGAGGCCAATCTTAAGAAGACTGGGTTTTAATCAGAGGTTGATAGGACAAGATGATATGACAAGTTCATTTTGAACTCTTGCCATTTGGGACAGCATAGATAGAACTGGAGGAGATCATACTAAGCGAAATAAGTGAGAAGGAGAAAGACAAATACTGGGTGACGTCACTTACACGTGGAATATAGAGAAACAAAACAAGGGGTCAGTCAAAATCAAACCAGAATAAACCCCAGAAATCTGTAAAATGAAGGTCACCAGAAGGTGTAGCAAAGGGTGAAAACTAAAGGGTGGAGGGGTCCAATGGACTATGGGTGCCATGGTGGGTGGTGACACATCGGAAGAGGCATGATCCACTTAACATGGACTCCAGAGTCTATGAGATGTTTCCCGGAGACAAAGCCTTGGTGCAGAAAGTTTGCGATGCAACCGCCTTGAAGTCAGACTGACGCTTTCCTTTTCTGCTGAGTGGAGGATGAGGGGACCACCTTTCTGGCAAGTGGTGAAGAGTGCTAAAAATTAGCAACACTAGCTAAATGGTCAAAAGTAGGATCATGTGAAAGAATAACAGTATGCCCATACAGGGCCTCCCCCTGGTGGCAGGGGCTACATTCAGAACAGATCAAGCAAAGCTTACTGAAAACTGCATAACCAAGCGACTAACTTTTTGCAATTAAAATTGCTTACAGAAAAGAACTTCTAACACAGATGTACAGATGTGCCTATGGAAGCACACACAGACACAGATTGAAGTTAGAGTTGACATTTTACGAGAAGCGCAAAGACTGAACCAATACTTTACGAGCACATAAGACCTAAATAATCAAGCACAAGCAAGAGACAGACTATATTCAAAACAGATTTATAACCTCATGGGAGAATAACCTCATGGCGCAGGCAGTTGAGCACTGCGCTGTGAAGCTGTCTGCAGCCTGGTTTGATCCCCACGGCCGGCGAGGGTCCCACATGGCATGGCAGACCTCTCCTGTCGTGCCCTCTGCCTGTTCTGGTCCCTGCTCTGTCTCTGGTGAATCTTCTCACCCTCCCGCACATCTGGCCTGTACCCCGGTTCTTGTATAAATAAATAAATAAAATCTTTTTTAAAAAAAAAAAGTATGCCCATACAAAAGACCATGTCACAGCTATTTTAAGAGATGTCAACATCATGGGAGGTGTTTACGCTAGCTACCGTGTTAAGTGGCGGTAAAAGGAAATAAAGTTGTTTAGTCTGTAAAATTCCATGATGTAAAATTATTCAAAATTGTACAGAGGATACATCCTCTGTCTGACCAAGAAACCTGGGGAGATTGCATTAGGGAGCACAGCTCTTCACTTTTTCTTAGGGTAGAGATACAGCTGGGTCATGGCAGCTCCTGTGAATCAAGAGATAGTGGGATCTTTAAAGCACAGGTTTTTAGCTGGAGACTCAACTGGACACCATGCATAGGATTCAGTGTGGCTGCAAACTTGGGTAGGAAAAAAATGACTCCTTTATTTTCACTAGCTTCTAAATGAAAATGTTTTTTAAGGTGGATTTTTCAGTAGTAAAATATAACATGAAATTTACCACCTTGGCCATTTGGAAGCACACAGCCAAGAGGCATGAAGCACACTCACGCTGGGGAGCTACTTCACCACTTCCTCCCCAGACAGAAACTGAACATTAACAACTGGACAGAGTCAAGGAAGCAGCTCTGATGGGAACCTCTGTTCCCATCAGACATCAAAGCTGTTTTCATATGTGATCACAGTGGTTGTGGACATCTTAAACTACTGTCCATGTGCCTCTGAAATGAGGTAGGTATGAAAACTGCCACTGAGTCTCGTTATTTTATGTAAAGGGACTGGAGTGGGAATTTTAAAAAACATTCTTGCTAACCATATTTCAATGAAAAGTTTTCCTTTGTAATACTATGTGTTTCGTATCATGCACTTCGAACCATTCTTCTAAGAAGGAATCGATAGGTGTCACCAGACCACCAAAGGGGGGCACAAGACAAAGAAGTATTAAGAACCCCCTCCAGCACATGTGTGCCTGACAGATGGCGTAATTAAAGTATTAGCTGCACACAACATGCCATAATGGGTTTGCCAACGGTGTCAGGATTCTTTACAGTTATTTGTTTGGTCAGTGATACGGCCCTAGAATATGACACTGGACCATCTGCATCTCCCAGCACCCCCTGGGCATCTGGCCACTAGGTTAGGCCTGGTTGTGAGCATCCTTTGGAAAACCAAACTTGATGGACCCAAGACATTTGCAGGTGAATAGGAAGCCATTGGCAGAAGGGTACAAGAATCAGAGCAGCTTTTAAGAAGAGGGACAAACTAACCTCACTTTTCAAAAAGAATCCTCTTCCCTAATATATAATACATCTTCCTTTGTTCAAAAATATGTTTAGAAGATGCTCCACATGATTAATCATCAGGGAAACACAAATCAAAACCACAGTGAGCTATCAGCTCACACCTGTTAAAATGGCTCTCCTGGGCCTCCCCTGGTGGCACAGTGGTTAAGCGCTGGGTTGCGAGGCTGCCCGCAGCCTCTGCAGCGCAAGTTCAATCCCTGGCCACCGGTGAGGGTCCCACAAAAAAAAAAAAAAAAAAAGGCTCTTCTCAGAAAGACAGGAGAGAACAAGTACTGGCAAGGAGGTGGAGAGCAGGGAACCCTGGTGCCAGTCAGAGGGAATATGAATTGGTGCAGTCTCTATGGAAAACAAGATGGCACTTTCTCAAGAAATTAAAAATAGAGCTACCATCTAACCCAGCAATTCCACTTCTGGGTATTTATCCAAAGAAAACAAAACCACTAACTCAAAAAGACCTGCACCCCCCATGTTCACTGCAGTATTAACAGTCAACGTAGGGAAGCACCATATGGAACTCTCCGTCGATGAAGAACCAGAGAAAACGGGCAACATTTTATACAACGGAATATTACTCAGCCATAAAAAAGGAAATCTGAGTTTGCAACCACATGGATGGATGAACTTCGAGAGCGTTATGCTAAGTGAAACAAGTCAGACTGAGAAAGACAAATACCATAATGATTTCACTTATATGTGGAATCAAAACAAGTTCACAGATACAGAAACAGATTACTAGAGGTGGGGGGTAGATGAAGGGGGTCAAAAGGTATAAATTTCCAGTTATAAAATAAATACATCCTAGGGATAGAATGTACAGCATGGGCACTATAATAACACTGTAACATATATTTGAAAGTAGATGGTAAAAGTTCTCATCAGGAGAAAAAACTGTAATTATGTGCTGATGGATGATAATTAGACTTATTGCCATCATTCTGCAATCTATAGCTACCAAGTCATTACATGGTACAGCTGGAGTGCATTCTATGTCAACGATACCTACATACATACAGAATCCCACCTGGTGCTGGGTGCAGCGTTCTCTGGCAGGATCACCATTTGATACCTTGCTGTACACATAAGATTTGTCTGCAAGTGCCACGTCTTCCGTAGGTCAGGTGACTACCTAACATACTGAGAGCTGCCCCCCAGTTCCTGCCACCATCACCACCACAAGAGGCCCACAGACTTGGGCCTCCATGGTCTCTGTGAACACAGACACCTGGGTATGGCTGACTCACCACAGTAGAGAATTTGCCCCGGCCTAGCCCGTCTCCTGGTAATTTGGAAATGGGATTTGGGGTTCCTCTTTGGCGATTTGAACTGAGGGCATGTAAGCTGGTGGGGGGGGCTGAAGCTGACAGGGGCAGAGATGCTTCCTGAAGCTCAGTTGTCCCTTCGCCCCAGACCCTCCACCTCCAGCTGACAGAAATTCCCTTTGGGCTAGGGCAGATTCACGGGCCATGCCAACTGTTAAGCCTAGAGTTGGCCTCTGTGCCCACAGGCGGATCACAAATATCTCAGGCTCTCTCTTCCCAAGTGATCCCTCAGTGTCCCACCGGTGCCTTGCACACAAAAAGCCCGAACCACCACCCAGCCAGCATACCTCAGGCCTGCCGATGCTCCTGCGGACCCGTGCTCCAACCCCTTCCGCCTGCTCTCGGCTGAGCACTGAGAGGGTAACCTTCTTGGAAGATGCCATGTTGATGGCAGCAAAGAAGAATGTCCTGAGGCTGCGCTGGAGAGGCTGGAGGCTGAAGGAACACAAGGAAATAGGAGGTGTCACACAGGAGGGAATACTCAAGGAGCACAAACTAACATGGTAAAAGCAGACTTGCCAAAATACACATGGCCTCCATTTATCAAGTTCTTACTACAGACGAGGTGTGAATGAGGTGACTGGAAACTTCCGACCCACATGTCAGCAGGTCCAGCTTCACTAGCTGTTGGACACTAAGAGCCTCCAGAAACCCATCCCAGAGCTGCCTCCTAACACAGGTGGTACCAGAAACACTGAGAGATGTGGGTGGCGACCAGGGAACGCAGAGAAACACCCAGAGGTCTATGACTCTCACCACAATACACAGAAGACGTTGGCATTGAAAGGGATCTTAGAGGGTCATCAAATTCAGCCCCACCTATCTCCGAAGTTCAGGGCTTTCTCATGAAGTCTAGAGGGCCCAGGAAACTTCTGGAATAGATGCCCTTAACAATGCATGCTGTATTACAGGACCCATCTATGCCCTGGGTAGATTATTCAAAAGTGCCTCTTCTTTGCAGGTCTAAGTTCTATTCAGTGGAATATTGCAGGGGAGTATAACCAACCCCTTTGCACTTCAAATGCTTGCAGACAGTGCCCCCCATTCCTGCAGCTCTTCTTTAAGTGAAATAGAATCCATTCTTCAAAGATTCCTACTCAAACCAAGAGATGTTTTAGCCAGAAGCAGAGACTCGAGCCAGGCAACTTGGGTTTGCATCTGGCTTCACCACCTAGCAAGCAGCTGTGTGCCCTGAGCTGCGTGACCACATGCTAAGCATCTCTGTTCCCAGGTTTTCCCCTCTGTAAAACAGAGGTAATGACAGCGCCTACCTCAGAGAGCAGTGCCGGCCCAGAGCATGCTACATGCTGTTAACTCAGGGGGGCCCGATGCCAGTGCCCAGCAGTGAGTCTGGGCCCAGCCCGAAAGGCCCTACCAGGGCAGGTATCAATATAGTTACTGGGTGCTGGGCTGTGGCGCGCACAAACTCGCTTCATCCTCGGGGCTGTCCAGAACTGTCATCAGCTGTGCAGAAGCAAATGGAAAGTACGGGACCCACACCTGGCCTATTTCTGGGTCCTTCCAGAAGCCTACAACTCTACACACGCGAACAGTGCTGAGGTACTTACCAGCGTGCTTGCAGAAGTCGAGCCACTTCCACGGTTGACTCGCGTGCAGAGTATTATTTAAGCATCCCTGGTCCCCTCCCCAGGAGTCGCGTGCAGCCGGGAAGGCGGGATCCTCCCCGATCTCCCCCCCCAACCTCGTCCCGCCCCGCCCCGCCCCCCCACGGGGCTGCCGGGTACTCACCGGGAGGCCGCTGGCCGGCGAGGGCCCGGCGCAGCTGGCGTCGCGGCGGCGGGAGGGGGGTCGCCCAGGGGCGGGCGCGAGGCCGCGGGGTGGGCGGGGCCGGCGAGGGGGGCGGGCCCGCTGGGAGGCGCGGGGGGCGCGCAGTCGGCGGGGGCGCGCGTCGTGCTGCCTCACTGTGACTCAGCGTTTCTCCACCGGCGCCGCGGGGAGCGGGCTGGGAATCTCTGGGTCTCCTGGCCCTGGGCGGGGCGACACTCTTCTAGGGACGCTTCGGTCGTGTTTTCTGGCTCGCCCTCCCCCGCCCACTCTGCTGCCTTTGGACCTCTGCGCGCCCCGATATTTGGGGGCTCACTGAACCCTGAGGAGGGTATGGGGGCCAAACTCGGGCTCTGATCTGGGCGAGGGTCCTAACTCGACGCCCTGGGAAGCCCGCCTTTTTTGAACAGGAGTGGGCTTGCCTGTTGCACTGCTGTGTGACTGGGCAGGAGGCTCAGCCTCCCTGTGCCGCTGGTCCCTCCACATTAAAACAGGGATGCTGCTGATGGTAGGATCCCCAAGGTCGTAGTGAGAATTCCGGGAGCCTGGCGCGCCCTAAACACTATGCAATTGCTGGTTACATAAATAAGCTACCTGCTGTTGCCACTTAAAATTTGGGGGTCGGGGGCATTAGGGAGTTTTCCCAGGGAGACGGACTTACAGAAGACAGTGGGCACTTTGGTTCACTGCTCAGATTCTTCACTAGGACTACAGCCCTTGCTGCAGGTTTCTGTTCTCCAAACACTGTGAAGCTTATTGTGTAGTTTTGGGGAAAGGAAAGGGAAGTGGCGTCTCTGAAACAGGGGTCTGCAAACCAGAGAGGGCCAAACAGTAGATATTCTGCATTGTGCAGGCCTCATTTCTCCGAGACTGTGCCATCTGGCCTTTACAGCAGCAAAAACCCCCAGAGAAAAGTAAATAAATAGGCGTGGCCGTGTCCATAAAACCTCAATTGGGTGATACTAAAGTTTGAGTTTCATCTCATTCTCACCACAAAATATTAGTCTTCCTTTGAGTTTTTATTTCAACCACTTAAAGATCTAAAACCCCTGCAAAGCTCTCTGGTTGTAAAAAGTAAATTGTAGCCCAGATGTGGCTGCCAACCAGGTTTGCACCCCATCTACTCTAGAAGAGCAAGACCTTTCCCCTGGGTCCTCGTGTATCCCCGCCTTACTCAGATGATTCTAGACTAGATCTTTCAAAGCTCCATGAAATAACAAGCGATTGTGGGTTTGTCATCATCCTTACACTTGTTTCTGCAGCTGCCTCCAAATACAATAGCAACGTGGGCTCGCCGCCTGGCAGTTCACAACCCTTAGCTAATGCTTCTGCAATCCCTGCCGGAAAGTTTAATGCTCAGCCAATTGCCTAAGCCAGGAAATACGAGCCTCTCCCACATCCTCGCCCCAACTCTTCCACCTTGAAATCCTGTGGGTTCTGCTCCAACTATCTCCTAAATCCATCCAGTCCTTCCTGTTTTCACGGCCACCATCCACCTCTACAGCCACCTTCAGGCCTGCCACAGGCCGGGGTTCTCTGGGTCAGATGAAGATGGAGTGACAACTGCCTCAAACCTTCATTGTCCTGCAGAGAAAGTCTCATGGTGTGTTTAACCCCTCTTCACCCTCAACATGCCAATTCAAGCACACACACACACCTTTTCTTTCCAACATAAGAACTTCAGACCCTGGAATGTGCTTTCTCCCTCTGGTTGGTTTCCTGGGCCTGGGCCTGGAACTTCTTCTGTCCCTGATCTGACTTATCCACATTCTCCTTCCAGCTCTTGGTTTCCCTGTCTCTCCCTCTGGGAAACTTTTCCTGTCTATCCTCTGGGGCCTGGGTGACATGTTCGGTGTGGCCATCATCACGTCTGCATGTGGCGAGCTGCATCATGGTTCAGCGTTCTTCAGCAGATTCTATTTTCCGAGGCTGATGCCAACAACAGCATCTCCCACACAGGCTTCTCCTGTGGTGTGGCCTTGACACCCCTGCTCCAAAATGGAGCTCACTTCTCTTCCTCTTGCGTCTAGGCTGGGCTTGCAGCTACCTTGACCAACGCAACACGGGGAAGTGACACTGTGCCAATTCTGGGCGTGGCTCTGAAATGGCCTGGCAGCTTCTGCTTCCTGCCTCTTGAAAGCCAGCTGTGACCCCAAGACCACCCATCTGGGGAGTGCCTAGGCCACATGGAGGAGAGAGCTTGAGAGAAGGAGACTTGTACAGAAAGAGCCTGAGGCCAAGGACCCTCAGGCACCAGAAATGGAGACAAAGAAACCCTCTTGCAAGTGAGTCCCCTAGCCAGGCCTCCCGGATAAGATGTGAACACCCAACCACTCCTTCCCGACTTCCTGACCCACCGAATTGTGAGCAAATAAAAAATGGTTGTTTTAAGCGACTCAGTTTCCTGGTAGTTTGTTTTCTGGAAAAAAAAAAAAAAAGATAACTGGAACAGATGCTTTTATGTAAGAGGAGAGAAGGGGTGGGTTTTCAAAGTTCTCTGGGCCAACGAAAAATTCTTATACATCTTTCCTTTCAGAGCATGGCTGCGTCCATTTAAATGTTCCCTCCCAGGCAACCAGCCATCCAGCAAAACTGACAATTATTAAATTTGATTCGAGAAAGGAAACGTGTCCTGCTGGCCATAGCAGTAACTCCCTAGTCAGGGGTTCTGAAAGGCACCTCTGTTTCCAGTAGCATTACAAGGGCAACTTCATCATCATCATCATCATCATAATAATAATAATAAAAACAGAGAGAATGGCTTTGCTGCACATTTTTGCTCATTTCTATACAGATTCCTATACTTTGGGGGATGTTTTCAGTCTAAAAGCCTTTCAAAGATTCTCCTGGGGCTCAGAATCCCCTCCGCTTCTGAAACTATAGCAGGAATTGAGCGAGAGCTGACCTGCCTTCTTGTCTTCCAGAAGGGGGGGCAGGGAGAAGCTAAGTTCAAGGGTGTGCATTGTCTGGGCGAGGCAGGGAATTCTATTTGCCGGCCTCAAAGGAGGAAAAAGAAAGGTGGGAGAACTTTTAGAAATGAAATATGGGGCATGTAATGTGTTGCCATACCGGGATCCACTGCTGGCATGAGAAATATGAGCTGGCACGTGGAGCCGTAAGCACTTTTCACACTGTTACTTGCCATCCAGATGGAGATGTCCAACAGAAAACTGGATTGTGAGTGTGTAGACACGCCATCGATCATCTGAATCATGGGAAATGTAAGGAAAATTCCACACTAAGATGGCCATGAAGAGCTTCTTCCCTAAATGAGTCCAAATAACACCATAATTATCTTTACAGACACCCACTTTATTGACATATTTTACTTGGCCTTTTTTTCCTTTTTTACTCAAAATCTTCAGTTTCCTCTTCTTTATGACTTAGTGACTTTCTTCTCAAAGTTACATTTTTTGAAATATATAGACATCTTATATATTTCATCATTTGCATTTTTGTTCGAGTCGCCAACTCAAAAAATTCTTTCTTGCCGATTGCTCAGGTTTTCGTAACTTGCCTCCCAGGACACTGTAGGTGCTTTTCATGAAATGACAGATATATCTAGAATATTCCATATTAGGGATTCAGCCGCTGAATCCAGGACATCAATTGGCTCCGAGTCAGGGACTACTTACTTGATAAGCATTACTTTATGAGGGGGGCCGGTGGGTGAGGATATCTAAATATAGCCAGAAAAGATGGGTTTACATGACTCCCAGTTCCATCCCCACTGACTGAGCAATCTGCACAGACCTGGCCTGTTCCATCAACGGGGGTCCTCACCCAGATGCTGCTTGTGATCCACTCTTGCATAAAACTCACAACTATGTCCCTCTCTCTGTTTCCCCTGGGACGGGGACTGGGGGAAGTTTGAGGGGTCAGTGCCAGAAAAGAGCAGCCTGCTACCCTGTTAACCGTTCTCAGTCTTCAGCTTTTGTAGAGGTTGGGTCTTCCGGTCTAAGTGAAGGTTGCTTTCAAGATCACTGTATTGGAGTTAAAAGAAAAGGCTTGTTCGACTTTAAGTCTAGTTACTGTTACGTACACTGAGGTGTTTATGGGATATAGTGTCCTGATATCTGCAACTCACTCTGAAGGCACCAAAAATTAACAAACACAGCAGTAGTTGTAGTAACACCACCAGGGTAGATTGATGGATGGCTAGAGAAATGGATAAAGCGCTAGATGAATGACAAAGCAATTATAGTAACAAATAATCGTAGGAACTAGCTGAGGGTATCCGGGTGCTCACCATACAATTGTTTTAACTTTCCCGTTGATGATTTTCATAATAAAATTTTGACAAAATAAAAAACTTTGATTTTGGAGGGATTCTATAAAGGTACCTTCTTTGCTTGTTTTCTTTGCTTCCGATTCTGGCTCCTTATATACAGTGCAAGCCAGCGGACATCTGCTGAACTGAGCGGTTGAACTAAATTCCACGCTGGCAGGATTATTGTAGAGTATGAGCTGGCAAATGCATTCTGTGAAGGGTAGATAGTAAATATTGGAGGCTTTGCAGACATTCAGTCTCAGTCAAAACGACCCAGCTGTACCAGTGTGAGGCAAAAGCAGCCACACACCACATATAAATAAGCAGGCACAACTGTCGCGATCAAGTGATTCACCAAAACGGTGGTGGTCATAGTTTGCCAACCTATACCCCAAATCCTTATCTTTAACTAAAATAATGGGAGTAAAATGGATTGAGTGCCAACAGATTATGAAACAATTTCCCAAGTCTCAGTAAACTTGTCAGGTCCCCCACCATTCCCACTCACCCAGCCTCTTCATAAAGAACAAGGTGGTTTGTGCTACCTTTGGCCTGAGGTCTAGCCCGCCCACATCCTCACGAGAGCTGAGCCATTCATGTCTGATGCCAGTGAGTATAGGCTGCTCACCCCGGACCCCAGCCTCCAGAAGCTTATTGGGCACTAGCAAGGATAAGGCGGGGATGGAGAGATGCCCCTGGGAAGGAAGAAGAACCCCTGGGGAGTTTTGGGCTTGTTATGGTGGACATGTTTATTACATATTCCAGCTAGAGAGGCACAGTCAACAATCAATTACAAGCCTGAAATTCAAGGGAGAGGGTCTGATTGAAATTTGGCCTCCTAAGCATATAGATGCTGTTTAAAGAAATCAGTCAGAAGTCAGCTCTCTTCTGTCCCCTCCCCCATACACAACGTATCCAGTCAGATTCTTCCTCAGTCTAAAAGTGGAAGCATCACTGCTCCCAAGTGAACAAGCTTGTTTACATTCTGGAGTGACATGACCCCATGTTGCCTCCCTACACAGGCTGCTTGCCTGCCCAAGGCTGGCATGAACAAGCTTTAGAGAAAATTCCTAAGGGTCTCACTGGCTAGAGGTGACAACACCGATTCTAATTCCAGCGAATTAAATCACATAATCAAATAGCAGGTTGACATAACGAGTTAAAATTCAACTAAGACCCGGAAAATACAGAGTCAAAGAAAGGTCCAGGAGAAGTAGCCGAGGATGACAATGAATAGAGTAAATTAAATAAACCAATCTGTGATTTTGACTTAGAGGAGATCAGCTGCCCTTGTGTGGTTCAACCCCCAAGAAGGGATGGGAATCCCAAGAGACTGTGACCAGATGTTTGCAGGTCTATACCGCTTCTACCCTCCCCACCCCTAAGTATACTTTTTCTTCTAGAACTAATCTTCTGCTCTGCTACCATATAGACACAGTGGATAGAATTAATTTATTTGGCCAAGTTGCTGAACCACTGTTACTCTTCTGCACCCTCAATGTCTCAAGTGACTCCTACTTTATTCCTAGAGGGTGGAGAGAGATTTGAAATCGATCAGTGACTCATCTGCTATCAGGGTGTAATCTCCCCTCATTGGAATTCTTCTGAAGGACTCTGCCCTTCCCCAGATTGTTTCAAATGCAAATACTGAAAGCATCTCTGTAAAAGGTTTTGTACACCAGTCTTTTCCAGCCCCCCTAACAGAGGGGCGGCTTCGGCCTGGGGAGGTGCTCCATAAGCCTTGACTGGATGAGTAAACAGAAATGATGTTAATCCTATGTCAAATCAAAAGGCCGCTTCTTAGAAAGTCAGTTGCGCTCTCCTCCGCCAACACAAGATTTCGACCCACCGGAGAGATTCGTCAGTAAGCGAAAGTGGCCAACTCTTTCTAATTAATACAGGCTGCCGATGCTGCCAGAAGGGTGGTTTCTTTTCTTGGCTGTACATAGAAGAGTCGAACACAAGCCATGAGATTGTTTGACATATGTCCAGCCCGGGTGAGAGGCGGAAAAGGTAGACTGAGTGAAGGCCGCGGTGGCGCTGTTACCTGACATCAAGTGACACCGTGCCTTCTCATTGGGATCTTGGGCTGTCACACATCAGCAAAATCCAGCTCTGTTCCTTCTCTGCATTTCTTGATAATGTAAGCTGTGGAAAGGTGTTCTTTTTCTGTCCAATTAACTGCTTTTCCCTCCCTTCTATCCCCGGGCCTCCCTTTGTCTAAGTGTTGAGTTGAAGTTTTCGTTGCTTATTCTCTGAGCCCTTTGGCGTTACCTCATGGTTTCCTGGCTCGTGTGTGAGAAGTCAGCATCAGATGTAGGGTTTTGCAGAGCTTTTTTCTCGTCCTTTCCAGCGCAGAGCTCTATAAACAAAGGCAGCGTTATCACACGGACCCGGGAGCTGCCTGGGAAAGGCAGGAGCTGTAATTATCAAACTTGGAACCTTTGTGAAATGTGCTTTTGTCTCCTTTTTGGTTGCGTTCAATCAGATCAACAAGTGTTGGCTAAGTGTTGAGCGTGGTTTCCTGTGGGATTGTGTAAGGCCTTGCAGGACAATAAAGGTTTAGGGGGCACTGAGTAATGCGGCCATTTCTGACCCAGGCGCCGGGAAAATGTGAGCCAATTTGCTGCTGCTGCAAGAAAAACAGCTGGGCCTGTGTTTCTGCAAGAGCAACCTCGCAAGGGGACCCCGACAACGGAACAGGCCAAAATGGTGCGTGTAAGTGGCAGGTGGCTACCGTCCTTATAGCCGACAGGAAGATGGGTTGGGATCAGGTCTTGTGGAATCTGAAACTTACAAAATGTGGGGTACTCACTTTAACAACAACAAAAACCCCCACAAAATTACGAATGTGTTATTGCTGGGGCCTCCTGCAGGGACTTTGGAAGGGACCATGTGATTTGGGGGCCTGCTATGGTTTCACTGTAAATTCACTCCTAGTTCAAACTCTCCTTCCAGGACGCCATCAGATTGTGTGTCCACCACCCCGGCTCTGTCTAGTTTGTGTCATTTCCTCCATGCTATTCTTGAGGTGCTGCCCTGCTGTCACTTTTCCTATTGGCTTCATAACTGCTTCCAAAAAGACAAAGAAATACTGGTTACATCTTCTTTTCTTTATCTGCATTTTTAGGATGTCCTTTTAGCTAAAATATTTGTTCTTAGGTTCCTGGAGTGTCCCAAAATCAGAGTCTTGGGGGTATTCTAGATGGAGATAGAAAGAGGAGAGGGGTTGAACCACACAGTTGCCCCCATACCCATATCATTTGGAAAGTTCTGGACTGTGGAAGGTAGTAGGTTATAATGAGGTCCAGGTCAGCACTTTTGAAACTCTTGTGCACAGGGATCACCTGTGGATCTCACTAAGATGCAGATACTGGGCTCTCGGCCTGGGGTGGGGCCTGAGACTGTGCATTCCTAACGAGCTCCTGGGTGATGCTGATGCTGCCGGTCCAGGGACCCCCACATTCAGGCATCAAACTGTCTGTAATCTGGTGGCACAAAGACACGCAATAAGGGACTGGTTCAAGCTTGATTTTCAGGTCACCAGTCCCAGGACTGAAAGCTGGTAACGGACCTGAGCACCAGGGATGTGCTGATGAGAGACTATATGGAGCCTTACCTCCCGTTATCTCCTTTCACAGGACTTGGGGGACATGGGGGTGAGGAGTGAAATTTGATCACTGAGGGTCATTGTTGTCTTCAGTTTTTAAATGTTGCCGTGGCTCTCTTTTTTTTTTTCCAAATTTTGTTTTTTATTTTTATTTATTTTTTTTAACTTTGCCTACAGAGTAATGAGGGTTGCAGGCGCAGGTTTCTGGAACATCCAGTTGGTGCTCGGCAGGGAACTGCCATTTTCCTGGCCTCCTCACCACCCTCTGTTTTACTCCTTTACAGATGGGGAAGCTGAGGTTTGGCTGTTAAGTAACATGCCAGGTTGCACACAGAGAGAACAGGGATTGGAAGGCAAGAGGCTTCGCCCACACCAACCTGTATCAGTTCAGCAGCCTCACGTATTAATCTAATTCCACAAGAGATATTAAGAGGCGGATTTATCACTCGTTGCTTTTTTCCTAGGTAAGGTGTCTATGGCAAAGGGAGGGGGCAGAAGAGTTTAGAAAAGGCTCGATGAGCACTGAAGATGAATTTCACACCCAAGCAAGTTTTAGCTCCAACAGGAATGGCTCTGGGGTTCTCGCCTCCTCTGTGCCAAAACAGCCTTCCCAAAGTGCCAACTTTCCGTAAATTCACTTTGGAACAATTAAGGTAGAATCTTCCAGATCTGGGTGTCAGGTTAAAGGAGTTCTGTCCACATAATGGCAGGGTCAGCTGCAGCTGTCTCTCGCCTGCTTCACGTGAAGAGACTTATCAGGTGCTATGGCACTGGCGTGCGTCCTTGGTCAGCTGGCACTGGCGTGCATCCTTGGTCAGCATCTTAACGCATATTTTTGAACCACTTTACCTGATTCTGAGTGAAACATTGTTCCTGTTGAATTTACCATCCGGTTGGGTTCAGTTATTCAGCAGGAAAATAAGCAGGTCTGGCCTTGGGCACCTATTTGAAGATCAAATTTGCCCCAGGGGGCCTCCATTTTCTCCTCTCAGAACTCCCACCCCTCAGTCCACACTTGTCCTTCACACTGTCCTCCCTCTGCTGCCTTCCACACAACGTGTGTCATGTAAATGTCTTGACACCTATCAAAATCGTGAGCTAAATGACACATCCCATAAGAGAGGCTATCCTGTAAAAGGGTACGAAAATCATCTCATGATTCTTAAGTCTAAAGCCAGAAGGCACCATCCTGAGCCAGCCCGGGACTGTTCTTGCTTGAGAGAGCTCTCCCCGAGCCCACCTCAGCATGCAGATCTTTCTCCCTTCCTTCCTGCCCCTGCTCCCCTGTGCACCGGCAGAACACCTACCAATTTGGGACGTTGAACGTTCTTACCTATTTTCAAAAGGTGCACTAGAATTTTGCTACTTAGCACTGCCTTGGGGGCGTCCTGCTGAAAGAGTATTTATAGGTTCCACCTTCCTGACATTTCCAGGGACGTTCCCTTGCCTGGGTGCGGCAAGATGCAAAGCTCTGCCGAGCACCACCAGGCCACACGCTGAGCCCCAGCTGTCGCATGTCCACTGGACACATAGTTCTCCTATAATCCGCTTATTGCCATGAGGGCATGGACAGCACCCTAAGCAGGACACCAGAAACCTGGGCTGTGTGTCTTAGGTCACAACTTTGGGGGTCATGGCTAAGTCACGTGGGCTGCTGGGGCTGAATGGTGCATCTGGGTGCTGGTTTCTGAGGTCCCTACCAACTTTGATAGCAGCCGGCGCCTTCCTACATGTAGCTTTTCCGATGTGGGGGGTACAGAGCTGGCTGTTCTTCTCTGACATCGCTCAAGAGTATGGGCTGGGGCACAGAGTGCCCGGATTCAAGTCCTCACCTGGCTCTCCCACGCTGCCGTGTGGCCTAGGCCGCTTGCTTATCCGTCGCTGTTTCGTCAGCTCTTAGCCAGGAATGAGGTTGCATTCTGCCCTGTCGTTGCAACTTACCCCGTAGGATGGAGGTGTCACGACCTACCCCATAGGGTGGTTGGGACCAATTGGCAAACCCATATTTTTCAGGACCTTTAACAGAACCTGGCACATGGCAAAGCCTCCTTTAATGTTAACTAGGTCCCAAGGTCCAATTTTTATGTTCTCCCCTCCATGAGCTCTGTCTGGTTATCTCAAGGAAAACAACTGTTCCTTCCTGGGGTCTTGTGGAGCAGAAAGAATGAACTCTGCTCTCACTCGACTTGTTCTTCTTTCACCCTTTCCTGTTTGAGTCATGCCTCGGTGTGGCGGGTGTGTGATGCTGCGCAGGTTTCTCATTTGTCACAGAAAGCGAAAGAGCCGTTCCCTGTCCCCTCCACAGATCTGCAAGCCGCCGCGGATTGCCGGGAAGGGGCTCGGCCGGGGCGCCACAGCTGGTGCAAACCTTCCTGGTCTACCACGCCACAGAGAAAGGCACATGTTCTTTTGTTAGGAAACCCCTCTCCAGACCCTTCATTGTCACTCAGGGCAGTGCAGAGCTGATGTTGATTTCTAGAACCAGCCACTCAATGGCAGGCACACTGGAGGCTCAAAATCCAGGGTGCGAGCAGACCCGCGGAGTTGAACTCTGTGCTCTGGTAACGCTGCTTCCTCATCCACCCTAAATAACCAGGACGATTGCAAGCCCTGCCCGTCCCACACGCACGCATTATGTATGTTACAGGCTGCATCACAGCTCTTGGCTCCCTTATAAAAAACACTATATTGACTTCTGCCAGGGTGTATTTTTTTTTTCCTCTCTTGCACATTAATCTCTTTCTTGCTTATGGAAATGAGCACCCTGGGCTATTTGGTAAGCAAATTGATGTGTCTATTCTATGTAGGTGGTATCGGGAGTGGTCAGCCAAATCCCACCAACTCCTCTATGGAAATAGATTTCTAGTTAATGCTGACTAGGTTTAGAATCTCATTTTCTTTTGAAAGGTTTTTTCTTTGCCTTCCCAACTGCATTTCCCTTAAGGAAGGGTGGACAGAGCCAAGTTTGCTAGTCTTTGGGCAGAACTTGGGGTTAACAGTTGACCATTGTCCTAATACAAGGAAGAAAACATTGTATTCCTAAAAATGACTCATACCGAAGATCGCCTTCTCTATTAACACAGACGATAGAAATGCCTCCATTTAGAATCTAGGCTAACCTAGAAGAGAGAAGTGCAGGGAAGGGGCAGAAGCAAATAGAAGGAGACAGGCAGGTCCAAACCTGAGCAGGAAGTGGGTGTTGGTGTACAAGTAACTGAAATGGGGGTGACCAAAATGTGAATCATCAACATGGGGTTCTACAAGTTTGTTAGGAAGCTCAGCAGTTGGGCTTAGGGAGTGGGACTTTGAAGGACTCCCAAGGCCCGTGGCTTCAGCTGGTTGTTACATAAGAACAACAGGTGACGCGCCCATAGCACAGTGTGTGAACTCATTTTTGTGGAAATAAACTCGTACATGTAGACATCTGAAAAAAATCAAGAGGTATGTTCACCAAAATGGTCACAGCTTTCAGATACCACATGTCTAAGCCTTTGGAGATTTGATGCGTTCAGACTTGGCCCCTTCTTTTCTAGTCAGTATTTTTTTCCCTTTCAATATACAGAAGCAACTTTGTGAATTTCACTTGTCAGTGGTTTCTGTGACTCACCATCTGAATTATTTAGCTGAAATTCCCCTAAACCGTCTTTAATGTGATGCATGTGAACGTTTTACAAAGAAAAACATGTGTGTCGCTATGCAGTGCTGGGAATGGCCTTAGACAATGGGATTTGCACTTTTAAGACACTGTTCTTAGTGTTACAAATAGGTTCAGCAGCTGAAGAAAATTTGAGCGGTAAACTCTCTATTCAACAAACTAGGTGTATTTGGCTAGTGCTCTGCTGTGAGGAGTATTGTTTCAGCTGTGGCTAGAAAAGAAATTTGACAAGAATTTTCTCTTTTCGCTTGGTCAGTTCATGTTTTAAATGTAGAAATGTTCAGGGAACAAGTATCCTGCAACTATATCCAGTGTGGGATGGCTCCCCCAAAGGGTACTTCAACTCATAAAATGTAGGAACTCCTTAGTTTCAATATATCTTCAAAGAAATACTTCCCTAGCTGTAGACTTGAGATGTACAAAATAATCTTATCAGAATGGGTGTATTGTAGAGTTTTATAACAGAGGCAAAGGTAAAAGGCAGACATGTCCAACGAGTTCCTCACACCCTTATCTCTGCCCTGGCTTTGAGTCCAGGGCGAGGAAACCAGTGACTCTGACAAATGGTCCCCACTGTGCTCAAAGAAACCCATTTTACTTTTGCAAAAGAATGATACACTTTTTCCCCAGATGAAACAATATTGAAAGCAGAATGTGACCAAGACTTTAGTATATTTAGTGGATAAGACTTCTACTACGGGCCTCCCCTGGTGACGCAGCAGTTGAGCGCTGGGTTGAGAGGCTGCCCGCAGCCTCTGCAGCACCAGTTCGATCTCTGGCCACTGGCGAGGGTCCCACAAAAAAAAAAAAAAAAAAAAAAAGACTTCTACTACTCGTGCCTATAAATCAAACGATGCCCTTAGAGAACATTTGAAGGATTCATAGTCTCCTGACCTATGAAAGTAAATAATAGAAGTTGTTTTCCTTTTCTTTTCTTTCTAAAGATGTATTCACTTATGCATACAAGAAATGGGTACAGGCCAGAGGTACGCAGGGTGTGGGTGAGAGGATTCACCAGAGACAGAGTAGGGAGCAGAACAGGAAGACTGACTGAAATACACTGCTGAGGGGATCAGTGGGAGACACAGGAGAGGTCTGCTGTGCCATGTGGGTAGCTCCCTGGCCGGCAGGGGCTCGAACTCATGCTGCAGAGGCTGCAGATAGCTTCACAGAGCTGTGCTCAACCCCTTGTGCCAACCAGGGAGGCCCCAGAGGTTATTTTTCTTGATTCCCCCTTTCTAGAGTAGTGTGGTCCATGTCAGGAGGAGAGCTGGCTGGGCCTGTGGAGGTTTAATTCGATGCCAGGCTGTCTCTTAGTCTCCCTTCCTTCCCATTTCCCTGCCATAGTGGGCCCATCAGACGTGGGTCAGTGACAAGTGCCCGCTGGTGACTGGGCAGGGTCACTTGGCATCCATCTCCATCCAGACAGAACAATGCCTGTATTGGCTGCTTCCTGATGGAGAGTGAATATATAGGATGCAAATAATTTCTTCTTAATGCACGACCCTGGCAGAGCCAGAGCGACTGTGAGTGATGGTGCCTCAGAACGGTAACTTTTGCTTAGAGCTTAAGAGTCAAAGTTAAGGACCCACCAATACACCGGTTTGATCAAGATAAGGTGAGTAAAGTAAGTTGCCTTCAGATTATCAATAAGCAGAGAAAGATAGTTATTATTGAATATCTGACTACAAATAATTATGTGATTTCGCAAAGCAAAGAAGAACATAGAAATGTCTGTCTCTTGTGACTTACTGCTTAACATTCCTTCTTTTCCTTAGCAGACCGAGGGTTAAAGCAATCTTAGTAGAACCAGAAAATTATTGTACTTATTTTCCAGAAACACTTTAGGTTTTAATGTTTTACACAGTGCTGGGAGGAAAAGCAAGAGTGTTTTCAGTTTATTAGCACCAATGATTTTCAATTCTCTTTTGACAGCAATTTTTAAAAATGTTCTAGCCTCAGAAATCTTGAATATTGTACCCATGTCCCTTACGTTAAAGATCTTACTGTGATCGGGGAGGTGGGTGTCATTTACACGGGTATGAGTTTCAGTAGTTTGGCTAATTTGGTCAAACAACTGGCTGCATTAATAGAGAGAAATTTTATACTTGGTGAGTTGTCTGGAGTTGGAATTTTTTAAATTTTGATCATATCCAATTCATCTTAACAAATTCCTATAGAATGAGAAAGAATAAGTAGACTATTGATAAGGTGCTTTGGTGAATGTATGAACTAGAGAGGGAGATAAATACATAAAATGCTATAAAAATCAACATATTTATAGGTTAAAGCCAGGCAATAGAAAAGAGTGTATTTAAGAAACTGCTTAGCTAGACTTTCCTCTATAATCCTAAATCTGTCTCATTAAAAAAACCATTATTTATATTATCTCTGAATGAGAACTATTTGAATTAAAATTATGAAAGCTAAAAGAACCCAGCTCGATGCTGCACGTACTCATTTTCATTATTTTATTTTGTTTAGGACGACAACATGAATACAAAATCCATTCTAGAAGAACTTCTTCTGAAAAGGTCACAGCAAAAGAAGAAAATGTCACCAAGTAATTACAAAGAGCGACTTTTTGTCTTGACCAAAACGAACCTCTCCTACTACGAATATGACAAAATGGTGAGGCTCCATGTTCCATTGTTTCCCTACTACTTATTTTCCCAAGTCTTCACAAAGTGCTTGATTATAATGAAATGGTGTCAGATTTCTTACCTTGCACAGTAAAGATCAACTCGCGTTTGTCTTGCCATTGTCTTTTCTTAACCCAGGTATAATTAATTCAAGATAAAGATAAAAAAAAAAACCAAAGCAAAGGAACAAAACCAAACCAAACAAAAACAAACTCTTAGACTTTGACAACAGAATAATGGTCACCAGAGGGGGTGGGAGTGGGTGAGGGTAATAGGGGTAAGGCGGGTCATTGTAGGGTGGTGGGTGGAACTTCTGGTGATGAGCACAGGGTAGTGCAGACCCGTGAGGGTATGAAGCTGCACGCCTGGAACTTGTACAATGCTATAAACCAATGTAACCTCAGAAAAGATAAAAGATTTTAAAAATATTGGTTCCCTTTTTACTAAGGCAAATTGTTACTTTCAAACAGTGGTTGTCACCTGAGGGTGATTCTGCTCCCCGGGATCATTTGGTAACGGCTGGGGACATTTTTGTTTGTGATCATTCATGCAGGGGGGGATGAAACTGGCAGCTTCTGGGCAGAGCTCAGGGAGGCTGTTAAACATCCTACAAATGCACAGCACACCCCACCGCAGCTAATTATCTGACTCCAAACAATGCTGAAGATGAGAAAACTTATCTTAACACAGTGCTGGAAATAAGACAGTTCTCTGTCCCAGGGAGAACCCTAGCACAGTAGGAATACTGCCACTGAATGGAGCCGCAATGAAGACGCTTCAAGGAGATAAAATGTGATTCTCCTGAGTAGATTAACTACATGGCGGGGGCTTTAAAATATATTTCAAGGGGTCTCCCTGGTGGCGCAAGGGGTTAAGTCTTAGCACTATGAAGCTTTTGGCAGCCACTGCAGCATGAGTTCCTTCCTCGGCCAGGGAGCTACCCACATGGTGCAGCAGACCTCTCCTGTCTGGTCCACTGCTCCCCTCATCAGTGTATTTCAGTAGATCTGCCTGTTCCGCTCCCCACTCTGTCTCTGGTGAATCTTCTCACCTCCCCCCCACACCTCTGGCCTGTACCCCAGTCCTTGTATGCATAAATAAATAAATCTTTAAAATATGTATTTCAAGATGGTCAGAAAAATTATTAACTGCTGCTTAAATCCTTGCTTTTGGAGGAGTATATGAGCTTACATCCACCCCAAAAAATACATTCTGTTGTCAGTGGATTTTGACTATTAAGGAATAATTGAAGTGATTCTCCCATGCCTGTCCCATCTCCTCAGCTCCCTCCCCAGCACAACCTTAACTTGTGTTTCCCTTCGCGCAGCAGTGTGCATCCCATGAAGCAGCTTATGTTTGCTTTTTCATTCAGAAAAGAGGCAGCAGAAAAGGAATGATCGAGATTAAGAAAATCAGATGTGTGGAGAAAGTAAATCTCGAGGAGCAGACCCCTGTGGAGAGACAGTATCCATTTCAGGTATGGGGGGAGGAAGTTCCATTGGATGACTTGCTCTTCTTTCAATCTATCTGGGATAGACAGTGTCAACGCTTGGAACTTTGGGAATCGGGCAGTCTGCTAAAATTCCATCCACCAATCTGCCTTCGCTGTGTGAAAGGAAGGCAGAGAGCATGTAATCCAGCAGGGTCTGACCTGCCTTGGTGTCTGACCATCTCTCTCACCAAGCATGGCTGTGGATGCCTAATGTCCTCCAAGGTAGGTGCCCCACTGCAAGGAATAAAATGCCATCCTGTCCCCAAAGTGTTTCCAGGTCTTTATGCCACAGTGAGGGTGAGAGTGAAGATATGGGTTAGCAGAGTACATTATGGCCCCCATGTAGCAGAAGCTACATTCCTCACCCCAAAAGGTCAAGGAGATTTTCTCCTGGAGGTGACACACAGATTGGGAAGGACAAATAGAGCTTAGTCCAGCAAAACCAGGAAGGACAATGACACCAAAGAACAGCAGCTGGCAAGGCGCTGGTGGGTGAGGTTGCGCAGGCTGCTCTGAGCATCCTTGAGACTGAAGTAACGCCGTGAAAGGATGAAAGAGATGAGGCAGGAAAGGTGGGCAGGTGCCCATCACGACAGCCTTTGCATAGCATGCCAAGGATTTTTGTTTTACTCTAAAGTGTTTTAAACAATGGAACTCAATGGAGACAGTGCCTACCATACCCCCAGGGAGTGGATCAATCGTATTCATGCCTGACTTTGATGACACCGTGAACACTTATCTTCCCGATCTAAAGGCAGATGGTCCTTCAGAAGGTCAGACTACCCAGTGCAAGTTTGAGGGAACTGAGCCCCAAAATAAAATTCAATAATCCAGTTGATGAAGAATCCATACTTGCCACTTGTAGCAAGAACATCACCCATTTGGGAGAAACAGGAGCATTAGCAAGAGGAGATGCCTCTGAGTCATATCACAGAGGCACAGGGGACTCAAATGAACACAGTTTCTGAGCCCCACAGAGATCCTAGCCCCGCTGCTTATCTTTGTGTAACCAGAGCCAAAAAACTCTCTCCAAGTTTGTTTCATTTCCAAAATGGGTGTAGTCATATATTTGTCAGAGTTGAAGTAAGATTAGATTATTAAAGTATCTAGGCAAGAGGCCAGCAACTAGTAGGTCTTCAATAAATGGTCTTAATTATTTATCCATAGGACAGAATAAAAAAAAGAGAAGGATCTGGGGAAGACATTGTCATCTTCAAATGCTTACATAAATGTTTTAAGGAATAGAAAATGACTTATGTTCCAGAAGCTTGCAATCTCGTTAGGCAGGTCAGACTCTCCAAAGAAGCTACTGGGGAAAAAAAAAAAAAAACCAAAAAAACAACTTTTGCCAGGGGTTTGCAGGGTGGGGCATGACTGAAGGGAAAAAGGTAAAGCGAAGTCACATTTTTACTCAATATAAGCATGAACTCTACAATGATCAGACTGTATGGAAATTGGCACGGATGCATAACAAAAGACAAGGTCACCCCATCTTTAAAGAACAGAGTTAGTGTTAAGAATAGAACAAACGGAGAGACATTTTCCAAAGGGATGGAAAGCGAGTCAGGTACCAGGTAGATGGATTCTTAAGAGAACTGTGCAGCTTAACATTTTTAAATCTTCTGAGTCTCCATGACCCTGGGCATCCTGGCTGACACAATATTCCTGCTGTCAGAAGCATCGCCCCTGCCATTTTCCGAGGTGTAGAGGTTTCTGGGATAAAACAAATGGAGAGGCAGAGGATAAAAATAGCTAGATGTTTTCATCTAATTCCAGAGCTAACAAGTAGTATGTGAGCAAAGTCAGCATTTCATTTGATTAACAGAAAATCTGCAGTGGCGCGATGATGCAATTATATCTCCATGCACCAAATCTTGGCCTTTCCAGATTGTCTACAAAGATGGGCTTCTCTACGTCTACGCGTCAAATGAAGAGAGCCGAAGTCAGTGGTTGAAAGCATTACAAAAAGGTAATTTTAAAAATCATATAGGGGAGTTATCGATGGTGTCTTTTGAGACTTGGTGGCAGAAAAAGAACGCACTGTGTCGAGAAAATCTGCTGATTTGCCTACCCACCGCGGAGACTGCTTGCTCATGCTCATTTTGCATCGTCATTGTGACAGCAAAAACAGGTAAGGATCAAATTCCTGGACCAAGTTCCCCTCCCACCTGGCACAGAGCCAGCTATTGTGCTTTCCCAGCAGCCTCTGGGAAGCCATCCACCTGCTCGTCTCCCCCTGCGTTAGCCTCTCCCGGGGCAAAGTCGAGGTCCTCGTGGGGCAGTGACAGGTCCTGTGGCTTCGGCCTTTGGATGTTTACAGAAAGTTCTGACTAATACTCGCTTTGCCAGCTACTGTGCCAAGAACTTGTAAAACATTTTTTTAATGCAACCCTCTGTACAACCTGTGGAAAGGGCCAGAATTGTCTGTGGTCAGCCATGTGGCAGTAAAGGGACCTGGCCAGTCTCACCTGCCTAGTCCTGGAGAATATGTAATTCGGTTATCCAAGCCCAACTTTGTCCCCTGTCCGTTACAACTGCTAGGCAGAACTGGGGCTCTAGTGAAGGCTTTCTTCAGTGACGCCATCCTGGGAACCCCCTTTGGTAAGAGGTCGTTAGTAATCTGGCACCATGGTGCTTCCTCCCACAGTCTTTTTTTTTTTTTTAAGATTTATTTATTTATGCATCCAAGAACGGGGGTACAGGCCAGAGTTGCAGGAGGTGAGTGGATTCACCAGAGACAGAGTGGGGAACAGAACAGGCAGAGTGACTGAAACATACTGCTGAGGGGAGCAGCGGGCGAGTCAGGAGAGGTCTGCCGCGCCATGTGGGTAGCTCCCTGGCGGGGGATCGAACTAGTGCAGAGGCTGCGGGTTAGCCTCATAGGTTGCATCTTAACCCGTTGTGCCACCAGGGAGGCCATGTCTTTTTATTTTAAAGGTGGGTAACAGTCTGAGGACCATCTTTGACAGATCTAATCTCAGACATGACACTCCCAGATGGGGCCAGATTTTATTTAAACTTTCGATGAAGGTTCTTAGTCAGCACACTTTTTGTTGCACCCTTGACAGCCACCTACTCCACTTGGGTGCAAATACACCCTTTCCACGTGCAGGGCCTCCTCTTCCCTTGCACGAAAGGATTAGCCAGCTGTCCTGCAGGCCAGTCAACAGGCCGGGCCGGACAGCAGCCTCCCTCCAGCCATCATCAGTTTGTCCCAGTGAGAAGGGCGTCCTTAGAGTGGGACAAACCTGCCCCCAAGTCAACAGAGATAAATATTTTTATGTTCCTTGCTGTGTCATCTGATGAAACCCTCGACAGTCCCAGCTCCTGAGCAGAGAGGGGCGGGCGCACTTCCTGTCTCCTAGCGCCGTCGTGGGCCACAAATGAATGAGTCCAAACATGTTGAAGTGTCCTACAGACAAACGTGAATTTCTGGGGCTATATTGGGGCGTCCAGGCGGAGCCCTGATATAGGACTTTGCCATCAGTGTCCTTTGGCGGATTTCTCAAGGGCATGTCTATGTGGACACCGGCCAGGTGCGGGTATTATCCTTCATGTGTCCTTCGGGAACTCTGTATGGAAGGCAGGTTCAGGTGGGGCCAGGGCAGCTCGTGTGAAGACGGAACATAAGAACAGCGAAAAGCGAAAGTGAATCGTTTAGCCCCTCCTAAAACTAGGGGAGACCCTATCACTTGGGCTGCCGCCTACATAGGAAGTGATTTGTGTCCTTCAGTAATGGTTGGGGGTGCAGGTAAGCAGCCCCCAAACAGTTGATGAAATGAGTACTTTGTTCCTCTCAGGTAGTAACGAGTCCAGAAGTAGGCAGTCTGGGGGTACTGCAGTAGCAAAATAAGTCAGCGGGGACCTGGGTCCTCCATGCTTGCTGCTCTGCCACCATCACAGTCTCTCAGAAAGTCGCTGGGCTTTCTTAGAAACTTTCTGCTCTTGTCTCGTTGAGCAGAAACAAAGTTTCCCTCACTTGAATTCTCTCCTCTATAAAATCTCACTGGGTATAGTGACCCCCCCCCTTTTCATGTCTATTATTTGACTCAGGAATTATAAAATGAAGTTGACATCGCACGCGTAGAATTTTCCAGATGGTAACCAACACTTGGGAGGTTTGTGCTGATTCAGTGGGAACTGAAGGAGTATCAGCTACCATGGCTCTGAATTCAGCTGACCAGATGTGGAGAGAAGGTCCCTTTTTTTCTAAAAATGAAAACTAAAATGGGCTTTGCAGGGAAGCTGGCATCTGTGCACTGGAATGGAGTAGAAGAATCTTGGGGCTGATCTCAGATACACTATTTAGTAGATCTGTGAACTTGAGCCAGCTAGGCCACCTCCCTGCACCTCAGTTTACCTAACTCTGTCAGCCATGGTGACAATGATAGCTCCCCCAAAGTTGTTGAGTAGAGGAAATGACATGATCTAGGTGGGGGGTCGGGGGACAGGGGAGACTCAAACGCGAAGTCCAAACACATACTAACATACGAGTTCCACTTCTTGCCTCTGATACATGGTGGGAGTATTGCAACGTAGACTTTTGGTTGGAAAAGAATTAGTTACCCGGAAAACTAAGCCCATGTAGCAGAGCTTAGAGGGCAGGAAAGCAAGCACTGTGCTTCAGGAGTTACAGTGGCCATTTGGGACCAAAATCAGAAAGTGGTGTTTTGTAATCTGAACTCATTTTGTGAGTTCTGTAACAATCCCCCATTAAAGCCCGTGAATGTGTAGTATCCTTTTCAATTGCCAGCGTTTCTAGCTAGCCTGAGCCCAGTTATCCTGAGGGAAGTCAAGCCACTGTCACTGCACGCCTGCTGTGGGCCAGAGCCTTTGCAAGGTGCTTTACATATCTTATCTCGCATCCTCCCGGGGACCCAGGAAAGTGAGTGCTATTGTCTCCATACACTTCCTGAGCCAGGGCTGTGAGGAGCAGAATTCTCCTGGGATCAAAGTAAGGCACCCTAAAGGTGAAAATCCAGAAGGAAAGAGTTGACACCCCATATAGAGCCAGCCCACCCCACCTAAAGATTCTTTTTGAAGTATTCTCTACTTATACTTTGTAGGTCTCACCGCTGTATTTGGTGTAGACACAGTATCACATGCAATATTGGTATTTCATTTCTTTGGATTAAACATTGCCCAAATCCCATGGCTTTTTAAAAAAATTGCCCCAATCCCATCTTCCTAGATAAGTCATCCCATAAACCATTCATTCCTCAGCTTGAAGACATGAAAGACGCAGCAGACCTCTCTGTCTCCCCGCTGCACACCTCAGCAGTGTATTTCAGTAGATCCGCCTGTTCTGCTCCCCCACTCTCTCTCTCTGGTGAATCCTCTCAACCCCTGCATCTCTGCCCTATACCCCAGTTCTTATAGGCATAAATAAATAAATCTTTAAAAAAAAAAGAAGAAGAGGGACCTCCCCGGTGGCACAGCGGTTGAGCACTGGGTTGTGAAGCTGCCCGCGGCCTCTGCGGCTCCGGTTCGATCCCCGGCTGCTCCCCGACCACTGGAGGAGGATCCCACATGGCGCGCAGACCTCTCCTGCCACCCGCTGCTCCCCTCAGCAGTGTACTTCGGTCCTTCTGCCTGTTCTGCTCCCCGCTCTGGCTCTGGTGAATTCTCTCACCCTCCCGCACTTCTGACTGTACCCAGTGCTTGTATAAATAAATAAATAAATCTTCAAAAAAAAAAAAAGAAGAAGAGATGAGAAAGGTTGGAGGAAAACTAGATAACAAAATGCCATGTGTGACTTTGGATTGGATCCTTGATCAGAAAATGAGGAATGACTATGAATGATGTTATTGGAACAATTAGAAAAAAATTGAATATGAAATCTATATTAAGTAATTAAATTGTATCAGTGGTAAATTCCCTGAATTTCATTATTGTCTTATGAAGGCACTGTCTTTGTTACCACAAATTATGCGCCGAAGTATTTATGGATGACATAATTTAGGTCACAATATCTGCAACTTTCAAACAGTTAAGCAAAATATAATAATGATAAAACATTTAAGTAATAGTATGTATTACAGAGAGAGAAAGAAGTAGAATAAATGTGGCAAGCAGTTAAAATTGGTGAATCTGGACACAGGGTGTACAGACATTCATTGTTCTAGCCTTGCAGCTTTTCCTGTATGTTTGAAATATTTCAAATTAAAATGCAGGGGGAGAAAGCGTATGTTATTAGAAACTAATATATAACATTCTATATACTATATATGTATTTAATATAACATAACATGTAATTAATATAATATAAAATCTATTCTTCTCCTAAGATTCAGTCCTAGCCTTCAACCTCCTCCTGCCACAAGAGAACATCAAGCACCACAACCCACTAACTTCTAAACTCCTAACACCCAGCTAATCTGCATATGCGTTTTCTATTAGTCTTGTTTTAGGTCGATGTCAGTTACTGTACTGTTCTCATGCTATACATGATTAGGCTTTTCTTTTTGGCTTTTACCTTCTGAGTGAAAGGCTAACATCCTTTAGGAACCATTTGCTCTGACACTGGTTGCTGGCAAGGTGAGATTTTCATTGTTCTGCACTAACAGCCCCTACTGAATGTATCTCTTCTCTCGGGCCAATGATCGCTCACGCCGTGTCTTCTTCCTGCCTACTCCCCAGAGATCAGGGGCAACCCGCACCTGCTGATCAAGTACCACAGTGGCTTCTTCGTGGACGGGAAGTTCCTGTGCTGCCAGCAGAGCTGCAAAGCGGCCCCGGGCTGTACCCTCTGGGAAGCATGTAATGTCACCCCCTGCTGGGCTGGCCCTGGGGTGGGTGGTGCCCCATCAGGCAAATCTGTTAGCTGCCAGAGCAGCTCACCAGTTCAGGCAAACAGGGTGTGCCAGATTGGTTGGCACCTGGAGAATCTAGCCTTGACGATGCGAGCTGGCAAATGAGGTCCTACTTCAGTGTCAACGGAATCACATGCATTAAAATAAGAACAATGTTAGCATCTTACAGTCTGTCAGTTCATGAGAAATACTTTTTAAATTGGAATCATGAATCCAGCCAGGAGCTATTTATTTCTCACTACAATTCTTCCTGGTTTAAGATAAAGTCTAAATAGGTAAAATGTGGTGACCTTATCACCGTGGCTCATAAACTGAAAACAGAAACTAAAAAAAAAAAAAAAAAACGTTATTTGAAAATTATGCTGAAGGCTAAGATTTAAGTAACACTTTAATCACCACATATACCAAAAGGAAGGCTAGCCAAGTTTTAAAAGGTATATGTAAAGGAGGTGGCCATTTTGTACATATAGGTTGATTTCATAGTAACATCAAGGGAGGTAGTGAAGGCTTTGCTTAATGTGCAATCATTGCTATCCAGAGTTATACCTGCAGGAAAACCTGCCTGATCCTTCATCTAGGGAGAGAGAAGAAAGCCCCCTGGGCAGCTTTGTAGGGATAATGGAGGGGAAATAAACGAGGTTGTTTACAGCTTGTGCCCTTTGGCACCCCTGCCATCGCCAGCATTGTCACATGAGGCTGCCTTAGATATCTTAAAGACTTATCACTGCTGAAGATCATAAAGTTGTCCATAAATGGAAAGGGAGACTTATCTTAGTAATGGTTTGATCAGCCTGGACCAAATATGCTTGGAGTCCACGACTTTAAAAAATTGAGTGAGATCAGCTACATGAAGACACTTCTTGAGCTCTAAAACCCACAGGGCACGAAACGTTATACAAATTCACTCCTTAGCAGCACTGACACCGCACAATCATAATCACCCCAAATTCACTCCTTAATAGCATTGACACCCCACAATCACCCTCATGGCGACAACTGGTCGTCTTCCAACAAAATCGATGACTACATATTCACTGTGTTTTCCTTCTCAGCTAACTACACAACGACAATTTCTTAATCACAGTGAGATGACACTCTAGACTTACGAATGACAGCGCTCCTGTGAAGGGAGCAGGCTCCTGTGTGAGCGCGCCATCCCTCCACTGCAGGGGCCTGAATGCCTCCTCACAGCATCACTCATTTCCCATTATTCTGTCTGTGTCTGCATCGTTACCCACAAGGCCAGATTCCAGCTCTGACCTGGCCCTACTCCTTGGGAAGGGGCAGGAGAGAAGTCAGGGAGAACCTTGCCTTGGGAATATTGTCCTGGGCACTGGATGGTACCTGCCTTGTTTTCTGGGTGCCACGGGCTCTTTGCCAGCCTCTGCGCAAGATCGCAGAACTCAGGAGTTACAGCTCATGAGGACCTATCTGGCCCATCTGCTCAAGTATCACCGGCTCCCTTGGCCTCCGGGACTGAGCTGCAGGCAACCCGGGGGCTCAGTCACCATGAGGCTTTGCTGTTCTACCTCCAAAATGCTCTGGACCATTCCTTTCCCAGGGCCCACGACCTATGAGTAAGTGGATCGCATACCCTAGTTTGTCTGGGGCAGTTTCATTCTGTGACTGGGGAGCACGCGTAGTTATTCAAGCCCCCTCAGCACTGTCAGAAATGTTGCCACCTTTGCCGTAAAGCACAGCCACTGTACTTCTCAGGCATGTCAAGGCTTCACGTGCACAGCTGGAACATCCCTCTTCATGGGCAGGTGGAAAGAAAAATCAACAAGGATCGTAAGACTCGAAAATAAAACATGCAATAGAAGTGTTTGCACGTTCATCAGTTATTTCTAAGTGTCTTGTATGAGCCAGTGAAAGAGGAATTGGATAAGGGTCGTAGGAACTACTTTGCAGATTACGTATATGACTCAAATACTGGGTGGAAATGAGGTAGAAATGAATATTTCATAGCCTTTAGAGGTGCTTAAAGTTTACCCACCCGTGGGAGGATGTTGAGAAGCAACACTGGAGGAGCAGGGTCTGGGTTGGGTGTTACACTGGAAGACAATAGACTCACCCCAGAGATCGTATTGAAATTCACTGAAGCTGGAGAGTTGCTCACATAAACGAGTCCCTGCTTGTGCTGCATAACACCGGGGCTTTGTCATCTGCTTTTCCTTTTCAGACACTAATCTGCACGTTGCCAGGAAGGACGGGGAGAACAGCCCTCTGCCCTTGCCGGAGCCGGGGGTGAGTTCGTAGCTATGGGCTTTTCATCCTGAGATTACACATGAGGGAGGAGTTGCCAGACCCAAGACGAGGCCTTACAAGCCGCGTTCCGTGCGCGCCGCCGAGGGGCAGAAGCGTGGGCTGTCACCGCCGGCTCGCACGGCCTCCCACGAGAAAGTCCCATGAGAACCATTTTACCTTTTTATGTTTTGACACTTAATAACGCGGTCCGTTTCTGAGCCGTGGGCACATAACTAGTCACCAACAAACGAGCTGCGGTCGCCAGCGGTGCATGAATCTGTGCATCGCTGTGACGTAGCCAAATCTCTTGTCCTCCAAAGCTGACGTTTCCTCGAGCTGTTCCTTTCTGCAAAGTGGATGAACCGTCTTCGAGCTCCACTCTGCCCGACTACAGAGAAGCGCAGACAGGCAGTGGCTCGCAGCGCCCCGCGCACACGCAGCACGGCCTGAGAGAGGTCTGCCCCGACGGCTGCCACCCAACGAAGCCGAGAAGGTAACCCCCGCTTCTGCTGTGGCTGCGCAGCACGACGGTCCATTCATCCCCCTGGCCAGGAGCTCAGCCCCCCACGCTGTCCACGTCAGCCGGGCTGAGACAGGGCCTGTCCTCTAAGATGACGTCCAGTGTTTGACCCAGAACCCTAGGGAGGCAGGTTCCCACCGGGACTGAGGAGTGTGCGCTTTCCATTTCCATGACCCTGTGTGCAGACCTCACAAAGACGGCAGCATTTCCATTCCCTGCTCTTTCTTCCCTCTCCCGGCAAATAGCTCCACATTGCACAACACCCAACCCCTCCAACAGGCCCTCTGTGAAGGTGTTTACAGGGGATTTACTTCTGTCATGTGCTTGCGCGTGACTGGGCGGATGACAAGGGACCTCTCAAGCCAGGCCGTGCCGCCTCCTCAGGACACACTCGTCTCTCCTGACACGATTTGTCTTCCCATCTGTTAAAGCCCAAACACGCTACCCAAAGCCAGGCTGGAAATGACCTAAATTCTGTCTCCCTCTGGTGTCTGATACCAAGCCGGCCCCACACTTGATACCACGAATACAGGGTTGAAACACAAGATAATCACAAAGAAAGTTTGGGTGAGGCTTTGGGTGACTGCTCTGCCTCACCCTTCCCCCCACCATGCCATCCACTGCCTGCCATCTGCTCACCCAGCTGTCGGCGTCCTTCGGGGCATCATCGCCGGCCTTTCCCCGTGGTGCATGCACCCTGCATGTCTCTTCTTTGTTTTTCTCCCGTATCCTCTCATTTTATTCTTTCCATCCTCATCATTTTTACCTAAAGCAGATGCCCCACGCTGCCAACCACACAGCCACAGGGCCACAAGGAAACGGAAAACATGGACGTGTTCTCTTGCCATTGTTTTCGGTGTGAGGACACCACTTTCCTAGCCGAGCTCATGACTCCTGCTGCCTGCCTGCGGTGGGGGAAGGGGAAAAGCAGGACTTGCATTTACTTGCTGCAGCCCAGACGTCCTGTGGAGACAAGCAATAAGCCCAGATCCTGGAACAGCCATTAACCTAGGCTTGAGCTCAATCTGCTTTTTCCTTTTTATTTATTTTTAAGTTGTGAATATTTTTATTTATTTATTTATCCAAGCACTGGGTACAGTCAGAAGCGCACGAGGGTGAGAGAATTCACCAGAGCCAGAACGGGGAGCAGAACAGGCACATGATAAAGTACACTGCTGAGGGGAGCAGCGGGCGGCAGGAGAGGTCTGCGCGCCATGTGGGACCCTCACCAGTGGCCAGGGATCGAACCGGCGCTGCAGAGGCTGCGGGCAGCTTCGCAGCTCAGCGCTCAACTGCTGCGCCACCAGGGGGAGACCCAGTTGTAAATATTTTTTATCCAAATAATTTGCCCTTAAGAAAATCAGTAGTTGACATATTTTAGGCTTTTTGAAAACCATTTTTTGTTTTACATTTATTCAACTTTGGTGTGTTTTAATGTTTTCCTACACCAGAAATTACTGAGAAATTGGACTTTTGGTTCACAGAGGAACCCTGGCTCACCTGTCCTGGCCCCCATCCCGGCTGGGTGCGTTATTGCTCCATCAGTTGCCCCCATGCACCAAGGAATGCTTAGATCTGGGCTGTGTGACTTTTGAAGAATGAGGCGGCCTCTTTATTCAAACCTCTGCATGTATTTGGCTATGCATTTATTTATTTATTTATTTATTTACTCTTTTGACTATAGAAAGCCATTTTCTCACAAGAGCTCAGTTTTTGAGTGACTCTTCGCTTTGCTGATGGCATCCCAAGTGCAAAAGGGAACGCCAACAGTCTGCGTGTTTCTGAGGATGATGAGAGCACGCGGGGTTTGAGCTTGCACTTGGATTACTTCCCGATGGTTTTTGTATTCATGTTGTTTCCTCTCTTCTTAAGGGGATTCCATGAATCAAATTCATCAGAAGAAGAAGGAAACCTGGATTACTACGAGTGAGTGTTGAAAGTCTTCTGCGTTCCTCTGAAACTACACATGGGTATTTCTGTTCTGCTTCTCCCCAAAGGCTCGCATTTTCTCAGGAGGCCACATCTTCCCAGGTCTTTCTCCTTCTTCTTGATCACCTCTTCCTTCTATTTCCCTTAAGCAGATGTCCTGGATCATATTCTCCTAATAATCTTTTGTTTATTATATAAGTAGTATTAGCATAAAATATTAACTTGTAATATAACTATCAATATCTCAAGTGCTAATTATTACAGATCTATAAAGGTAGAGCCATAGGACACTTTCAATCTTAGCAATTTCAGCCCTCACTGAAATTTACACGTTGGGATATCCAGGGTCAAAGAAGCTAAGTGACTTGTCCAAAGCCATACAATTACTGCATAGGAAGTTATGTCCAGGACCCAAACCTCCAAGCTGCCTGGTCGCAGGTCTTTTTCACTTCATTGAAGTGACCTCCAGCTGATCTAGAGGCTAAACAGAGAACCTCTTCTGATCCACTGCCACCAAATCCAGAGACCTCTCGTGCCTTGATTTTCTCCTCTGATGCCCCCGTTCCCAGTCATGAACCTGTTCCTCCTCACGTGCTACCTTCTAGCCAGAAGGGTCTTTCAAGACCCCAAATCCATATCCCATCCTGTTGCAGAAATAAATTCCAGCCTTTTACCCAGGCAGGGGAAGAACCAGCGGTACTTCAGGAATGGTGAGGTCAGGAAAGTTTTATTACTCATGCATGAGGTCTCAGACCTGGGTAGTCCCATAAGGTCTGAGCACTGGTCTAGAGACAAAGGGTTTCTTTTATACACACCCACTTTACATTGGATGAAGGTGGTTAGTTAGCATACATTCTTGACACAGGAAAAGGGGCAGGATACAGATCTTCCAGGAGGGCCTCGGGGATCAATCAGCCTAGCAGGCTGCCAGACTTTGTTTAGATATGCTTATTAAGGAAGCAAACCTATTATTTACTTTACATTTCCAGGTCTATGACTCTTTAACAGGGAAAGATTTCTTTTTCTTAGCAGTTCCCTTTCAATCCCACCTCACACCGTGTTCATTTCCTTGGCATTATGTTTTGGCCAAACCCAAAGACCACAGACACTGTTGATCTCAGATGCGAAAGAGCTGTGCTGACCTTCACCTGCAGAGTAAGATGTGATGTTCTCGGCAAACTTAGTAACAAGGGCAGTATTTAAAGGTTATACCTGGATCTTACATATTCTCCTTTTCTCAGTCTCTTGTCTCAGTATAACATTAGATGTTCATCTATTGCTCTCCTGCAAATAATTAAAAAAAAAAAAAAGCAACTGCTTGGAAAATAGACGCTATGACATGTGCTTGTCTAGGATTGTTAAAACGATAGGGTTGAAAACGTCCTTGTCCACTCTGACTTTTCGCTGGCGTAGCCTTTCTTCGTTTAATCTCTGGCTCTCATCCACCTCAAGGAAGCCGCAAGTCCTAAATGCCAGTCCACCTGAAAACACAGATGTGCTGGCTCAAAACTAGAATTGGGTGGTGGAGACTCAGAAATCTGTATTTTCTTCTGTTTTTAAACTGAAGTAGTGTTGGTTTATTATGTTATGTGGGCTTCAGGCTTCCAGTCTTTTAAATCACCATCCGTCTATGCGAGATGACATTGTTATAGGACAGGGAGAGGGGCAGCCATGGGGCTGACTAACCACGGATGGCTCTGTCCTAAATCTCGTTGGACGCCAAATCTGTTATAGGACAGGGAGAGGGGCAGCCCAAACCCCGCAAACCTGCCTATTCTAAATGGGTTCTGCCATCCGCCGCATCAACACAAAACACATGAGACTAACGGGAAGGATCTTTAATAAAACTAGGAAACAATACAGGTAAGGCAAAAAGTCTAGTTTCTAAATGAAGCACCCAAAGTTACCCGTCCCCTCGTGGGTAAAAGTCCATCCATATGGGATCAGCCCAGAACAAGGCCCCAAAGCCTGCTACAAGTCTAAAGCATCTTCCAGTGGGGACCCACAGAAAAGGGTCACAAACAACCAGACAAGCCCGGAAGGAAAAGAGCAAAATCAACATTAAGATAAAAGCTGCCATTGTCACCTCCCCACGGGTCTCACCCACATCTGTGTCACCCCGTCCACGACCAAAAGACAAGCGCAGTTTCTTCACGTGTCTCTAGGCTCCAGGCGCCTCCTCCAGGTCTCCTGGCTCCATCCTGCTTCCTTCCTTAGTCTCTTCTGCTGCTTCTCCTCTTCCTGCTCAGCTCCACCCTCTCTTGGGTGGGGCAGGGAACCTCCCCCTTTCCTGGGAACCACCCTGTTACAACATTACGATCTTGTAAAGTTCCTCAGGTGACTCACGAGAGCCAGAAACCCCGATGGAGGCCAATGTCTCCTTTTCCAGCCCAGAATGGTGAATGGCAAATGATGCAATTCAAAGTTATTCGTTCTCAAATGTGGAATTCTTTCCTATTGCAGCTGGTTTGCGGGCAACATCTCCAGGGCACAATCTGAACAGTTACTGAGACAAAAGGTAAACAGTCCAGTCTTGAAAACTGCCTCTAAGAATCTCTTTCTATTGTTATTCCCAGAGGACAACGCGCTTCTCACAGAAACCTCATTGCTGATCAGATAGTCAGGTCATCGTAGTGCTGGCTGTCCGGTCTCGGGGCTCCTGGTCTGTCACACCAGTCACTTCCTTGCTTTCCATTATCTATTGCTGTGCAATAAGCCACCCCCAAATTCAGTGCTTTGAAACAACAAAGGTTATGACTTCTCACCATTCCGTCAACCAGCTGGGCCCGTCGCCTTCTGCAGGCTTCGCTTAGGCCGCTTGTGTGGCTGCTTTTACCTGGCGGATGGACGGGAGCTTGGGTTCAGCTGAGGCAGACAGTGGGGGTGCCATAGTTCCCCCCCGCCCGTGGCTCCCTTAGGCTTCCTCACAGCATGCTGATCTCAAGGCAGTGGTTAAAGCCCCGCGGCTCCATAAAAACATTTACTGAGTCTCTGTGTCTGCCCTGTTTACTAATGTCCTGTTGGCCAAAGCAAGTCCCACGGGCAGCCCAGAGTCCACGTGGGAGGGAACTATACAGGGCAACACAGAGATGAGTTATTGGGGTCATCGGGGTGACAGTCTCCTCAGCTCTGTCACTGCTCATTAGCACCTAAACCAGAGGACAGCAGATGTAATGAGAATAAATCTCCCTGGTTGTGTTGCTAATTGGCATGGAATTACCAATAGCAAACTCTTGACCTAGAAAAAACGACATTTTCATATAGTTCAACCTAATAAAAACACCAATTATTTCTTTGAGGGATACTAGTGAGAATGTGGTGACCTGACGACCTCACTCAGTATTTTGTCGCATTCCTAGTTTATGACCTGCTCTTTCTGGATCTGCTTAAAATTAGCACAAGTCGTTGAGACAGACAAGTGAGGCACAGAACTTTAACAACTTGTTCTCTGTCTTTGGTTTTCAAAAACTTTCCAAGAGCATGCGATGGAATCTGCGGTTTTAATTCTTATTTCTGGAAGATGGGCACCGTCGGCTGCCATCAATACAGCACGGAGCAAATTATCAGAGGCAGTGCAAAACTAACCCGAGAGGCAGAGTCGAAGCTCGCAGGGTAAACCTCTGCAGAGCCCGCGTGAGGAAGGGAGAGCTGGGCCTCTTCTGTTTCCCACCCGCCAGGAAAGGCAGTTTTCAAGAATGATGATGTTTTCAGTGCCTCCCCCATGTCTTTTCTTTTCAGGGAAAAGAAGGAGCGTTCATGGTTAGAAATTCCAGCCAGGTGGGGATGTACACAGTGTCCTTATTCAGTAAGGCTGTGAAGTAAGTACGAACTGCGATTCTTTCTTTTATCTTGCCTTCCTGCTCCTTTCAACGGTCTGCACTGTGAGTCCCATTTTGGGATAAGACACCATCTTTCAACTCTGGAATTTGTGTTGAAGTATTTCCGGTGAACGTGACCATTTTAGCTGCCCTTCCCCCTGCTTCCACAAGGCAGCAGCAGCGCCCCGGTGCACAGCACGCCTCGGCAAAGGGTTGCCCCAATTCCCTCCCAAGCCTAGAAAGAGAAATTGCAAGGGCACCTCACCTCTGGCCTCCTGACCCTGGCCCCCTGCTGAGCTCAGACACCTACCCCGAGTCTGGTTCTCACTGAGTCTCTGCAGTGCAGGCCTAGTTAGCAGGAGGTGAATCCGTGTAGCACTGTGCCTGGGTAGTTTCTAGAGAACTCTTTTCTTTGTGTGCCTAAGAGCTCTGGTTTGAAGTTGCACTTCTGGGTTCGGGTTCCGAGCCTGCCCGGCCTTTCAGAGCTTTATGACACAGAGCGAGTTTCTCAGCCTCTGTGCCTTAACCTTGTTCTCTGAAAGGGGCACATTACTAAATTCTCCGGACGAGGTGAGTTAATTCATGTATTGGTCGGATCAGTGCCTGGCCTGTGGTCAGCACTTAGTAACTAGGAGCAGTTGCTGTTATTGTGATTGGTGTTGGGAGAAAGCCATCCTACCTGGTCTGCTGCTCCCACCCCCACACTTACGCACACAAGACCCCACAGTGACCTCCTGCCATTCAGCAGCACCAATGTCAGGATCCCCCACCAGAGTTTTACAAGCCACTTTCCCACAGCTGGTTTGCCCTTTTGTTCCTTCTAATTACCCTGCAAAGCAAACAGGGAAGTTGTTTTTATTCATACCAAGCTAATAAACGACCAGTTTGAAGCTGGGCCTTCACCAGCCAAGTTCATCTTCCCTCAGCCACATCCCTGTGTCGACACTGAATCCCCCCACTGCTTGGGGATCAGACTCTGGCCCAGTCTTGATTAGGACTATTTCTAAAAATAATGGTCCTATGTGTGTGACCCTCTCTTAATGGTTAGGTTGAGTGGCCCTCTGCTGGGGGCCTTCTGCATTGCCCTGCGCGGTGCTATTTAAGGGAGTAAAAAAGTTATTTTATTTTGAGAATTTTTCTTACAATGCACTCACCTCCATTTTGCAATAATAGGATCTCCCCTAGGCAGTCACACGGCATGTTCCGGTGTTAGAAGCCACACCCCAACACATCTCCCGTACTAGGCACACACTGAATAAGAGCAGAGGGAGTCTGGGTGTGCTGGCTGACAAAAGCTCTGTGACCTTCTGGCCCTGAGCTCCAGCCAAACCTGATAATCTGAGGCCTTCTGATCAAGCTGCTTGACACTGGATTCAGTTTTGCAATGGACTAGGTAGACAAATCAACAAATACATGAAGATGGAAATGAAAATAATTCCAGTCAATGACTACGGAAGCGCTTTTTTATGGAACTCCCCCAATGGGCTGGAGGGGATTTCATGTCAAGACTAAGAGCCAATTAGCCATTTGTAACAAAGAGAAGTGCGCTCACTCCTTTTTATAATTGCAGTTTTAACTAGGCTGAAATTACAACAACTTATTACAGCTACTTATGTACCAAGCTTACTGCAAATTTATCCAGCTATTTGTGTGTCTAGGTACATGTATATGTATAGGAAATCTCATCCGATTTTCATCACAGCTGGGTAGCTCGCTAGCAAGCAGTAGAACTGAACTCAACTCAGTCCTTGACCATCATGCCCATGGTCTAAACTCTAAGGCAGGCTTATCATTCCTCATTAGGCTAAATCGATGGGCATTAATTCACCACTCCTTCTAAAAGTTGAGCAAAAGCAGAAAAACAGATTCTATGTGGAAAAGGTACAAGTTCACATAAGGAGTTGAAGCACAGCCTTATCCCCCTCCTATTCATCCCGGGGGGCGAGAACACCCACAGGCTAATCAGCACTGCTGCCCACTTTTCTCTGTCTCTGATTATCCTAAAAGAGAATTCATGTTCCGAATAATGACCCTGAAGAAGTGCAGGGCTCTCAGTAATCAGAGGAAGATGCCAGCGTTTCTAGTTGCTGAGGGAGGAGCAGGCCTAGTGCTGGGAGCGCGCTGCATGTGAGCTGTGTGTGTGCACGGAGGACGCGCCGAGCTCAGAGAGACGCCCTCCTCCGTCATGTCCATAGTCACGGACACCCCAGAACAACACCGGATGTCAAGACTGAGAAACTCTCTGTGACTTAACCTCTCCAAAATTCGTCAATGCTCCTAAAATAATAAGTTCACTATTATTTAATCAAGCCTCAATTGTTTCAAACATTGTGACATTCTTTCTTCCTGACCAGCGACAAAAAAGGAACTGTCAAGCATTACCACGTGCACACAAACCCCGAGAACAAGCTGTACCTGGCAGAAAACTACTGTTTTGATTCCATCCCCAGGCTGATTCACTATCATCAACACAATTCAGCAGGTAATTTCAGCTTCCCTTTTATGGGTCCTTGTTGATAAATACCAATCTTCTTGGATACTCCGGGGCCTCCTAAAGTCTTAATTACACAGGCAACCATGAAAGGGGGAAAATGCTCTCCAGGCCTATGCTGGCTGTGCTTTTCCACCCACATTTCCTGGAACCTAACATTAAACACTCCATAACAGCAGGCAGAATGCAGTCGAGTCACTCAGAAGTAGAGATTCTCTTTATAAAAGCATTTGTGGGTTTTTTTTAATGTCTATAAAAGTAAGTTGATTGGAAAATTTAAACATTATAGAAATGTACGTCATTGGAGGGATAACCTCCAGGGACAAGTTGGTATCTTTTTTTTCTATGCTGTACTAATACTCATTACTCATTATATATACACCATATATGTGTCTAGTTTATTTTTATAGAGGTGAGGTCATTCTACATATAATACTCTTGGGCTTGCTGTCTTTACCCAGCATGTCTCAGAGGCCTTCGCATGCAAATACAAGCTCACTGTGGTCTATTTACCAGCGCCGTAGCATTCTGCTGCGCGGTTACCCACATGTGTTCCCGAGCCCTCCATTGGTGAGCAGCTGGATCGCGCCCAGGATTTTCCCCTCCTCACCCCTGTTCCCGTGTACAGTCCTGCACACGTAGCTCTGTGTGCACCCATCTCAGTGTCTCTGTAGCGAAAGTCCCTACAAGTGGAATTTGAGACAAAGGTAAAGAACTTTTAAAATTTAGACAGTGTCAAGTGCTTTTCAGAAATTTATAGTCCCGGGCCTCCCTGGTGGCGCAAGGGGTTAAGCACTGCACTATGAGGGAGTCCACAGCCTCTGCAGCACGAGTTCTATCCCCGGCCGGCCAGGGAGAAACCCACATGGCGCGGCAGACCTCTCCTGTCTTGCCCGCTGCCCCCCTCAGCAGTGTGTTTCAGTAGATCTGCCTGTTCTGCTCCCCACTCTGTCTCTGGTGAATCTTTTCACCCCCCCCCCCCGCATCTCTGGCCTGCACCTCAGCTCTTGTATGCATAAATGGATGAATCTTTGGAGAAAAAGAGAAAAAAGAAAAAGAAATCTTTACTCCTGCCAACAGCCATTTCCCTCATCCTCACCAACACTGAGTGACATTAATCTTTTTAAATTTTGCCTAATGGACTGGTGAGCACGTGTGCAGTAATTCTCTCTGACGGAGAATTCAGTAACCTTGGTGTGGTCATCATTTCACAGTATATACGTGGATCAGATCATCACGTTGTTCACCTTAAAGTTACATATGTCACATGTAACTGCTCGATAAAGTTAGGGAAAAATAATAAAAATGAGCCCCCTCTGAACGTCTTTTCTAGATCACTGCTACGGGCAGTGACTGGGTGCATTTCCAACAGTGAAAATTGTGGGCTCAGTATCAAATGGATGCAGCTCTCTGACCCTATCCCATACACATTGGCCTTAGACCTGCCTTTCATTTTCCTTCTTTTTTTTAAAGATTTATTTATTTATACATGAACTGGGGTACAGGCCAGAAGCGCGGGAGGGTGAGAGGATTCACCAGAGCCAGAGCGGGGAGCAGAACAGGCAGATGGACCAAAGACACTGCTGAGGGGAGCAGCGGGTGAGATAGGAGAGGTCTAGCTGCGCCATGTGGGTAGCTCCCTGGCCGGTCGGGGATCGAACTCATGCTGCAGTGGCTGCGGACAGCTTCATAGGCTGCGTCTTAACCCCTTGCGCCACCAGGGAGGCCCAATTTTGTAATAGTTTTAATTTTTTAAAAATTCAAGTGATTTAGTGTTTATTTTGTACTCAATGTACTGTTTGGATTTTTTGTCAAATAGACACGCTGTGTGTGTACCCATTTAAATATAGGCCATTAATGAGATAGCAAAATAAAGGTGAGGAAAAAAATTTATATGAAAAGATTCTCTTGAGTAACTTCAATAAGACGTTAATTAAATCACATAAAGTGTTTTACTTTTTTGATGTTTGGCTTTACTCTTAATTTTAATTTGTATTGGGTTAATTAGTCAAGTCAATCCATACAACTGCAGGATGGAGGGGATCAGAATGGGTTGTCCCTCTGTATGCAACATCCTGAACTCTGCTTTTTCAGCTACTCTGGAGAGAGCAAAGCAGGGGTGGGAGCCACTGTGATGTCATAAATGTGCTGTGTTAAGATGTGACCATATGACCCTGATCCCATTGCAGGCATGATCACCCGACTGCGCCATCCTGTGTCCACCAAGGCCAACAAGGTTCCCACCTCCGTGTCCTTGGGAAGCGGTACGCACATGCTCTTGAGTTCTTCAACTCTGTTTCCCACCATTTTTGGTTTACAAACATCGGGTTGATTTACTAATCAAAACAGGAGAAACACAGGAAGGAGGTCTCCTGTTCCACCGGAAGGCCTTCTGCTCTTATTAGTTGCTCATGTTCTTAAAAATGAAATCGAACGTTTTCCTGTACCCCCAACCTAACGCTGCGGTCTGTGCAGCATTGCCAAAGTATTGCCAAGTTTTTCCTCTTCTTCGACCTAATCCACGCCTCTAGAACCGCATGGCCTGTCTTTTCCTGTGATCCTGTGCTACTCGGTGGGGGGGGCGGGGGGCATCTTCAACCTTGTGTGTTTAGGAAAATGACATCCCTCCAGATCACAGTTTAATTTGCTTTACAGTAAAATGTAATGATGTTTTACCAAGCTAAGGGCATCCAGCCCATTTTGACAGCAAGTCTTTGCAGACTGCCTCTGGTTGGCAAAGCCCCTGAGCGCGCTCGGCAATAACCGCAGCTACTTCGGGAACAATATTGTCTTGGGTGATACTATTGTGTGCTCTAGTAGGTGAGGAGAGCTCAGGACTCAGGGTTTTTGTAAGTGATCAACTTAAATAAAAATTCTTGTTCTTCATGTCATCAGTGTGAAAGCCTCATTGGAGAGGAGCCCCTTGGTGAGTGGACAGCCCCAAAGCCTCCGACCGTCGTGGTAAAGAGTGTCCATCTTGCCTTGTTAGGAATCTGGGAACTGAAAAGGGAAGAGATCGCCCTGTTGAAGGAGCTGGGGAGTGGCCAGTTTGGAGTGGTCCATCTGGGCAAGTGGAAGGAGCAGTATGACGTCGCTGTCAAGATGATCAAAGAGGGCTCCATGTCTGAAGATGAATTCTTCCAGGAGGCCCAGACCATGATGTAAGTCTCCCCTGAGCCACGCAGCTCAGCCCTCACCGTGGGCGGACCTTCGTGCTCCCGGGCCTGTCTGTAACAGCCAAGGCCTGGCACAAGAGTCCACCTACCATAGAGCTACATATTTAGAAGTTACAAGCCTTGTGCACACACTGGTAAGTAAAACTGGTTCGTCTTTAACAACCCGAAAGGTCATACTGGAATCTAGAATTCTCAGGGCTCTTTAGAGAAACCAGCATCGAGCTCATGACCTGCTCCCCCAGCCCCCTACGAAACCCCTGCCTACCCCTTTCTCCTCCCATATCCAGCTCCTGCACTTAGTACTTGTGCGCCGCCCCCCCTCCAGCTCCCTCCGTGTCTCCCACAAACAACTATCTGCTCGGCTAGGGATCTCAGCTAGGGCAGGCTCGCCAGCAGCATGGTTCTGTGTCACAGGGACAGACCCAGGAAGGGTCTGCTTGGGTCCTAAGCTGGAAGAGGCCTCAGGACTAGGTGGACAGGGCATTCCAGAGTCCTAGCACCCCTAGGCGGGTCAAGAAAGGGACAGATGTGTTCTGAGTGGGCAAATCTCCTTGGCCTGTGGCCTGCTGACCCTGCGGGAAGGGCATGGTGGGCTAAGCGGCCCTGACAAGAGCACGTCCAAGGCAGGACCCTCTGGCGGCCCAGCCAGGCCATGCTGAAAACGAGCACACAGCGTGCACGACTTCCTTCCTCTCCCTGGAACCTTCGATTCGGTCAGCTAAATAATCCCTTTCAACCCCACTTCTTTCCCTCCCCTGATAAATGAAGACTCCCTTTTTCCCTGACAGGCCTCAGCTCCACAGTCCTCAGTTTTTGACAATACATATGCATGCTCTTCCCTCCCTCCCCGCGCCTCAAGTACAAAGAATTATTTTAATAATTCGGCCTCTGTCACCTCGTTGAGTCAAACTTTGAAGAGTGACCAACCACCCATGTTGGCCTGGGACTTTCCTAACATAGCAACTGTTTTCATTTTACCTATGCTCGTCACAGTCTGAGAGTACGTGGGTTTTTTTTTTTTTTTTTTTCCAGAATGACATACTAGACGTGAAAGTTACATGCTTAAAAATGGAAGCAACACTCTTGGGGTGTTGCACTCTCTGAATCAGTCAAGGAAGTTGTGGATCCCACATGACACTAGACAGGATTTCCGAGGCACCAGCCCCTTGCTTCCCTAGGAGAGCTGGACACAGCACCTGCAACTGCTAAATTGCAGCTGAGGTTGTCACGGCCTACTCCGAGGCAGCATTTTTGCCTCTGAAGGCGAATGTCCCCAGGAGAAGACCCTAAGCTTTGCCCTCTTTCTCCGCTCAGGTAGAAGGGGGACGTTAACACAAACGAAATCTGAGGGTGGTTCTTTCTTCAAGACATGGAAAATGGAGTGTGCAGATTCGGTACTGAACTTTGAACATCTGTTGCTTCCAGGAAACTGAGCCACCCCAAGCTGGTGAAATTCTACGGCGTGTGTTCAAAGAAATACCCCATATACATAGTGACTGAGTACATAAGCAATGGCTGCTTGCTTCATTACCTGAAGAGTCACGGAAAGGGACTCGAGCCCTCCCAGCTCTTAGAAATGTGCTGCGATGTTTGCGAAGGCATGGCCTTCCTGGAGAGCCAGCAGTTCATACACCGGGACTTGGTAAGCAAGTTCAAAGCCAGGAAAGAGCCCATCCACAGTTCCACCTGCAGCCGCGGGCAATTGGGGGGGACGGCCCGGGGGGCATCTTCTTGGTGCTTATTTGCCACTTGCACTATTGTAATAACAGACGCAGTTTTGAAATAAAATATTGAAAGAACAGAAAGATAGAAGCCATCGAGATCTCCGCAGCTGTGTTGTGGCGTGAAGGGAAACAGAGAGGAAAAGACTTCGGTCAATTTAGCGTTTCTCCCAACTGTTAAACCCAAGGTGGCCTTTACTCCAGGAAGAGCTAACACAGTGCTGACGCAGTCACGCAAGGCCGCCCCTGGAAATAATGAAAGAAAGCGACCCAGAAGGAAAAGAAACATGGGGTCTTTGGGTCAGGGCGGGCGTGAGCAGTGTTTTACTTGGCACACGCTGGTATTTATCTCGAGGGATTTTCTTTCGCTGAACAGCAAACAGGCCATCCACGGCAGCCCAGTGCGTTTGGTCAGTCTCTGCTGCATCTGTTAATGCACAGGATTCTAGGGGTGGAGAGGGAAGCCCTAGAACGGGGTTCTGTCTTTAATGCAGGATACCTTTCATGTTGTTTGACAAGGGTGGGTGCTGGGGTGGCAATACTTAGGGGAGCACACTTTCATACAGAAAAATTAAAAATTGCAAAGGAAAAAAGACTTTTGATCCTTCAGATGTCTTATTGGAGATGCAGCATTTGGGGTTATGAGAGGCGATCTGAGATTCTGCTGAAGAGAGGGAGAACAACTCATTTAAATGTCAGGAGGTTTGGGTTAGTTTTACTACTTGGTAATTTTGTTCTTTCCCCAAAGGCTGCTCGGAACTGCTTGGTGGACAGTGATCTGTCTGTGAAAGTATCTGACTTTGGAATGACGAGGTAAGTAGTTTCAGAGAGGCAACCAGTGGGTAAAGCATTAACACTAGGAGAATTTTTGTTATCGCGTCATTAAACTTTCCATATCACCAAGTAAGGCATGAAAGTCGGCCCGAAGACTGTCTTGGTGAGTTCTGTCACCTCGCCGTGATTTAGGGAAGTTATTTTGATCATGATCGCAGTTTCTAAGAGTCACTTCCTTCCTTCTGAATCCTCACACTCTGCGTCTCGGGGCCAGTTTTCATGGATTTCCGTAGGAAATGAAGACAGACCTGGGGGTCTTCCCATGCTACAAACACTGCTCAAGAGTCTGTGGGAGATACTGCTGTGAGTGGGGGGACCTGCCCTCAATATATACGCACCTGAGGCTACAGGGCAAGTAGATAAGCCTGACGTTGAGACAAAACACAGCTATCGAGACAAAACACAGCTATCGCGTGTGTGACTCAACCTCAACGCGCGGAATTCCAAGCCAGGACGGCACCTTGGCAGAGAGAGCTCGAGTTGACCGAGCTCTGCAGTTTGCAAACAGAGCCCTAAAACACCAGAGGAAGATCTGGGGTTTTGTGGTTTTTGTCTTCTCCAAAATTCATTATTTGGAAGTGCTCCTTTCCCAGGGCCCCCAGTGTCGGCAGGGTACCCCTGAGCTGTGTGCTACCTGCCACCCCTCCAGCTCCGGAGTCTCCTACACCGACACTCCAAGGTACGAGAGTTAAGCTGCTCTCGGCGCCCTCAGGGACCGCTCCCCGCCTTGCTCTCAAAGCAGGAGAACCGGCTGTTTTGCCAGCAGCCAGGAAATAGGCTGTCCGGCTCTTTGTCGCTTAGGAAAAAGGAGTAAGGAACCCTGAGGCCAGGCAGCAGACCGTGCTGGTTACGAGGTTGTGCAGTCACATCGTTCAGAGGCCTGTGATAGAACTTGGTTCCGAGGCTTGGGGGAGGGTGTGCCAGGGGCAGGCCCGGCTCAGCGGTGCCAGGGTAGTTCCCAGGTGTCTGATGAACTGCCGGAATCGGGAGGGAAGCGTGGAAGGTGGGTGTGACCCTATGAACGTCTTATTTCTTCTTATTACTATTTCAAAGAATGATTTGCCAAACCAGCATTTTCTGATGTTTTCAGTTGCACAAATATCATACTTTATGTAAATGTATCTAACACCTTTGGCCATGCGAAGGTTTGGTATAAATAATACCCAAATTTTCACTTTCCTAATGTTGAGTCATTCCTTTTCCTTTTTGTGAGTAAATATATCCCCTCTATCAGGTATATAAATAATATATGCCTAGTGTAAGAAATAGAGCAATCGTGTAGAAAGTAAAGAGTAGACTCCGCCCCCCACCCCTTCGCGTTTTTAGCACAAAGAGTAACTACAGATGGCGCATTTGACGGATGTCCTTTTAGTCTTATTCCTGGGTCTACTCGATCATGCACACAAATACATGCATTAACTGTCCCCAGGCTTCCAAGCCCCTCGTACATCACATTTCACACACCTGCTTTTGAACACAACCTTAGGCATTTTTTTTTTTTAATTGTGGCGACTATAGAGCTAGCTTGTTTTTCCAACGGCTGCATCCCATGGTGCATTAATGAACCTTACTATAGTGAATCATCCCTCAACCTATGGACATTGGGGTCGCTTCCTTTCTTATCATTCTATCAACAAGACTGTAGTGAATATCCTTGAGCAAAGATACCCACAGTCTCCACATCCCCATAGGCGACTGCTGTTCATCCTTGTTTGTAACAGCAGAAGATTGGGAACAACTGACGTCATTAAACAAATTCCGTTCGTCCATAACAGGGAATACTAGTTACAAATTAAACACGATGCTGCAGAAGATCATGTAACCACGTGAGGAAAATGTTCTTGATGTACCCAAGGAAAAACAGAAGCAAACCTCAGTGCCACAGAAACCCAATCTTGTCCAAATTATATATTGAAAAAAATGGGAAAGTGTTTCGAGTGGATAAACACTCAAAAGTGTTTATCTTCAGTAGTAGAATTGCCGGTTATCTGCGGGGGAGGGTTTGGAGTGATTTTGTTTCTATATTTTTGTAGTTTTCTATATCTGCCAAATAGTTGACATTCATATTTTGGTACTTTCACAGTTAGAGTTCATTTTTTAAATGCTTAAAAGTCATAAGCGGCTTCTAGCTAAACCCACACAGTGACAGGGGCCAAAGAGCCAGAAAGCCCAGGCGCGTGGCCCAGGCTGGGTGGCCCTACGCCCTCATCAGCCTGACCCCCCAGAGGCAGCCGCTGTCAGGGGTCTTCCCATCTTGCTCGGTCGAGTGGCTTTAAGATCTTTGCTGCTTCTCCCACAGGTATGTCCTGGATGACCAGTATGTCAGTTCGGTGGGAACAAAGTTTCCAGTCAAGTGGTCTGCCCCAGAGGTGTTCCACTACTTCAAATACAGCAGCAAGTCTGACGTATGGGCATTCGGTAAGAAGGTGGCCACACGGGGCCCAGCCCCATTTCGTAAGCGACTTCCACAGCAGGAAACCACGGGAGCAGCAATATCCATTTTTAGCAAAAGCCCTGAGAGCTTGCAAAAGCACCAGCGTGCCCTGAGACCAGCTAGAGACAGACGCGGTGGCCTCTTCTGGGGTGGGTGTGGCCTATCTGCCCACGGGCATAAAAGCCAAAGGGGTTTAAAAGGTTTCAAACAGCTTTTTTAAAGCAGTTATTGAAAAGTAAAACTCAACTTGCATGAAGTCCAAAAGGCTGACAGGCTTAAAACGAAGCCTTCAACTGTGCATGAAAGCAGCGGTGAGAACCACTCCCTCCTCTACCGGGCAGTTCTTTGCACACACCAGGTATAAGCACCAACGTGGCTCAGGGCTTTCTCGGGCTCACCTCCACTTCAGCTAGTGCCCTCATGAAAATTCAAAATTCAGATCAAGCTCAACCAGCGTCCAGCACGAAATCCAAGGGTGTGTTTCTGTAAATCAAGTTAGGTGGGAGCACCGCCAGGCCCGTGGGTGGGAGCCCAGCAGGCCCGTTGGGTTCTGTACTGTCTCTGGCTATTTTGTGCGGCAACAGCGGAGTCGAGCGGTTGCCAGGGAGACTGCATGACCCATAAAGCTTAACCTACTACTGTGCATCCCTTTTCAGAGAAAGCCTACTGACCCCTAATTTATTAAGAGAGCTATACTGAAATTGAGGTAAGGTAATCAGAAAACAGAAACCATTCTTCAGTTGTGAGTTTGGAGATGTTCTGATATTTTCCTGCATTGTGAGGAATGCCAGGCCTGTTTACAATCACTAGTGGATAAATAATCCAAATGACATAAAGTTGCGGGGTATATTAAATACAACCAAGGCCTATTTTTCATGCCTGGCTTAGTCCTTAAGCAAAATGTGACTTTCTAGATGATATTCATAAGACTGCCTGAAAAATGGAAAAAATTGTTAGCTATTTATTTGTCTATGTGACACAATATCTTAAGAATAGTTTTTCCTTTTGGAAAAGTGCAAAAAATAATCCAATGTACACAGACAAAGGAAAAATCACAAAGAGCATTTTGGCAAATATTTGATGTCGTTTTGTGCTGATTAACATATCACTGCTTTCAATCTCCTTGTATCAAATGAAACGCCTTATAAAAGAAAGTCTAAAAATTCAGGCTCCTTAAGAATTACAGCATCTCTTTGACTTCAAAATTGCATTACCCAGCTTATGCACAAATCTGATACACTGGCACTTGGCTCCAGATATTTTCTGGCTCTTTCCAAAACCTAAATTCATTCTTAAATCATTTGTCCCCAGTGAAGAAATTCAAAGCATCAAGATTGGGCCTTCCTGGTGGCCTGGAGGTTAAATCTCAGAGCTATCATGGCTACGGCCTGAATTCGATCCCCGGGCAGGGAGCTGACCCACACAGGAAGTCCCGCCGAGGTTTTGAGCAGTGATACTCTTCTTGGGATAAGGGGGTAGGCCTCCAGAGAGTTGTGGAGGAAGCAGCAAGGTTTGGAATGGTTTTAGAATTTTTTATCATGCAGTCACTTCTCATATTGCCTTGCGATAAGGATTTTGCATAAAATCCATAATCGTGAAAGTTTTGAAGTTAGCACTTCAGTTATATGATTCTAGAAGTGTGCTTCCTCTGTCCCAATTTCTGGTTTTCCAAGGCATGTGACACATATGGGCTATTGAAATCCTCCAGCTTGGCCACCCTGAGCCTGTCCCGTACTCCGTGGACACGTGTTCCCACCTATTTAGCCCTCATGGCACCATAACAGTGTGCAGATATCATATTCTAGAAGGGATCCTGGGCAGAGAAAGTTGCCCAGCCTCCACATGGTGGAACTGCCACACCCTCTTAACCGCTGCAACCTGAGCTCTGCTTCTTAAGCTGGAGACTATGAAGCCCTGTGACTGCAGAAACCAAACCCCCAAATGCATTCAAAAGGACCCAAAGTGTTAGGAACCACTGAGACTCTGAGAACAAATGTGGCCAACGATTTCTTTTTTAATGCCCATGAAATGTCATTTGATTGCACAATGAACTCATTGCACGTCACTGCCAAGACAGAAAGGACCAAAACTTCCACCCGCCTCACCTCAGGCTTGGGGCCGGGTGGTGTCTTGGTGACTGGAACAGGCCCCTCGCCTCTCTGCAGCAGCCCAGCATCTCACCCCAACTCCCTCCCTCCGCAGGACCCTGGCCATCTCCCGGGTTACCAGCAATAACCGGTGTCAGGGTCCTGCAGACAGGGGAAGAGACACTGGACTCTGGAAGTGGTGGCTCCCCCCTCCTCCTTTCTGCTACGACGTGTTCACGGGGGTCCCTGGCTCTGCCCCAGGCTTCCTACCTGGCAGGAGGCGCTCCCTCCACACACTCGTCCCTTCTGACCGGTTCTTCCTTTGCCTGTCTCTGTGGCCTCTCGCGGTGCAGGCATCCTGATGTGGGAAGTGTTCAGCCTGGGGAAGCAGCCCTACGACTTGTACGACAACTCCCAGGTGGTCGTGAAGGTCTCCCAGGGCCACAGACTCTACCGGCCCCAGCTGGCCTCGGACACCATCTACCAGATCATGTACAGCTGCTGGCATGAGGCAAGTTCCCCCCGGGGGCGCAGGGAGGGCCGCCAGGTGTTTCCCCTCTGGGCAGACTATTTGAGAGAAGGCCCCGCTGCAGAGCCCCGGGGCCCGGCCTTCCAGCATCGGTAAAGTAGGTACGGACAGTTTTACAACCTATGCTCAGCTCTAGAGAGATGAATCCATTTCTTCATCAGGTGACGCGCTCTGAGGGAGGTACTGTATAGCACAGCAGCAGAAACAAGAGGCCTGAGAAGTTAAGTGATTTGTCCAAGTCACACAGCTAATAAGAGGCAGGTGGGCTAGCGCTGGAGTTCCGGTTCTTAGCCACAGTCCTGGGGGGATCTCGTACCAGACAGCACAGAAGCAGGCGGAGGGAGCACATGGTATATTGCAGGGGCAGGACAGGACACAGTGCAGGTTTTCTGATCCCATGCAGACCGGGTAAAGGAGGAGTCAGAGTCCTCAGTGGCTTTTTTGCAGGTCCTTTATTGGGGTTCACCAGGCATATAGCAGGCAGGGGTGCTGGCTGGGGGGGGCTGGGAGGCTGGCAGGCCTCCTGCCGCGGACCAGCACAGCAGTAGACGATGAGGCCGTCTCAGGGTTGACAGACTGCGCAGGGTGGTCAGGGATTCGGTTAAAGAAATGACAGACACACTTCAAGAGAGAGTGTAAATCTGAGTGCGCTTTAATTAAGTTAGTGGTCAGTATATATGTTTTTTCTAAAGGCATAGGAACAGTGAACATCAAAGAGATCAGTTTGCTCATAGGCTTAGCTTAATTGACAGGGCAGTGATTTATGTCCGAAGTTACACCTGGACCTAGCCTCATTCCTAATTGGACAGGCTATTAATTCTTTCTACTGTTCTATATAATTATTTTCTAGTTGCACTATCACTATTACCTACTCATTTTTACTCATAATTAATTGTCATGGGTGAATTTATTTTATAATGCAGTAAATATCAAAGGTATAAAGTCAAGCACATAATAGAAAGATTAAACCAACGATTCTATTATGACACAGTGTTTAGTAATGTTTCATTTGCATTAGCCTAATTATTAAATTACGTATGTTTTTTAATTAGCAATCAATGACCAGAAAAAGGAAAGATTTTAGAAAGACAGTTGTAGCAGAATAAAGTTTGTGGGCCTTGAGAAAGCGAGATAAGGTTCCAGGTGGTCAGCATTTCTTTTAATCATCTCTGTGGCGGCTTCTGGTGGTCGTTAGCTCTTGGCAGGCATTCGGCTTCTCTGCATCTTAGGGAGTTTGCTGTTCTCCCCCTGCGCGCATGGTTCCTTGCCCACGCCGGACCTCAGGGACCATGGCAACAGCCATTAGCCCTGAGGGTCACTGCAGGGGGAGGTGCAGCAGCCTCCCAGCCCCCAGCAAGTCTTCACTCTATCTGGGCTCTCTGGCGTTCGTTTTGCTGCTTCTCGGCTTCTCTTTCGGCTTCTGCTTCGGCTTCTCCTGCTGCTGCTGGCGTCCCCGTGACGCCGCCCTTAAAAAGCACAGTCTTAGCCCAGCTGAATCCCATCGACCTATGCCCACACCCTACTCCAGGTGCCGCCATCAGGCATGCGTTCAGGACAAGGATCCATCATCTCTCCTGATGGCGGGAGGGCAGAAAAGCCTGACATTTTCTTTACCCTACATATATGCTGTGCTGTCCTGCTTCCCTTGCCTCCGAGACCCGGAGTGAAAGAATTCCACGTAGGCAGAGAGCAGGAGTATTTACGGAGAAGCCATGGAGCCAAAATGGGCAGGGATTAATTTGCAAAGCATCTGCTAGGGCTGTTAAGGAAGGGGCTGTTAAGGGGCTGTTAAGGAAGCAGCTGAAAACACCGGGCGTTCATAACCAGGCTCCCAAAGGAGACGCATAGAGAGTGGAGGAGGAGCTGGGAGGAGGGGGAGGTGACTTTCTGATTGCCTTGTGACCTCAGGCAGGCCAGGAAGCCTCAGCAGGACGTCCCTGGGTACGTGAGTGGAGACGTGGTCAAAGGTGTCCCGTTGAGGCCAGGACAAGCACAGGTGCGGAGGCAAGAACCACCAGGCTGTGTTTGGCCACAGCTATCGTTGGAAAGGGTGGAAGTGAGTTCAGAAAGTAGATCTGGCCCAGATTCTGCAGGATGGATGACAAGGAGAGGAAGTTTTGCTTTCTAGAGTCCATGGGGTGTCACGGGAGACTTTTGAGAGTGACGTGGTATTCGGGCGCTGTTAAGAACGTTCCTCTGCCACCCCACGGTACTGCTACTGCTGTGTCGATGGGAGGGCCTGATGTTGCACTCGCGTGTCCATGCGCCCACGGGTCAAGCGTAGACTGGGGTTGTGGTTGGGCGTACGGACTCTGGAACCAGAATGTCTGGTTGAACCCTAGCTGTGGGACCTCGCACAAGCCCCCTCATCTCTCTATGCGTCACTATAAAATAGTACTTAAATGACAGGCTCATTGTGTGGATTGAAGGAGCTACTGTTACCAAGTTCGTAGCAAAGGGTGCTCAGAACAGCAAGTGCACTACACGTCCGGTGGTGGTGGTGGTACTGATGGGAATGGTGGTGGTGGTGCGTATCTGCAGGGCGCCAGTGTGTCAGGCACTGTGCTTGGCGCTAGCGCTAAATCACTACCCACGACTTAGAGCACAGAGGCCCTCTTGGAAGAGTGGCTGACCACATCCCATAATACTACTTTATTGGTTAGCATTAAATTAGCTTGTGGCATAAGAGCACTTCGTGATTCTCCCCCTGCCCCTGCACTTGGAATGCCATACAAGGCTGCCCCCACCTTTTTCGGCCGCAAATGTAGTGTGTGAGGAGCTGAGAGCTTCAGCTGGTGCGGGAGGTCAGTCTGGGCCAGGAGAGCTGGAGGCCTGTCACTGCCCACCGCCTGACGGACTACGCCATCACCTGGGTGGAGAATAGCTGTACCCTCTGTCTTTGGGTTCTTTGGGGGCCTTTTCTTCTGCTCCCCAGGTGCTCTCTTCAGCACTGAATGCTTGGTGCATAGAGGCTGTTTTAACCCTGGGAGGGCTGGCACCATCTCATCGCTCACCTTTGTGGGTTTCCTAGCTCCTCTACCTTTGTGAAAACCCTAGGAACTAGAGCACCTGTTTGTTCAGCGTGAAATAACGTTGTTCATATTTTGGAGGTAGTTTTCAGTTTACACTTTAGCCTGGGAAATTTGGCATCTTTATAATATCGATGTGTCCTGTTCAAGAACAAGCTATGTTTTCCTACGTGCTCAAGTGTGATGTATTTTTGAGCAGTGTTGTAAAGTTGATCTCATTTTGGTGTGGTGAGTTTTTTCTCTCCTGACGGGTCACGGCACATGTGTGAAGTCTATTGACTTGGACTGTCCCATTTGGATGTTGCTCTCCTCGGGAACCCTGTCATTTGGGTGGGCGCTCTCGTTGATAATCTTGGTTTTTCAGGTATCTGCTATGCAAATAGATACTTGTTCTGTTTCTTTTCCAGTTCTTAGAGGGCTAATAGTTTTCTCTTTACTAGAAAATGTGTTTCCCCCTTTTAAAAGCTGCTACTTTAGGACTGAGGGATGCCTGGCTTTCTACTTTATTTTTAATGATAATTTTCACACACTAAACCATGGGGGTTTTCTTATTTTTAGCTTCCAGAAAAGCGTCCCACATTTCAGCAACTCCTATCTTCCATTGAACCTCTTCGGGAAAAGATAAGTGTTGAAGAAGAAATTGGGTGATCGGATGAGAATGAATCTAGATGTTGGCCTACATTTCTACTCTTTTTAAGGAAAGTAGCAACGCACAGGCAATGTTATTTAGCTAGTTCTTAATACTATTCTGTGTGCTGTGTGTCTAAAATACTATCTAGAAATGAACAAGGTAGAAAACAAAAGATTTCCTTGAAATTTAGGTCAAATTAGTAATGTTGTGTATGCTGCGTCCCAGCTAATAGAAGCATGTTCTGATTGTAATGTGGAGAGAGTGTGTAAAGATCGAACAGAATGCAAAGATTATTTGTTGGATATTTGTCCTTTTCTTTGTAGCACCACTATCATGATCATTAAATATGCTGTTAACAAAGACAAAAGTGTGGACATTGGCCTTCATGTCTTAATGGTCTAAGCATGAGCAGGCATGAGAATCAGACGGAGAGTTTGTTAAAACCGATTCCTAAGAAGTACCCCAGGGATTCTGGTAGGAGAGGTCTGAATGCAGCCTGAGATTTTGTATTTTTAACACGTTCCCAGATGTTGCCAAGGCAGCCAGTCTGCACTGCCCCGGGGCCCCACTGTGTGTGGCGTCATTAGGGTCCATAATCCAATGCAAATGACACAAGTTTCTTCTGATGTCCAGATGAGAACAAGGACTATGTGGTCACGCACACAGGTATGAAGCAGGAGTTAAAGGTATTCAACGATATATTAACTAGGTTTCCCATAAAGCAAAATTTAAAAGGTGCTAAGGTACAATTCAATACCGTTTCCTTAACCTTATCGCTAGCAATCTCAACTCAGGGTAATCATGATCTTGTATCTAGAATTGATTAGATTGTTGCTATCATTTTAATGCCTTGGGTTTGGGGCTCTGGAGCTGCTGGCTAGTTTGATAATGGGAGATCAGATTTCAGTCTACTATCTTGACACAAAGGTACAGAAATACTGTTTAGCTTCAAAACTGTTCCTGGGGATGGCCCCCTTCACAGCTAGCTGCTGAACCCCGGGTTTTCATCTCTTTTAGACTACTGCATTGCCATTTTTGTAATGAGAAACATTACAGAAGAAAAAGGTCATCCTCATCTGACTTGGCTAACTGATTCACATGACCATTATCTCTGTAGAGTTTTGTACAAAGTTACCCTTACGTGCTGGTCACCACATCGAGTGAGTTGAAGGGTAGAGTGTGGATGTGTTAATCCATTTCACCTATTTTGAATCCATTTTCAAGTATGTGGTGGATGCTGGGCTCGGGACCCACCTGGGGACTCAGATGCATGGGAGCAGGCTTGGGCCCTACCTGGTGACGTGTACAGTTCCAACACAACTCTCTTTAGAATGATTGTGCAATCAAGCAATGTAAGAAATTGGGATACATTCCAAGACATTTGAGTGGTCAAGGGTGCTAGGCAGTCAGACGGTGATTTGTTCATGGAGGTGAGAAGCAGGCAGATGCTGTGGCAGCCCCAGCACATCTGTGCACAGGAGCCCACGGGAGTGTGTAACACCAGCATTTACCGAGTCTCTGCTTTGTGCTCAGCGCTGCTCAGGTGCAGTGAGTGGATACCAAAGACCTAAGGTGCTCACTGCAGAGGGTGAATTCCATTGGGGTTCCATTCATTCCATTGTTAGAGAACAATACACAGGAGTTTCTGCTCAGTGTGCTCTGAGGGATGTGACTCATGGAGACCCCCGGGGCTGGTTTTAAATTGTTGGGGAAGTGACAGATCGAGTAACTTGGAAGTGAGAAGACTCTGGAGTCTGTTCTCTTCTTTAGACCTGTCACTCTGAAGCAGGCCTGTTCTACTGTAGTCATCCCTGTGGGCAGGTCACTACAATACTTAGATTAAGTTCATGTGAAGAGAGGGCGACATCCCTTACATTTGAATTAAAGTGTCTGTGCCGTTCTCAATCCCTGCAGCTCTACCCCCTTCTCAGGCGCCCATTCTCAGCTCTGTGCTTCACTATAAACTAGTACTTAAGTGATAGGGTTACTGTGTGGATTAAATGAGCTACTATTACCAAGTCCCCATTCTCAGCTCTACCCATTCTCAGGCGCCATCTTTAAAAGTGACCCATCCAGATTCCATACAAGATCCCAACAGTCGCTCCCACCATATATCCTTTTTTTCCCCCAACTCCTGCAAGCCAACCCGTTTTTCCATTTCCACTACCCTTGAATGGCCTGTGAGGCCAAAGCCACACTTTCTTGATTATTCTCAAATATCAACATCTCTTTTAGGAAACAGAAGGGAAGTCGAATTCTTACGCAAAATAAATGCTGAAGGCAATGCGAGTGAAGATGCCCTCTCCTCAGGCGAGTCTTCTTAGGACAACTTTTCCTGAACAGGGTCATCGTTTTGCTATTTAATGACATCTGTATAATCCCATATAGCTGTACCATGAAATTAACATTTATGTATGGTAAAATCACCTCAAGAGGAAACAAAGTAGAATGTTCTAAAATGAAGTCTGAGTATCCTCACTACTTTGGAATCCTGGGTTATTTTCCCCTTTACTCAAGTCCACGGAGCCATAAGGATTCTCTTCACTTGCTTCTTCACTTCTCCTGTTAAATAAAGCGAGAGCACCTTAATATAGTGACGTCAGAATGACACTGCCTTCCAGAGACGAGCCCAGCCAGCTCTTACACCACATCTAAGCACTGATGTGCTCCTTTGCAAATCGGTTCCCTCTTAACAGGTTCTAAACACCTGGAAAGCATTGGCATCCCTTCTTTGGCCCTGTCATTGGTTGGCACAATGGCTGGCAGGGTGCAGGAGATGGGTTAGGGGTATGTGCCCTGTAGTGGGGGGCTCTATGCTCAGTTTGCCTATTTAGAAAATGATGGCAATGATATGAATTCGGTGAAATAATGCTGACAAGCACTCACAGTACCTGGCTATAATCCACAATCACGATTAACCGTTACTGTCATTACTAGGAACTGAGTGGTTATTTAGCCAATGGCCTCATTTTAAAGAGCTTTCCTGCTAAATTACCAACTTCGAAAGTGTAAACAAGGTCAGGACAGGATAGCATTGAGGTACAACAACACCTTTGAAAACTGGGTGTGTGTCCCAATCAATCTTACTGTGTAAAGTAGAGAAAGTTATTTGCCCTCTGTGAATCTCAGTTCACACACATGAAGATAATTTACATCAGCATTTGCTGAAAGAATCACTATATGAAGGAACTGAGAAGGCCTGCCGGTCTTATTTTTCTGTGTACTCTTACTAACATAGTGTGTGTTGTGAAGGAGATGGCCTTAGATAATCTATTTAACTTAACTCTGGAAGTGTAGCTCATGTGCATATTTTCATAATGTTCTTCTCAAATTATAATGTGCATGTGATTCTCTGGGGGTTATACTAAAATGCAGATTCTGATTCCACAACTCAGAAATTGGTACTTTTGGTTGGCTTTAGGGAGGGGACTTGGAGGCACAGGGTGACAGGGAAACTAAGTATCCTTTTGTATTTTAAAATTTTCAGGTATATGAATGTATTTATGCAATCTCTATTCTTTCAATTGGATCTATTTGGGGGGAACTAAGACACTCTATAGTGAAGGATATTGAGCAAAATGGATAAGTGTATGTAAAAATTCAACCAAGAATATATTTAAACAACCTGAAGCATGCATGAAGTTTTGGTCGGTGCTCTAATTATGTAATCTGATTACACAGCTCGACAAAAGTAAATGCCTTTTCAACAATGGCAGAATCTAGAGGCAAAGCAAGACTATACATCAGGTCTCTAGTGATTGAAATCTTTGATAAACTCGGATCTTCATACCAGAACAAACTAGAGGGTGTCTGACCCGCGCACTAAGGGGAATATAGGGAGCTTGAGCTATCTGGGGAGCAACGAGGATGATTAAAGAGTAGTTGGGAGCAAGTCTCAAAAAGCTCGTTCTTGAATTATCTCAGAGTTCAAACCTTTCAACGATTCCGTCTCAGGGTCACTTCTAAATGAAGCAGTACCCCTTGGTGAGTAGTCCCCTGAGCCTGCCTGCCCCTGCAGAGCTGGCAGCACTCCCAGCATAAGGGAAATGACCCTGTGGTCGGGAAGGAGTTGACCTGGACATTCCTGTAAATCCCAGGCCTGACACCTACTGTGCAGTGTTGGCTAGGAAGGTGAAGTGCTGATAAAATCTGCTCAGTTTCTAAGGGATGCAGCAGAATATTTAGGTGCGAAATGGCTGAAATAAGTTAATTGGTTGATGCAACTTAGCATTTAATGACAAAGCTTCTAGTTCTCTAAACCTTTCTGATTTAGGACACAGATACGCCTAGGAAAGGTCACTTACTTCTTTCGTTCTCTGATCCCGGTGTAGATGAGCACGCCGATACCAACCACTACCACTGCCATCACAACCCCAAAAGCAATCAGCCAAATGTTGACAGGTGGCTTGTAAGGCGGTGCCAGTGTCGGGTAAATACCCACAAACTCCAGGCTGTTGTCATCCAGGCGGAAAGCATCATTGATACGGCCCCGGGACAGCCTATTTCCAAAAGCAGAACAGTTAGGCAAAAGTACACTTAAGGAAAATAAAATTACAGTAATTATTTATTCCTTATATCATTGTTGCAGAAAGGATTTGATAAGACGTCTCCTAACAACATACACAGAAAAGAGCAACAAAATCAACATATTCGATAAATAACCAGGTCCAGTGAAAGACAGGAGTTTAAAAAACAGACTCCTAGATGGGCCTCCCCTGGTGGCGCAGCAGTTGAGCACTGGGCTGCAAAGCTGCCCGCAGCCTCTGCAGTGCCGGTTCGATCCCCGGCCACTGGTGAGGGTCTCACATGGCGCGCAGACCTCGCCTGCTACGCCCACTGCTCCCCTCAGCAGTGTACTTCGTCAGTCTGCCTGTTCTGTTCCCCGCTTTGGCTCTGGTGAATTCTCTCACCCTCCCGCGCTTCTGACTGTGCCCAGTGCTTGTATAAATAAATGAATAAATCTTAAAAAAAAAAAAAGAGACTCCTAGATTATAAGAACAAAATGGTTGCCAGAGGGGAGGGGTGGGGAGATGGCGTAAAGGGGTCAGTTGTAATGGTGGGATGAAACTAGACCTTGGCGGGGAGCATAACGTCATCTGTACGAGTGTCCATTTACAATGCTGGTCGCCTGAATCCTACATGATGATTTCAATTAATGTTACTTCAATAAACTTTTTTACGATCGAAGTTTTGACAATTATGCACCTTTCATTTCTTGTGTCCTAGATTAAATTTGGCAACAGCTTCATGGGAAAATTGGGCTGCAAATGGGAAACATGCAAATGGCTGGCAGCCGTTCACTTGGGCCTGCTGTGTATAAAGCACAGTGTGCAGATTTGGCAGGAATTTCCCTTCTGTCAGAGTGGGACTGTACAGTAAGTCGTTGTAGGGTAAGGTAAAAGCATCAGGCTTTTCTGCCCTCCCGCCATTAGGATCGATGAGGGAACCCTGTGGTCCTGAATGCATGCCTGATGGCGGGCACCTGGAGTAGGGTGTGGGCACATGTAGATGGGATTCACCTGGGCTAAGACTGTGCTTTTAGGAGCGGCGTCGCGGGGACGCCAGAGCAGAAGCCAAGAAAGAAGCAGAGAAGCAGAAGCCGAGAGAGAAGCAGAGCCATGAGAAGAGCAGAGAGAACGTGAGAGAAGGCCAGAGAGCCCAGAGTGAAGACTTGCTGGGTGCTGGGAGGCCTGCCAGCCTCCCGGCCCCCCAGCACCCCTGCCTGCTGTGTACCGGGTAAATCCCAATAAAAGCCTGCAAAACTACCGTGGCCTCCAGGCCTCTGACTCCTCCCTTACCCCATCTGCTGGATCAGAAAACCTGCCCTGCGCCCATTCCTGCCCACTACAGTCGTGGAAAAGGACAGCTGGGTACACGTCTTCTACAAATGAATCCAGCACTCGACAAGTCTCCACAGCAGTATTTTCCAAATGGAAGGTGTTGACTTTTGGAGGCAGCGCTGCGGGGGCGCACTGAACAAGGCCCTTGCAGCTTCTGCAGCACTGGGATGGGATAAGGGGAAACTCACAGAGGAACAAAGGTGATTCTTTTAAAAACAAGACAGAAATGGATTGTCTTGTTTAGTCTGGATTGAACAAAACATCTGGCATCCCCGGCTCCTTTCCCTGTGGATGGTCCAGGTCAGAGTCACCCAGAGAGGGGGAGAGGTCAGAGCAGAATTAGCCATGTAACCCCAGGCAACCGCAATCTGAAAGTGTCTCTTGTCTTCTAGAAAGAGCGAGTTTGAGGGCTGGGCTCTTTCGCCCTGATCTCAGCGGGCACCTCCCCCGCAAGGCTGAGACAAGTTGTTTGGATGCAGGCAGTGAGTCTGGACATGGCTGGTTTGTACACCCTAACTAACTAAGCCGGGTTTTCTAAGCACACCCTGCCCAGCAGGCCTTTCTGCCTCGAGGATGATTAGCAATTCAAGAGGGCCACCGAGTGAGCGTCCCCATAGCAGTGGTTACCTTAAACTTTTTTCTTTTTTAAATTTTAATTATTTTATTTAAGTATTGTAAGTTAATAGCACTGTATGGTTTATGGGTACAGGTTCGCACCTGTTCAGATATTGTTACCACACCACATCCACCAGCAAGGCACCCGTCGTTCTCCACCACAGTCCATTGCTCCCCACCCCACCTTAGTTCTTTAGTCAGATTTAGGCTTGTTTTGCTTTAATACTCAGCTATAAAAAAAAGGTTGTCATTCACAACATGGATGGAACGGGAGAAGATTTGCTAAGCAAAATAAGTCAGATGGAAAAAGACAAATACCAAGATGGCCTTGCTCATATATGGAATATAAAGAAACAAAGCAGGGCCTCCCTGGTGGTGCAGCAGGTTGAGTGCAGCTCTGTGAAGCTGTCTGCAGCCTTTGCAGCAGAGGTTCAATTCCTGGCAGGCCAGGGAGCTACCCACATGGTACGGCAGACCTCTCCTGTCTTGCCTGCTGCTCCCCTCAGCAGTGCTTTCGGTCCGTCTGCCTATTCTGCTCCCCACTCTGTCTCTGGTGAATCCTCTAACCCTCCCATGCCTCTGGCCTGTACCCCAGCTCTTGTGTAAATAAATAAATCTTTAAAAAAAAAAAAAGCAAAGGGACAAAACTAAAATGAAGCCTCTTTTTTTTTTTTTTTTTTTTTTTAAGTGACTGGGGAACTGTATATCACTTTTCACACTTGCTATTTTGGGAAACAGCTGAGGGAAATTGGGCATGCTGTTCCTTTGAAATACCACCCATCAGGCCCTCCTCTAGCAAGGAGGCTAACCAACATCTAAGGAATCCTAGTCTTGCCTACCTTGTTTCAGGCTTTGGTTCATTAATGAATCCTCCATCAAAGTCCCTAGAACCAGACATGCCATGTCTCTTCTGTAGTGATCATTGCCCACGTGTGCTGGTGAGACTTTCCTCAGCCAGTACCTGTTGCCTCAACCTGTGGGCCTGTGCGCATGCTCAGACCACAAGCTCCTGCCCTACCTGCAGGCTGGAAGTGCTGGGGAACTCTTGCCACCTGTACGTAGTTCTCAGCCAACAACTCATGGGAGGTGGTGAATAAATAGCCCAGCTCTGAAGGGACAACTCAGGTGCAAGTTCTACAGTCTCCCAGAATTCCCCAGAAGAATGGAGTTTGGGTTGCCCGCAGTGGCAACTGCCCTTTACGTGTCGTTTGTTATCTGCCTTCCATCCTCTGTCCTCCTGTCACATTTCTATCATCGGTGCTTTTTGAGTTCACCTCCCAATAAACTGCTTACACTCAAATCCTCGTGAAAGGGCCTGCCTCTGGAGTAACCCAAATCATGGCTATTTCCTGACTATGAGAACCTCCTAGAATTAAAACCGAAGCTTTAAGATGTAGGGAAAACATGCAAAAGATTCAGGACAGTGGCTGGCCCACAGCAAGGGTACACGAAGCACGTTCATTAGCGTTATGGTTGCATTTGTTAACCCCTTCGCCCTTATATAAGCTGTTTCACCTGATGGCCTCTTCCACGTCGCTCTTTAAAATGACTTGAGACGGGTTCGAAGGTGAAGTGACCGTGAAGACGAAGGAAACTCTTGCTGTCCTATTAAATATACACACATTGGAGGTCCTGTGGAGACACAGAGGAATTGTTTCCTTGGGCACAGAGGACACAATAAAAACAGAGATTTCTCTTGCTGGTGAACTGGAGACTAGGGGACAGATCACAGAGAAAGGAGGGAGACTCGGGGCTCTCTCCCGCTTCACATATGTGCTCAAATGTTAATGAGGTTTTTTTCTGACCATTTTAGTTAAAATTGAATTACACACACACACACACACACACACACACACACACACACACACACACTTACTCCCTAGCCCCTTTCCTGTTGCATTTTTCTCCCTGTTCTCATCACCATGTAATTCTACTATATTTCACACACACACACACACACACACACGTTAATTGCCACACATGCACATACATTAAAACATAAATATATAAATGGTCTCTGGTAGTCTATGATTTAAAAAACTATGCCATTTTGATAACTTAGAAATTATATTTTTTAATGTAAAACATTTAATAACTATATAATATACAGGTTTTTATAAATATATACATGATATTCTACATAAGCTCAATAAAGGCAGAGATTTCTGCCATTTCCATTCAGTGTTGAGGGTGTTTAGGGGAGGGAAAAAGAGGGGGAGGTAGAAAAGGAGAGGGTGGGTGGGGAGAACTATTGACATTTAACAATAAGGATGCTCTTAACAATCTACAGGTCAAATAAGTTATAATTACCCCTATATAGAGTGGCCCTAATTCTGGGATACCGAAGCTTTAATGTTATTAGGAGGTTTTTCTTAATTTTATTTGAATAAGTGCTGGCTGAAATAACTGGAGAGCAAATCAACTCACCCAAAAAGCATCTCCTCCTTTTTCTCTTTTAAAAAATATTCTCTCATGGCATATGCAACAGATGACTGGAACAAGAACACCTCATTGTCATTCCAGTCATACTGCAAATTCAGAAGAAAAACACAGCTCAGTAGGGATCACAGGATACATTCCAAACATGATACTCCACAAGCATTATTTTTTAATACTCCATTATTCCAAAGATCCTTGCTTTTAAGGTAGTGACCTTCAACTTGAGTGTGCATCAGTAACACCTGGAGGGTTTGTTGAACCAGTGAGTACTGGGCCAGACCCTGAGAGTTTCCAACACAGAGGGTCTTAGATGAGACCCAAGTGTTTGCATTCTAACATGCTCACAAGTAGTGCTTCTGCTGTTCTGGTCTCTGTTCAGGCAACTAACTATGCTTTCAGAAACATTGGGGGCACATGAGGTGTAGGGTAAGGTAAAAAATGTATCAGGCTTTTCTGCCCTCCTGCCATTAGGATTGATGATACATCCTTGTGGTCCTGAATGCATGCCTGAAGGCGGGCACCCAGAGTAGGGTGTAGGCACAGGTAGATGGGATTCACCTGGGCTAAGACTGAGCTTATAAAAGTGGTGTCACTGGGACGCAGCAGAATGAATGGAAGAGCAGAACCACAGGAGAGCAGAGAAGCAGAGACCACCAGAGAAGGCCGGAGAGCCCAGAAAGAGTGAAGACTTGCTGGGGCTGAGAGGCCTGCCAGCCCCCGGCATCTCCAGCATCCTTGCCTGCTGTGTACTCAGTAAAATCCCAATAAAAGCCTGAAAAGCCACTGAGGGCTCCAGGACTCTCTCCTCCTTACCCCGTCTGCTCTGGTCATAGAGATCCTGCTCCGTGCCCGTTCCTGCCCCTTACAGGGGGGTTGTCGCTTATCCTTTCACAGGGTCGCCCTACTATGCAAAAGGAACACATTCCTATTTGGTATGATCCCAGTTTATTCCTTGGGTCTGGGAGCACTCAACATCTTTTCATATAAATTAATGGTACTTGTGTTCCCAGACCCCCCAAAATATCCTACTAGATCCCCAAATAGGAACGATTCTACTTGGAGAGAGTGGTGGAAACCTGTACTTTAGTTTGTTGTAACTGAAATAAACACCCTGCAGGGAGATTTACAGATAGGAGTCATATGAATCATGGGTTTTAGTTAAAATAACCATATCTTGTAGACAAATATACCTTGTATACTATTTTTATAGTAAGTTCTTAGATGTGTAACGTGTAAAAGAAAAGGAAATTTGAGGTTCAAAGAAAAAATATTTTGTAAATAACAAGGTAATTTTTTCTTGTTTTTCAGTGTTAACAACTAGCTTATGCATTTGCATAGTCTATAAAAAAATGTTGAAAAGAAAAATTGCATTCACAGTTCCCTCCAGTGGCCGGCAGTAGAGATCAATGAATGGCACAAATTCTGCAGCTCTCCTTTCGCTCAGGAAAAACAATTACAAGATTTCACAAAAATATTATAACGTTAACTTCAGCTTGGGATAACTCAGGCTTGGGGAAGTTGCTTTTATGGTAATAATGATTAATGTTACTATTACTACTAAAAATATTCTGGTAGCCACTTTTATATTAAAAAAAGAAGGCAGAGTTCTCAACATAATGCCAAAGATCCAGTAGCAATTTGCCACGAACTAGCTTAAACTGAGCAGATTTCCCAGCCATGATGTGTAGACATACTATAAGTACAGTTCCGGTCTCATCAAGGCAGCCAGTTAGTCAGTGAATTGGCCTCAAATGTTCTACCAGCAGACCCTCTGAAAACTGTCACTCACTGCTTAGGAAGAGAACATAGAGATAAATGCCAAGAAAGATGATCAAAAAAGATCTTGTCCTGCCAAATTATAATTAAAATATATTAGACCAAAGAAGAGCTAATAAAAGTATGACAGAAAGAGAATCCCACTGCCACTCAATGATTGTTAAGAAAAAGGAACTTGAACTTCCAGAATTTGGAGAATGAGGCACCTCCATTTTTATTTCTCAAGTGTTCTTTTTTACTCCTACAATGTCATTTATATTTAGATGTCTTACTTATCTATGAAAATTACACTATGTGCCTTGGACAATATTTAACTTCCCCAGAAAAGTAAGGAGCTTAAATGCGATCTTTGGATCTGTCCAATGCAAATAAATTTCTGCAGTTTTGAACTTTGACTTTTAACCAGTAGAAGCAGGCTGCCCTCAAATTCTGCAAAGCCTTCAGGGTACCACACCCCCTGGACTAGCTTCTCCTCTCCTTCCCCAATCAAAACAGATTTGCAAACAAAACTGTTCCGTAAATCTTTTCAAAACCAAACCAAGACTTCTTCAAGCTGGATACCTAGGGGAAAAGCAATAGCTGATTAATTGTTCACCTGAAGGTGTAAGTAACTTGATTTTCTTTAAGGCATTTTGTTATCCCAAAAGGCAATGGTATAGCAGGGCTTCGCAAACTTGGCTGAATGAGAATCAGCTGGGGAGCCCTTCCCTCGTGATGCCCAGCTCTCGATGCCACACCCCAGAGCAATGAAGTCAGAATCCCTCGGGGTGGGCCCAAGCACTTATATGCTGAAAGCACCTGGTGATTCCATGGCAGCCAGCTGCAGGGGGTGACTGGGAAGCTTCCTGCACTTGTCTATGCACACAGGTCACCTAAGGAGCTTGTGAAAAGGTAGATTCTGATTAAGCAGAATCTTAAGAGTGGGGAGCTTAGGATTCTGCATTTTTAACAAGCTTCCAGGATATAGCTGATTGACTAAAACAAAACAAAACAAAATTATCTCTACTGCTTCTAAAAACAGTCACAATAAAATCAGATCCCTCTCTCTTGAATAGAATAGTGGCCCCTGAATTGGGAGGGTGGGTATTTGGTGTTTAAGATTGGATGTTTTCTCATTAATATTCATAGCACCATCTAGCTAACAAGGAAAAGAGCAGACAGAGCCAATCCAGTCAAGGATATGTTACTAAAATCCCCTCAAACTGAAGGCCATAACCTGGGGCTTATAGTTTCTAAGATTGCCATGTGGCCTCTCCCCTTTTAGGCCATGCTGGAAAGGGCTCATTGTGTCCACTTGAGGGAATACATGGGAGGGTAAAGAACACACTGTCCAGAATACTCACTGCTGAATCTCCAAGGGCTGATTTTAAGCTTATCCTCACTTTGATGCTTTGCTCGGAATCTGATTAAAGAGAAATCACAGATCGTTGTTACAGAGGACACACTGACCATGCGCGTTTATTTCCTCCCTCTCACCCCCGCCCCGACCCCACTACAGTGATAGTAAAGGAATAAAAAAGAAAAGGTAAAAACACTCTTTTGGGAAATGAGAAGTGACTGAGCTTTCTCAAGAGGTAGGCAAGCATGGCCTCCTCATATGTACACAGAGGCAGGACAGACCAAAAGGCACCAGAGAATCCCAGAGGGGCTTGGGATTCAGCTCCAGCAGAGGGTGGGAAGCACACACCAAGTTGAAAACAAGGGGAACGAAAGACAAGGTACAGTTAAAGCCACTTTGGGTAACAGTAGATCCTCCAACCCCACGTGCTCTTGCTCAATCACTTAGAGGCTCAACTTGGAGTCTGGGCTGCAGCAAAACATGAGGGGAGCCAAGCAAGATGATTTGGAATCCAGGGGGCAATGGATTCCACCCAGGAAAGCAGCAAAGGGGGTGAAAACTGTTGTCCAGATGGAGATAGGAGCAAGAGGGAAGTCTTTAGATAAAATGAGACTGAAAAGAATAGATCCGTTGGAATAGTTAGAAAAAATGAATGCAACGCAGAGAGCAAATAAATCATGAAAAAAAAAAAAAGAGATAGAGCAGAAACTCTGAGAAAACAAAAACCTACCTAAGACAGGATATAAAATAACTAGTATGTAACTTGGCTTTGCAAGGATAATGATGATTTTTTTTTTGGTGATATTTTTGCTAAAAGGTATGGTAACGTTCTACTGGGCGGCTGAGTATGGGAGGGGAAGAGCAGCAAGAAGTGCCTGAAATCGACCAGTAAAGAAATAACAATATAAACAGGCTTAGAAATGGGGAAGCAGCTGCCAGAAAGAAGCGGTAATAAAGCAGAACAGATAAAAATACTGGTCTTCTTGAAAAGTAGAATCCAAGGACAGCGGGACAGTGGGTTGGAGAGCATTAGACTCTTCTCTAAAACATGGGGCTGATAAAGCAGGAGAGAGAGAGAGAGAGAGAGAGAGAGAGAGAGAGAGAGAGAGAGAGAGAGAGAGAGAGAGAGTAGTTTCCCTGCCCCTGATATACAGCAGGTGATCAACTATTGTAATGTGGTGTTTCCTCCTGACAAAATGGCAGCTGCTCACCACGGCACTGTCAGACATAGGATCGAGTGAGGGAAGACACTGCTGTGTCCCAGCTCCGAGACTGGAGCCAGGGAAGACGGGGGAGCCATTTGAAACGTGTCGTCTGGAGGTACTCACTGAAAGCACAGTCTGTGCCAGAGTTCCATCCCACAACAGTGTTCTTGTTCTGCTCTTTCAGCCAGGTGAACAGAGGCTCAAAGTAGTTGAGCAGTGGTTTCACATTCATAGTCTTTTCTCCTACAACTTTTTCCAGTGCCAAGGGCCAGGATTCCGATCTTCCAAGACTCAGCATTTCACTACATGAAAAAAGGGGGAGGTAGTTTCAGGACCTTTGCCAGGATTCCATAGGTACATATCAGTCTGTTTTTTTCCTCTTGGACTTGGCTAAGGGTATTCATGACAGATAAGACAATAACGCGTGTTAACAGACACATATTCATCCTTCAATCTCCCTGCCCTTCCAATGACTAGAAAGAGAACTCCACTGTCATGATGTGGGGAGAGCAGGTGGCCTGTCCAGCCCTCCCAGGTTCCTGCAGGACCACAAAACACGCATTTAATTTGTGGATCAGGGTATTTTGAGGCTAAACCTTTTCCTTCTACAACAAGGAAATCAAATTCAAACCCAGGCAATACTGACTAGTAAGGGAGGCTCAACATTTTGAAGCATTTCTTACAGCAGCTTCTTCCCAGCTTCCCTGGAATTTGAGATATCACACTTGTACAGGGGGCCTGTGTGTTGAGCTGTTCGACAAAGGGCTTCTTGAAACTGGAACTGATAAATGGTCCTTGTGTAATACCTGTAAAAGAGACCCAAAAAGGTAGCCCATGTTTGGTTACTGAGGCAGAGTCAGACAGGAGGGCGTAGATTGACATTCTGAGATCCAAGTAACCAAAGAGATAGTAGGAAAATCTCTTTCTCCAGAAAGACTCAAACACGAGCTCTACAGACTCATCATAACCTACTTCATTTTTGTATCAGCTGATAAGAAGACAGAATTCTTTTGTGATAGGTTAGCCGGCACCTGTCTCGTGTTTTACAGATTTACAGGCTTGCATTTCTAGGATGCACCTTGATGCTTACAGCAGGTCAATGATATTATTTCCACTTTACAAATAAAAAAAACTGAGGCTCAGAAAATTTAAGATCTGCAGCTAATGGATGAAGAACACAGGCTTTTGGTCTTGAGGTTAAAAATGCTCTATCAGTCACTCTGAATTCTGCCACATAAAAAGACAAATAAAAATCTTTTTTATTTCTCCCAAGGATACTGTAAACTCCTTGAGGGTGGGGAAAAGTTCTCATGCGTGTTTTATTTAACACAACAACTGGCGTTGAGTAAAACTGAATTGAAACTGATCATCTCTTTTGAGGTTTGGGGGAGGTAGGCGGAGGGTGAGGAAGTAATAATAGTCCTCATCTCATAGATCCCTCTTTCTTTGCCATCACACAGCTAGCCACACCCCCAGCAATGGAACCGCGGAAGAAAACTGTCATTTACCGGATGAATGAGTAGTCGTTGGCAACGTGGAACAGAGTTGCAGGGTCACAGTAGCTCTCATCATGGGGTACAGGTTCCGCCACGCCAACGATCTCTCGCCTTTGGGAGGGAAAGATAAATTAGTCGTGGCTCAGCCATCCTGAGCAGGTAGGGTTGCGTGCAGCTGTTGCATTTCCATCAGCCAGTGGTATCTATACTAGAATCAGTCATCAGGCAAAACAGAAGCAGTGTAAAAAATCACAGAATAAGGCTCATTACGTGGCTATCTTGTACTCATTTTAATTCAGGTGGAATATACTGTTGGACAACAGCTGTGTCTTCAAAACACCAATTTAATACAATGCAATGCCTAGCCACAAACATACGGCGGAAGTCCTAATCATTCCTCTCCGGCCCCACACTTTACACGCTCCTGGAACACAAAATTTTGTAAATTAGAAAGTTTACTTGTTCTTTAAGGCTCACTCAGAGATCATTTCCTCTGTGAGGCCTGCCCCTGGTCACACTCACCTTCCAGCCCAGTTACCCCTCCAGCTCTCTAGCCAACTCTGACTTGCACTGCCTCCTTTGTCATTTCTCTCCATTGTATAATTATGTACACCCAGGACTTGCCCTGGGGACTTGAGCTCCTAGAGTGGGTGCTGTTATCTTTATAGTCACCTTTACAGCTCCCCTGCGAAACACAATGCCTAATATGGCTAACACTAAGGAAAGGCTTCAAGTCTACTTGAACTGGTGGAGTCATTAATGTATCAATCAATGTGCTAAGGGTTTGAGTCCATGCATCTCTAGAAATAAAGTAAGAGGATTCCAAACATTAATTCAATCGGAAACAACGTAGGGAACCCAAGTATTTGACAGTGTGTAAACTTTATACATTTGTCTTTTCTGATGGTGAGATTGTTATAGACACAATTTCAGTAATACTCTAACACCAGAAACAGTTAGACATGCTGCCCTTTCCTCCCAAGTAGGATTTGTTAAAGAAATCTTAGCAAAAGAGTGGCCCTGACGTATATCTATGGATATGGGGCTGGATGTTACATAGGTAAGTTTTCATTACAGAAAGGAAGAATAATAGAAACTAATAAAAATGTCATTGAGAGGAGTCTAATAGATGGTAAGGAAAAGATTTCTCTCCTTTTCTCCCTTCTTTCTCCCCTTTTTGTCTTCTTTTGGAATTCTTTTTTTTTTTTTTTAAGATTTATTTATTTATTCATACAAGCACTGGGTACAGTCAGAAGCGCGGGAGGGTGAGAGAATTCACCAGAGCCAGAGTGGGGAACAGAATAGGCAGACTGATGAAATACACTGCTGAGGGGAGCAGCGGGCGGCAGGAGAGGTCTGCGCGCCATGTGGGACCCTAGCTGGTGGCTGGGGATCGAACCGGTGCTGCAGAGGCTGCGGGCAGCTTCGCAGCCCAGCGCTCAACTGCTGCGCCACCAGGGGAGGCCCTGGAATTCTTTTATTCCAAGCTCATTTATTTCATACTTTCATGTGGCAGGGAGCAGGCAGGGCACTGGGGATGCAGTGATGAAGAATGAAGTGCTGAAACTATTGAAATTCTCTGTTGCCCAAACGTGCCAGACTCTCTCTCATTTAGAATTTTCTACACAAACCTGGCTAGCCTCCACATCTTCCTCCAGGCTCAGATGGGATGCCTATCCTCCTCTGGCCCCCAGATAGGGCTTTGGGTTCCCCGTGGCTGCACGTGGATCCTCATGCCCTCCCATCACAGCACGGGAGCTGCAGTGGTTTCATTTTCCACATCCCTCCATATTCCAAAGGTTCTTTGAAGTCAAAGAGAACATCCAAAAGGACTGACATGGGCTCTCCAGTCCTGTCAAAAATGTGGGCTCAGTGTTTTTGGTTAAGGGAATGGATCAAAGAGTAAATGAATAAATGAATGAATAAATCATGTCTTAAATAAGATGATGGTCTAATGGGCAACCCAACCCTTAAGAAGCTTAAGCATGAGACATTGTATTGTCTGGCCCTGCTTGGATGGAGGGCAGAGCCAAGGAAATGCCATCTGAGGAGAAGCACCCAAATGAAGACTTTAACAGGAAGCAGTTAGTGTGAGGGTGCGAGTGTGTGTGCTGTGATGGTGCTTCCCTAGTCGGGATGCTCTTCTCTCTTGTTTCCACATATTTAAACCCACATCACTGGATTTTAAGATTTAGATATTGAAATTGCCGTCATTCTAACTATGAAGAATTCTCAGAGAATTCCCAACCCTAGGTATCTTAGATGGAGTTCCCACAGAAGCAGAGCCGGAGACAAGCTCCTGGAAAACAATCCCCGGAAACATTGGCAAAGGCGTGAGGAAATGAGAGAAAGGAAAGCAGCCTCCCAAAGGTGCATTCTCAACCAAGTCACCAAAACCACCGAGGGACTCTAGGATTGAAGGTGAGCATTCACCTCAGTTATCCCACTGAGGGCAAGGAAACTGAAGCACTTATCCACCAAGTCCCATCAGCCATTGCTTGGAGTTCTAGTGGCTCAGGATGCCATTAGGGTATAAAATACAGATGCTGTATTGTGTGTGATATGATATGATAGACCCATGTGCGTGCGTGCGTGTGTGTGCGTGCAAAGGCCAGCCAAATGCTTTCAAATAAAGAGCAAACTCATGAAAAAACATTTTACTAATTGCATATTCATTGACTTACTTCATCTCCCACCACTTTTTCGTCCATTCTTCTTTGGTAATGTCCCCCTTAAAGACCATCCACCTCCACTTTTCCAACATGTAAGTAAATGGAAGTGTTCCCACGATGGTAAGTGCTTGCTTGAGTAGGAAGTTGATATCTGTTTCTGAAAGTAAAGTGGAAATGGATCAGTGTTAAGGTAAGACTGACAGTGGACGTTTTGTGTTCAATAATTTCCTAATTTCAAGATATAATTCCTCAAGATATACTTACTGTAAGATTATAATCTAGGATTGTGTGAGAAATAGTACAGTCGACATAATAACATGTATATATTTATTTCCTGTTAAGGGATTTAGAGTAGGCTAAAGCCTTGAATAGAACAGGTACAACAAATCCATAAGAAACACCAATTCTCATTTTTTCATTAGTTTCAACTGTCATCCTTGAACACCTCTTATCAGAGCTAATTAGGATTAATTCATTTCTTTCGCAGTCATGCTGTTTATTCTTATAAGCTCCATGAAGACAGTGACGGTTATGTCTCATTCAAGGCTCACTAGCCCAGTGTCTACTACACTGTGCCCTCCATGGGCCTTCATGAAATAGATGAATAGTAAACAGATGGGGGGGTGCAGTAAACCAGGGAGGAAGAAACAAAGACAGAGGGAAGCCATCCACTGGGCAACGAGAAGTACAGTGTACTTTACAAGTTCTGCCATCTTCCCTACCAGATTTCAAATGCTTGAACAAAACAGGCTCTCCCATTTACTTTGTTAGTGATGTGGAAAGGCAGTAGCATTCACCTCTAGGGTACAAACGAGGCCCCTTGAAATGTAAGCGGGGAAGATTATCTACTTAGCAACACTGTGCCTCTAGTGTCTAGGGGAAATGCCTTGCCTGTTTATCCATGTGCTGGATAAATATTTTTTAAAGATTTATTTGTTTATTCATACAAGAGCTGGGGTACAGGCCAGAGGTGTAGGGGGTGAGAGGATTCACCAGGGGAACAGAACAGACACACTGACTGAAATACACTGCTGAGGGGAGCAGCGGGCGAGTCAGGAGAGGTCTGCTGCGCCATGTGGGTAGCTCCCTGGCTGGGGATCGAACTCTTGCTGCAGTGGCTGCGGACAGCTTCATAGGTTGTGTCTTAACCCCTTGCGCCACCAGGGAGGCCCTGGATAAATATTTTTGCATGAAGAAAGGAAGATAGAAAGAGGGAGGAAGGGAGGGAAAGAATGAAGCAATTTATTTGTTCACAACTTCACAAACCAGGGGCAGAGCCAAGGAAAGAAACAGGAGTGTTTTAAGACAGTGCTTTAACCATGTCTGGTGCTCTTACTGATTCAAACAGGGAACACTGCTGTCAGGGATTATTGTTAAATAATAAAACAAGTAATTGTCTGTTAATTAACTTGATGACCCTTTCCTTCGCTGCCCCCTAATGGGAGGATGCCACTATCGGTCTATTATTCACAGGGTCTGAGCTTCTGTTCATTCTTTCAGACATGATAAATGGCTTTACTTTGATGTCTGGAGCCAGAAATGAAGGCAAAGTGAGTTGCGCGTGCAAGGGTGGGGCTCATGACCTTGACCTCACTGACCAACCGTTCCAGTTGGTGGACCTGATGTTTTTGTCCCAAATAGCTAAAATAAGGGGAGAGAAATATACAAAAGAGAACCTATTTGGCTCTAAGTTGCCGCCTTTCAAGACAAAGAATCGAAAGCTGTGGCGTCCTCACTGAAGAACCTGGATCTTGTGAACAACTGCCTGTTCCAGCAGATCCAATCTGCCCCAAGAGGAGCAGGCCGCTTCAGGCAAAGATGCTGAAGCCCCGCATGGATCTTCAGGGCAAATTCATGCCTCCGCTGGATGAATGACACGTTTCAGCCCCTCCCAACCTCGAGAGTCCACCACCTGGCTTCTAAGCATTCCTAAATTTCAAGTTACACTTCGCTTTGTATATTGTATAGATGAGGGTTCTAGTTCAGCTTTGCCATGTTGCATCTTGACATTGGACTAGTCATCTTCCCTTTCATCTTCAGTTTGCTCTTCTGAATATGGCCTTTAGAATCTGTTCCAGCTCTAAGATTTTCGGCAGTTTTTACCTAGAATCAGGAGGATCTACTCAGAAACTAACTGGCTGGGTGACTTGGAACAAACTATTTCTGTTCTGTGGGCCTGTTTCTGCATTTAAAAGAAAAAACCTGTTAGGTGTTTCTTAACATCTCAACATCATTCATTCAGTTACCTCACTTAAGCCCTTTTCAAAGACACAAAACCACAGGTGTGGATGGGCTGACATACACATAAAAAACAAATTTATGCAACAACAATTCCTCATTACCCATAAATTCTTCACAATTTATGTGGCAAAAATTAAATCCATTGTGTGCATGATAATGAATACCTGTGTCCACATCAGACTAAAGAATCCCCAAAGCAAACCATGAAAAAATGCCCTTACCATAGTCTTCAGAAAAGTCAGATGGCAGAAGGCCTAGGGATTTCAAGTGTTTTGGGGTCGCTGCAGACAGTGACATGATCTCCCCGACAGCTTCGTGGAAGCCTTCGTTAGCTCCGCTTCTTAGCAGGTAGGGTTGCTTAGCATATGCCATGTCGTACTGGATGTGGCCCATCTCATGATGGGCTGTCAGGAAATCATCCATGGTCACCTTCGTGCACATTTTGATCCTGCACAAAATTAGGCAATATTAAGATAAATCATGAGTACCTACCTTTTATGTCCTATAAACTGAGGTGCTTGATATAAAGTGATGGGCAGAGCTGAATCCCGTTCTGCTTATAGACTAACAGAAAGATAAGCAGAATCTTCTACTACAAACTGAGGCAAATCCTGTACAAGTGATCAGTAGACATGGCCTTGTGTATAACAATGAGTAAATGCAGGCAGAGCCTTCTAGAAGCACCAAGAAGGGCATAACTGAGGATGTAACAAACAACCTTGACCTTGATCAACATTCAGGAGTTGCCAGGGAGATGGCAGGGAGAAATAAGATGTTGACATTCCTGTCAAGGTTCATCGAGGTTCTCAAGCAGCCAATGTTGACTGCTTGAGTCCAGGTTGAACGCTTGAGAAAAGAATGTGACATCCAGGACTCTGCAGTTTGGTATAACCAGGACAGAGAAGTAGGAGAAGGGACTGGAAATTGATATTTGGGAATCATCCACACTAAGGCAGGGAGCGGATATGATGGCCCGCGAAGCAGGCAGATGCAGAATGGCAACAGAGGCCAAAGACAAAGCCCGCGGAAGTCTCAGTACCTAGAGTGGAAAGGGTAAGATGGTTCAGAGAGAAAGGTCAAAGAAATCCAGAGGGGGATGAAAATACAGAAGTTAATGAAAAATAGCATTTCAAAGAAAACTTGTAAGTGTTTCTAATGCTGCTGTGGCCCAACGAAATAAGGCCTGCATCTGGCAATTGTGTGTCTGTCCTTTCCAACTTGGCAAGAGCAGTGTCCTTAGGTGGGTTGTAGGGGTCATATTTTTGTGAGTTCTCAAATTAACTTTCCTACTGTTCTAACCATGCCATCCCCTGCTAAATACCCTTTACGGAGGCCTCCTTTTTCATGAATGAACTCAGCATCCTTTATATATCCCTGTGTGACCTGCTTTTCTAACTTGGCTTTTCTCTACTCTTTTTCAAAACATAACAATACCTACTATATACTTAATGTCAACTTATGTAAAGTCCTGTGCTAGGAAACCTACACATACTTAATCATTTTAAGCCCTCACCGTAGCACAGGAGTTAGTAAACTATGACCTGTGGCTGTTTTTATAAAAAAGATTTCACGGGAATAGCCTCGCCCACTTGGTATGTATGGTCTCTGACTGCTGTCGTGCCGCGAGGGTACCGCTGTGGAGCTGCAACAGAGACCTGCAAAGCCGGAACTATTGCCTATGTGGCCTTCGCAGAAAGGGATGGCCAGTCCCTACTCCAGCAGACGCTGTTGGGACCCTGCCCGGATCCTCTTCACCGGGGCAGATCCACCCATCCCCCAGCTGCCTGAGTGGTTAAAGGCCAACAGCTGCTTCCCTCTTCACTGCCTTGGGCCAACCTGGAGATGCCTCAGCCAGGACATCATGGCCCCCCACACTGGCAGTCCACAAGCGGTTACTGACTAATATGAGGGCTGCGGGACAACAGGCCGGTCCCCTTTTCTCAAGGTGAGACCAACACTGTGACCTGAATCCTGCTCCCGAGAGCCCCCATGGGATCAGGCTGAGGCAAGGCTCCAGCGGAGACCTCATCCTTACTTAACCCTTTCCCTGCCATCCTGCTTCCCTCAGTCCCCTTCACCTGAGAGCGTCCCCAACGACACACTTGTACAAGAATCTCCATGTCAGGCTGGGGACCCCAACCTAAGACACAAGTGTGCAGCCTACTTTTCCACTTTATAGATAAGGAAAATACCTTACTCTGGGCTACCTAGTCCTTGGGCGACACACCTGGGACGCCAAAGCCTGTGGTCATTCCACCGCCTCACGCAGGCGCCTCCTCACATGCCCTTCACTCTAGTCTCGCCCACTCTCTCCGCTGCACACTGCCAGGCCTGGCCTGTCTGCCCTCGTAGCTGCTCTTCTCCCAGCCTGGTGTCCTGCTCCAGGCTCAGCCTGTCCAAACCCTCCTGTCTTTCAAGCCCAATTCCCCCGCCAGCCTGAGGGCCCTATCCGATGCTACCCTCGCCTCTTGTGGTTTTCCGTGGCGTGTTCTCTGTGTGCCTCTCTGTGTCCTTCCTCTCCTTCACCCAGCTTGTTTATTCCATTGCCATTCTCGCTCACAAGAGGGAGACTCAATGCCTGAGTCACACATGCATTCTCCATGATCCTTAGTGCCAAACCTGCCCAAAGGTAGGCACTGCCCTTCCCAGGACTGTGCAACTCTAGGGGGTGCATAGAATTTCAAATGAGGCAAATGGTATCAAGGTTCCCGTTAGGGCCTCCTGGCAATCCCCTGCTGAGAAAACCCAGGTGTGCGCTCATGGACTCCAAGCCTCCATTCAACGAGAGTTCACTTATCTCTTCTGTGCTCAGAGAAGCCGAGAAGGAATGCTCTGCCCTGCCCCATTGTCTCTCACGTTAGCGGCAGCCATGTAAGTATCAGCCTCACTACCTGAAGTCGTTCTTTCCCAGGTCCCAAGCTGTGGGGTGACAGACCACTTTCCGGCCGTCTTTTGGCTCAGTTAGCATGGAGTTCTCCCAGAATCCTGCAGTCATACTAGGAAGGCCCACAGACACAAAGAATTTCTCAGCTTCTCTGAATATCCTCTGTGCGTCCCAGCCCTGGGTGGAGGGAAAAAACAGTATTTAATTCTAGCATCACAGTAGCAGCATTCTTTCTGTTGGATATATACAGAGACATGATGTTTCAGGAAGGAAATTTAGACGTGTAGACAGTTTTCAAAGTGTTAATAAAACATTGTCTCGGGCCTCCCCGGTGGCGCAGCGGTTGAGCGCTGGGTTGCGAAGCTGCCTGCGGCCTCTGCGGCGCCGGTTCGATCCCCGGCTGCTCCCCGGCCACCGGAGGAGGGTCCCACATGGCGCGCAGACCTCTCCTGCCGCCCGCTGCTCCCCTCAGCAGTGTCCTTCGGTCCTTCTGCCTGCTCTGCTCCCCGCTCTGGCTCTGGTGAATTCTCTCACCCTCCCGCGCTTCTGACTGTACCCAGTGCATGTATAAACAAACAAACAAACAAACAAACAAATAAAACATGCCTCTATTAAAAAAAAAAATAAAAATAAAACATTGTCTCAGTAATCCTGTCTCTAGGGAATTAACCTACGAAATTCTCGGAAATTAGGTCAACTAATTACACCTGAAATGGCTTTCAATGGTGAAAAAGTGGAAACGACCACCAGAATGGGTAAACGAATAATGACACATTTGTGGAATGTAAAATCTAAATAAATTAGATTCATAAAGAATTTTATTGACACTTTCATAATTTAATAAGTGAAAATATTAATGTATAAATTTATAAAATTAATGTATAAATATATAAAATTAATAAAATATATAAAATATATTAATAAAATATATAAATATATAAAAATTAATAAGTGAAAATATCGAATATATAAACCACTTTCTTTGGCTAATGTTAATGAGGCAATACACCAAAATATTAGCAGTAGACAAGGTGAGGTTGTGTGTTTTGTTTTTATTCTTTATATTCCAAGTGAAGACATAAAAATAACAACCTTCTCTTTGCTCACACCTCTTCAACTCAAGCCAATGATTGTTGGTTGAGCTCCTTCAAGGGGCAGGGCCCTTACTAGGCCCAGTGGTAGCCACAAACAATAAAGTGGGCATGAAGTTGTGGGATTTGGGAACCAAAAAGGGACAGATGTAACCCAGCAGACAATGGATCATTGGGCCTTGGCTTTGAAGTCTGTATGGGAATCTAAATTTTCAGAAACTTCTAGAACTGGAAAGGGGCGGCAATAGGTGTCTGCTACCCTGCAAACTCTTCTGGAAGCCAGTGTCCCTGAAGCTGACCAACGCTTCTTTAGAGATAAGGCCCACATCAGGCAAACGAAGTTTTTAAATCATTTTTAGAGACACAGAAAACTTCCTCTGATCTCAAAGACCAGCCAGATCTGGCTTTTCTCCTGTGTCAGCCTTGCGGATATAAAAGAGGGAACGAGACTATGGATTTTTTGGTATCATTTACCTTTAAAGGCTTAATGTCAGGCAATATGGGTGTTAATCAGTATGGCATACTTGAGCAGAATGAGCACATATTCAAAGAGTGTAGACTAGTAAGCACACTTAATATCTGTTTGATTAATAACGAATGAATAGAAAACCAGACTGAAAATACTAGGAGTTCTGAGTTCAAACTTTGGTTGCCACTGATGTCTTTGTGTGAGTCATTGATCCAAACCTCAGCGTCCTCACCTACAACAGGGAACTATCAAAACACCTGTCCTGACAGTCTCCTAGGGGCCCTGAGGGTCCATGTTTTTACTCTGCAGTGGACTTTTCCCAGGAATATGTGACGTGTGGGAAGATGTTCATGGTACTGCTACTTACAGATTTGAAACTGTTAACAAACGAAAGTCTAGCAATGCAAAAATAGTCAACTAATTATGGTCCAACTATATGAAGAGATTTTACACAGCTAAGGTAAGATTATGAGTTCTTCCCAGAAATAGAGACTTTTAGTTGAATAAAGAAGGAAATGTAATTATGACTATGTTCTGATTTTTTCAATAGAAGGGACTTCAGAGAAGCACAACAATTATATCAAAATGGTAACCAAAAGGTGATTTAAATTTTATTTTAAAGACTCATAATATTTTTAATAATGATGATTTTTAATAGGCAAAAATCTAAGGATATTCTTCTTTACTATTCATTTAGAGATTTTTTTTTTTACTAGTTATATACTATTTTTAGCTATGCTATTTAGAGATTAATGGCTGATGACTTAGCAATGATGAACTTTGGAAAGAGTGATACAAACCAGTTGAAATTTGACATGTTATTGCTTAATGGAAACCTCAGGTGATCTCTATTTTAAATATTTCTCAGCAGGATCAACACCATACCCGTCATTCAAGGTACTTGATGTAGTTGATGGTGTAAGTTACTTTCCCAAGAAAAGGTAGCTACATAAGGAACAAACTTAACTCACTTGAAACATTTTGATTTACACGGTTTCACAGGCAAAAGGGAAGGATGGCACAAAAAGAAATGAAGTTGAGGATTTAGAGTTGGTGTTCAAAGTTTCTCTTTCCTACCTGGTTCACCATTGCATCAGTAACATCTATGTTTGGTTTATCTCCAAAGGGGACTGTGAAGCGGTACAGATTTGTCCAAAATCTACCCCACATGTCACCTATTAAAAAAAAAAGTTAATTCATGACAAACAGCAGGCACAGAGACCTGATTTAACATAGCACACAAGGCAGAAGCGGTGAACAGGCCACACAGTATTCTAGATTTCATTTCATTTCTGTGCTCCCTTTTCACTACTTCTTTTCCTTCTCTCTAAAATTTACAACCTGTGCTTTGGTGGTGCTGGGGGGGGGTGAGGGGGGTGACATACATCCGAGGAGGTGTAAACCTAGTTCCCCAAATCACAGTGTTCTAAACCAATGTCACCTTCATAAAAAAATTAAATTTTCAGCATGTTCTTTTAAAAATCTCCTTTCAATGGTTAAAATGATAAGAAATTAAGTGGGCAGGTAAAACTTGTTAGGGAATTACCCAATTTCTCCCCTTTCAGATTATTATTCAAAGGTGCGATGTATTAGGAAACATCATAATTACTATTAATTCGAAACAGAATTACATAATCCACCAAGCAAGGGACAAAATAGGACAAAATAAATGATTACTCATCCCTACTATTGGAATCAAGAGAGAACAATAGGATCATCATTTAGGAATTTCTCACTAGTAATAAGTTTTAATTTTGTTACAGACTATTAATAATATGTTTAGCAGGGTGATTTTTTTTTAAGTGCAAAATATGTGTATTGAAAAATTAACCAAAAACTAGTAAAAATCAAAACATTTTAGGGCCTCCCCTGGTGGCACAGCAGTTGAGCGCTGGGTTGTGAGGCTGCCCGCAGCCTCTGCAGTGCCAGTTTGATCCCCGGCCACCGGCGAGGGTCCCACCAAAAAAAAAAAAAAAACTCAAAACATTTTAGAAACAATCAAGAAATTCAGAAATGTAGCTTCATACAAATTTCAGAAAATTTTGAAAAAACATGAAAAACTTAAATTTCTTTTGTAGGATCTAGCAGGGTGATACTTTAACAAATGCTAAATTTGATGCCAGCGTCAGAGCTCCCTAAAGAGAAAATGGAGCCAGAAGAGAGAGTCAATCTCATAGCAAGACAAGAACCTGGCACCAAGGTAATGGGGCAACACTGGAGTAGTCTGATGTGCTCTTTTTTTTTTTTTTTAAGAGATAAAATTTAGCAGAACTAAGTGTGAGGTCCTGCTGAAGGACACGTTTTACTGTGGAGAATTAGCCACAAGCAACTTAGCCCAGTTTTCATACAAAGCTACATATCCATGACATGAACTTTTCAAACACATACTTTATTGGGCCTCAGTATCTAGGACAAGGAGAAGGCAGGGGAAGGTGACCATTCTCTGGAGGGCGATCAGGAGATTCGGTGAAGGGAGGGCAGGCCTTGTTCATAGTTATCCAACCAACTTACTTTTCAATTTTAAGGTTTTTTTGAAACATTATTGACATAGAGCATTAAATTAGTTTCAGGGATACAATATAATGATTTGATATGTATATATATTGTAAAATTATCACAATAAGTTTAATTAACATCTGTCTTGCATGGCCTACAAAGGCTCCATGACGAATCCAACACCTTTGGAAGACTGCATCTGAGCCTAAGCTCAGCATCTTTCTTCATGATAGACTTCACTCCTGACTCACAGGATTCCGAACCAAGTACTTCTCCGCCAAAGTAATTGGTGTAATTTAGAAAGAACTCACAGCACTTTCAGTCAGGCTGTACCTTAATTCTAGAAAGTCTTTCTCTCATCCCTGCCTCTCCCCAGCCCACCAAACTTCTCTTCTCTGACAATATGATACTGAAATCCTAAACTCCACCTCATGAGCTTAATCAACCAACTTAAATAGTAAAAATTACTTTCCCATTTCCATTCTCATTTGAACTTGGAGTTCTTTTTCTAGTTATCCTAAGTAACCCCTTTATCCTTTGTGATAATTGGCCAATATGACTACTCTTTACGTATAAAAGAAAGTAATCCAATAGTGATTTACAATGCTCTCTGTTGCAGAAAGCACTTACAAAATGTGATTCCATGTTACTAACTCGATTCACAGAATTTTTCAAAAGTGTTATGCTGAGCCTTACCCCAAAAATCAACTTTAGTGGTGGGAATAGCAAAGAGCAACGTATACAAAGAATTCCAAGAGTGTCTTACCAAGCAAATGGGCAGGGATGTATCCAGTAGCATTGACATGAGGGAAGGTCTTCATCAATTTTGTTCTCACATAGGCATGAAGGTGTTCATAGAGTGGTTTAATCTGAAAACCCCAGGAAAAGGTGTAAAAGTAAGAGTATCCTCCTCCATCTTCAAATGCTCAACACTAGAAGTAGTTCCTTTACACAACTAGAATTTCCCTAAATTCTGACTTCTCCTCTGAAATATTCTGAAGTGTTTGAAAGCATTCATTCCATCTCCCCAGATACTGATGATGACTAGTTTCACAGCATAAAACAATAAACACACCTCGAGGAATAAAGGTCCCCAAATGAAAACAGATGCAGTAAATATTCATTTTTAAGCTGCTACTGACATCATGTTTTTAAATTGAAGTTATCACTGAGATTCCATAAAATCACCCATTTCTAATTGTATGGTCTCATAGGGACGAGTACATTTATATTGTTGGGCCACCACCATCCCTACCACCCAGTTTTACAACATTTCTATCGAAAATTTGCTTGCAACCATTTGATGTCCATTCCACTTCCACCCCAGCCCCAGGTAATCACTAAACTGATTTCTGTCTCTAGGGATTTGTCTATTCTGGACATTTCCTATATCTGGATTCACACAATAGGTGACCTTTGTGTCTGGCTTCTTTCACTTAGCATAATATTTTTCAGGTTCATCTATGTTATTATATGTATCAGTAGCTACAAGTAACATTTCATGGTATGACTATGTCAGAATTTGCTTCCTCTAGTATCTCATGAAAAAATTCACCAGTTGATGGACCGAGGCTGTTTACAGTTTGGGGCGATGATGAATAAATGCTTCTATGAAAACACATGGATAAGTCTTTGTAAAGCTACATGTTCCAATTTCTCTCATACAGATGTCTATGGGCGGAAGCCTAAATCATATGGTGTGTATTTAACTTTAACAAACTGTCAAACCATTTCCCAAAGTGACTGTACCATGTTACATTTCTGTCAGCGCTGCCTGAGGGTTCCGACCTCTCCACATACTCACCAACACTTGGTATTGTCAGTCTTTCTCCATCACAACCACACTAGTGGATGCACAGTGGGTTTGGTCATGATTTTAATTTGTATTTCCCTAATAACTTTTTACGTGCTTATTTGCCACTTGCATAATTTCTTTGATGATGTCCTTACTCAAATCTTTTGTGGTTGTTTGTCCTACTCCACTTTTCATAGCGCTGCCCAACTATGCCTGTGACAGTAGTTTCACATGAGAAGTTTGAAGGCACAGGGGTAAAGGGGTGACATGGGAGTCAACCAGAAAGAAGAGGGGGACATTGAGAAGTGGCGTGGCACACTTCTGCTCATAGGACTCTCCTTCCCTTAAAGGCAGAGGCTGAGGAAACAAGAGCAGCACTTGTCCGAAGGAAAGGAGCAAAGTCTTCACAAGACACAGCCCCAGAGACCACTTCTTATGCTCTGAAAGACCCTTCCTCCTGACAATCTCTCCTTCTTATAAGCTTGCTATCACTAATTGCTGGTCAGTGGCTGAAAAAAGGGAAGAAAAGCAGAACAATACCCATCACTTATAAGAGCTGCCCTATTATTCCTGAAAATATTTTCAAGCCCTAACAGTCCTTAACTATGAGACCTGGGGATGGCTGCTCCATGTAAGAACAAGCCAGAAAATCTTTGGCCACTGTCTGCCTCCTGTGCACTGTCCTCCACAGTCTCTGTGTACACCTTCTTGCTTACCTCTGCAAAGGTGCGTTCCACATCTTCCATCAGTTGGTTGCGGGTATAGTAGCCATCTGCTTCATAATCTCCTCTCCAATAATCCCCATAGTCCTCATACTCTGTTTTTTAAAAGGAGAAAGACCATGAGGGAAAGAGAGATAAATCACCATATACATAGATTAGCCTTGTTGGGAGCTTAAAAACAATCCAAAAATTTGTCACATTTTTATTTCCTAAATAGCAACTCAAAGGGATGCAAGTGAATAATAACACTCACTGATGTCTGCTAAGCACTTGCACTGTGCTGGGAATTTAAATGCACTGTCTCATCTAATAAGCAGAAGACCCACAAAACTGCACACAACAGCCTGCTCTTCCTTGGCTAAATCATTTGTCCAAGGTCATTCCTACTGTGCCAAGCCTGGGTCTCTACTCTCTCCGTAGGTTGTTAGTGTCTTTTGGATCTCTGAGTTTTAAAATTCTATTTTTATTCATGGTCTTCTATTTTCAAATCTAACCCAATTTATCTTAGACATTGCCGAGGAGGGCCTGTGTTTCTTTGCAAATTATATCTACACACAGCACATTTCTGTGGGTTTGGTTTAGCATCTCATTATCAGGAAATAAGAGCTTGTATATTGGCTAACAAAGTTTGCACTTGTATTTTAATAATTTTCATTTTTACAGACACATTGGCAGTGGATGATCATGAAGATGTGGAGAGAAATAAAGATTTGGAGGGAAGGCTATGATGACTAGCTACCGGCTCCAGCTTGCCTACGGCTTGAGAAGTGATGGCCTAACACATTTAGAAACAACACATGAAAAAAATTCTTCCTTACTCAACCCAGGAGGCAGCTAATCACCCAAGCATGAAGCACTTGATATGCCATGGCTTCAGGCAGGAGACTAAGTTCAGAGATAAAGAAATTCCTCCTCATGTTAAGATTTTTATGACCATATGATTTGAGTTATAATTACAATTGCAGAAAATAATGGGTTTCTAGACTAAATGAACCTGTTTTTTCTCTTGCTGGGACATCACTCTGAGGTAAATATACAAAGGAACGTTGAGAAGAACTGTGACCGGATGGGAGTTCAGGCGAGAGACGTCTCCCTGTCTCCCATCATTTCTGAGAAACAGAACCCGTATTAACCCCCAAACTACCTCAGGACCCCTTAGGGGCCTGAGACCTTCCCCCACAACTGATTTATTTGATGCCAGGTAGTTGAGTCTCATCCCTGAGCTCTTTACTGCCCAATAGTTTCTTCTTTGAGATGGGCACCCTGGATTGTTCCAGAGATGGCCATAGGTTTAGAGATACTGGTTGGAGCAAGGGCACAGGTTTGGTCATTCACTAGACACAGCACCACAGCCCCACAGCGGCTTCAGGAACAGGGCCGGGAACTTACGGTTAGCTCTTGCCATCTCGTTCTTCAGGTCCACGTACTGTTCATATAATGGCCTCAGCTTCTTGCCGACCTGTGACCGCCAGCCTTCCCAAGCCCAGAGCCGCCTATAGTAGTCGTCGCTGTTTGCCATTATTTCATCCAAACCTGCCAATAAACGTGCATTTTAAGATTTTTATTTGTGAACAATTACAATAATTTTTAAAAAGTAGGGCCTCCCTGGTGGCCCCGGGGGGTTAAGATGCAACCTATGAAGCAATCCGCAGCCTCTGCAGCACGAGTTCAATCCCCCAGCTGGCCAGGGAGCAACCCACATGGCACAGCAGACCTCTCCTGCCTCACCCGCTGCTCCCCTCCCCAGTGTATTTCGGTCAGTCTGCCTGTTCTGCTCCCCGCTCTGTTTCTGGTGAATCCTCTCAACCCACCCCCCACACACACCCCTCTGGCCTGTACCCCAGCTCTTGTATGCATAAATAAATAAATCTTAAAAAAAAAAAGTAAAAGCAAGACGGGCAGACATCAAGGTCATAAAGTTATTAAATGAAATCTCCCGAGTCATTCATTTCCTCTTTCTTGTTATACTTCTCAAATATTTCTGCAGAGAAAATAAGCCATTGAAATCACTTAACAAGAAATTAAATTTCTTGAATGCGACAGACTCTACCATGAGGTTTTGTAAAGAGCAGCTAAAACACATAGCTGGGATCATCTGATCTTTGGATTAGCCATCTGAAAGGCACAGCAGCATCATCTAAGGTCAATCTCATTTTTAAAATGTGGGAGTAAAAAGGATATCATAATCACTGCTCAAAGTGAAAGGCTTACCTGGTTCAAGTAAAAGGCACTCCTGTGGATTAGATGGGTTACAAACTTGTCCAGTGCTGTAGATGGTGCTCATTTCATTTAGAATTGTGTTCAACTGCAAAGCGAAGGCGACAAGCAATGTTGAAAGGGAAAATGTGCTGACGGGGATGCTGAGGTAAAGCTGTCCTTGGGGCCACGTGGTTTTTGATGCTTCAAAATACACAGTTCACACCTTCCTTTTCTATAGTGATACCTCAGTTAAGCTTCCCCACTATTAACTAGCACATCCTGAAAAGCACATAATAAAGTATATGTGCCGTGATGGAAAGAACCAAATCTACCAAAATCCCAGGAACATATCTCGTCTGCACACACAGAGAGAAATGCATGCAGCCTGCAAGGCGTGCACATTTCCTGAACACCCACTATATCGCAGACTGTGACAATGTGGACGTGAACACGACACTGGTCCTCAAGGACCCCACAGTCACGGCACAGTGACGAAGTCATGAAATCAGCAACTGAACAGCAGAGTGAAAAGTGCTCTGTCACCAACTAGTGCCATTCAGGAATGACTTCGGAGAGGCGGGGACATTGAGCTTTGTCTTTGAAGAGAAGTAAGAACTGGTCAAGGAGAGAAGGGAGGTGGACAGCAGAGCCCGAAGGATGGAAGGTGGCTAGGAAAGGCGCTGCATTTGACAGAGAGATGACGTGTTCAGGGAAACTGGGGCCGTGGTGTTGCTCTGGGAAAGGAGGGCAGGAGGGTGGAAGGGTAAGCAGCGCCCTGATCGTGAGGGTCCTTCCACGCTATGCTAAGAGTTTCAGCTTGACCCAGTAGGTAAGGGAGAATAGAAGGAACAGAGTAGGGCCTCCCCGGTGGCGCAGCGGTTGAGCGCTGGGTTGCGAGGCTGCCCGCAGCCTGCAGACCTCTCCTGCCGCCCGCTGCTCCCCTCAGCAGTGTCCTTCGGTCCTTCTGCCTGCTCTGCTCCCCGCTCTGGCTCTGGTGAATTCTCTCACCCTCCCGCGCTTCTGACTGTACCCAGTGCTTGTATAAATAAATGAATAAATCTTTAATTAAAAAAAAAAAAGAAGTAACAGAGTAAAGCAGTGCTACTCAGGGTAGGGCCCACAGACAGAGCAAGTCAGCAAGTGTTTCCATTCTGTGCTGAGCTCAGCAAGTGAGGGAATAAATGTTTATAAACTTGTAAAGGCAATTTGATGTTTCCATGACAGCTGAGCATCTGATCAATGAATTTAAATGTCTTCAATGGACTTGATAAGAAAGCAGGAAAGGGCGGGAGGGAGGGAGAGAGGACAGGAGGATAACAAGGAAGGAGGGAGGGAGGCAGGAGGAAAGAAGGGAAGAAGGAAAGGACCTGTTCTCAGCTTGGGTCGTTTAGGAGGCACTGGATGAACTGTCCTGCTCCCCGTCTCCTGCTGGTCTTCCGTGAGTTTGTCACTCCGCGACCAGAGCGGTTATCCTAACCCATGAACTGGATCTCATGCTTAAAGCTTCAATGAGATCCCACAATCCAAAGGCATGAAGCCAAGTCCTTATCATGGCACAAAACCCCTCCGTCGCCTCTTCTTCCTTGAACTGTGCACTGAATTCGTGCACCCTTGAGCTTCGCCTCTTCCCAAACACGTCAGGCTCTTAGGTGCATGTCAGTGGTTTTCAATTCTGGCCACACATCAGAATGTTCTGGGGATCTTTTCAAAATACAATGTCCAGATTCCACCTAGGCCAGACCAGGCTGTCCGTATTCTAACAGCAGAACAACGAGCAAGGTTTCCCATGGTGTTTTTGTGAAAAGATGGGACAGCATGGGATGGATAAGATAAAGTGGATTAATAGCTAGTTGGATAATTGGGCCCAAAGAATGTAGAATAATAAATATGAACTTGTAGGAAGATATGCGCCATATGGTTTTATCTCCCTCCTTATCATGCATTTTTCTTTTTATAAATGCAGATCAGTACACAGAGTTCCAGAGGACAAGCTACTCAGAAAGACTTTGATGTTAAATAGCCAAATATTTTAGATAAAATATTTCATTAGGTTACATCAAGGGTCTGTAAACTATGATCTGCAGACCATATCCTCTCTGCTGCCTGTTTTTGTAAAGTTTTATTGGCCCGCGGCCACCACCACGCGTTCATGTATTAGCGATGGCAGCTTTCCCACTCCCACAGCAGTGTTCGCTCAGCGGGACAGAGACGCCATGCCCCACACAGCCTAGACTATTTATTACCCTCCCTTGACCAAAAAACTTTGCTGATTCTTGGACTAGAGATGGGCTAAGAGGTGCCATTTTCACAACGACGAATCTAGGCTTTCTTCAAGCTGGAAAAATGACCCATGTAAGAACAGGATTTGAAAAGGCATCATTGAGAGCATTCAGAGTGGAAGAGATCGGGAGATTTTATTGACAAAGAGGTTGACATGCACCAAACACGACTGTCAAAAAACCAAAATCAATGACTGGCCGATCTTTCAGCCAATCACCTTAGATATATAAGCAGCATATAGTCATTTTTGTATGTCAAAGACAAAGACCCAAACAAACAAGAACCCTAACAGAGCCCTAACTGTCTCAGCAGACATGGAGCACAGGGCGCCAAGTCTCTCATTCCCCTCTCCTCCATGCAGACCAGAACCCCGCCGAGGGCTGAGTGCCAGCCAAGGAGAGTGGCAAAATGAACAGGCAACTAGGTCTGATTAGGGGACTTGAAACTGCTAGGGAGAAATTGATAGAGTGAAGGATGTTTAGCATAGAAAGGAAAAGACTGCACTAGTTTTTTTTTTTTTTTAAATGAGCTGCCCTAATTTAGTTAAAGACTATTATAGAAAACAGCAATTTGGTTCCAGAAGCAGAACAAAATGGAGGTAAAACATTCTATACACAACAGAGGGAGGGTCTTTCCATCAAGCAGAGGGTTCTGTATATGGAATTGATCTCTTGCAAAAAAGCGAATCACCCCTGTAAAGTGCTTTGGACTGAGGGTGGTAGGAACTTGCTTAAAGTCCAGCATGAAAGGGGGAAGGAGACTACGTAAGGGACGCCTCAAGCTTGGTGCTATTGATATTTGGGACCAGACAATTCTTTGCTGTTGGGGGACTGCTTGTGCTCTGTGGACTATTTAACAACATCCCCACCCACTAGATGCCAATAGCAACCCCTCCAGTTGTGACAACCCAAAATATCTCCAGGCATGGTCACATGTCCTGGGGCACACTGTTTGCAAAATCAACCCCGGTTGAGAACCAAGGGCATAGACCAGCGTAATCTTTAGGCTGCTTGGTGCTCAGAAGGTAACTCTGTCTGGGGTGCATGTACACACCCAGTGCCCAGACAGTCCTGTTTATGCCTGTGTCCTAACATAACTAGCAGCAGTATCTTCTTTCACTCCCCAAAGGACTCCGGTCTGGATGATAAATTCTGAGCTCACCCTCCTAGTGACAGAGCTCTTTTTAAATCAGCATTACTGTCGTGGATGATAATAGTGTGGAAGAGTTCCCACACATTTCAACTCTGGGGATCAGTACTAAAACATTCACATACTTGTTTGATTTTTTCTTCTGAAAGTACTGATGAGCCTTTCTGCTGAAGAGACTTCAACTGAAGCTTGACTATGGGGTCCTTAATATCTTCTAGTTTATACTTCTCAGCGAGCTTGGACTGCCCTTCATAAAAGGCAGTCCAGTTGGCCCCAGCTTCATTCTGAAATGACAAAAAATAAAATTAGAGTTGGAATAGCACTTCATGAGCAGAAAGAACAGAAGATGTAGTCCAAAGAACATCTGGTGGAACATCTGAGAGCTCCTGAGTGGTTTCGTTCTCTACTTTACTGAAGGTCAAGGCTTAGGTTAAGAGTGACCAAGTCACTCTTGGTCACTCTCTCTTTTTGGCCCAGTGCCTAGCTTTCCCAAGGGTCCTGTCCCCAGAACTGGAAGTGAATTCTCACAGTTGACTCACATTGAGGGACCCTGGAATTTCTGGCTTGAGCACTGTGACGTGGGACTGTTGACTGAGAATTCAAGGAAGAATGCCCTAAGGGAGAGCCTGGTAGAGCTCACAGTGGACTTAATGGGAATACAGCCCTTGTGGTGATGGGAACCATAGTAAATGAGAGCCAGTTTGCAGGAAGCTCTGTGGTGCCATGACTTACAAGAAATTCTGATTTTAAATGATGATCCCTAAGGAAGGTTGTCTGGAATATAGCCATTGGGTATCCATGGTGATTATCTACCAGCAAAAGAAACCCACAAGCAGGTAATGGTGACAGGATTCACTTGTCCCCATCTTGAACATCAATAGGTGTGTGGACCTCTGCAGCGCCATCTAACTTCAAGGCACAAACTCATATCCATTTATCCAAGACTAAAATGAGCAACTACTTCGTACAGTGTACTTCTCTATAGAGAAGTACAGAAAAGAGGTAGCACATGAGTAGGTAAGAGCTCCAGTCTTGGAACAAGACACAGCTGACTAGCTGTGTGGCCTTGGGAAAATTATTTAGCCTCTCTGAGCCACAATTGCCTTATTTGTAAAATGAGAATAATGCAAGAATTTACCTTAAAGGGTTGTGGTAAGCATGAGAAGAACTGAAAAATTATAAAATAATTATCAGAGTATCAAAAATATCCTAAGAATTGGAAAAATGCCAGCTATTTTATGATTTATAGAAAAAAGTTACTGTCCTTAAGAATGTATCATAAATGTTTCATTAATGAAACATCCGAGCATATGATAGTGCATAAACTCTGAGTGGACCAAGCATTTTCTGTTAAAGGAAAAGAGCAATTCACACAGGTGATCATATCTGGCCATACCTTCATGGAGAAGGTGATTTTTCAGACAGACCTTAAAGTAGATAGGCGTTGGATGGTTGTGAAGTACTTTGCAAAATAATTTATCTCCTGTGATCTTCCTGACAACTCCATGATATGGAATATCATTTTATCTCCATTTCGAATATGTGGATAAAGGGTTCCAGAGAAATAAACACAGGCACACCTCATTGTATTGACCTTCACCATGTTGTGTTTTGCAGATACTGCATTTTTTATAAGACCCTCCACCAGCATAAAAGATTATTTGCTGAAGACTCAGATGACTGTTCTCATTTTTAAAGAAATAAACTGTTTTTAAATTAAGGCCTGTACCTTATATTTTTAGGCACAATGCTATTGCACACTTAATAGACTATAGCATAGTGTGGACAAGACTTTTATACGCACTGGGAAACCAAAAAAATTCATGTGACTCGCTGGATTGTGCTATTCAGCTCATGGCGTGGTCTAAACCAAACCTGTACTATCTCCAAAGTGTGCCCGGGAGCTCGCATCAGCTGCCGGCATGTGGCTCCTGGACCCCAGGGTGGGCAGACTCTAATCTGGCTCCCCTGATCCCTACCTCCTGGTGGCACAGCCTTGTGTGATCCTGTCCCCTGAGTGAGAGCAGGACCCATGACTTGCTTCTAAGCAGTGGAACATAGCAGAGGTGACGGATGCACACGCTTACATGATCTGAGATTGTAATAGTCGCCTTGCTCAGAGACTATCTCTCCCTTGCTGGCTCTGATGCAGCAAGATACTGTATGGTGAGCTAGGCTGAGAGAGTGCCACGCAGTGAAGAATGAGAATGGCTTCTAGAAACCAAAGCCTCAGCGCACCAGCATACAAGGATCTGAATGCTATGAGCAACGACATTAGCTGGCAAGTGGATTCCTCTCCAGTAGAACGTCAATGAGACCACAGCTCTAGCCAGAACTTGGATGGCAATCTTATGAGACTCAGAAGTGGAAGGTCCAGCTAAGCTGGACTATTCTATTAAGTGTGCAATCTGACCCACAGAGACTGTGCGATAATAAATGTGTGTTGTTTGAAGCAGCTAAGCTTGTGGTATTTATTACACACTAGATAACTAGTACAGATCCCAAAGGCAAGGCACCAGGCAGGACTGCACTGTCGAGACCAAGAAATTTGGCTTTCGTTCTGTGACTACTAAGGAGTCACTTGGGCGTTCCAAGCAGGCATGTGGCCTGATGGGAATGGTCCCGGGGAAATGACAGCAAGGGGTGAGATGAAGAGAAGAGGAACGACTTCTCAATTAATCTTCAGAAACAGCCTAGTGAGGCAGTGGTGATCGTCTCCACTTCACAAATGAGGAAATTGAGCGCAGGGTGGGCTTGCAACTTTTGCTAGGTCACACAGCTAATCATTACAAGAACCAGGACATCAGCCCAGGTAAGTTTACTTCCAAAGCCCATGTTCTTTAACCATTGACAACAGACACATTCTAGTGTTCTCTCTAGCCTGCAGGAGTGGGAAGGAGTGAGCAATAAAGGGTTACAGCACAGTCTCCTCTCTGCAATCCACCACTCGCCCCTCAGTCCCTGCCCTTCTCGCCCCAATCCAGGATGATATTACGTTAAGCAAAATTGCTGGTAAACCTTGACACCAAAGTACAGGAATAATTTTATTCTCAAACAACTTTGGGAACAACTCACAATCCCCAAAAGGCCTTCACCTCAATAATTTGTTATTATTCTTCATGTGGTAACTTTGAAGTTTCCTGTGTTATTTTATTTTATTTGACTTACCACAGCTCTACTACAAGTGTTATACTTTATTCCTTCAAAAATTGACTTTATGTTGCCTTGAATTTTGGTGGCTGAGGACAGACTTTCATCCCAAGCTACTCTTTTTAATATTATTTACAACCTATTCCATCCTCAGTAGAAGTCTCCGAGCCTAAATAAAACTGCTTAACAGTTGCCATACGAAATTGGCAACGTTCCATTTTCACCTGAAAATATGGACATTTTCTAGAAATCAACACAAGTCAAAGTTCCTTGAATATGCAGGTGAAACTCTCAAGGTGGAATTCCTGCAAGAAATTACTAGATTCAAGCAATTTTCAGCTTCAATAGATATTTACATTTTGGTAAATCTGATTTTATGTCAAGTCAGCACTTCTTTATTAGTGTTATTTTATTTCCCTGATTATTAGTTAGGTTATAGGTATATATGTGCTAAATCCTCCTCTATGAATTTGATGCTCACATCTTTCCCCCATTTTTCTAGCGGATTTTTGTCTTTTTCCTATCACTTAGTAAATATATATCCTGGCTGATAACCTTTTGTTAATTATATACATCACAAATATTTTCTCAAGGTCTACTTGTCGTGTGTGTGTGTGTGTGTGTGTGTGTGTGCGCGTATTCATGTGTCCTGATACACAGAAGTTTGTTTTTAATTCTAATGCAATTGATTTGGTCAATTTTTCCCTGTAGAGTTTGATCCTTTGGTCTCTTATTTAACGAACCATTTCCAACCAACCATTTCATAAAGCGACACTAGTCAAGTATCAGCTATAGTTTCCGATAATATTTCAAGTTTTGCTTTTTTTATTTAATCTTTAATGTAGCTTCAGTTTATCTGTGTCTAAAGTAGTAATGCCTTGGGCTCTGGGTTATGGAGGGTTCTTTAACTTGCTTCTTTTTTTCCAGAGCTCTGGAGATCTGAACTGGCCTTTGTAGTTTCTCGGCTCCGTATTCCTGCGCTATGCTAGCAGTGCATATTCAGTTTCGCACCTATGAAATAATGCACAGGTGAAACATGACTCTGGACTCAGGACTCTGCCCACTATCTGTTTTTGTAAATAAAGTTTTACTGAAACATAGTCACGCGTATGTATGTGCAGTCTGTGGCAGCTTTCGTCCTGCAGCGGCAGCTGAATTGTCTACCATGGCAGAGTTGAACAGAGGCCCTAGGGCCCACAGAGCCTGAGCTATTTGCCATCTGAACTTTCACAGCGTGCCGACCTCTGCCCTAGATCCATGCACTCACAGCAAATACAGCAAATGCAGGGAGCAAAAGAGCATGTTAAGCAACGTTAAATGGACACAGTCAACAAAGGCAGAAAGTGAGAGTTTCAATGGGACCCAACACTCAATTCCTCCACTGATAAATTACAAAGGAGAAAAGGTGAGGCAGGGACTGCATAGAGCAGAAGAGATTTAAAGTACCTCCAGCAAAACAGCTGGAAGGAGAGGAACTTGCCTGATCCTGATTCAAACAAACCAGCAGACACTTTCAAAATATATGAGCGAGTGGTGTGCATTTGCGTATTTACTAGATATTTGATTAAACTAAGGAATTTGTCTTAGGTATGATGGCACTGGTATTAAGGTTGTTTTAAAATTCTTTGAGGCGGCAAGTCTATAGACAGAAAGCAGGTTAGTGATTGCTTAGAGCTATGGGAGGGGGAGGAAGAGAGGTTGCTGATGGGCATGTGGTTTCTCTTTGGAGTGATGAAAATCTTATAAAATTAGATGGTGGTGATGTGCACCAATGTGGCGATGTGTACAGATCCATAAATATACTAAAAAGCATTGAATTGTGTACTTTAAGTGGGTGAAGTTGGGCTTCCCTGATGGCGTAAGGGGTTAAAACAGAGCATTAATAAAGCCATCCGCAGCCACTGCAGCACGAGTTCGATCCCCAGCCAGGGAGGTGACCCACATGGCGCAGCAGACCTCTCCTGTCTCCCCTCTGTTCCCCTCAGCAGTGTATCTCGGTTAATCTGCCTGTTGTGCTCCCTGCTCTGTTTCTGGTGAATCTTCTCACATACACACACCCCCGCCACACCTCTGGCCTATACCCCAGTTCTTGTATGCATAAATAAATAAATCTTTAAAAAATATAAATGGGTGAAGTTTATGATACATAAGTTATATCTCAATAATGCTGTTGTTTAAAGCCCTCAATAGTAAAAGCAAAGAAAAAAAAATCACCTTATTCCCTAGGTCCTATCAATAGGTCTGAAACCCCCATGGAACTCTCCAAATCAAAGGATTTGGCCAAAATAGAGTGGCTGCCCTCTCACACAGTTACCTGGCTGGCACACAGCAAGAAGCAGCACCCCAGAAGTTCCTGCCCCAGACTACCTTCCCTGGATGTAGCTGGTGACTGCTTAGATGTAGCTAGTGTCCTGCCTAGATCAGTGAGTAACTGTGCCCAGTTTGGCTGTATTTAAACATGTCATTTGGAGTTGCTCGAGTTCAATTTCACCAACATCACATCACTAAACTGAAATATTGTCAAGTTTCATGAGAAAGGAAAGTTGGCAGGAACCAGGCCTCTGATGCATCTCACCCTCCGCGTGAGGAACACTTTCATTCACAATTGTCACTTAACAAAGAAATTCGGTTGGGCTCACTACCCCCTTACAGTTCAAGAGACAACAAAATGAGTGACTTGCCCAGGGTGTCACGACCAGCTCAAGATAGTCAAGGTGGCATCAGATCTCCTGAAGCCATGGGATTGGCGCACAGTGACATTCCTGTCCCTGTACCTGTGTGTAGCTGGTTTGTAGTAATGTGTATAGGTAGTGTGTATGTGTCTCGGGTGTGGGACACACTCCTAGGAGGCAGGGATGAAGTCGACAGTCTCCCCTTGGGTATAACATAGCAGCTTAAAGTTACTTTGCTCTGAGTTCATGATGACCCAGGTCCCGAAAACAGAGGAACAAGTTTGGGGATCAGGGGTGTCCAACACTTCTAGGGGGCCCAGCAGCAGGGGGCTGACGAAAACTCAGAGACCACCGACTGGTGAGTCTGGGCCTCCTGCACTCTCATCACAGCTGCTGAGAACTCCCCAGGAGATGTTTCTACGGTGTTCGGTGTTCACAAAGAGCTGCAGGGATCCCACAGGGAAGTCTCCCACACCCAATTCGGCTGCATGGACAGCGGTCACAGCCACGTACCAGAGCAGGGGTCCAGAGGCCCCTGCAAGCAGTGGGGTCTCTTGGCACTCTTGCAGGGTTAAAAATAGTCCAGGAACTCCTATGTGGCTGCCAGGCTTCTGACTTTGGAGAAAAAAGCCTTTTGCTTTATAATTGTCTCTATTCAAAAAATCAAACCAATAAACTTACAAAGAAGGGCAAAGCACAAAAAGTATTATCATTTTACTGAGAAGATAATCACAGTTGAAGTGATGAATGCATTTGATCTCAAACATGAGAACTGGATTTACTAGAAAGCCAAGAGGCAATTTGTTGTGTAACAGGATGACAGGGGCTTAGAGAAAGAATCTGGGATGGAGGCACGCAAGACCAGACACTGCAGGTGGGGGTAGAAATGATTAACATAGTCATTAAACCAGCTATAAAGATGAAAAATGCAGACCGCTGTGGAGAAAGCAAACTGCTGTAGAAAGTATCTGAGGAACTGACCAGAGGTGGGGGTATGGAGGCAGAGGGCCATGAGAGGGAATCACCGGTCCTTACAAATCAACCCAATCACACCCTGAAAGTGATTAATTTAACAATAGATAACAATTCCACAAAGAAATGAACCCCTCCTCCAAAGAAGAGCACTAGAGCAGAACAATTTCTGCCCTGGCACGATGCAGCTCTTTCTGCCCGCCTGTGTCTGTGCAAGTGTCCCTCCCTGCCTTCTAATAATAAATCTAACCTTTTTGGATATAAGCGAACACCTTTGTCTCTTTGGCAAACTTGCCGTGTGTCGCTGAAAGGGGAGCTCTGCTGAAACTTCTCAGAGGCAACCCAAGGACCCCACTTACTGAACCCAACACCTCTTCACAACATCTCATGTGACAAGGGCTTGGTAATTATTTTCACTAAATTTCTGCGCCATTTGGAAACCTCTCACAACTGGGTCTACGAATCATCATATTAAGTGACATCCATAGGCTTCCATGCCCAGAATACTGACTCCGAAAGCCACACTCATAGACAACTAGGAAATGGGAGAATGTCCTCAGTCATGTCACCCCGATCGGATATGAACATACACGTGTCACACAGCCCAAACTTCCCCTCCTGTGTGAGTTCCCTATTGCTGCAGTAATCCTACATAACAAACAACCAAGAACCTCAATGGCATCGGCGTTTATTGTTCACAGACCTAGAATCACGAAGGGGTTGCCGGGCAGCTCTGCTGGTCTTGGATAGACATACTCACAACTCTCGGGGTTGGTTATGCCAGGATAAATATTCTATGTGCTGTTCATTCTTACGCTGGCTGGCCCAGACATGTCCTGAGGAAGGCAACAGTGCAAAGGACCATTGTTCAAGTCCATTCCAAACCTCCTCTGGCATCCTGTCAGCTTACAGCCCGCTGGTCAAAGTGAGTGCCATGGCAAAAGGCACAGTCACATCACCTGGGTGGGACAGCACTGCCAAGTGACATAACTCGGGCACTGATAGAGTGATGAAGAAGTACGGCCTCCAGCAGAACTCAGCAGACTTCCTTACCCCCCGCACGGTGGGGCTACACGCCATAAGTTGGCTTCAGTACTTGAAAACTCATCTATCATCTTTCAACATCTTCTTTTTTTTAGATTAAAGAATCGCTTAGTTTTACAAGTCGCACCAGTTTCACCACTTGTGATATAAATACCACCTCCTCCTACTTGTTATCAGTTTCTCTCTTTTGAGCTTTCAAAGGCGCCATCTTTCTGGTAGGAAGAGATTCAGCCAATAAGACCGTGAACACTCATGCGCCTTCGCCTTCGCCTTCTCAGATGAATTGCTATTTTCTTTGTACGGTTATGTTGGCTTTCCCTCCCCACTCTGTCTGACCCCTTTGAATCATTCCCACTACTCTTTTTTGGGGGGAGAGGGGTAGAGGAACATTTTCCATTTCTAAAATTCTTCCTTAAAGTATGACCACCAGCAGCAGATCACACCTCAGTAGCCTGCTGATCTCGCTACCTCTCAGAGCACCTGCGCAAGAGCCCGTGGCATTTGGGGACCTCAGTACATGTGATCAGAAAATTGATGCAAGAGCCATTTCCCTCCCTTCTCACTGCCTTCCTGTCCAGGGAAATTCACACAAAATACACCAACACACCCTTCACCACAGCTCAAGCCAGGAGACGGTGGGCCCCTGCTTGCTTCTTGCCTTCAAAGATTTTCACTTTCCTTTAAAAGGGCCTGTGCTTAGCTGAAGTTTGACCATACTTTGTAATGCATGCCCTTTCGTTTTTTGGCCTTTGATCTAATCAGCCAGTGCAATTAAGAAATGATAGTACTTAATAATCCAGAGATGATTTCAACAAATATCACTACATCTCATCCTATCACTTGCCTTTCATGCCCCTTGGGCGATCATAACCACTCCCACTTATGACACTAATGTCTGATGGTCCCTTGTGTTCACAAGCATCGAGCACCACTTAGGTGGTTTTGTGTATTAATTCAAAATTCACAGTGACCCTAGGAGGCAGATGTGAGTGTTATGTTCTGTATCACAGATGCAAACACTAAGGTACCGAGAGGTTAATTACCTAGTTCCAGGAGACCCAGCTAGAAAGCGGTGAAGTCAGGATCTACACCCAGACAGTCTGGCTCCAGTGCCCATTATTAGGCAGAATGCTGGGGTACCCTCACCACCACCCATTCCCCCATCATCCGAGAAGGAAAACAAATGCAGCGTACACTCTGGGCACCTCTAACAGAGATCAAATAAAGAGCGTGGGGGTGGGGAGCGGTGGAGGGGGCAGTAAGAAACACTGTGGAGATGAAGAGAGGTAAGACCAATATATGAAACAAGAAAAAAGAAGATCTCCTATGTCAACACTGGCCGATGGAAATCTCCAGGATTTCTTTGACCTTTTGAAAAATTTAAAAAGTTCTCCAGAGGGATTTCTATTGAGGCAGAAGTTACCAAAGTTGACCTGTCGAGTCAATGGCAATACTTTATTTTTTCTAATTAAAATAATGAATTTTATTTAAAAAAATATTTGTTTATTTTAAAATACAAGCAATATAAAAACTAATAATGGGATATCTTAGATTACTTTCCCCCGTAAAACCTTCAAGAACCCACTTTGTGTGTGGGTTTTTTTTATTTTTAAAACTTCACTTTTTAGAGTTTTAGGTTCACAATAGATTTGAGAGGAAGGTCTGGAGAGTTCCCATATGCCTCGTGCACACCAAGCCTCCCACACACAGTCTCCCCCACTAGGAACATCACTCGCCAGACGGGTGCCTTGTTTACCTAGGACGACCCTGCACTGACATTACCATCATCACTCAGAGGCCATCGTTTACCCTAGCATTCCCTCTTGGCATGGAACATTCTGCATTTGGACAGATATCTAATGGCATGCACCCATCATTATAATATCCTGCAGAGTATTTTCACTGCTCTAAAAGCCCCTGTGCTGTGGCTCTCTTTCCCTTGCCCGTCTAACCCCAGGGAAGTACTGATATTTTTTATTGTCCCCATAGTTTTGCAATGAAAGTGATTTAATTTAAATCTGCAACCCACTAATCATTTGAAAAAATAAGCTCCTAAGCTACATTTTTGAATGAATAGATTGCTGAACAAGTGCCACAGTCATCCTTTATTAAATCACGTTGCTCAATTTTCTGGCACTAAACATGTAAGGATACCACTTTGGGATCTGCGACAGAAGGAAATCCTAAACCCTTGTCAAACAAAGCATCTCACTTTGCTGGGGCGTTCTGAGATTTGACAGAACCGGTTTAACGATGGCTTTCCTTGCAGGGCTCTGGATGGATTCTGTGACCTTTAGAAGTGCCTCAGCAGTCCATGTCAAAGAAAGAAGGAATTCCCAAATCAGCCTCACTCCGCTCAGAGTTTCATTACTAGCTAGCCCTTTCACTAAGCCTCCGCTTGCATTTTCAGTTACTGTATCATTGTAGACTCTTTAGAGATTCCTATTGACATTGCAGGCTTCAAGCAATCATTAGCATCTCTACGAAGTGCGCTGAAGCCCTGACTATGATGACAATGGTGGTAGCACTTTCCACAGCCTGTCCACTGATTTCCAAGAATCTGGACTGAGACCAGTGAATTATTTGGTAACAATTTCCCAAATAAAGCAACCCCAAGGTCAATTCATTCTAGGACTCCAGAATCAGAAATACTGAGGTAAACATCCAACTTCACAGCTCAGAATATTTCTTTGATTTCCCTTTTCAGTTTCAGGAACAGTCATCTAATCTCTAAGAAGCAACAAATGCCCCTATGCAGCCATGAGCACTCACCATCTTTTGGACATTCTCTTCGGTGATATTGGTGTTATAGTCCCAGGAAGCAAGCGAACTCTTATAAGACACCTCTTCAGCTTCAGTGTTAAAAGTGTTCAAAAAGGCCTTGGCTTCATCCTCAGTGGTTGTCTGAGCAGTGGCTACAGCAACAAGGCTGAGAAGGAGCCAGGAAAAGCCTGACATCTTTCCCTGTGCACCAAGCTCCCATCCACTGAAGAACTTTCCCTAGAGCCAAACCTCTTCATGAGTTGTTCTCTCTCGTCAGCCTTTGAACTTGGGTTGGGCACTGAGCAGGGAAGACGGAAAAAAAAAAAAAGAAGAAGAAACAGTAAACAATCTGCTGAACCAACATAAAGTTCATCCTGGAGAGGACAGATATGTAAACAGATTTTAGAATGATTTTTACAGTAAATCAAATAAACAAATGTTATTCATTAATCCTAGAGAATCATAATTCCCCTTGCACATTATGGTCAAATCAAAACTTGTACATTTGGTTAATATGTTCCTAAAAAGCTGTTACATATACACTGAGAGTGTTATAATTTTACAGTGACCAAAGAAGTTTCAAATTAGGGGTCCTGGGGGTAATGTTTGTACTTATAGATTTTTCAGACAATTCTTTACTAGTCACTTATGCCCTCACTCTTTTTTTTTAATTTCATGTTCATATACACAGACACTATCTACTTGGTTAGCATTTTCCCTTCCTAATGAAACAACTACCCTTGTCATTATGGAATTCATTTTTTTTTCTGATACATTTTCATTTCCATGACCATTTTTAAAAATTACAAGAACTCTCCACCCCACATTTCTACTCACTTGATCTGCTTTGGGAAAACTTTAAAGGGCTCATTTTCTATAGTTTAGATGACCACACTGAACACTGGTTCTATGCCTGTCTGCATTGGCTCCTCCTTCCCTTTCACTTACCTGTTCGAAACTCAGTCAGGGTCACAAGGAAATAAGAATACCTTCATGCTGCATGAAATTCAAGGAGTGTCAGTGTCAAGTGCTCATCACCCATATACCATGGTGGGGGGGTCGTGGCCCCGTAGAATTCGAAGAGACATCAGCACTCACAGTAACAGAGCTCACGAACTGCATCTGTGTCTTCATCCCCAGGGAGCAGGTATAAGAGTCACAGGTGACAGACAGGTGCCCCTTTAAATGGCAAGGCTAAGGGCCTGCTTCATGGTGATTATGAAAGCTTTGCACAGAGAACACATTTCTTCACCTAGAAAAACAAGTCTTCCAGGGCCAGGTGAAATGGCAGTAACCAAGCCCTTAAAAAAGTTTCCTCTACAACAGCCCAAATGCCCAAAAACAGATGACTGGATCAAGAAGATGTGGTACATATACACCATGGAATATTACTCAGCATTCAAAAAAGATAAACACATGCCATTTGCAGCAACATGGATGGCGCTGGAAGGGATCATGCTCAGCGAAATAAGCCAGAAAGAAAAAGAAAAATACCGGATGGTCTCACTCATAGCAGGAATCTAGAAAACTTAAATAAGGGACCAGGAAAATGAATAACTATAAGAAAGTGAAAATCAAAATCAACAAAAAACTATGAACCAGGGACAGTTTTTGGGGAGTGGGAGGCGGGAGGGGAGGGATTGGGGACAGAATGGGGGGGTTGCAAATGTATGGGGAATATAAAAATAAAATTTATTATTTAAATAAAATAAAATAAAAAGTTTCCTCTACTTTCCCTTATTCCTGCATTGTACCTATTATTGTATCTTAAGAAATAAGTAAGTGCCCAAGTGCTTTTTAGGTAAACAGTTCGTATCGCCAGCATATGGATCAGGAAATGGCTAAACCTTAGTCAGCTAAGAAGCGGGAGAGTTAGAGCACAGAGGCGAGCAGCATGGTCTTAAGAGTTAGGGGCTTCAGCTAAGTGTGAGCAATAGTGCAAGAGCAGAAGTAAATAATGAAGGTGCAGAGAATGAGCATCGGGGGACATGTGCCTTTGGTGAAGGTGATGGATTTGCTTCTGCCACATCCAAAATAGGTGGGCTCTCACTACCTCTGATGTGAATTGAAACACATGATCCTAATAAAGTAATTGATAAATTTAAATAATTATGATAAAGAATGTTAAAGAAAGAGGTGTGTGTGTGGGGGGGATATTAGTGACATTTCAGTAGGCTACTCCCCACAGTTGAAAAAATTGAGACCCAGTGGCTACTCACAGGGGTTAGGAGAAAAAACAGACCAGAGATGGCTACTAGCAGGCAAGGCTCTGAACAAAGAGTTGGAATGTTTCTTGAATAAAAGGTGAAATAAAATTCCACTCAAGTCACTTCCTGAATGAAATTCTTGAATGGATTTAAAGAAAGAAAAGGAGAGGGAGTAGTCCAACTTCAATTCAGTGAGGCAGAAAATAACATTAGCGTGATCAAACTGAAATGGACAAAGCAGGATATGAAATCTGAACACTAAAACTGATTGACAATGAGCCTGAGATAACAGTGAGTCAGGAAAATTCCAGAAGCCAAGAGACTTTGCAAAGCAAGGGGGTGATACTGTAGGAGAACTGGCGCATCACAGCCAACTTTGCCCAGGAGAGTTCTCTCCCAGCCCATTCTGTGAGCGGGAAGAATTTACTTGAGACCAAGGGGATGGGGCCCAGAAAACCAACTGACCTAAAGAAACGGATTGTCTTGGGGAATGAAGAACCAGAAAAAAATTAGGAGACCAGAAATGCAAGAAACATGCTCTACTTTTCACAAAGGTTGGAGGGTGAGTTTCATAAAATGTGGTTGGCACTTGGAAAATTTATCTCTGGTCCTACTTATATATATCGAGGAATTCACTAGAAACACGTTAGCTGCCTGCCTCATTTCCTTTCTGATAAAAGAATAGAATAGTTTTTTCAAAAAAAGATGCAGCCCAGTTTATCTTCCATTACCAGATTTAACAAAATGTAAAGTTGTATGACTAGATCTAAATTTCCCACACAACCACACATTACAGGATCAGGCAGTCTTCAGTCTTCTAAAGATCAAGAGTTCATGTTCAGAACAACAAGAATCTTGATTCAATAATTACTTATTCTGGTCCAACCACTATGGAGAGCTGTGTGGAGATTTCTGGACCTACTAAACATAGAGCTTCCATATGATCCAGCAATTCCACTCCTAGGTATTTACCCAAAGGACACAGAAACATCAATTTCAAAGAACACCTGCACCCCTATGTTTATTGCAGCACTGTTTACAATAGCTAAGCTTTGGAAACAACCCAAATGCCCAAAAACAGATGACTGGATCAAGAAGATGTGGTACATATACACCATGGAATATTACTCAGCATTCAAAAAAGATAAACACATGCCATTTGCAGCAACATGGATGGCGCTGGAAGGGATCATGCTCAGCGAAATAAGCCAGAAAGAAAAAGAAAAATACCGGATGGTCTCACTCATAGCAGGAACCTAGAAAACTTAAATAAGGGACCAGGAAAATGAATAACTATAAGAAAGAAAAAATCAAAATCAACAAACAACTATGAACCAGAGACACTCCACAGAGGGTGGGGGCGGGGAGGGGAGGGATTGGGGACAGAATGGGGGGGTTGCAAATGTATGGGGAATATAAAAATAAAAAATTATATAAAAATAAATAAATAAATAATAATTACTTATTAGCTACCACCAGAATATGCCAGACACTGTTCTCGATACTGGATATATATTAATGACTGGGCCAGGAAAAGCTCCTGTGGACATCATACTATGAGATGGGTAAAGAGAAGAAAGAAAGAGCCTATGGGAAATGCTCTGACTTTACAATAGCAAGCAGGTAAGGAGGATGGTGAATAATGGGGTGGGGGTGAGAAGGTAACACCTGAGCAGTGACTTAAAGCAAGGGATGAAAGCCATGTGGATAACGGGGCAAAGGCTGTTCCAGGCAGAGGAAACAGCCAGTGCAAAGAGTGTACGCAAGTGTCAAGAACAACAAAGGCCATTGTTGCTGGAGCCGGTGTGTAAGGGAGGCTGGCAGGAAGTGAGGATGGAAAGGAAGCTGGAGCCACACCAGGAGGGTCTCAGAGACAATTGTAGAACTTTGGCTTTTACTCCAGGCAATGTGGGAGACATTAGAGGGTTTCAAACAGGGAAGTGATCTGGTGAAAGTCGTAGCTGGATCACTCTCACTGCTGGTCAGGGAACAAACACTGAAAGGTTAAGGCTGGAAGCTGGGAGGCCAGTCAGAGAGCGACTATAGCCCAGTCAAGTATTCTGACTAGAAGCTTGAAATCAGCTATCAGCTCAACTGGGCTGCCCAACCAAAGGTAAATTATAGGTTTGTTAATAGAAATATTAGATACACAGTAATTTAGGGCATCCTACCATTTCTAAGAACCACGGTTTTAGAGAGACATAGGAGTGTATCTGGAGGACAGTGAAGAGAGCAGCTGGGCCAAACACAATGTCATCTGAAGTACAGGGAAGACACGTGGGACTGTCCTTTAGAAGACTCTGGGCGCCGCGGATTCACTCTCCCACGTGTTCACTGTGTAGTCTGAGGTGGGTCCTGTTCCTCCCACACCGAACTCCCTCGTTTCCAAGCTGATAACACTGTTACACCATCTCGCAGGGAAGTTCTAAGTATTACATAAATGAGTGCATGAGAATACAGGGAAGAGTATTGGTGGCTTAGGAATCAAAGTTATCCGAAACAAGGAAAACTACGTAATAATTAGGAGACTTTGAGAAGTGAGGGAGGATGGGAAAACTGTCCATTCTGGCTCCTTAGAAAAGCTGTCATAGTCTGAGAAGAAGCAGGCCCACATTAGCAAGACTAAAATGTACTGCTTTTATTACACCACTTTTGCATTTTTAAACCATTTAAGGTAGAAATATTTCTAAAACATATTCCAGTCTCATCAGAATGTTGCCTGAACATTATCTTACGAGTCTTTTTTTCTTTTTCAAATGACTCAGTATCATCATCTTGAAAACGGTTTACTGCGGGCCTATAATGTGACCGTGTCTCCAGGACTTGACAATAAATGACTGCAAACAGCTTGACTGCAATTAAATCTGCTGTCTCTGCAGGTTCTGAATTTGCTGTCACTTCTGGAAGGATCTACTTCTAGTAGCCCTACCCACCACAAATTCCCTCCCTATTTCTGATCTGCTAAAATCTAAATGGAAACCAGATAACCTTGGGCTTCAATCTGAAAGCTTCCTCTTCATATAGGCTCAGTCCCGAGGGTGGGTCTTCACTCTGCTGAGCAAAGTGCATAGACTTTGAGATCCATATTCCCTTACTGTTCAACCTTTTATATACATTTCCAAATGAGTCATAAAATGGTGGGGTTGTCAAATAGCTATAGCAAAAACTTCCTCTAGCTTCCCAAGTTGAGAGGATAACTTTGGTAAATTTCAGAGGGAAAAAAAAAGAGATGTTTCATGCAATTTCTGACAGAAAGAAGGAATGATATCAGGGATATAAAGAATAGAAATATAAAGATATTTAAAGCTTTCCATGAGCAAGAATTTTTCATTTTGTACAATTGGTTGTGACCACATACTGATGACACAAAGCAAGTCTATAAGTACTTTACAGAAAATGACATTTACATTCTAGTTGCATAGCAGCCACTTGAACAGACAGAGCAAAGATAATCTTCATGAACCAAAATGACAAATATTTTCTTTTTCTTTTTTTTTTTAGAATTTTTTTTTTATAGAGGCATGTTTTATTTATTTATTTGTTTGTTTGTTTGTTTATACATGCACTGGATATAGTCAGAAGCGCGGGAGGGTGAGAGAATTCACCAGAGCCAGGGCGGGGAGCAGAGCAGGCAGAAGGACCGAAGCACACCGCTGAGGGGAGCAGCGGGCGGCAGGAGAGGTCTGCGCGCCATGTGGGACCCTCCTCCGGTGGCCGGGGAGCAGCCGGGGATCGAACCGGCGCGGCAGAGGCCGCGGGCAGCTTCGCAACCCGGCGCTCAACCGCTGCGCCACCGGGGAAGCCCCAAAATGACAAATATTTTCAACAGACATACAATTCAAATTTGTGGAGACAAACTGGATCCCAGGAAGGTTGCTTGTCATTACTGGTCAGGATTTATGAGAGCACAGTGTCCGTCATATAACCCCAATTTCTTTCCATACTCACACTATATCTAGGGCCTTAGAAGCAAAACTTGAACCTTCATCCTAAGTGATTTTTTCAGTTAAGACCAAGAGGAAAAGATCTTTTTTTGGGGTCCCAATGTACAGGAAAATATTACACAGTCCAAATCTCAGGAGGAAAACAGGGTAGACAGATGAAGGGAAAAATCACTTGAAACAACCCCTGTCCTTCAGAGGAGCCCTGCATGGACTGAACAGGGAAGTGATAAAAGAGGTTTCCAGGAACTTGGCCAGAGCATCACATTTACTCCCTGTGGGCTCAAGATCACAGGGAGATTGAGTTGAGACAAGATGCAGGTTCAGAGAGGGCAGCTAACATGAAAGATAGTCATGGTCAAGTGTCAGCCCCAGTCCAAGTCAAGGCCAAAACATTGATGGGCATTCGAAGCATACAATGCTTTGGAGCCAGTGCCCGCCTCTTACTTAGAGCCTGAGGGTGGCTGAAGACTTTGACACTTTGCTTAATATTTCTGAACTGACTAAATATATTAGCATAAATCTTCATCCTTTTTGGCCTCTACCTCAGTTTTCAAACTGAGTATAAGAGCCATGTTTTCTGATTCCACCAGAAGTGTTCAACAGTGGTTGTCTTCTTGGGGTCCAGCAGGCTCCTCTTGGTGACGTCACTGTGCCCTTCTCTCCTCTCCTTCTAAGGGATTTGCCTGGTCTGACCCATCAACGGGGCTTGGTCAAAGCTAGTTGTTGTTTCCAGCGCCAATCTTCTCACGCATTCAGAGAGTGCTTCCCACCAAGTTGAAGGGGGAGAACTCACAGAGAGGTAATGGAACAATACCCAGGCGGAGCCAGTTGTACTAAATCCAAGCTTGGTCCTAGGAATGCTGATCGAGGTTATAATCTCTCAACCTTACTAAATACATTTTTTACTTCCTACCAAGCTGACAACTCAGAATTGTTTAAATAGTAGAACTCTTGACAATTTGAATGATGTCATCTTGATACAAGATAGTACTTTTGGATCTCAGTGATAGCCAATGTTTTAACATTGGCTTTTATAAGATCAGGAAAAGTCCCAGTAGTCTCTTCAACGATGAAGCCACTAAACAATTATGAAAATTGAAAACTTGAGAATGTACTTGGAGGAACACTCGCACACACTGAGTATCCTCTGCATAGCCTTTTCACTGGATTTGGTGGTTAGTATTGTCCAAAACTTTTTTTGCCTCTCCCACTGCAACAAAGGAATTGCCTTACAATTAACTGGGGAGTAGGAGTCAGTTGCAGCTCACTGGGCAGCTTGATGGTCTTCAGAAGCTGATTCACCAACAGTGCAGAAGAGCAAACTGGTTCAACCACTATGGAGAGCTGTGTGGAGATTTCTGGACCTACTAAACATAGAGCTTCCATAGGATCCAGCAATTCCACTCCTAGGTATTTACCCAAAGGACACAGAAACATCAATTCCAAAGAACACCTGCACCCCTATGTTTATAGCAGCACTGTTTACAATAGCTAAGCTTTGGATACAGCCCAAATGCCCAAAAATAGATGACTGGATCAAGAAGATGTGGTACATATATACCATGGAATATTACTCAGCATTCAAAAAGATAAACACATGCAATTTGCAGCAACATGGATGGCGCTGGAAGGGATCATGCTCAGCGAAATAAGCCAGAAAGAAAAAGAAAAATACCGGATGGTCTCACTCATAGCAGGAATCTAGAAAACTTAAATAAGGGACCAGGAAAATGAATAACTATAAGAAAGTGAAAATCAAAATCAACAAAAATCTATGAACCAGAGACACTTTTGGGGGGGGTGGAGGGAGGGGAGGGATTGGGGTCAAAATGGGGGGGGGGTTGAAATTGTATGGGGAATATAAAAATAAAATTTATTATAAAAAAAAAAGTTTTCATACAGAAGCTGATTCAGAATCCTCCTGAGTTTATTTGGTCAAGAATTTTTTTAGGCCCAAGTTCCATGAAAATTCAATATGAACCTAAAAATCAGGGATAACTTTTACATTTCTATTAAGATGTTTCTGGGAGACCTATGATGTTTTAGAGACATGAGGAATTCTTGAGATACTTTTGGTAGTCTAGATCCATAACTGAAAGCAACATTCTTCATGGAAAACGATCAGTTAGGGGAAAAATATTCATCTATTATTCAGTTGGGATTTCCACTCTGACACTTAGCTAAGGAGAAATTTTCTGGTAATCAAAAACCAGACAGGGCCTCCCCTGGTGGTGCAGGCGGTTGAGCGCAGCGCTGTGAAGCTGTCTGCAGACTCTGCAGCATCGGTTTGATCCCAGCCGGCCGGCGAGGGTCCCACATGGCGGGGCAGATGTCTCTTGTCTTGCCCATTGCTCCCCTCAGCAGTATATTTCGTCAGTCTGCCTGTTCTGATCCCCACTCTGTCTCTGATGAATCCTCTCACTCTCCCGCGATTCTGGCCTGTACCCTGGTTCTTGTATAAATAAATAAATAAATGTAAAAAAAAAAAAAAAAAAACCAGACATAACAAGGCCCAGGACAAGACAATGCTTGCCCTAAGACATCCACCAGAGAGCATTAGTCATTGGTAATCCAGCACCCTGGAGAGCTCCACTGGGGGCACAGAGCTCTGAAAGGGATACTGTGGCCAAACTACCAACTACAATAGTAAGGGGGTGAAGGGTAGTGGCAGAATGGCTAAGAAGTTACTTAAATTTTATTTGAGAGAGAGAAAGCGAGAGAGGGAATGGACTGGAGGTTTAGAACTGGCCCGCTATCACTTCTGTCACATTCTATTGGCCAGAGCAGATTAAAGAAGAGGCTAAATAGACTATATCTCTGATGGGAAAGACTACAAAGTCACATTGCAAAAGATGTAGCTACAGAGAGGAGTGGAAAAGTAGTTTTTCAATCTAGTACAAAAATAGTAGACAGGGGCCTCCCTGGTGGTGCAGGGGTTAAATAAAGACAGTGCTATCAAGCTATTGGCAGCCACTGCAGCACGAGTTCTTTCCCCGGCCAGGGAGGTGACCCACATGGCACAGTAGACCTCTCCTGTCTCGCCCGCTGCTCCCCTCAGCAGTGTGTTTCAGTCCGTCTGCCTGTTCTGTTCCCCACTCTGTCTCTGGGGAATCCTCTCACCCTCCACACCTCTGTTCTTTACCTCAGTTCTTGTATGCATAAATAAATAAATATTTTTAAAAAACAAATATAGTTAACATTTACAAAGCCCCTTTCCTTAATTAGTTAAACATCATGGTAAATACGTTAGCTAAAATCTGGACGCCTTCACTTGTTAATTCAGTTTGGGCTCTTTAGTTAACCCTTTACATTTTCATCTATACTCCTATTAAGGGAAAACAATAATTCCTTACTCATGATGACTATGAGAATTCAAGAAGATATGTGAAGTGCTTAACATATTACCTAGTGTATAAATATTAAGCTTAATTTGTAATCCATAAAGACAACTCTATACTCTTAGTAGAGCTAGAACAAGCACGTTCAGGTCATCCCAGACCACGCAGCCTCCAGCATCTCTGGCAACGGATGGGCAGATGCCTGAGTCAGAGCCACTTAGACCAGAAGAACATCTCAGGTAAGTCTAGACAAATTGTCAGCTTTTGCAATCATGGACTAAATAAAGGGCTGCTATTTCAACCCATGGACTTTGGGGTGGCTTTTTATGTAGTGAAAGTTAACTGATACATTATCTTAATAACTTTGCCACAGTCTTCCAAACTATCCATTGAGTAAGGAGGCCTTGAAGCTGCAAGTAAGAAAACACTCTTACTCAATGGCTTAAAAAATAAGGGAAATTGGGCTTCCCTGGTGGTGCAGGGGGTTAAGACACAGCACTATGAAGCTATCAGCAGCCACTGCACAAGTTCAATTCCTGGCCAGAGAGCTGACCCACATGGCGCGGCAGGAAAGCAGTTCAGACAGTTAGCCCTGACTTGTGCATCGCAGGGGGAGAACCAACTCTTCAAGTCATTTCCTACCGCAGGCCACCAATGCTTAGCACCCAGCTGAGGGCCCACAACTACTCAGGCGGAAGTCGTTACTTTTCAAACGTTCTGCAAAGTTAGTAACTAGCTCTGTGTCTCCCAGGAAGAGAACTGGCATTGAACCTGTTGGTGTGTTTTCCATTTCAACGCCTGCCTCTTTCCAAGGGAGACAGCGAAGGCTCAAATGAACTAGTCAAAAGAAGTCAGACCAAGGGAAAGACAAATACTGCATGATCTCACTTACACATGGATCTAAAAAAGCTGAACTGGTGAAGTCAGAGCGTAGGATGGTGGTTACTAGGGGTTGGGGGGCCAGGGAAATGGGGGGAAGTTGGTCAAAGGCTACCCACTTCCATATACAGTGAATACGTTCTGGGATCTCTGTGCTGCCTGGTGATTCCAGTCAACAACACTGTATTGTAGACTTGCAAGTTGCTAGGAGAGTAGATCTTCAATCTTCTTGCGAGCGAGCGAGGGGGTGGGGGGGGAGAGAGAGAGAGAGAGAGAGAGAGAGAGAGAGAGAGAGAGAGAGGAGAGAGGAGAGAGAGAGCAGACATGATGGAAGTGTTCGCTAAGTCTATGGCGCTGATCATCTCACAACATATATCCAATCAGCACATTTACACCTTCAACGTACACAATGTTACAAATCAATTATAACTCCATAAAGCTAGAAAACAAGCAAGCAAACACAAACCACATGCTGCTCTGGGAATGAGCCCCTGGTTGGCTGCTTCCCTCTCTCCTACCCACCATGCCCCCTCTCCAAGGACCTCAGTTTAGTCTCTATGGACCCAGGTCTGCCTGCCCTCCATGACACGTCGACAGCCTGGTCCTTTGGGTCCCTTCTTCTTTCACTCCCACCCCTCCCCCACCCCTTATGGCGTCAGTCTGCAATGGTTAAATCCAGGTGGCAGATATATGCGTGCCCGTTATCCCTTCCTCTCACTGTCACCACAGAGGACCGTTTTTATAATAAAAAGGAGTGGGGAATTGACAGGGATTGAGGGTGGATTGTGGATTGTGGATTGTCACCCTTTAGAGACTTTGGGTGCTTCCGGAAAGAGATGGGCAGGCATGGAGAGGTTTGAGGAAAGGAATGATAGGCTCGCACATTCTGTTCTAACAGGCTATGGCCGGGTTTTCTTCCTCCATGTAAATCGGATGCCAGGTAGGATAAGGGAGGCAGTGGTTGTGGCTACAGCTTCCCAGAGCCTATAAAACATGCCCTGCATCACTCACAAGTAACACAGAAATACCAGATGACCAAAGTCAAGTACAGCACAGACATGGCCAACAATTATCCACATTGCTACAGAACTGCGAAACAAAGAGAAGCCTCATCGAAGTCTTTTTTCCAGTAGTGAAATACATCCAATCTGCTTAAGATTCTGATTTCTCTTCATGCCACTGTCTGTGTATTGTGTTTGGTTTGGACCAGGAATAGTTCTGGCGACCACCCTGCACATTGTTCAGTCATGGGGTTCAGATACCCCAGTTCTGGTTCATGCCACCACTGAGGACACACCTGGCATAACATAGAAAACATGTTCAAGGTATTCGAGGAAGAGGAGTTGATGACAAAGTGCTTTTTAAGTGACAATAAACAAAAGTAGAATAATAATAATTAAAGCATGGAAACTAAAAAAAATCACTCACCTTGAATCCTCTAGAGCAATATAAGAAAAGTCTCGAATACTGTGTGATTTGACAAAGATATTCAAATTTGCTGGGCCTGTTTCTTCCTTGCTAAGTAGTAATCCCTGCTATTGAATGGAATAAATAATGAACAGCGGTAAGAATCAGTGAATAAAATGAGCCTTGGGAATAAAACTTTTATATTCTTTATAAAAAGTGATATTGAAACTGCTCCACTTACATCCACAAAGAAAAGAAAAAAAAATATTTGTTTAGAGAAAATATTTGACAGTGTGGATAAAGAGTCACACTCACAATGACTACATTTTAGAAGTCGGATAACCTACGTGTCTGGAAAGAATCATGGATCAGCCAGGGTAGAGATGAAAAGGAACAAATACGTACATACGTAAGCCAGCTTTTTGGCACTAACACAAAGAAAAAAAGAACTACAAACCATAATACCCTCATTCCTCCCACCCCATCCCAGGACTCTGCTATAATCCTTGAGGATATTTTATAAAAGACGTTTTATTTGCTGATCTATTGGAATGTGCTGTGTCAAAGCACTATACTTGAAACTGTAACCCGGGGCTTTCTGCAATCATTGGCCTACTAAAATGAACCTTGGTATTACCCTTTATAGCTAAGCAGATGATAATCTAGCAAGTGAGTACTATAATACACGATGGTAATTTAATATGAAGCTCAATCACCCCTGGAATGAGGGCCGAGATACTAACTTCAGCCAACCTCTGCCACTTTTGAGCAAACTGACTTTAATTCTGATATTTATTGTTTTGAATGTGCTTTAGTTCTTCAAAGAGCCCCTTAGATTACTGGGGATTGGGCTAAAGGAAAGAAAGGCAAAAGACTTAAAGGAATGAACTGTTCCACCGCTGGCTTGTCACCATGTCCTCCCAGGGACCTTTGAGTCTTGGCTTGTAAGGGCCCCAGGCAATGAAGAAATAGAATGACTCACCCTCACTGCCTGGCAGACCGGCAATCTTCAATCTAAGAGAGTCTTAAGTGTCTTTAGAATTTGACCAAACGCACAAAGTTCTATCATATTGACTAGTGAGTTCAGCAAAAGTTTGTCCAAAGAATAATCATTTTAAAACATTATGACCATTACCTGATCGAATGGAAGTTAATACAGTGGATCATTAGCTGAGTTCCCACAGTTTTCTCTCTGACTCTGTCTCTTTCTTTCTCTTGGTTTCTGTCTCTCTCTCTTTAAGGATTATAGACTGTGATTTTTTAAAACGATACTATTGTTGGGGCTAGAAGTAAAGTGTCTTTAGAAGGTTTTTTTTTAAGCGTCTTTGTGCTGAAAGTTCAAATATATATTTTAATCTATAATCCCTTCCGCTGATTTCCTACCAGAGCTCTGTGCTTACGTCTTTCCAGATGGCTCAGTTATCTACTTCTGAGTTTCAAACACTGTAGATACGAATATATGTTCACATAGTAAAATATTTCCCTTAAATAAACACTTTTATTCTTCCTTTGTGGCATCAAGTTGAACAGACTCAAAATCAATTTTAATAACTAAAAATTCTATTCACAGAGCACATTTTCTTTACTAATTTTGATAGGTTTTCGTTCTTCTCTCATAATGACCCTTTAATGAATGTACAGTTACTATTTGTTCCTTTTTTAAAGTTAATCTGTATCAAATGGAGACAAGTCACTTCCCTGGATCCCCCCTCGCCACCGGTTTTTGCAGGTAACACTGGTTTATAGTGTACCGCGGCATAATTTGACATCTGTACATATTACATTATGATCACCACCAAAAGCCCAGTGTCCATCCACCACCATAAAATTGCCTTTCTTTACCTGCCTGACACACTCCCATCCCGCCTCTCTTCTGACAACTACCACCTTTCTGTTGTTTGAATCCAAAAGTTCATTTTTGTTTTTGTTTGCTCCTTTGCATCGTGTCTTTTTCTTCCATGCATGATTGAAATCACCTGCTACTTGTCTTTCTCCTCTGACTGATCTTGGCTGGCAGCATCCCCTCCAGTTCTACCCATGTTGTCACAAATGGCAGAATTTCATCCTTTTTTTTTAAGCTGAGTGGTATTCTCCTGCACAGATAGACCACATCTACTTCATCCACTCATCCGTCATTGGGTATTGCAGCTGTTTCCATAATTTGGCTACTGTGAAGATGGAAGCGCATCTATCTTTCCAAATTTGGGACAAATTTTGTCCAAATTTTTGTCCAAAAATTTTGGACAAATTTTGGACAAATACCCAAAAGTGGAAGCGCTGGATCACATGGTATCCTATCCTTCATTTTTTGAGACCATCGGTCCTCTCCACTTTTATGAAGCACTGCTCACCCGGAGCCACCCTATGAGTAAGCGGTGGTGTTAGGACTGGACCTCAGGCAGCACAGGCAGCCCTGTGCCTGTGCCAATGTAACCCATTCCCGCTGGGACCCGGGGCAGCATCCTAGCCCCAAACACTTGAATAGCTCTGCATTCGAGAATGTCAAGTACAGGGCCTCCCCGGTGGCGCAGCGGGTTGAGCACGGCGTTGTGAGACTGTCCACATCCTCTGCAGTGCGGGTTCGATTCCTGGCCAGCCGGGGAGATTCCCACATGGCATGGCAGACCTCTCCTGTCTCCCCGCTGCTCCCCTCAGCAGTGTCTTCGGTCCATCTGCCTGTTCTTCTCCCTGCTCTGTCTCTGGTGAATTCTCTCAACCTCCCGCACCTCTGGCTGTACCCCAATGCTAATATAAATAAATAAATCTTTAAAAAAAAAAAAGAATGTCAAGTACAACAAATAAAGAATGTCAAGTACAACTAATATTGTATATTTATTATGCATGATAAATGAAGACCATAAGGAGCATTGTATCTGTTCAGGTCATGTGTTGCTGTCGAGTGGTTTTGGGGCATTTTTGGATTTTGCAGTTGCAGACAAGGGGTGGTGGGTGTGTGCTCCTCCAGCCCTGGTGCTCTTTGCCACCACGCGAAGCAACTGATCATTTACGATACAATGACTTGCAGTATATGTTCTCTTGTGTGCTTTTTCACTACGTGCATATCTTTTCTCTCTGACTCTAAGGCTTCTCTGGATAGCAACTAACCTACTGGCAGCCAACAGAGAAAAACATTAACTCCAAGTATTTCCTTATCACCTTCAATATGCACAAGATGCAAATCTCTTCTTTCACTATTGAGAACTCAACTACACTTCACACAAAATCATACAATTTCTTTTACCTATTTATTTCTTTCTCTTTCCATTTCTTTGACTTCCTTAGGAGTGGCCACAGAGAGAGAGGAGGAGTAAACGGAGAGGGCCATAGCATAACTGAGTCAAGAAGGGGCAGAGTGTCAAAGGTGGGGGACAGTGTCCCTCCCCTGTAAAATGAGTCAGAGACTCAGGAGGGTGAGGACCAAGAAGCTGTGGCTTTAACAACTAGGAACTCCCTAGTGACCTTTGAGCCATGCAGTTTCCCCAAGGTTGGGGGAATGGAAGCCAGATCGCAGAGAGTCAAGGAACAGGTGGATGAAGGTGAAACCCAGACAGTGAATGCAGATGTATTTTTTAATGAACTGGGTCATCATGTTCTAAAGACCTTCAGAATGTCTATAAATTCCTTTCACCACTTCCAAGTACTTTCCTGTTCTTCCATTAAAACCTGCTTTTCCTCAAGCACTGATAATCAAAATAAAATCAAAGTGGGTTCTCACGAAATTGACTTCCTTTGTTCGTTTCCATTAAATTGCTGGCACTACAAAGCTGGTCATAAATGTACACTATTTCAGCTCTCTCAGAATTTTCGCGTGCTCCTGTGAGCTGGCCTGAGGTCATCTCACCAGGTATGACATGTTTCTATGGGGAATAGCTTTCCTGAATTCTAGAGAATTGACTAGCAAACCAATATCTTGAATCATAGGAAACTGCCTTTATTATAGGTAAAAAATGATTGTATAGCAGCAGTTTCATCTGGTTCAACCTCTTAAGATTTCAAGTGCAAACTTGATACACACTGCATATTGTCACAATACTGCATTGTCCACTAACTATGGTAGACTGTGTACTAATGCTTAGGGTAACAGATAGATGCCAGGAGTGATTAAGACATGAGTCTTATTGAACTTCTGCTAAATTTTGCAAATAAGAGCCACTTGTTCACTGTAGCAGGCACTGACAATGGCATCTTCCAGGCCTGCCTGACCACAGTGGCTAGTGCCCACCTAAGTCCCATGACATCCCCTTGTGCTACCAATTCCAATGGTCTTAGATATGTCCCAGCCATGTGGTTCTGGGAACCTACCTTTAGATTGGGTTAAAAGACTGAGACACTTGGAAATAAAATAGCATTACCCTCTCTGGGTCTGATTTAAATGCCTTGCTCCATCCAACACCCCATTCCCATATTACTGCCTTATGTTAACTATTTTTCAAAAATAGAAGTGATATCAAGGGGCAACTATGGAAAAAAATCACATCCAGGGACACGGGTGTCATTCTGCTACTGGCCAAACTCTCCTCCTGACTTCCAGTATCAAAGACATGAACCAACGATTTGAACTCTACTGTTCCCACCGTGTCATAATAAAGAAGAGGCTAATGCTGTGCTTTATGAATGGCTCTTATTCTCTACCTATGATGGATATAAAATTATGTTTCAAACAGTGCTATGAAAATAAAGAACAAAAATAATTCACTAACAAATAGAAATTAGTCATTCATTCAAGTCAAAATTCCCTAAAGGAGAATGGTATTCTCTGTAATAAATTTAGTCTTGTCATGAAAAAACAAATGGATCCCTTCTAGAACATTCTTCTTCTGTTTACACTTCCTGAACCTAGCATGTTATCTTACATAGAGTGGACATTCAACAAATTCTTGAGGCAGGCAGGAAAGAAGGAAGGCAGGAAGGAGCAGGGAAGGACAGCAGGGGAGAATACATTTATGCACATTCATGTTATTGAGGTAACTAGACATGTACTATTTTTATGAAGGAAATCAAGATATAAAATGGGCCATAAAATATTGTGTTAAGGGGCCCCATGAATTTGAAGTAAGGATTGGGAATTTGGATTTGGGGGGATTTTGTACTCTCTGGTTTTGTTTTTTTTTTTAAGATTTTATTTTTATTTATTTATACAAGCACTGGGTACAGTCAGAAGTGCGGGAGGGCGAGAGAATTTACCAGAGGCAGAGCGGGGAGCAGAGCAGAACAGGCAGACAGACAAAGTACACTGCTGAGGGGAGCAGCGGGCAGCAGGAGAGGTCTGCGTGCCATGTGGGACCCTCGCTGGTGGCTGGAGATCGAACTGGCATTGCAGAAGCTGCAGAAAGCTTCGCAACCCAGCGCTCAACTGTTGCGCCACCAGGAAGGCCCTCTCTCTTTGGTTCTTAACCTATGTTCTCTTCTTTTCCTTGTTCTTTATCCAGGAATGATAACTGTGTATATTTCTCCTAGTGATACTGATGTCTGAAATCTGATCCCATAGCATTGTAAATACAAGAACTCATAGCATTCTCTTAAATAGTGATGTTCTGATTTGGTTAGTCCCGATGGAAAACACTTTTTGGTGGAAACTACACCAAAAAAACAAGTTACCCACATTTACCTCTCTCCTGTGAAACAAGACCAGATATTGCTAACGCAGCCAACCTTCACTGTAATGACTTGGTTTACAGGTGCTTCTGCCTTTCCAGTTTCATTGTAGTTTTTGCTAAGGGCCTGAAGCCTGGCCTGACAGCTACATTTCCACTTGCTTTACAACATTTTATTTCCAGTACATATCTCTTTGCAATGTGTTCCCTTGTGGCACATTACAGGATCATTAAATTAAAAATGAGAGGTGTAGTTGATGATTGACTGCTTTCTAATTACCCAGAGTGTTTGTCAAAGGCAGTAGGCAGGAGACCTAAGCTCTATTTTGCTGTTATATTGACTGTCAAGTTCACAGCACATCTCTGCTGGCATAGGACATTTCCCCAACAAGGATATTTAGTAGAGCAGAACTTAGCAAGTAGAGTAAATCCTCTCACTATCAGAATACACAGACAGGGAAGACAGTGAACCAGTGATCAAAATGGCCCATCTAATGCCTTCAAAATAAGAAGCATATCCCCCCAAAAAAAGAAGCAGCAGCATATCCAAGATCAGCGTTTCTCAATCTTTTGTCCCATTATTGAGACTTCTTGGTTTCCTCATAGCTCACTCATGAGATTTTAATACCATAGATATGTTCCATATCTATTTATATACTATGACTTTTTGGAGGTCTCTAAACTATCATGATACCTAAACAGGTTTCAACCAAGAAAAAATTTCCACCTTATTGAGAATGTATCTCTTGGATTATGCTTGTCAGTACATGCTGATCAAATTCAGACTGATGTTTCACCAATTAAAGACTTCCATTTGCAAAGCTACCCAATACTAGAGTATACAACTCAAGAGGATGTAAGGTAAAAAATTATATACTAATTTATACATCATCAACCAAAAGGTCAAATCCCATCCCTCTCCTAAAAATAAGAAAACCCTAATAATATTAAACTGTATATGGTTACCAAGCCAAAATGGTGTCAAAGTTTGACTCTTGCACCCACACACCCCAACTCTTCAGCATGCAGAGAGAAAGACAGGTTTTGCTCTGAGAAGGGACAAGACTTTAAGATTGTGACAACTGTCATCTTGTTTGCTTGTTTATTAGCGCACGTTTATTGAGTTCTGATGAGGTAGACTTTCAGCTCCATGAGGACAGGGGCTGTGTTTGATTTTGCAGACAAGGCTACATATGAGGACTTTCATGGGTCCCACTGCACTCTTGCCTTTGTGGTGTGCTTTCTCCATAAAACACATTTAAATATAATTATACTGTGATATGAGCAGAATTATTTTGGCATCCTAAGGGCACACAGCTGGGAGATCCAGCAAAGACCTCTCAGAGGGCAATATGTTTGAGACACCCGAAGGACAAGCTGGAAGAGTGGCCGAGAGAGAAGTGTGTTCCAGGCAGAGGGGAAAGCTCGCTCAAAGGCCTGGTAGTGAGAGATCCACTCTGATTGGATGAGAGAGAGGAGAAAGGGTGAGATGTGACGTTAGAGAGGAAGGCGAGGGCCAAACCACAACAGGCCCAATGTTAAGGGTCTGACTTTATCCTAAATCCAGTAAGAAGTCATTTAAAAACTTCTGTTAGGAATCAACAGGGTCAGGTTTGCATTTTGGATATTCTTTCAAGCTACATTATCACGAGGGACTGGGGAGGGTTTGGTGGATACTCTGGGGATCCATCAGCCTCCTCTTCAGGGGCCATAGACCCATCCCTAGCTTCTGGAAATAATGGCGTTTGATGGCTCCCAGTTGAGTCCTTCAATGGGAATTGACCCAAGCCACAGAGAAGAGCCTTTCACAAGGGCAAACCCTCTCTCAAAGAGCACCCATGGCCATGGCTGGCAAACATGGAGATACTAAAGCCTAGCTGCTTTATCTCAATTAGGGTGAACCCAGCTCCTAACCCCCCTGAAGATTGGACTGAGGCTTCTGATATAAACATGTTTGCTGGTTACTTCTCCCATTGCCTAATCTACTCTATTCATTTACATTACCACAAACTTAGTGACTTTAAAAAATATACATTTGTGATGTCACAATGTCCATAGGCCAGAGGTTAGGGCCCAGTTTAATTGGGTTCTCCACTCAGGTCACCGGCATAGTGTTGGCCCAACTGCATTCTCATCCAAAGGCTTGACTGGGGAGAAATAAGCTTCCAAGCTCACTCCAGTTGTTGACAGAATTCATTTCCTTGGGATTGCAGGACTGAGGACTCCTGCTTCTTTCTTGGTTGGAGGCTGCCTTTGGTATTGGGAGGCTGCCAGCAATTCCTAGAGTCCGCTCAGTTTCTTTCATGTGGGCTTCCCCAGCATGGCTTCGCTTAATCAAGCCAGCAAGGAGAGGCCTTAGGACGAGTCTGCTACCAAGACAGATGCGGGCATAATATAAAGTGATCGCAGGAGTGACGTCTCATCACCTTTGCTAGATTCTATTCACTGGAATCAAGTGAGAGGCCCTGTCCTCACAAGGGGAGGGAATTACACGAAGGGGTGAACATTAGGACATCTGGGCATGATGGGGGTCACCTTAGAGTCTGTCTGCCACACTGCCTCCCTCACTTCCTACCCGCGTGTCTCCTGAGAGCACTCCCCAGGAAATCTGCATCCAACTGCCTCTCTTCGAGTCTGTATTAAGGGAGCAACACTGGAGGCAGGAAAGTGAGGGAGAGACTGTTGTGTTGTTGTAACCTGAACTATGGGTGATAGCAGTGGAGACCGAGCACTTTCTATTAATAAATGTAAAATAATTATTATAGTTTAGAATGATCTATGACCTATCTAGTAGAATCATGTCCAAAAACTACAAAGTGTCTCCAAGCAAGGATACACACAACAAAAACAACTCATTTCTAACACTGTAGAGCATGTTAAACATAACCAATAGGCTTCCCTGTTCCACAGTATGAAAATGAATCTCAGGCCACAATCAGTCACACAATCAGATGATTAGCACTTTATTAAATTAACACAGATTGTACTTGTACAAGTCACAGAAATAGTCAATGAACAGAGCTGCCCTATTAGAGACCGATAGTCAGAAAATAAGTAAGCAACTACTGGTATGATAACAGGATCAAATTCCACCTTGTCTATCAACACTCCCATGTCTATCCATTACCTTTACAATAATTACTTCTTATTCTTGCTTACTTAATCATATACAGAGTGATATAAACAATATTCAAAAAGGATCCACTTTCAATGATTTCTATACCATATTATATGTATTCTTTTCTGAAAAAAAAAATTTTCCTTAGGTCTTCAAAGTGTGAAATATATATATAGTGGCCCTACCTTATTTCTAGAAATGCTTAAATACAAAGGCATTTTTAAATCAATAGCTATAAACACCACATGACTACATTCAAACACTGTGTTATCAGAGAAATATTTCAGAATGTTCTGCGTAGTTAACAGCTATGATTCCACTGGTCCTCACGGGTATAACTGATTTCCTTTCACTTTCATGCACATTCAAAATTTCTTACAGAAGAAGGATGGCAAAGTATATATAACCTGCCCTTAGTGATTTGTGATGCTCAGCGATTGCACAGAAACAAGTGTTGAGTTTCTTGGGATAGCAAAACTGTAGCTCTTCAGAGAGGAGTGAGTCGCTCATCCTCTGTGATGAAGGCATCATTTAGGTGCCCTCCCTTCAAGTCCAGGGGATCACAAGGGATGCCATTTTCAATTGTGACTGTGTTTTCACACTTATCTTCAGTGTCATCCGTTTCAGATGGTCCCTTGCTTTGCCTAAAAGCACATAAGAGAATGATTGCAACCTAGGAGGAGAATGCATGTTCTTCTGTACAAACATGGAGAGAGGAAAGGAAAAGGAACCTTAAAATGATGAAACAAATGATGATATTGTATGTTTTCAAATGCATTATATTTATTTTTTCAAACTGATGAAAGAAATATTCATTTTCCTACCATTAGAATTAAAAATTAGCATAGATCTTGCCACACAATTCACTGATGGTTTATTAGATCGTTTTAAATAGCTGGAGCTCATAAAGAATGTGAAGTGCCATTCCCACGCTGTAGATCCTACTATTGGCCATTGTGTCTGCCACTGTCAAATGTCTGAATGTGCCATTATAGGCCCAATGCTGGAAGCCAGGGGTTGTGGTCCCTGAGGCCTGGGAAAGGATCGGCTGCTGATTTTTCCATTCACAGGGTGAACAAATGCACCGACTGCTCCGAGCATCAGCAATCGGTGCAGGTTGGGTGAACCTGGAGTTTCATGCATTGAGAAGGTTCTCCAGACAGGTGAAATCACCCACCTGAGGATGAGGACCTTTTGTCCCCTCCTGTTGTGAACAGGCTGTTCATTCATAGTATCGAACATTCATTCATTGTCCTAAAGCGTCAAGAACTCAAAGGGAAAAATTCCAAATTTCATGCATCCTTGCTCCTCCCGATTTTTATGGATCTCAAAAGGCGGGAGTACTATTGGAAGGTGGAAGGTGATGAAGCCCTAGTAGCAAATGTATACTTGTAAATTACCATGAAAAATGTCTAGCTTGTGTAAATTGCCCCCAAATTACTCCTCATTGGGTTGGGAGTGAATAATAATTCTCCATAACAATAAACAGATTTAAACATTCAAATATTACCCAGACAACTGGTGTATGTAATTATGGATCCTAGATTATCATCTGAAGTAGATGGCAATACAATCGTGGTCTTAGAAACGATGGTTGTCAGTGCTTATTTGCCAGTTACTTCTGTTAGAAAAGTGTTTTTATGGAGTCAGAAGAAAAATTGCAGCGATCTGGAGACATGCAGATCACTGCAAAGAATCTCACCCTCCCTCTCCACTCTCAAAGGAAAAATAACCCACCAGGCATCACAAGGGCAGGGGGAAGAACTGAAAAAGATACAAATGGATGAGGGCAAGTTTCTCTCAGAAGGATTTCTCAACCAAAAAGATGCTAAGGGAAATCGCTATGGAAATTTATCAAACTGAGCTATGTCAGTGGTAAATTAGGTACATATTGTTCTTTGGTGAACTTAGCTCCAGTCCTTCAGTCTTGGCATTGCCGGGCTTCCCAAACTGCAGTGTCAGTAACTTGCAGGCTAGTGGACATGATAAGCGGCTCAAAGGTTATCTAACAGTAACACAGCCCTTTGTCACACTGCATAGTGTGCATGTAATAAACTGATTCACTGCCTCTGCATTGCTCTTACTAAGGATAATAAAACTCAGCTATCTTTCTGGATAAGTCTGATCTGATGTTCTGCTTAAAACATGAATTCTTTTTCCTGAAAAATAAGGTTGAGTGTTAATGATTTCCGCGCTTCCTGCGGCGTCAGATGGCTCGTGAAGAGGATAAAAGAGCCGTGACTAGAAAGTGGAAGACAATTAACGGATGGTTTCACTCAGTCGTAGACTATAAATGACCAAGGAGAACAAACTGGCAAACACAACAGAGACCACTCTCGGGCTCTGTGAGAACTCTGGTGGTTACCAGACGGGTAGGGGGCAGAGGGGAGAGCGGGGGGGAAAGGGTAGGGCCTTGGCACTGGAGCTCTGGTAGAAGGTGAGTGAGGCCCGTGCACACGTGGAGGTGTGAACTTGTACCCCCCCAAACTACAGTTACATTAACAACTGCACACAAATAAAATTTGAAAAAAAAACTTTAAATTTCCAAAAGTGACTAAAATGCCTGAAACTAACCTCCAGGAGCCTTGAGAATGGGTTTCTGTCATACATCTAGAGAGAAGAGGGGCAAAAGAAGGGCTAAAAGAAGCGCCCAGTGGCCCTAGCAGCTGTGGGTGTTGAGGAACAGGGTTTGCTGAAGATAAAGGCGCGGCAGCAGCTAAAAGCAGGAAGAGCAACTCTGTCTCCTTGCAAACAAGATGGAGATGAAAAGCCAAGGCCTGAGAATAGCCAGAAAGACGACAAAGAGCAAATATGATTTTAAAACAAGACAGAATCAACTAGTGGGGGTTGGCACTGCCCTCATAATCGGCATGGTTGATTTCTGAGGGCAACTCCAGGGTGGCCAACGCATCTCAGGGGCACTGCCACACAGCGACATTTCCGCAGCACGCGGAGGCAGGCAGGTCACCTTCTATCTGTCCTGTAACAGGAAGAAGCAGCAGCAACAGAGGAGTAGAAATAATAACAACAAGTATCTGCTACAGGGCAGAAACCAGAGATCATCTCATTTCATTCCCACCGCGATATTATTCAGACTTTATTTTATTACTATCCCTGTTTTTGAGATGAAGAGATTGAGAGTTCAATGGAGAGCAATTTGTCTTTCAGAAAGGAAGAAGAGAGGTGAGAGGATGTAAGCTAGAACTCCATTTAGTCTCCCCAGGCATCCCTCAAAACACGTATGTGAATCCTACTGAGTATGGACATTTAAGAACAGCAGAGAAAGAAAACAATTATTAGCTATAACATGTCTGATTTTAGATACACTTTTCATGTAATTAAGACTTTTATGAGAATGTAAAATATCAGTGTAGGAAAATGTTGGCTCTGTCCTATTCCCTTGTATGAAAGCAAGATTCGTAGAAATCCAAACATGCTTCTGCTGACTACTGACCTTATGGGAGCAGAAATACAGCCAGAAATAAACCAAGTAAGTTTACTAACATCTCTGCTCAACCATGAGCATTCGTTAGGCTTCTACAGCCCGAGTCCTTGGCCTGGTTTTGTCACCAATCTCCTTGCAGGTGAAGACCATTCACATTATCTACACGTGTCTCTCCGTGATTCACTCTATTGCTCCCATCACAGAATGGGTGGCCAACTATGGAATACGTTATTTTTACCTCTCTGGGCCTTGGCTTCTGGAGAGATGGCTCTAGATCATCATTAAGGTCCCCTCCCTAAGGCCCTCACATGGTAACCGATTGAATACTAGATTCATAAATCAATTCTGCTATGTACACGCAAGTCTGAAGTTGTGTTGTATCTGTGACTCTCCTTTTATAGCATTTTGAAAGCTATATAGAATCAGCACTTTGTAATTCTTTCAGCTGCTGATGCTAGTGACTCACATTGACATAGCACTTTCGAGGGTAGAAAGCTCTGGCGTGTATGCTCTTGTTTTGTCCTCTCATAATTACTACATATATTTAAGAAAATATTACTATCCCCATTTTCCATATGTGACTTACTCAAGGTCTACTTAGCCAATAAACGTCAGAACCAGAGACCAGAATCCCAAACCAAGAACACTGATCCAGTGCTCTTGATATACATCACATCATCAACTTCATCGCCATTATCAATATCATCTCAGCATCAGCATCACAACCATCACCGTCATCATTATCACCATCAGCAGCACCATCCTCATAAAGCTGGCCAGAGAACTAAAATGCCTAGTCTGGGCTGGGCTGGACACAGACCTAGCACATCATTGTGAAATATATGCAGTTCGTCTTCGTTGCCGTCCCACCTCAAATTGTTGCCAAAAGCTACCAAAAAAAGATTATTTCTCCAACTTTTTCCCTTCAACAAATCTGTCATTTCCACAAACTGCTGTACTCAACTAGCTGGCAATAGAGAAGCAATCCCCTCCAATTATTTCACAAGGAGCTGGCAGTTGTAATGGTGTGTTGAAGGTGGCTGGTTCAAGCTTTAATCAATGACTTAAATATTCAGGAAATTCATACTTGATATGAAATCAACAAATGCTATTAATTAGTATTTCTTTTTAGAGAGAGCTGCTTAGTCAAGTAATGATTATAGTCTTTTAAAATAGGTGTCTGTTAATAAAATCCCAGTATGTCATTGAACTGGACAATTTAATACAGTACAGTGGCAATACCTGGATAGAAAAGAGATCATTGTCAACACTGCTTGATCACAGAAATAGGTTCAGTTGATCTTGAATAATAATAATAATTTTTTATTTAGTGGATACCATATCCCAGGTACTTTAAACACAGTCTCTCATCCAATCCTGATGAAAGCTCTATGATACATTATTGCCCTACTACAGACAGAAACATCTCCACGGAAATTAAATGACTCCACCAAGGTCATTCAGGTAATAGTTGGTATTTACATCCACCTTGATTGGGCTTCACTGAATGCACACTTTCTACCCAGTGGCTCTGAATAATCAATGGAATGCTGCCACTGACACAGCTGTCACAACTGCTAATAAAACTTTACTTGAGAAATTTCCTCAATAGCGAGTTTAAGTCTGCATGTCTTCGATGACTGTCGCTCTTCTCCATGGTGACTCAGTGGCCCGGGGTTGCTCTTTGTATTCTACGTTTAGGAATCAGAGCCACACAAACGTCCATTATGATCTACCATATGGATTGGATTGCTGAACATTTCTTGGACTACCTTCTTCAAGACTACAGGCTTCAGGGACCAAGCCTATCTTTTCCATGATTAAAAAGGGCTTTGATCACAATTATCAAATGTGTGTTAGACTATACATTCTCCTCACCTTTGAAGCAACACTTTGCCCAAGAGAAACCTATCACAGATTGTATCAAACTTAAAACACAGCAAATCAATTTATCTTCAGAAAGTTGTGCTAATTGTCCTGACTATATTTGCTAATTATTGATGCTCTCCAAGTTTACACAAGAGATTTGCCCATCTGTTTTCCTAGTTTGAACAAGAGATGAATTTGTGAAGGCAAGATTGTGACAACAGCCTCACTTCTCCCAGGCAACAGATTATGATGCCACACACCCAATTACTATATTACTGCAGAATCTGCTCAGAAGGAAAGAGATAGCTGATCCCAGCACAAACTAGCTGAAAGACCAGCAAATGGCAGGATAATTAAATAATAGTGACAGCTAACACTTATTGAGCGCTCACTGTGCGCCAGGCACCAATCTAAGCTCACTACTGTATTAACTCTTTTTATCCCATCAAGTTAATTATTTTCAGCAAACCTCAATGTTGTTCTAGCAAAGTTATCTATGCATGGACAGCAAAGAAAAATTTAACCAACTTGACTCAAGAACCATAAATCATATTCTCCTGATCTTGGTTTCCCCGACTCATTGCCTGTGCTTCCTGGGAGCCATACAGTTAATGCATTATATACAAGAGCAGACTCTAGGAGATAAATACTTTGACTCTAAGCAGTATAGCTCCAGAGTCCATTATTCCAACACCTACACCTTATCATGCTAATGAGAACATTGGAAACCAAGCAGATGGAGTGGATTCTCAAAGGTTACAATCATGAGAGTTTTCAAATACTGCAAGAGAATATTTCCTAATGCTCTAACAAACAAGACAGACAGACAACTGGTCCCAAGTCTCTTTGCATTACATGTCATGCCAAGATCAAGAAAATCAAGCAAGTACAAAGTTGATCTTAACCTTTGAGTTTCATTTTGGGAACTAGCTATAAATGACATTTATTTCATACCTATCATTTGTGAAAAAGAATTTGCGAAGTCCAAGATTTGAAATGATGACTTTCTGCTAGTAACTAGGATGAAATATTTGGAAAGTAGTAAACCTCAGGAGGGGCATTTAGTTGAACACACACTTGACCAAATACATCCCAAATGTTCCGTGTGGGCACCAACGCTTTCGAAAACCACTGTACATCCCTGCGACCCCCACTCACCAGAACTCCTCTTCCTTAGTGTCAGAAGGGAAGGTTCAGAAATATCAAAGCATCCAGTGAAGAGCTGCAGACTCTCTCCACTTCCCTTTGAATCATAGGTACTTGTAAACAAAATTATTTTTACCTTTCATCATGCAGAAAAATCCTGTCTCCTCTTCTCCTGCCCTACTACCTTAGTAACTTTCATCCTCCTCTGAACTTTTCTCTTGAAGTGATAGCAATAATTTATGCATTAACATTCGCAAATGCCCCCAGAATCCAGGTCAATTTACTCAAGGAGTGGCAATACAATATGTAGTGAAATTGGAAGTTTTTGAACTAAGTGAATCAAAATAACCTGGCAATTGATTAAAATGCAACCCCTTTAGATTCTAATTTAGCAGATCTGTGGTAGAGCCAAGGAACCTACATTTTGAACAAGTGAATCTGATGTAAGGTAGCTGATTCAAGGGTCACTCTGAGGAACACAGTTCCATATAATATTATAGGCACTAAAGGAATGAGTGTCCATCAAAGGAAGGCAAGTACAAAAAGGCACAAAAGTATGTGGAACAAGATGGCCACCTGCAGGCCCTGAGCCAAGAAAAGGCAGGCCATGGTGGGGAGGCATGGAAAGAACTGTGGAACTGCTAGCACTTGGAAGTGGATGACTACCAACAAATGCCCACCCAAAAGGTCTGCTTATCTCTGAATATCCAGCTTACAAAATCATAAAAAAGGTATTAAATTTGACTCTGGATATGAAACATGCCTATACTGTAGAATGGAAAGATAGCTATGGAAGGAGTCATAGTTAAGTCATGTGCACTGGACTCTTAAAAGTGTCTAAAAATAAGAACATAGGTGATAATTTGAAAATCGCCATTTTCCCAAAAATTTCAGATTGAAGGTATTCCCTTCAACTGGGGAAAATTCTCTCCTTGTTTTTTTCCCCAGTAACCAAAAAAACAGGAAAACGCTCTTTAAACCAGTCCCTTTAAATATCTTACCTTCTCCGTTGTCGGATTCCTGATAGAATCAATAGCATGATTGCAATAATAACAATGCAAAATATCACACCAAATGCAATAATCCAGACAGGTACAGATGGGTCCGTGGGTGGTGCAAGAGTAGAAGGAATTTTCAAAAATTCCAGAGTCTGGTCATTCAAAAGGAAGGCATTGTTGATCCGGTTCCTATTCATTCTAAAAGACAATAATGATCAAAAACAAAACAAGACAAAAAGCATTAGAAACAGGTAGAGTGCTATCCATGATTATAATTATCTCTATAAACAGAACATCCCGCTCGCAGGACACCTCAGGTTGACTAGAAAGTCTGATGAGGGCAATCGTGCTGTAGTTTCCTTTTAGTAAGTTGCAATGGTGGCCTACGCACTATCACCCTTCACTGTTACAAATGTCCCAGAAGTAGGCAGATGTCTTGAGTTTTTTGTTTTGTTTTGTTTTTTTAAAGATTTATTTATTTACAAGCACTGGGTACAGTCAGAAGTGCGGGAGGGTAAGAGAATTCACCAGAGCCAGAGTGGGGAGCAGAGCAGGCAGAAGGACCGAAGTACACTGCTGAGGGGAGCAGCGGGCGGCAGGAGAGGTCTGCGTGCCATGCGGGACCCTCCTCTGGTGGCCGGGGAGCAGCCGGGGATCGAACCGGCGCTGCATAGGCTGCGGGCAGCTTCGCAACCCAGTGCTCAACCGCTGCGCCACCGGGGAGGCCCAGATGTCTTGAGTTTTGAGCCATTCCCAAAGCGGTGTTTTTTAAATTGAGGTGACATTGGTTTATAACATTGTATAAGTTTTAAGTGAGTCTTTCATGTTTATATCCTGAGAGGTGGCATCTAGATTAAAATGACAGAATTCTATTTAAGGTAGCTGACATAAATACCAATAGCCTGAAAAGATAAAATTATATGTAAAAAGTGAATGATAAACATGAGAAGAAAACTAGAGCAGAAAACACTAAGCGAGGAGCAGCTTCAAAGCCATCCATTTGCTCTTTTATTTTTTCATTAATTCAATAAGCATTGGTTGAAAATTTACTAAGTACCATTTACTGTGCTAGGAGCTGGAGATAGAAAATGAGATATAAATACTAAGGATCTTAGAGTCTCAAAGGATGGCAGATCAGGACCTCAGTAATCACAGTGCAGGCAAATGTCCTGTGAAAGAGGCAAATATGGGAGAAATGTGGCACAAGTGGGAGAAGCAGAGGGGCAAGTATATCGCAGTGAAAAGTCAGGGCTCTTTTTCCTGAGAAAGCAACTTTTGAGGGATGACTAGGAGTTCTTTAGTCCGAAGTAGGCAGTGACAACAAAAATGGAGACAGGACATGGCAGGATTTCTTCAGGAAACTGCAAGTAGCTCCATAGAATTAAAGTAAATGGTGCTTTTCCCCAAATGCCCAAAAATAGATGACTGGATCAAGAAGATGTGGTACATATACACCATGGAATATTACTCAGCATTCAAAAAAGATAAACACATGCAATTTGCAGCAATATGGATGGTGCTGGAAGAGATCATGCTCAGCGAAATAAGCCAAAAAGAAAAAGAAAAATACCGGATGATCTCACTCATAGCAGGAATCTAGAAAACTTAAATAAGGGACCAGGAAAATGAATAACTATAAGAAAGTAAAAATCAAAATCAACAAAAAACTATGAACCAGAGACACTTTTTGGGGGGTGAGGGGCGGGAGGGGAGGGATTGGGGTCAGAATGGGGGGGGCTGCAATTGTATGGGGAATATAAAAATAAAATTTATTATTTAAAAAAAAATAATAAAGTAAATGGTGCTTTTGGAATCCAGAAGCCAAAAAAATACATATAAAGGTAAATACGTGACTTTTCCTGGGGGAAATCGGCAGTTTGGGTGGTGGCGGCAGTTAGAGAGGGGTTGATAGTAAAGATTCATTTGACTGAAACCAAATATGTGAATTTCTAACTGTAATTTGCAAACTAGAAGAGGCTATTTCTTGGAAATATTCTATGGCCTTTATTGAATTCACAATAGACAAGCTGATTGCACCTACCCTTAGAGTAGCACTGGAAAACAGGAAACATAATGTGAGGTTCATGTATGACTTAAACTTTTCTAGGAGTTGTATTTTTAAAAACATAAATAGGTGATATTTTAATAATATATTTTTGCCCAATATAGCCAAGAAAACAGAATTTCAATGTGCAACCAATACTGAGTTGGTTTACACTTCGTTTTGGGCTAAGTCTTTGAAATCTGGTGTGTCCTTTACAAACGTTGCATATCTAACTCTGAACAAGCAACACTTCAAGAGCTCCAGAGCCACATGTGGTTGGTGACTCCTGCATGGGGCAGCGCTGGTCTAGGCCCTAAAGATATGCACAGCGCCTTCATTTTCCTTCTAGCCCACCCAGATCATGGGGCACTCACGAAATCCTTTTTACATGAAACATGATATTCCCTCATTCTTAAACCCTAAGTGGTGAGTCTTAACAATATTCTTTTTTTTTTTTTTTTTTTTTTTTTATAGAGGCATGTTTTTATTTATTTATTTATTTTATTTGTTTGTTTGTTTTGTTTATACATGCACTGGGTACAGTCAGAAGCGCGGGAGGGTGAGAGAATTCACCAGAGCCAGAGGGGGGAGCAGAGCAGGCAGAAGGGCCAAAGTACACTGCTGAGGGGAGCAGCGGGCGGCAGGAGAGGTCTGCGCACCATGTGGAATCCTCCTCTGGTGGCAGGGGAGCAGCCAGGGATCGAACCGGCGCCGCAGAGGCTGCAGGCAGCTTCGCAACCCAGCGCTCAACCGCTGCGCCACCAGGGAGGCCCTTAACAATATTCTTAATGGCAAAAGTACAGAAACAATTTGATTCAAATTTTCTTGCTAGAACAAATTAAATTATTTCCCATTGGTACAGACCTGCAATGCCTTTGCTTCAGTAAGGGAAACAGAAGATTGCTCACACGAAAACCTTTGGCATTTGATCACCTACGTATTATCTTAAATGTTAATATTTCACAGAGAGCATGAGTTCTTCAACTATTTCTCAATAATAAGCATTTCAGTAACCTGCAAATCCTTTGTGAAAATTACTTTGCTTCATTCCTTCTTTGGGGGGGGAATGGTTTATTTCCTGAAGTTGTTCTTCCAAACACAGCTTTGTGCAACATCAATCGTGTGTGACATTTTGAAGTTCTGACACACATAAAGTGTGCATTCACTGAAAAAAACAAATTGGATCCTGCTTCTTTTGAAAGTTTGTTATGATCACAAGGAGAGGAGGAAGGAAACAGACAGGAAAACTGCAAAACTTGAAATGGGCAAAAAATATTACTGATGATCCAGTGAGCGCGCCTTTCTGGATAATTTCCAACTTTCATTGTCTTTGGATTACTTTGCAAATCTATGCCTTGCAGAAAACGGACACAACATAAATGATTGTTGTCCACAGTGGAGGAGCAGTGTTGATTACTGGTGGATAAACTGGTGTAAGCTGGGTAAGTGAACTTTTCCATTGATCGACTCCTGTGTACTTGTGTTTTCTCAAAGTCTCCTGTCCACCCGGTTTAACATCTCACTAGTTCCCTCATTAATTAATAAGATAATAGTCTTTGATGGCATTTATTTTTAATTTGTATGTACCTTTTTCAAAAACAGTATCTTTTAAAGGTAAAGACCACACATTGACTAAAGATAAATCCTAAGAGGCCTGTAGGGTAAATGATTTTCAGGCTTTTCTGCCCTCCCACCATTAGGATTGCATGCCTAATGGTGGGCACCTGCATGTTACATAGTTATAAATTATATTGTTTACTTCTGTGGGCCATGGCAGCGGTATTGAGATACTGGCCAAGAGAAGCAGAGGCAGGAGAAAAGAAGCAGGAGAAAGAACTGGAGAGAAGGGGAGAAAGAAGGCCAGAGAAGCCCAGAGTGAAGACTTGCTGGGGGCCTCAGCCTCCTGGCCCCCCAGCACCCCTGCCTGCTGTGTACTTTGTTGCTGCACTAAATGTAAAAGCTCAATAAAAGCCTGAGAAAGCCACTGAGGGCTCCAGGACTCTCCTTTACCCGTCTGCCAAATCACAGAAAACCTGCTGTGCCCCTTCTGCCCCTACAAAGCCCAAGAAATAGGAATAGTTTTCTTGATTTTTAAATAAAAGTCAAAGATGCGACTTGTCCCTCAAAATGCCTTACATTTATTAACTCCTTTAGTCTTCTGGACAACTCTGAGAGAGTGATACCATAATTATTCCCATTTTATAGATGCTAAGAGGAAGGCAAAAAGAGGGGAAGTAACTTGTCTGTGTTCAAATAGTTGGCAAGAGGCAAAACCAGGATCAAAAACCTAAGCATGCCAGCTCTTGAATCTGTGCAATGAACATGTGCTACAGGAGGCATTCTGGCCTGAGAAGCAATAATAAACATTCTTGGCTAATAGTGAAGCCAGACTATCTCAAGCACAGCACGAATGACATTTAGGGTTGCATAATTCTTTGGTATGAGGTGCTGTCCTGTGTATAGACGGATGCTTAGCAGAATCCCTTACTTTTCTGCCTATTTGATGATGGTGGCACCACTTTCCCAATCGTGATGCCCCTCACCCACCACCCAATATCTCCAGACACTGTGAATGTCTCATTGAAGGCAAAATCACCCCAGATGAGAAACAATGATCTACACTAATCTCTAATAAAAACTAACAAAATGACATCTTTGACACCTTAACAGATGACTGTGAAGCAGAGAGAATTCTTTAATATCAATGAAGAGTTGAATAAATCAACAAGTCGATTTACCAGTAGAAGGCATATTAAGCAGTGATTACCTTATGGCTGACTGTACCTCAGCAGCAGGAAGGGTGTGACTTTTTGTATGGTCTGTAACTACAAACCAGAATGACACCCGCTGGGTTGCATTGCAAAGTAGGACTTGGGAAATACTGCAGATGAAGAGAAGAAAAAATAGGCTATTAGAAAATAATACCCAATGGCATTAGACCATGCACTCACTCTGGTGTTACTGCCACTTTAAGAGGCATCTTAGACATGCATGAAAATATCTTGGGGATCACTCCTTAAATGAGTCTATCAAAACAGGAGAAAAGAATTAGTCCATGGAGAACATTAGAAATCTCATTCCCCATCACCTGGGATCTGCCAGCACCCTGCTGCCCCGACATGCAGCGTCTCTCTGAACCACAGATCTGTGTTCCCTCATCAAGCCCTCTTGAGGGTCTTCATTCTGTGTCCTGCCTCATCCGGACAAATGTGTTACACATTCTTGATCCAATACTTGCTCCGTTGGTCACCATTTCTATCCCTCCCGCCGCCCTAGTAGTCGCCCAGCCCAACAACAGACCTCCAAACAAAGGGCCACAATATTTGCCAAGAGGATGAACACTTTTTTGAAGTTACCTGCACTCCAACCACAAATTGCACTCTCGTCGGCATTCATGGATTACAGGTGAAATGACAGGAAGAAATGGCTTTAGAGGTGAGAGATGCTCTAATCTGAGGCAGAAAGACTGAAAATTCTAAGAGAAAGTTGGTGCTCCAAAATGATAAATAGTGAGCAGCTTTCACTATTTCCACAGAGGCCAGTTATCTAAAAGTGGAATCAAAAACCAGCATTCTAGAATAAAAGACCCGCCGCCTTTGCAGAGGACGGCGAGGCCGTGGAGCTGTAGCGGCCACAGAGCAGGACGCGCGCGTGTCGGGGGCCCCCGGCGAGGCGGAGAGGACGCGCCCTCGCGCCGTTTCCCGCGGGTTTCCCAGCCCGTGGGCCGCGGGGCCGCTTCCCGCCCGGCGGGGCCGCGTGCCAGGCCCGAGGGAGCCGCGAGGCCCGAGGGAGCCACGCGCCGGCCACCCGCTCCCGGGCCCGGCCCTGCCCGCGCGGCGCCGCCCGTCACGTGCGCGACCCCGTGCCCGGGCCCACGTCAGCGCAGCCCGCGTTCTCGCGCCCATCACACTGGCCGGCCCGGCTTCCAGAACGCCCGCCAGCCGCCCGCCTCGACGCCGCAGGCCGCGGCGCCATCATGGGCGGCTACCTGAGCCGGCTGCTGAGCCGCGCCAAGACCGCGCTGCTGCCCCGCGCCGGCCCGAGCCCCGGCCCGCGCCGCCGGCCCGCCTTCCGCCGCCTGGAGGCCGAGCCGTGCCCGGTCGTCTACCTGCCGCCCGAGCCCTGGCTGCGCTCGCAGCCGCTGCCCACGCTGCCGCCCGACGGCGACTACGCCGTCCTCCTCGGGGCCGCGGGCCCCGACGCCTGCCTGCGCCCGCCGGGCGCGCCCGCCGGCGGCGCCGAGGGGCTCGACGTGGCGCTGCAGGCCCAGGTCTTCGCCCAGCAGTGGCAGTGGAAGGCCCGCTGCCCGCGGCGCGGCCGCAACCAGGTGACGCTGAAGATCGCGCGGCTGCAGCACCGGCCCAGCGCGTCCCTCGGCGCGCCGCGGCCCGACCCCAGGGCCCGGGAGGCGCGGCTGCAGTGGGCGCTCGCGCGGCGCTGCCACAAGTGCAGGCAGGGCGGCGGCGGGCCGCTGTGGTTCCGGAGCGCCAGGGCCAGCGGGAGCGCCGAGCCGCGGCCCTCCGCCTTCCGGCCGCTGTGGCGCGACGGCGTGCTGGCCACCTTCGTGCCCAGACCCGGGCCCCTGCGGCCAGGCCCGCCCGGCGCCGCCGACCCCGCCGCCGGCAGGAGGAGGCTGGCGCCGCGCCGGGCCACCAGCCCCCCGCGGGTGCTCATCAGGCCTCTGCAGGAACACCGCCGGCCGGGGACGCCGCCCGAACGCCCCGCGCCCTGACGCGCTGCAGCCCCTGGACTGCCCCCCGCACTTCTCTGGACGCCTGGCCCCTGCGCTCGCCCTTGCCAGTCTGACCCCGTCTCCCCCGACCCAGGCCCTGCCCCTCTGCCCTGCAGGCCCTGCCCCTCTGCCCTGCAGACCCGCTCCAGCACACCTGGTTGCTGTCAAAGCCTCGGCTTCTTCCTGCCCACCGCCCCGCCATTCCAAACCCCCCTGCGGAAGGTGCTTCCCCGACCACTTCACGTCTCCAGTTGATCCGCATTTGCAATAACAACGGTGGCTTTATCACCCCAGAGCGTGTCCTCGTCTTTCTCGGAACGATTCACACGTTGCGGTCTCCCCCCCTGACACCCTGAACATTTGGGCCCACATTTTCTTTGCTGTGTTGCGTGCTGTCCTCTGCATTAGGGTTTGAGCAGAAGAAGCCTCTGGCCTCTAGGTGCCACAGGCATGCCCACCCTGAGAAAATAAAAGTGTCTCCAGTGATTGTCAGAAGCCCCAGGGAGGGGTGGGGGTACAAGGGGGTATGGTGGGGTAGGGTCAAACCACACTGGTGGAGAACCCCTGAGGGACAGCGACCTCTGCTGGCAGACACAGCCCAGCTTGGTCTCCCAGGAAACACACTTTTACAATACAGATAAATTCAGAGATGAACAAAACCAAGTGCAGCCCCCTTGGCAGTATATGACCCTGAGTTTGTAGAATGCTGTGGGGAGTGAATTATTCAGGATTTGGCCTCATTGGCATTCAGAAAATGCAAATCCTTTCAAATGAGCCACACATCTAAACTCTTCAGCTTGGCAAAAATTAAAAGGTTAAATAAAACCAAATGCTGGTAGAGGTGCGGAGAACTGGAATCCCAGGCAGTGCTGTGGGTGTGTGTGGGCCCAGCTGCGTGTGGCAGCAGTTCCAGTGTTTCCTTGAGCACTCGTGCGCACGTGCACACGCACGTTGGTGAGGATGCTCTTTGCAGCACTCTATCAGAATACAGAATTGGAACAACCTAAATGTCCACCCACAGGCCACTGGACAAGGCGCATCCGGTGTGTGTTCTCAAGGGGACAAGTGCCGTGCCGAGATTAAAGGAAGAAGCGGCCCAGGGTTCTCAAGGGCTGGCTAGCGGCACATCATTCTATGTCGGGAGATGAGCATTCTAGGATGTTTGACAGCAAACCTGGCCTCCATCGCTAGACAGCGTTAGGACCATCTCCAGTAGTGACAACAGAATATATCTCCGGGCATTGCCAGATACCCCCTGCAGCACACATGCCCCTGCTGGCACACCTGGGCCCATTACGCATTTTTTATCAAGGGGCAAATCTCAACAATACACTGTTGAGTTAAAAAGGTGGGAAGTGGAATGTCCGCATAGCCCACGTGGTTTGTAGAAATTCAGCCAATGCCAAGTATTGTTTGTGGCACAGGGGAGCAGGCCAGAAGCCAGGCAAGAGTCATCTGGATACTTGGCCTGTTCTGTGCTTGCCACCTAAAGCCTCTTTCAATGAACCTAATCATGAATTTCATGGTATCCCCTTTAGAGAGTCAGAAAATGTGCTGTCAACAAAGCAAAGTCCCTTTGCCCGCAGAGCTTGCTTTCTCCGGGGTGGAGACAAGATAAACCAGGAAATGTACACACTGCCAGGTGGGGGAAGAGCTATAAAGGGAAAGAAAGCAGGAGGAGGATGTAGGCAACTCCATCCACAGCGGTGCCCAAACACACTTCTCAGCCCCACCCCCATGAACTACACTTCCCCGGTCCAAAGGCCCCTGAAAGGAATTCAGTGTGTCCACGCGGTGGCCACTCCACGGGCTTAAAGACTCATGTCTAAAAAGTACAGATTGGAAAAAAACTGGCCAGCTGCCACCTCATGCAAAGCTTTGACGTCATCACCAATGCTGAGGTGGACATGGCGCAGCCCTGACACCCGACGTGGGGAAGTGGGCTGCACCTCTGTGGTTCCCTGCTCCAGCAGCCCCTTGGCCCCTACTGAATACTGAGAAACCCATGTCACTAGGTGGAATGAAGGTTTCCTACAAAATCCCTAACCAGCCTTCTCCAAAACCATTCAGAGCGCGAAAAATAGGAACGACAGAAAGGAACAGGGCAAAGGTGACTAGGGAGAAATAGACTCTGGAACAGAAAAAGGATATTAATGGTGATTATCAAAACTGCATGGTATTGGAACAAGAACAGACATACAGACCAATGGAATCGAATAGAAAATCCAGAAATAAACCCACAGATTTATGGTCAACTAATCTTTGACAAAGGAGCAAAGACTATGCATTGGAGCAAAGAAAGTTTGTTCAATAAATGGTGCTGGGAAAACTGGGTCGCTACATGCAAAAGAATGAAGCTTGACCACTACCTCACACCATACACAAAAATCAACTCAAAATGGATTAAAGAATTAGACATAAGACCTGAAACCATAAAATATATAGAAGGAAATATAGGCGAAACACTACGTGATTTGCACATCAAAGACATCTTTACAGACACATCACCCAAAGCAGTGATAGTGAAGGCGAAGATAAACAGCTGGGACTACATCAAATTAAAGAGCTTCTGCACAGCAAAAGAGACAATAACAAAAACAAAGAGAAACCCCACCAACTGGGAGAACATTTTTGCACCCAACACTAATGATAAAGGACTGATCACAAAAATCTGCAAAGAGCTGATGAGACTCAACAACAACAAAGAAAATAATCCAGTCAAAAAATGGGCAGAAGAGCTAAAAAGAAACTTCTCTGAAGAGGAAATGCAAATGGCCAACAGGCATATGAAAAAATGTTCAACATCACTTGTCATCAGGGAAATGCAAATCAAAACTACCATGAGATACCATCTTACACCAGTGAGAATGGCACATATTAAAAAAACTAGCAACAACAAATGTTGGCGAGGGTGTGGAGAAAAAGGAACTCTTCTGCACTGCTGGTGGGAGTGCAAACTGGTCCAACCACTGTGGAAAGCTGTGTGGAGATTTCTGGACCTACTAAACATAGAGCTTCCATATGATCCAGCAATTACACTCCTAGGTATTTACCCAAAGGACACAGAAACATCAATTCCAAAGAACACCTGCACCCCTATGTTTATAGCAGCACTGTTTACAATAGCTAAGCTTTGGAAACAACCCAAATGCCCAAAAATAGATGACTGGATCAAGAAGATGTGGTACATATATACCATGGAATATTACTCAGCATTCAAAAAAGATAAACACATGCAATTTGCAGCAACATGGATGGCGCTGGAAGGGATCATGCTCAGCGAAATAAGCCAAAAAGAAAAAGAAAAATACCGGATGGTCTCACTCATAGCAGGAATCTAGAAAACTTAAATAAGGGACCAGGAAAATGAATAACTATAAGAAAGTGAAAATCAAAATCAACAAAAAACTATGAACCAGAGACACTTTTAGGGGGCAGGGCGGGAGGGGAGGGATTGGGGTCAGAATGGGGGCGCTGCAATTGTATGGGGAATATAACAATAAAATTTATTATCTAATAAAAAAAAATAAAAATAAAAAAAAAAAGGATATTAATGGGAAATCTGAATAAAGTCTGGAGTTCACGGTTTTGGTCCAGCATTCATTTCTTAGTTTGGTGAGTGCATTGCTCAGACAAAATAATGTCAGGGGTGGCTGGATGCAGAGTCTAGGGCAGGTCCAACAGAATGGTGTGTCAACCTCAGCACTGTTGACATTTGGGGCCTGGTCACTGCCAGAGGGCGGATGTGCTCTGGGAAGTTTAGCAGTGGTCCTGGCCTCTACCCCCGACATCACACTTGTAGCCCCATCCAGATGTTACCCAGTGTCCTGGGGTGAGGATGGGGCACAGAACTTCCCCAAACTAAGAATCATTCTTAGTTAGGACTCTGTACCTGTGCAACTCATTTTAAAAACCCCTAATGCTTTCGTATTAAAACATAAGATGGGGCCCCAGTGGCCGGGGTAAAAAAAAAAACCCGTAAGATGAATACCCGAAACTTACTTAACGTTATCATGCAATGTTATTTCAATAAAGTAAGAAAATTAAGGTTTACAAAAGTAAGACAGGAAAGCTGGAAACATTTCTATGGATATATCTATAAATATTTATTTATAGAGCTATATTTTAGCAAGAGCTCAGGAGTAATTGGACATATTGCCTGGGCACTTTATTTTTTTTTAAACATTTTTGTTATTTATTTATTTATAGAGGCATGTTTTTATTTATTTATTTGTTTGTTTGTTTGTTTGTTTTGTTTTGTTTATACATGCACTGGGTACAGTCAGAAGCACGGGAGGGTGAGAGAATTCCCCAGAGCCAGAGCGGGGAGCAGAGCAGGCAAAAGGACCGAAGTACACTGCTGAGGGGAGCAGCGGGCGGCAGGAGAGGTCTGCGCGCCATGCGGGACCCTCCTCTGGAGGCCGGGGAGCAGCCGGGGATCGAACCGGCGCCGCAGAGGCCGCGGGCAGCTTTACAACCCAGCGCTCAACCGCTGTGCCACCGGGGAGGCCCTGCCTGGGCACTTTAAAATGAACTTCACAGACAACATAAAAGAAGGCAATGGTAAACTAATAATAATTCTGATTGTCACTGATAACTAAATAACAGATACAAATGTACCCTGAAAATAAGAAAGCTGCATTTAAATAGGATATGGCATCCATCAGCCTAAGAGCAATCTTAATAATTACATACAAAAGGCATCAGTATTTGTTAGGATACCCCCCACTGTTCTAGTGTCTTAACAAGGACCATTCCCATCATTTCTCCAAGATGGACATCAGCCTCAAAAGGGGAACCATTTAAACTGCTTCGGGTCTTCCTCAAGGACTTAAAGTATCCTTCCTCCGTGATGCTTCTGCCCATAAAATCAAGGTGAAGGTTTAAGCAAACACAAAAGGAACCTGCGTTCAGTAAATACTAACCACAGAAACAGAATGGTGGAGGTGTGTTATATTTGGTTCAGATGAAGGCAGGGGAACTAGTATGAGCGGCCCACATCCTGAAGTAGCAATACTGTGGGGCAAGGCCCTGGGGAAGAACACCCTGCTTCTGGAGTCAGCTGCGGGCCCAGCTGAGTAGGAAATAGACACACATTGGAGACTGGGGCTTCCTTCTTGCTTGAATGCTCTTTGAGAAACTAACTGATGTCTTGGTTCCCCCAAGAGTACAAACTGAGGCCCAATAAGAGATAAAGTCCAGGTGTGGGGAACTTCGACTATGGCCATTCACAGGAGACCTACTTTGGGGTTAGTGCTCCATGGGCTCAGGAGGATGAAGAGGAAGAAACGGGTGGGCAGGGCACGGTTTTCTGGGGTCCACTATACTCCCAGATAGGCACCTGGTTTAAAAGCCAGGGTATTGTGATGCTTCATTCAGTCACACATGTTTACTAAGAGCTAACACTGATTAGCCAAGATGCTTAGGAAAAGACCTATCGTAAGAGCATTTAGATTCCATGTCCCTTCACACAAGTGCCAGGAGTAGGAGTTTAGTGCTACTAAGATCCTTGAAGACCCAAACCACAATGTCCTCAGTCCACCAATGGAAAACCAAAGTGGAAACCATTAACTCTCGAGACACTGGAATTTGCATACCAGACACCATGCCGTATCTATGAACAGACCCAGGACAGTGGGGAGAGCAAAGTGCTTCTAGATATCTTATGGTTTGTCCAGTCTTTGTCAGTCTCTGCAGTGACTTGAACTGCATTGTATCAGCTGCAGAGTCAACAGAAGACAATCAAATGCTTTGTCTATCTGCAACACAGCACACTCCTCTGAGCTCTGGCTAGGCCCAAGTCTCTCCAGCGCATTCAATCCTTGTGTTCTGAAGGGGGCCGGTGGCACTCAGTAAGTGATTGGGAAAAAATGGATGAATGAATGCATTAATAGAAGGGAGGAAGAACTTCATTATTTCTACTCACTGTCTCTGCATTATTGCAAGGAGGAAAGCTGACAAAGTAAACCAGGACAGGACTCAATAATAGAAAATGGCAGAGAACAACAAAACTTTGTTTACTCAACACAATCATTGAGACAAATGAACAGAGAGAAGGCTCTAGTATGCGAAGACTCCTGGTTATAGCGTAGATGGGGTAGCCAGCAGGAAAGGTAAGTATACGAAGAGTTGGCACTAGGAAGAACGTAACATGAAGACTGATTGTGCAGATTTCAGGAGTTCGCTTATCAGCAACCAAAGGCTACAAGCTCCTTCCATTACAGATCATGCACAAGCAGTGTGACTTCTTCCAAGTGGGACGACAGTGAGTGTCCTCACGGGTTTGCACAGAATGAGAAATCAATCAGCCAAGAAGCACTTATTGTACTAAACATGTCCTTTAAAAGTATTTTCATGTAATAAATAAGCTGAGATGCCATTAGCACTGCTGAAAGCAAAGCTGTATTTTCCAGATTTTACATTTAGATGGGCTTGATTGGAATTCTTTGAGTTCACTCCAGCAACCATTGGACCAATTGTTTTAACCAAGTGGCTTCTTTAAGCACAGCAGTGCAACGAGGTTAAATGCCTACTCCTTGCATCAAGTGTGGGGAGCCTGGGCTGAAGGTAATTCTCTAAGACTTGGCTCCACTGCTATTTCTCATCAATGGCACCAAACACGGCCAACTGCATCCAAGGGGTGTAAGAATCGGGCTCTTGTTACTGGAATCAAAAGGACTAAATAGGAGCTGGGCTGCTGTTTTACTGGCACAAGACCCTTAATCCCCTTACCGTGGGCACAACGGCAAGTTGTTCCTTTCAGATCACAAGACTTATCCTGGAAGAATTAGGCAGAGGAAGAAATCCATTCCATGCCCGCCGAGCTCAGAAAGAGAATACTATGCCTGAGTTAGACTTCCACCTCTTGGTAAAAATGAGAAATTACCCTTTAAAAAACAATTTTTGAATAAACTTGAAGTAGAATAAACTTTAGATTCTAGTTACCTTAGAAACTGCTGTCAATATTTTAAAATCCTTGTGACTTGCAACTTAGATAAATAAGTCCTGGAGATCTAATACATAGTATAGTAATTACAGACAACAATGCTCTATTTTAAATGTTAACTTGCTGAGAAACTCAATCTTTATTGTTGGCACTACAAAACAAAAATGATAATTATGTGAGTTATAGGGAGAGGTGTTAGCTAATGCTACAATGAATCATATTGCAATTATAAATGCATCAAATCTACATACTGTGCACCTTAAACTACACAATTTTATTCATCAAAGGTTTTTCCATGAAAAACATGGAAACATGCAGCTGTTTCACTAAATCTGGCATCCATCTCACTGTGTAACTTACAACCTCTGGTTGATATCTTCAACCAAAGCCCCATGAAAACCTCAAGTTAACCTGACCTATTGAAACCAGAACCTTCTATCACTACATCTTTTCATCCATCTTCTATTCTTAATACACACACACACACACACACACACACACACGCGCACACACACGGGGGGGGGGATGCACACAGAGTAAATAAGAAGCAAGCATTTCCTATCAACAAATGTACCAAATTACTTCACAGAAGTTGCCTTTTTCCATCACTGCTAATCTGCCCATCATTTTTACCAGAGTCAGCGTGTTGGGTGTGAGACCTGTGCAGCCACAGGTCTGCAGAAACGCCCTTCCAGCCCTTCAGAAGCGCCTACCCTTAGTGTAATGCACTGCATTTCATCAGGCACTCGGCCCTGACATGCCCTAGCCCTCTTGACTTGCACAGGCCCAAGCACACAATACCACAGGGGAGTGCTGTACAGAGGAACCACAGCACTCGGTTTTTCCCTCTATGCTTCCACCTGATGTCTCACATTAACTGCAGCCCCAGGCACATAGTAGGTTTTCAACAGCAGTTACTTCATTCTATGGACCCAAGCCCAGCAAATGCAGTTCATCGGGTGAACCTGCGTAGAACACAGGGAAGAGAGAGCTAGGGTGTCCTACCCTCGCCCCTGGGAGCTCTGCCGGTCGCCTCCCCTCCCTGACAGCCTGTGTAGCAGACGGTGGAGCTTTGCGGTCACTTCTCCCTATCGGAGAGTTCAAGCCCATCTAACCCTAAAATCATCAGAACCTTCTTCCTGCCTGGAGCGTGGAGCTTCTCCCTCCAGCAGTGCCAGCCAGAGTGGCCTCCATCTTTGTCCCTGCCCCACTTCCTCCACACCTGCCCTGCAACACCCCTCACCACCAAACTTCATTCTTGCTCATTTAGGGACAGGGGTTGGAGAGAGGGCAGGACGCAGAGCCGGGCTCCACCAGCATGTGAAACACAGTCTGCCCATTGGACAGCCATTCCCCACCGCCCCCAACCTGGGCAGTCTTGCTGGGGCTCGCAATGCCTGTTCCTTTATTCGGAAAGTTTGTCGGCCATTGATCTAGTTTTGCACTTCATTTTTCTCAACTGATATTGGCAACAAAAGTTCCCCCACACACTGCACCGATTCCTAGTCAAATGCCTTTGCCACTAAACTAGATGGGATATTAAGGCTCCCACGGTGACCCGGGTTCTGAAAAACATAATACATATGAAAAGTAACTTCCCCGTGTCAACCTGCAATGTTACAGATTTATTTTTTTCCTAACATGTGATTTAACACAGCCATTCACAAGGAGAAATTTAGGCACTTAGAGAAAAAGTAAGTAGTTGAATGAGCACAGCAATGTATAAAATCTGTAGAAAAAGAAGAGCGAGAAGAACAAAGAGACTATTTCAGGAGTTACTATTGATAGATGATGAGCAGCTTTTTTCCTTATATGTTTTCTTCTCAATTTTTTATAATACAATCGCCTATATTTTATGGGTTGTTTCAAAAGATACTATAAGTAGTTGTGGAGGAATGTTGTGGTTTAACGGTATATGATACTAACATTTTTTTTCTAAAATTCTACAACATAAGAATATAGTTATTTTAGGACATAACTTTGTTTTACTATATACCTACTTTTCATTTTTTGAATCATTGAATATACTACCTATTTAAAAGACACGTGTATACATGTGTGTACACACAAACACCTACATCATCTATTTATTTTGTCCCACCCAACTCCACTCCTGTGTCATTCTTTATAGTCACAGCCCATGCATCAGACACTGGGGGTTTCAGGAAGACCAGTAAATAGCAACCCTCTCTGCCAAGCTCTGGCCCATCACAGCATGAAGACAAAATAATGAAGCTGACAGAAATCACAATAAAAGTCTGGGTTGGAGGTATGACTTTAATCAGGAGGCAAACTTCCTTCCTAATTAAAACAAAATCCTAAAGTGATAAAGTTCTTCCACAGTGTCCACTAGAGCTGAGCTAAGCCAGGTGTCAGCACATGCTGAAGTACATGCAAGATGTTTGCCACCTCCTGTGATCCGGCACCTGCCAAGCCCAACAGTGCTCAGCCATACCAGCACACGTGGCATCACAGGCACCGTTCCTGCCCGGCGGAGCCTGACTCTCTAGCGTAGGGGATTGCATGGGAAAATGCTGCTGCCTGAGGGGCTCCTAAAGAGAAGGGAATCCCCACCCCTGTTTCTCCTTCTAGCTCATCAATCCCATCTGTCATTTAGTCTTTCAAGGTGAAGAGGGTGGGAGGTGCGGAGAGAAACCAGGAGCATCGCCCTGATCACAAATAGGGCTGAAAGGAAACATCACAAATAAAGAAGATTCCTCTGGAAGAAATGATAAAAATGGAACACTATTAAATAAAAATTGTAATAAAGCTTTTTAAGAAAACAAGGGACTCTGGCAGATACCAAGGGGGGGATGAACCTATACATAGTTAGGGTTATTTTCAAAATGGGTTGAATTGTCGCTCCAAGCTCCCCCCAAATCATATCTTGAAGACCTAACCACAAGCATGACTGCATTCAGAGACAGCATTATAAGGAGGTCATTAAGGTTAAATGAAGTCACAAAAGAGGCCTCTCTGTGCGTCTCCCCTTGCCCCCTATCAAGAAGAGGTCACGAGCACACGGCCAGGCACACTGCCTGTGAGGCACACAGAAAGGCCTCAGAAGGAACCCTACTTGCCAGCACCTTGGTTATGGATTTCCCAGTCTCTGCAACCATGAGAAATAAATTTCTGTTGTTTAAGCCACCCAGTCAGTGGAATTTTGTTATGGTAGCCTGAACAGACTGAAGCAATGAGTGTAGAGCGCTCTCTCTCTCTCTCTCTCTCTCTCTCTAGCTATCAGCAAGGGAAATATATAACAACAAAAATGTAGAAGGCTTGTGACATATGACTGCAATTTTTTTTTAATATTTACCTTCACAGTGCCTATTGAACAAAAGCCAGTATAGGAACGTGACATAAACTATAAGCTGAGTTACAAAAGCTTTTTTCAATGTTAAATTAAAATACGAATCCCTTAAAAATAGGTTAATATGTTATTTTTTCAACACTGAGTTTTGAATTAATGAATTGTCTCAAATACTGCAAATAATCAGTTAAGATTTGTAACTACTTACTCTGTGTTTTCTCTGTTGGGAACTTTCCTCATGGAGAAAGCCACCATTGCTTTGAAGAGATATTCCTCATTTGTATCCCAGGCATACTGAAAGAGAAGTAAAGCAGAAAATGCAACCTGAAGAGGCATATGGGGTACAAAATGGCCTACTGGAATCTAACTGCGGCCATGGAGTAGGTTCTCTCTCTCTCACACACATGCCCGCACAGGCACGCACGCACGTGCGCTCTCTCTCTCTCTCTCTCTCTCTCTCTCTCTCTCTCACAATAATGTTCAGGAGAGGGTTTCCTGGACATCCTGTCATTCCAAGTGTGCTACATCTTCCACTGCGCTATCTTCTTCAGAGCCTGGCTTATGAGTCACAGTCCGTGTCTGTGGGGACCTGGGCATGTCATCCTGGACATATATACAGCTCCCGTCCCTCTTTCTTGCTTCCCTTGTAAACTCACTCTCCCTCTCGGTTTCCTTTTATTAACACTGGTACAATTTTATTTTCTTAGCTGGAAACTTGAGTATGTGTGCATGTTACGGGCTGAATTTCCCCCACCTCCACCACCACCACCACCACCACCACCACCACCATTCCCCACCCCACCCACAATTTATAAGTTGAAGCCCTAAATCCCAGAACCTCGGAATGTGACCGAACTTGGACATAGTCTTTAAGAGGTGATTAGGTAAATTGCAATCATTCAGGTGGGCCCTAAACCAATATGACTGGTGTCCTTATAAGAAGAAGTTGAGGCACAGACAAGGACAGCGGGCGAAGACAGCATCTACAAGTCAGGAGAGAGGCTTGGAACAAATCCTTCCCCCACAGACCTCAGAAGGAACAAACCCTGCCGACACTCTGATCTGGGATTTCTAGCCTCTAGAACAGAGAGGCGATAAATTGCTGCTGTTCAAAGCACACAATCTGTGATACCTGTTTCAGCTGCCTTAGGCGAGTGATCAAGTGTAACTGGAGAAAGTCACAAAACAGGGTTTGCCAGTTTAAGAAAATTCATGACCCTCAAATGGCCTAGGAAGCCCTAACCCTGACACTTCTCTGTCAGCTCTCTCTCAAGGCTCAGAACAACTACTTTACACCTTCTTCAGGGACCCCAAATCTCAATGCTTTCCCTTACACCTCACTTTCACTGATGCTCTTGCTTAAAGCTTTATAGATACATCTCAAGTCATCCATTTAAACTCCCCCATAGGGCCTCCCCCGTGGTGCAGGCGGTTGGGCACAGCACTGTGAAGCTGTCCACAGCCTCTGCAGCACGGGTTCTATCCCGGCCGGCCGGCAAGATACCCACATGGCGGAGCAGACCTCTCCTGTATACCCGCTGCTCCCCTCAGCAGTGTGTTTCAGTCGGTCTGCCTGTTCTGTTCCCCACTCTGTCTCTGGTGAGTCCTCTCACCCTCCCGCACATCTGGCCTGTACCCCGGGTCTTGTATGCATGAATAAAAAATCTTTAACACAATAATAAATAAATAAACTCCCCCACAGCCCTGCCACCAAATACAAAGCATCCTCCAGAGACACACATCCTCCCAGCAGACCCTGGGGCGGTGTTCGCTCCCTGTAAATGGCCACGTGGTCCACCTCATTAGGAATGATTCCCTTCTGCCCTCCTTAGGATCTGGACATCCATTTGCCCTCTTCTCTGTGTATTTCACGTTGACTGGAGTCTGTCCCCTGACTTTGGACCATGCTCAATTCTTTCCCACGAAAGCAACAGCAAACCAAATTTACTCAGCCTTCCCCCTTCCAGCCCTTCCGCCTAGTGCTCTCTCTCGCCTGCCCCGCACAGCCAAAATTCTCAAAGGAGTTGTCCACACTGCTACCTTTACTGGCTCAGGACCCACTTATTCTTCACCCCCTCCACTATCTGTCTTCCTCCTCTGCCACTCCACAAAATGGCTCTCAAGTCCCCAGTGGCCTCCGTGGTGTTGGACACAAGGGGCACTTTTCAGTCTCATCTTGCTTGGCCTCTTAAGAACACTCCCTCCATCTTCAAGCATCCTCTTCCCTTTTCTCTTACAACATTCTCCTGGCCTTCCTCCTACCCCTCTGGCCCCCTCAGCAGGTTCACTGTCTTCTACAAGGGCTTCAAGTTCTAGAGAAGCTCCAAGGCCTACACTACACCGTCCCCCTGCCACGCTGCACTTTCCCCCTCAGTACTGTCATCCACTCCAGGCTTCCATTACCATTTTAGTGCAAGTGACTCAGGAACGTATATTGCAAGCCAGCTCTGCCCCTGCCATTCGTCAATAAGAACTCAAACTCAGTAAATCCAAAATTAAAGTCAAGATTTTCTTGCCTTTACCTGGTTACTGATTCACAATGGAGCATTAGCACCCAGTTGCAGTTAGGAAAAAATCTCCCCCTTGACCCCTCCACCTTCCTACTTCATCAAACCATCCCTGTGGCCCTCCAATCCCTTCACTACGCTCGTTCCGCCGACACACTGCAGGCAACTGAATGCCATCTCTTGCCTCCACTATGCCAATTGCCTCCTCAGGGGTTCCTCCTTTCTACTCCGGTTCACTCCAATCTGTCTTCCACGATGTGGCCAACTGTCTCCCAAACACTAATTCTATGATGACATAAAACTTCCACTTGCTTTAAAGACAATATCAAAACTCCCTATAACCCAGTCCACATAGTCTTTGCCCTGACCTCACCTTTCTCGCTAAGCTCATCGCACCATGCACTTCCTCAGCGCTCATTCCAGACACCTCAGCCTTCCTCCCACCCTCTTTCTCACGGCACTCCTTACTGCAATAAGCATTTGCACATACTGTTCCCTCTGCCCTGTTTTCTTTTATCCTCAGGTTCACTTCTACTCACGCTTTGGCGCTCACAGCAAATGCCAGGTACTGCAGCCCGCACCCTGAGGAGGCCAGAGCCCCAAGGACTTCTCTTTCCTGTAGTAGTTGTCAAGACTGTACATTTCCATTGGGCTTGCTGAATATTTAATGGACAACCAATTCTCCCTTTACTACAAGTCCTAGGAGAGCAGGGACAAGACTGACTGTAGCTGCCAGTGCAGCTCCCCAGCCACCATGGTGCCTGCCCTCAGAGGATCCTGGGATAAGCGACCCTACCTGCCAGAACAGAGTGGATTCTGAAGCCAGACTTCCGCCTGGCTTCAAATCTTACCTCTGCCACTGGCTGAACTGAGATCTTAAGCAGGTCCCTTAATCTCTTTGTACCTCAGATTTCTCATCCATCCACTGGGAATGGGAATACCTGCACTACCGTCCTCAAAAGGTTGTTGAGAGGGTTCAATGAGCTGATGTGAACAAAGTGCTTACTTAGAAGGGTCCCAGTTAGAAAATCAAACTAAGTTCTCAATAAATCCTGGCTGTTGTAACGACCATTACCCATTGGGTGAATAAAGCAACGTGTTGGGAGGATGGCCTGTAAACACAACGCCTCTAAGCCCCAGAGCGCCTTTATGTTTTCTAGCCAGAGGCATTTTAATATTGCCTTCTGCTGGAGAACAAGTTTCACAGGCCACACTGGGAAAGGGAAGCTAGCATTATACAAAAGCTCTCCTCCTATAGCTATAGGAGTGCTGTGAGTATTTTTTAGCTTTAATTTAGGCTGTATTTCACATTATTGCTGTGAAGAACAGAAGAAACTTCACATTAGAATGGGAAGTGTTTTGTGCCATGAAAGAACGTATGTGGGTAGATCCAATCCCTCTTTTCAGTGACGGGAAAACTGGGGCTGACAAATTCGAATGACACAACAGTGCAGAGCTAGAATCCAATCCAGACCTGTGCGCCTGACTCAGACACCCTGGCTTGAACATTCAAGTCTGCTGAACTGTTATGTCTGATGCAAAATTTCACTTATTGTTTAGCATATACTGCAGGTTAATGGCTTTAGGGAAAATCATTTTAGTATCAATTTCTATTTTCCTGTAAGTTTTTTTCACTTGAACAAAAAGTCAGATTTGAGGTCTACAGAAGTAATCCATGCAAATTTAGGATAACTCTGCAGGGACTGATGAATAGAGAAAGCACAGTTAGTAGCAAACAGAATTTCCAATGAATATGTAAGTTCTCCACTTACCGCATTCTCTCCCAGAGCTGTTCTGATACTAAGCCTCACTTTAAAAGCATTTTCTGCATCTGCCAAAAAGAAAAGAGAGAGCAGTACAAGATTATAAAATCTGCCCACAGCCTGACAAATATTAATATTTCATGCAACTCAAATCAACAGAACACAGAACTACCATTCCACTGTCCCCTAATACTTGAACTACAATCATCTTAGATGGTTTCAAGTTTTCTTTCCAATCCATAAAAGTTGCAGGCTCACCTTTTAAGTCACAACACGTCCCCAGATTTAGAAAAACAAAAAGGTTTTTCAGTCAAAGATGTGTCAATCACTTAGAAAACTGTTCATCTATTTTGAAGTTACAAGGCTGCTTACCTGGTTGACAGAGTTCAGCGTGAATAGCAGTCACCACAAAAAAGAGCAACCACAACATTCTTTCAGAGTGGAAAACACAAGGCAAAAGGAGGGGAAAAAATCCACTCTCCATTTAAAGCTGCCTTAGCCATTCTGTGACCCGGATTAGAATATCAGAGAAACAAGCTAGCCACCACCTAAAAGGTTTAATGATTAACCCCCATCATTTGGGTTAATACTTTGATGGAAGCAGCCCATCTCCTGTCAGTTATTTACAGAAATCTGTTTGGAAAACAGATTAGTTGTCCTTCCCAAACTCTACCTGCAAAGAATGTTTCCTCTGCTGACTCAAAGCTGGAATCCTCCCACGACCCTAGTGCTGTCTGGGACGAGTCCTCCCTGCTGGGTTTGTCAGGAACCTTCCTTCTTTGCAGGGCTCAAATACCTGGCTCACAGATAAGTTATCTTAATTAGGGAAACAAACATCACTCCTCTGTCTGTGTCCCTGCCCCTGCCCCTCCAAAATGCCTCACCTGACTCACACCTCTGCAGGGAAACAAACACCTGAGGGGAGCTTGCAGCTCAAAGGGAATGGACGTGGTCAGCCCTGAGGTCTGGCGCTTGTGCAAAAGCAAGGTTCACAGTGTAGAGCGAGCTGTCCACTGGAACATTCTGTGCTGATGGACATGTTCTCCTCTGCACTGTTCAACATGGTGGCCACTAGGCAGAGGTGCTGGGGACCCCTGAAATGGGGCCAGTGGCACTGAGAAACGAACTGTCAATTCAGTTCAGGGAAGCAGACACTGGGCCAGCGAGGGCCTTGGTCCGGCCGGTGGTAGGATGGGAGTCAGGAGCTGCCTACCACGAACAGGCTTTGCTGGGAAATGTCTCCGACCCTGCAAACAACACCTCACAGCCGCTGCTGGTATTCATCTCCCTCGGGAGGAAACCGAGAGCTGGCAGCAAGGCACTGGTGGCCACAGGGCGGTGGAGTGGGTGTCAGGCCCCCAGCTGGTGACTGACACTTGAACCCCGTCTCCACCCTGAACCGCACCGCGCCTAGGTCATCACTGGTCCAAACAGAAATTGCCCCGAAGCCTCAGCCGTGCTCTGGGCATTCCCAGAACGAGTGGAAGAGACTCTTCCCCCTAGTGGGCTTGCTCCAGAGGCCTCTGGAAGCTTCCCAGCGGGGCCACGTCAGGGCTTTCCTTGCCACCACGCTGCCTCTTCGCGAATTCGGTTCCCCAATCCCACCTCCTTGCTTGAAAACCAGGAACGGAAAAATGACACCAGAGGATTCTGATGTTCAACAGAACATTTGGATTTTTGAAGCAAAAAGAAAAAGGCAACAACACTCCAGCAACACTCCGAGGGCCCGCCGTACCCTTGGTAGCCCAGGTAGCCCGTTTCCCTTCAGCAGCTCCACCCGAGGAAGCGCTTTCTCCTGCCCTCCCTTCGCCCCCAAGGGCAGGCCCAGGAAAAGCTGCACCAGAGGGGGAGGCAGCCCAATCTTAGCCCCCTCACTGCAGCAATTGCAAGATGCGGTGAAGTGGAAATTTCCTAGAAGGAAGACCTCCCCTAACCAACCCTTGAAAACAGTCAGGCTGGATGCAGTTATCTGGGGAAAGGCTGGACTAGATAAAGCCAGCCGGGAAGGAAAAGCCACCAGGTGGGGATGATAACGAAGCCCAGTGATTTCTTCCTTGAAAGAACAAAGCCATGGCAGAGACAGGAATCGGATGAGCTTTCCTGGAGTCTCACACCTCGCCAGAGCACCCACTCTCTCTCCTTTGCTTTCACTTTGTCACTTGTGAAGACAGTAAAAAGCGGTTCTAGTGGGTGTAAGCCATTCATGTGAAAAGAGGAGAAAACCTCTTCTCCTTTGAATTATGATTTCTCATTTTCAAAAAATTGAAAAAGAGCAATAAATGTTCTTTATAGAAAATACAGAGAGGCAAAAAGAGAAAAGTACAAAACATCCCAAATACCACCGGCCTGGATGAGCACTGTGAGTGCATCTGAACGGTCAGCACCTGCTTCCCCAGTCTCGGGTCTTCTTGCACGTTCTCGTGCCATGCTGTTGTTTTGTCTGGCTGCGGCCTTGCCATCGGAACAAGGTGGCCTCGTGGTGGGAATGACCAGGACCCTTGTCTTCTTCCTTACTCTGATGGGAAAGCAGCTCCACAGGGTCTAGCGTACCATTTTCAATTCAAAATGTCATCACATAAAAGGATCCTTTAATCTCTCGTTTACCAAAAATCTTATCAATGACTGATGTTGAATTTGCTCAATTGCCTTTTCAGTCTCTACTGATCCCAGGATTTTTACAACTTGGTGCATTATATTAATATATATCTTTGTATTGATCCACTCTCTTGATAAATTCAGACTGTTGATTTGTAACATGCTTCGGGAATTAATCACTGTCCCCCATCCACTTAGGCTTTGAAATCTATTTTCATAGCAGCTATCGAATAGGTTCTTTCGCAAGTGCCAATTCATGGCGTTGATTTTTTCCTGCCCTTATATCACCCTCTTGAAAACAGTATAGAAAGATATCTTTTTTTTTTTTTTAAGAAAGATGTCTAACATCATCAGTGTTTAGAGATTTTTAGAAATGTAGAATGAAATCAGAATAGAGTTTAATCTGAATCACGTATTTTGGGAAACAAGAGTTCTTTCAAAATCTTCATTTCTTACATGGCACTTAGCACGGGTTCCATACTTTTGAGTCCACTTTGACTGCTTACAACTTCCAAGAAAGTGATTGATTTCACCAAGATTTTCCACTCTTCTCATGGACTTCAGATACTTTTCCCAGAAAACATTTGCACTCATTGCTATATTCCCTTTATGTTTTAGTGTATATATTAATTTTTATTTATTTTCCATCATTCTTGCGAAGGTTTATCTATTCTTGTTGTTTAAAGAACAAGATCTTGGATTTCATTTTCAATTCTTTTCTTTCTCTTTTCTGATACATTACTCTTAAATAACATACATTAAATTCTTACTCCTGTTGTCATTTACACTTGTTCTTTTTTATAACTCTTGGCTAATAGGTGTATTTACTTTTAATCTTTCTCAGTTATAAAGAAAATATCTCTGGCTATGAATTTTCCTTGGAATACTATTTTGACCACCTGACACACTTAGTATAGATGTACAGTGATCTCATTCTTATTTTCTAAATAGTCTTTTTTTTTTTTACATCCCCATCTTGGCTTAGGAAAGTTTCTGACAATAACTCAAGCGACAGCAGCCAAAAATGGAATGATTAAAATATTCACTCTTATAGGTCTTGCCAAGTGAACATAAAGACAAAAAGTACAATGATAAGACACTGTCAATAACCTAAAATATAAAAGCCCAGACAAGGTATGAATTACCTAGAAGGTGAAAAATATTTAACAATTAAAGAGTTTGATAGACAGTAAGATATTATTGCTCTTGCCTCAACATAGTCTTGTTTCTTCCACTTTTCAAAATCTTGCCCAGTCTTTTTCATGCACAATTTTAAGTATTAAACTTCCAGAGAATTCATATCAAACTTACCTCATCCAGTGCTCTTTTCACATATAAGAACATAATAATTCATTAGTAACGGTGGGAGTGCTGACAAATAAAGCAGCTTCATTCTGTGTATATGTTGCTATTTACTTCCAATGTTTAGAGTTTAGAGAACTTAGATAAAAAGTTGAGATTACTGTTGCCATGGGCAATACAACAGGCACCCAGTCTCCTCAGACAGGAAAAAGAAATTGATTTCTCCATGTTTTTCATACTCCACAACATTATTGAAAAGCAGTTTCTCGGCACATAACTATTGATCCACTGCTCTGGAGAGTAAATTAAATATGAGATCACACAAAAAGAAAACAAGTGAGTCGTTCTTTCGATTCATGCATGATGCTTTTTAAAGTTCATCAGAGTTGTAAAAGCATGTGGGGATATGAATGCTCCATTTACCTGCAATAAAACAAAAGGCAGGGAGGACCAATGTCACTTTTGAATTTTGACCCTGATTTTTCTGTTTCATTGTCACAAACAGAAATTCACTAAAACTATAGAAACTAAATCTACTAAAGGAAATGGAAACCATTTCAAATGAAACTTCACTCCGCATATTTTTATTATTGGGTGTTGGAAATGTACTGGTTGTAACACATTAAAAGAAATCAAATCTTAGTTGCTGAACATGGAAACTTTTTATAAGATCAAAATCTTGCACTTTTTAAGCTGACATCTTTTTTATGAATTATTTATGTACACATACAAGAGCTGGGGTACAGGCCAGAGATGTGGGGGGAGGGGGGAGAGGATTCCCCAGAGACAGAGTGGGGAACAGAACAGGCAGACTGACTGAAACGGCCAGGGATCGAACTCGTGCTGCAGAAGCTGCAGACAGCTTCATAGGTTGTGTCTTAACCACTTGCGCCACCAGGGAGGTCCCTAAGCTGACATCTTAATTAAATATTCCCAATCAACAATTTTTAGAATAGAAGCTGTAGAATTCTGAATAAACATAATCCTTCATAGTTTAAACTGGAATGAATATTAAGATGTTTGCAATAATTAGTCTATCCTCGGTGTAATTAAGAGACGAGAAAAAAATTACTCTCTTTAAACCATCAGCATTAAGGTGCATGGAAAGATAAAGTATTTTTGTCTGTTGTGAAAAATATTATATTTTAACTAAATGGTTCCAGCAGTTCTCAATCAGAGGCTATTTGGGGACTATTTGGAGACTTTGTGGTTGTCCCATTGGGGAGGGTGCTATTGGCATCTAGTGGGTAGAGGCCGGAGATGCTGCTCAACAGTCCACAAACTTTAGAAATATCATTTAGACCTTTATCTGATAACTTTTTTCTCCTTGTCTTTGGGTTGATAGAAATAGTTCACAAAAGGATGAGAGATAAGATGGAACTCTGTGTGTGTGTGTGTGTGTGTGTGTGTGTGTGTAAAATCAAGCATGCTGTAAGATTTTAATACCATTAGATTCTGAAATTATTATTAAAAATAAACTAATTTCTCCTTTTATTAAGATGGCTAATAAGAAAGAATAGTTGCCTGGTTGCTGGAACCCGGGTCACATACGGGCTGCAAGTGCAGCGCCAGCAGCCTGCAAACACGAAGTTCAGGCACACCCACAGCCCATCCACAGCCACAGAATGCTGTTTCCACCTCCCACTGTCCTTCTGCTCCTTGTCAGTTACATGGAAGTCACCCTCACATTCTAAGATCAGTCAGCACCCCAGGGCCAATGTCAGGGAAGTGCAGCTCTTAGGCCTGGAAGATCTGAAGCCAGCGGAGGCTTCTCAGAAGCATCTACTCTGACGCCTCCTTCCCGCCTTCCCCTGAGCCACTGGCCAGCTAGTCCCTCAGTGGGCCCTTTCCTGCCTCTGGCCTACCTGTGGGTTCGGCTCAAGCTATTTAATTTGAGCACCTATAAACGTCTTAGTTGTTGTTCCAAGTCTGCCTCCATGGCCACTTCCTCTGAGAAACCTTCCCTTTTTTTTGTTTATGATTTTATTTGGAGTAGCCTTGTCCAGTCCACAAGGCTCCCTGTGGTGTTTTGTTTACGTTTGGAGGTGTGAACTACTGCCCCCATGATTTACTTTTGTGTCCTACAAATGTCAAGTTCCTGAAGGGCAGGGACTTTTGGGTTCAATTTTGCATTTCTCAAGGCCCAGAAATATTTGGATTTCTAATAAATTGGTATTTGAATCATAACCTGGTATTTTAAGCAGCTCAAGACTGTGGAAATGAGGTACATTGCAAACATTTTTGTACATTCCTAGCCAAAGAAAAACAGCTTCCAGTATCTTGAATAAACATGGAACCCTGCGCTTTGGAATATTTTTTTCTCCACTCCCATAACTTATGCCCTTTTTAAGGTGAGAAAAAAATCTGAAGCTAGGACATTCAAAGGCTCATCAAATTTTGCAGGTTAATCAACAGCCATCACCATTATGAACTTTGTCTTATTTTCCACAGGCTAACATTTTTCTAGTTCAGAAAAAGTTAATTACTACTGTTCAGAAATAAAGATTAATTCAGACAAACTGAGTGTGTAATTCTGCCAACTTTATATTCCTAAGAAGGGAATTTAACAGAATGTGTTTGTGCCTGTCTCTGTGTCTCACCCTGCACACTCACTCATGAGCAGCCACATGTAATAAAGGCAAGGCCATGCTACATTTCTTCTAGATGGTTAACTCTTTCCACTGTTGCCTAGGTACTAGATTAAGAAATTTCACATGGTTGTGGCAAGTCATGTTTTTCTAGGCTAAAATTATTGCACCTGCGCTCAACAGGATACTATTTTCTCTCCATCTTCTATTTGGCTGCCAGTTAGCGTTACTACTGACGTATAACCCTGCCTCAAGGTACTGCTTTTGCCTGCCTCTGCAAAGGGGTGGAGGCCCCACCCCGCCATCTGCCTTTTAGATTAGGTGCTCTACTTTTCATGGCAGAACCTTGCCCTCGTTCTGCTGCATATACAAAACACATGAATGAAGCGACATACCAGAGTTTCTGCCCTTCAGTTTTGACCAGCAACAATGGCCTTGACCCTTCTACTATCTGAACATCATCAAAAGCCTCACAGTAAGAAGGGTGGTTCTGTGGCACTGCCTAAAAGACCTGCATACAAGACCCCTGTTCCTCCGAATCAGAGATGCGGGACAGGTTCTTGCTCACAGCCACTCACCCATCCTGCCTGGTCAATTGACCACAAAACTTTTTCCCTTTTGAGCCTGGACTCAGCCACAAAACGTGCCAACACAGTTAATCAACCAGTTGACATGCCAGTTGAAACCTGCTATCATGTGGAACGATGATCAAAAGCTGCCCTGAACAAAGCCAGATCGCCGAGAACATGGGATCCCGGCCGATCAGCACAAGCTGCAGCTCATAAAACTGTTGCAATGAGCTGTGTTTATGAGCAGAGCAAGCTGCTATTGAGGGGGGTCTGCATGAAACGCCCGAGGACACTTGCCCGAGGACACTTACTTGTTTCCCACTGCGTAGTTTCCAGCATCATCATGAGGAGGAGCCAGGATTTCTCTGGGAAGAAAAATCAAGAAAAACTATGCTTCTCAAAAACAAAAGTCCCGATTGGTTTTTATGTTATGAACACTGGACATCCTTGAAATGATGGTAGTTCTCTGTGTCTCTCTTTGCGCATTCAGAAGCTGAGCCTCAGATCTGTGGCCCACCTTGGACAACTGTTCAGAGCCCGGTGGCAAGCGATTGAGTGTTCATTTCTATCATTCACTGCCTTGCCCTCATTTCATGCGGGTGGTTCCATTCACTACTTCTTTTCTGCAGTGCTGTCTACTCTTGTAAAGCTGTCTCAAACCCTTGTGGCAAACAGTGAGGTAGCACTCATGACAGAAATGTCAATGCAGCAACATACACTGCCACACTGGGTCCCATTTCCTATGGGTTCATTTTTTTCAGGCCCAAAATGACTGGCACTTGAAACATTTTCCAGACATGAGACAGCCTTCTCAAGGTCAGGCTGAACTTATTAAGAATGTTCTGCTGAAAATTGTTCTTTCCCTGTGTCCCTTCTAGCTTGATATTGTGAATGTTCCCACCGCCTTCAAGGCCGAAATGGAAGGTGAAGGAAACTAATTTAAAACCTGCCCCGCGGGGCCTCCCCTGGTGGCGCAGCGGTTGAGCCAAAAAAAAAAAACAAAACCTGTCCTGCGGCCATTTGTGGCAGACCTTGGCCAAGGAGGGAGAAACTACCGCCCTCTGCAAAAAGTTCACTTTGCATGCTGATTCATTGAGAAAACGACTGTGGAAGGGGCTGCAGAAGATGCTGTGAAAATGGCTCCCTGTGTTGGCTGCCCCCAAATATTCCTTCCAACTGGATAGAGAGACCAGCACTTCCTTGTCCACCTCTCAGTCCATCCCCTGGCCCTTTTCTTGACTTTCCCTGTCCCATCCAACTTGGCTGCAAACTCCTGGCGCTGTATCTTGTCGCTGGGACACGTGCTCTGCAAACGCAAGGCTAACTAGAGGCTTGGGTGCAGCCTGCGCCGGCCAGGGGCGTCCCTTCAGAGATTTCTGATCGGGCACGGGGAGCTGGTGAGCCCCTTCACGTGCTCCTTTGGCCCCGGAACTGTAAATGGGGATGTATGGAGTAACCTCGGCGCGGGGGGGCTGCAAGCAGAGGGGTGCGCGCGGTGTCTCCACTGGCCCTGGACAGCAGGGGGGCGCCGGGCGCCTGGGGGTCACGGGAGGACGCCAGCGGGGTGTGTGCTCACTGCGTGCAGGGCCGAGCGCGCAGGGGCGGCTGCGGGGTCAAGGGAACACTATTGCCCTCGGCTCCTGGTTGTCCCGTGGCCCGTGTCTGCTCGCGCCGCGGCGTCCGGGCCGGAAGAACGTGGCTTTCCGACGCGGCCCCTGGAGGCTGGCTCCACGCTGGGGACGCGGCCGGGCTCCGCGCGCGCAGGCCCAGGCTCCGCCAGCAGGGGGAGCGCGGGAGGCGTCTCGCCCCGGGAAGCGAAAGTGGGAGGCCTGGGAACCCGGGCGCGGCAGCCGGGGCGGGGCCGCGTGGCGGCAGGGATTGGCCGGGCCGAGGGGCGTGGAGGCAGGAGGCCGGGCCGGCGGGGCGGGCCTGGCCCGTGGGAAGAGGGCGGCGCGGCCTCGCGAGGGAGGGGCGTGGGCTGAAAGGGCGGGCTGGCTCCGAGCTGCGGGGCGCGGCGGCGCCGCACGGGAGGGCCCCCTAAGGTCGGCCGAGCTTACGGGAGGGCCGAGCCCTGGCTGAGCGTGGACTCAGCCGCGAGGGCAGCAAGGCCAGGGGCACCCGGGAGGCGCGCGAGGAGGGCGGCCACTCGGGCGCCACAGGGAGGAGCCAGGGCGCCCGTGAAGCGCGAGATGGGCGGGGCTTCGGGGCGGGGCCTGCGAGGGGAGGCGGAGCCGCACGGCAGCGCCGGGGACGCACGGGCGTGCGGGAAGACGCCGTGAGGGAGGCGGAGCGCGGGGGCGGGCCGTGCACGTGGGGACGCGGCGCGCGCGTGGGCGTGGCTGTGTGGGGGGCGGAGGGCGGGGGGCGGGGCAAAGACGGTCCTGTTCCGAGGAGGCTGGGGCGGGGCGGGGCCGGGTTAGCGCGCGGGCGCCGGGCTGCCCGGAAGCAGCGGAGGTGTAGCCAGGGCGAAGAGCTGCGGCCCCGGGCTCCTGGCTGGACAGAGAGCTCGTGCAGGCTCCGGCGCGGGGAGCGTGTCCAGGGCGGGACTTAAAGCTTACAGGGACGCGGGCTGGACGGACTGGGGCGTGGCGGGTGTCAGCGAGTGACGTATCCGGCGTGAGGGGCGTGGCTATACGTAAGGGACGTGGACAAGATGGCCGCGCACAGGAGACTCGTGTTCCCATGCCAGGACAGCGGTTTGCGTTTAGGGAAACATGGGTACGATCTGCCGGCTTGTGGAGCGTGCACAGAGGAGGAACGTAATCTGCCAGAAAGGAGAGGGATCCCCTCGCGCGCGAACGTGCGTTGCGGTGGGTCCCGGAGCTGAGACAGCATTTGGCCCCGCGAATGGCCGCGGTCCGGCGGGCTTCTCTGAAAAAAGGAGGTAGGGAATCGCCCCTTCCCCGCTCTAACACTGTTCCTCCACTGTGAGGGTCGTCAGACACTTACACACCTTGAAGATTCAGTCCATTCCAGAAACCGAGGTACAGCAAGCTTTCACTCATTCACAACTGCAATGACACATTCATAGCCAGCCCCAGGGCAGGGAAGCTACAGCCTAACTGTGCCATGTGGACAAATCCCAACCTTCTCTACTCCTCAAGTCCTATCCCTTTTCTTTCGTATCCTGTCCTGGAGCTGGACGAGTGAAACTGCGAAATTCAGAAGTTGTTGGTGATTGCGATTCTTTGTAGCATGAGTTAATAGCTGTTCCTCGGAAGCTGCTTAAAAACTCGTTGTTATTAGTGTAATTCCCCCTCCTTCATTTTTGCTGAGAAAGTGACAAATTACGGAGAGATGACAGAAATGTGTATACCCTAATTGGGGTAAAATTCATTCTCTTTTCAGTCACTGAAAACCACTTTGCTTTTTGCTTCCCCTTCTTCCTTGGTTGACAATCTATCTCCATTTCTGCTGTTTAAAAGCCTTGCTGGCGTTTGGAGAGAAGTTAGAAATCTCTGGTGAGCGAGGCAGCGATGATGGCACCCATGAACTGCTGCAAGTTCCTTAAAACTGATACTGTTTTCTGCCTCCACTGGAGACCACAGAGATCGAACGTTCACCCTTCACACCCACCCCTTTCGGTCCTGGTAAAGAACCACGCTGTTCTTGACTGTTTGGGGAATGAAAACCTTTCCATTTACTAAGGCTTTTTCCTTTCCTCAGATTGTAAAGTACAGCACCTGGAATGAAAGTCACCCAAATACCAAAAACAGTAAGGGTGCTATTCCTGTGACTACACATATCTCCCCTAGTGTGCCTGGAGCCTGACAAAAGGCTGCCCCCACTCAGTTGAAACGCAATATGAATTGGGGAATTTTCATTGACTATGAATAGCAGGAAATCTTAAAGAGGAAAAGCATTTCCTTTCATTGGCTGCAGAGGCTGTTAGTTGCTTTCTAAGTCATGACACACACTTCACCTCCTCATTTAAATTTCAAAGAATTGCAAAGGCTGGATTCCTTTCCATTTCAACAGGTGAGGAAACTTGTGGGGGGGGTCAAAGTAATTGTAACTTTTAGAGGGTGCATTTTAAAAGAACTGTTTCACATACATATAAATAGTTCATTCAGTCATAATTTGAGCCAAGGCATTTAATAAGCACATGATTTATGAATGATTTTAAGCTTTTTAGAATCCTTTCTTTATATATTCTTAAATCTACAAAACAATACATGAAGAGCCTTAAAGTAAAATCCAAGGACAAATACTGATAGGTGAAAGGTTCGGCGCAGTGAAGAAAAGGAGAGCCAGGCTAAATTTCTCAAAGGAAGGGAAAGTTTATTGCTCCCCGGGCGGACCTCACACACCCAAGGTGGGAGTCAGTGAAGCCGCGCGTTGTTAGGGGGAGGCTGGGTTTTATAGGGTGAGGAGAGGTCAGGTGGGAAGTTGGGCTCCTTTGGCGGGAAAACTTTGTAGGGCGCGAAAAGGTTCCTGGGGCAGGTAGAGGTTCTTAGTCTGAGAAGAGACACGTAGCGGGAGGGGGGAGGCTCATTGTCAGAGTCCTCCAGGCAGGTATCCGCATTCCTGCCCCCCAAGTGGGCTTCCTGGTAGACTTTTGCATTCCGGCCTTCTGCATGGCCCTTTCAATAGGAAAGTGTATAAAGCACTGAAAGTTGCTCTATTTTTCCCTGAAAATATTTTCATTTTCGCCATAATTTGCCCATTTATATGCTTGTTCTTCATTGTCTCCTACTGCAGTGTAAGCTCTGTAAGGATAGGGCCTTTGTTTTGTTTCTGATGAGCCTATAACAGTGTCTGATACTTACTAGGTATTTGATTATGTCGATGAATGAATAAGAGTGATGGATTGAATGATGGTTGAAAGGATCCTCTGGTCATTGACTTTGCCTGCTCCACTCCCATCCATGTTGTGTGACAGCCATCAGAAACTCTCCATGCTTCATCCTTTGCAGATGGAATAACATCTGAAAGCTATCCAACCTCACGGAAATTCATATTCCCTGAATTAACCTCAAATCTCCATCCAGCTCCATCCTCCGCTGTGTCCCCTGGGCATCTGCTTAGGCAGATTGACACATAAAATTGACCACCTCCCAACCCCCAAATTTCAGAAGGAAATCCTGCTGCTTCCTAGTCTCTGCCATCTATAGCCTTCAGAATTGAGACAGTGAATTTCTGTTCTTTAAGCCTCCCAGGCTGTCGTCCGTTATTATAAGCTAGTACACTGGCTTGAAGACCCCAGATAGAGAGGTAGGCCTGGAGGTGAGGAGCCCCTGTGGAATCGTGAACTTCCTGTCTGTCCCCTTTAAGATGGCTCAAAGTAGGTGGGAGTGAAGCAAGAGTCTCATCCTGGGGGTGACCAGTGAGTCTGAAGCACTGTAGTGGCTAAGCTAGGGACTCACCCCATCCCCACCCCCCCAAATACCTACTAATGGTTAATGGTCTCAGTGTTACTGTCCTGCTCATGGGACCACACTATCTTAATCTCTGTGGTTTGGTCTTTTCCTCTGTCCTTTTCCTGCCTCTAGGTGATTAGTTTCCTTCAAGTTATTTGGGAACTGATCAAGATTTCAAGCTACAGGTGAAGGTGACAAAGAGCCTGAGAGTCATTTCAAGTGGATCCATCCAAGTCACTGTGGAGGAGATTCCAGATCCAGAGCTCCATGCTGGAGACTGGGACCTAGCCTGTGAGTACACTGTGGACTTAGAGTGAGTTGTTTCATAGCAATCAGCTGTGTTAAGTGTTTGTGACTGTGGTGTCTGTGGCATATCAGAGTGGGATTGTCGACCTTGACTGGGAGTATAGGTACTTGTGTCTATTTGTCTTCTAAAATAAATGTGGGTACTTCTCTTTTCCAGCTTTAATGAGATATAATTGATTTGTGACATAAGTCTAAGTGATGTGGTTTTTCGAGTTGGGGGGTCCTTGGGTTCACTCTGGGAAAAGTTTCACCAGAGCTCCGTTTGAGCGGCACGCGGCGAGTTTCTCCACAAGGCAGAGATGGTAGTTATATTTAAAGGGCAGGTTTATTAGTAAAGGGCTAGGACAGTAAAAGATACTTGCATAGACACTAGCAGGCAGGAAGAGCTGCCCCTTAGTGGGGGCAGTGTGAGGTTTTATTCTCTTCTTTTGGTGGGGAGGGGCTCATCTTTGCAAGTGGTGAGATTGTTAGATTTTTGCTAATTTTGGACAACTATGCAAAACCAGGAAGGGATCAGAGATTCCAGGGTGGGGAGTGAAGATCCAGGGTGGGCCCAATCGCTATATCTTTACCCTCAGGTCTGTGTTCCACTCCCTATAGCAGTCTGATCCTGCTTGGTTCCTATGCCTTATGATAAGGCACTGGTGCCTAAGGGTCATAACCTCTGTAGCTGGGTTAATGGTCATGTTATTTTCCTCTACCCCCACCTCCTTGTGCGTCAGGTTCTGGTCTTGGGGCACCTCCTTTCCAGTCTTTCTATTCTTGTCCTCCGTCATAAGGAGTGCAGTGTGAAATGATCACAGTGAGGTTTGGTGGGTTCTTGTCTTGCCCAGTTTTAACTTGTTGAAATGATGTGACACAGAAATGGACAAGGGAGATGTCCGGCTTGAATTACTCTGGAACGTGTTCTTTATTGTCTTTTGTTAGCAATCGTCTTTTCACTAAGGTTGATCTACATACTGTGAATTATTTCTATGAACTGGAATGTTCTGGAATTTGCGTGTTTGTAAGCAGATGAGTAGCTCCATGCAGAGTTGCTTTTAGCTGACTAGCCTCCTGAGCATGCGCTGACCTTCCCTGAATGCTCTGGCATCTTGTCCCCCTCCTGAAATACAAGTTACCACCCCTTCCCCGTGACGCAGGGATTCTTCACCGGGGCTCTGCTCACATGGGATAGGTTGGGGGCTGTACTGTGCTCTGTAGATGTCGAATGAACCCCTAGATTACTCAAGATAACTCCTACATGTCCCTTGGGGGCCAAAATAACCCTGGCAGAGAACCACTGAGAGGAGAGGAGACAGTTGGTGGCAGGATGAGTTTATTCTGCTGGCTGTGATGAATTTTATGTATTTCCCACTAGTCAAACGAAGTAAGACAGAGTTCTCAAATATTGACTGGCTTCAAGATTCTGGGTTTCTCAACTTTTCCTCCTTAGGTTTATTCTCTTTGGCCCTGTCTGCACATAAAAAAGGAGGTTATTAGTAATGCTGCTCTAGTAACAGCACTGCTTTGAAACTGCCCCACAAATATATTTGTATTATAAGTTGATTTTGTTTTCTCTGGTGTTAACTGTGTTCTCACTAAAATGAGCCCGCCTGAGTCATAATATCTGGTTGCTGGGTGTGGCTTCCTCCCAGCAGGCCCACGTCCTACCTGGACTGGCTTATTCTCAACACGGGCACTTTGCCTACTAAGACTTAAAATGGGGGGAAAAAATAGCCACATTTATTTAGTCACTAACGTTTTACGTGAGTGTGGGAGTTTTCCTAGTATTTTTATTTATTTGCTTTTTACGAACAGAAGGATGAAAGTTAACCTTCTAAAGTCCATTAGGTTGTATCTTTCAGATAGCTGACTGCTTTTACTTTAGCCAAAAAAAAAAAAGCCCACAAAGCAGTGGTCTGCAGAAGTGGGTCTTCTTGCCTTGTTGTTTCCCACATCATGCCATGTTCTTCTGTTTAAGCCACAGGAGAAACAGATGGGAGTCACCATTTGATTTTGGTTTGACAGTGTAACACCTGCTTCACCTAGGAGAATATTATAGTCTTGGTGCCCCAGGGCCACTGAGCATGTCTTGTTCAGAATCCCGGTCCTTCATCTCTTTTGTCATAAAGACAACACTCGTCATTTCTGGAAGCCCAATACCCCAGAACGACCAGAATGTCACCAAGAATGGCCCCAGATTGTTGAGAGTTACAGAAGATAGCATGGGCTCAAGGGAAGTCCTTAGCTGAAAGTCTACTGCCACACAGTGAGGATTCAGCATTGGAGCTACTTCTGGTACTGCTCTCCTCGTTATCATCCACGCAGTAGCTCCCTCATGTTTTAGTGTGACCATTTTTAAGATCAGGTAGAGCAGAATGAGGAGTAAATGTAGGAGGAGGTGAGGGCAAATTCTGAAAGCAGCACTTCACTGGGGCCCTGTGCTCTACTACTTTCACTCCCCTCCACAAAGTAGTTTCCTGGAAACCATTGGCTGTCAACTCAATATTTTGCTGTTTACTGTTCTCTCAAATAGCAGTCGGTAACTGCTGACAGTCCTACCTTTGGGGATTTGTAATACAATAAGATAAAAATAAAACCCTTTTACTACCAAAGATCAAAATGAAATCTGTCTCTTAGTGTAGCAACTAGAATGGAAATGCTACAGATTTCTTATTAATCCAACGATTATTACCTTCATGATCCCCTTTTTGAAGGAAAACAAACATTTCTCTTGAGGACAAAGTGGAATAGAAAGGTGCCTCATAAAGCCTACACATGTAAATTCAGTGGGCATGTGTGGCTAATTCTTGCTATATTGGAAATTTCCACCATCAGAGAAATTGTGTTTGATTGGACTGATCCGTATCATAACTGATGTGTGCAAATTGTTCTATTATTTCTCCAATTAATGTGGAAGACACAATAGCACTGAAAAGCTTGTTTTGCGGTTCACCATCTTCACCAGGAACCGGGCTAAGTCCCTGGTAGTCTTAAACTCAGGATGCCCCAGGCTGAGTCTTTCATTAACATTCAAATAACCTTAAGACATACAGGGCCTCTTAGAGCCTTATCAGGGCCTCTAAAAGTATCTCCAGCCACTTAGGCTAACCAGTAACCCTGGAACTGACTACCAGGAAATGTGGGTGACAGCTCTGATGACTGTGTAGTGTGTGCATGTGCCGTGGTTAAGCTAGCATCAAAGCATCTTACAGCTGAGAAAAAATTGCAGCAAACTCATACACAGGGTCCCTGAGTGCCCTGTTGCACTAGCCCTAGGCCCAAAGGGATGGTCTTCAACCAGATGAGGGAAATAGCACATCTCAGGACAGAACAGAAAAGGCTGAAGGTACGGAGCAACTACGAAATTATTTCAATCTGTATTTTTGTTCAAATGGAGGCAAGGGTGGGGAGGATTAGGGGCCAAAAAAGTGAATTTATCTTCAGCAAAACAAGCCCTGGGTGTCAGGCTGGCTTTACTAAGGGGACAGCGACCTGGGATTCCTAGAGGAGGAGGTGGTGGGAGAAGAAAAGCTGGCCGCTGAATGCACAACACCAAGAACTGGACTTGTAGTGGTGACCTTAATGCAGTGTAGATACATGGAGCGTTTTAATGATGCGGACCTGAATGCAGTGTCACTTCGATCAGAAAAAAAGGTGCTTTATGGTCATAGAAGAGCAAATAAAGGAATGGGCCGGTTTTCTTGGGCTGGTATTTGCATGCGTGTAAGAACAGAGTCTGGGCATTTTCTGAATGAAGTGGAGGGGGGCGGTTAAGAGTGATTCCACTCGCCCCAAGTCTTTCCAGAAGATCCTCATGAATGGGTTTTGAAAAATGTGACTTCTCCATTCTCAGCCACTGAGTATCTCAGCGGAGGATGTGAAGTCTCTTTGTAGCAGGCATCTTTAAGATGGAATTGGGACTGTTCTAGGATTTTCTGGGAGTTTGAATTCGAAATCAATTGTAATATTGATATATTATACCAGTCCAAATGCATGCTCTGTTTTAGGTTTCTACAACAGAAAATTCTTGTTCTTTAAGGAACATACTATTTTATACTAAGAGAAATAAATGAAAACAAAGATTAGGTCCCACTCGCTCCAGTACTGTGTTATCAGAAGAAATTAAAACAAAAAAGAAAAAAAGACTCTGAATTGGCGAAGAACACCAGGTAATGCTATGCATTGTAAGATGCTCGCCTGCATGCCTAGCCTCTACCCCCTAGGTATCAGTGGCACCCTCCTCAACCCAGAATGGCCTGCACACTGCCAGATGTCCTCTGGGGATGAGTAGCGCCATCTGCTGAGGCCCACTGAGTCAGGAAAGCACTTTGACTGCATCACTTTTATACCTCCCCTTACCCTTAAAAAAAAAAAAAAAAAAAAAAAAAAGGCAACCTGGGGCTAGGATTTTGAATTTTCTGCCTTGTTTCTCCAGACAAGCAAGAGGAATTCTCCTTTATGAGAGAAAACCAGAGGCAAGTTTCTAGTTTATATGAACAGAGAGTGTCAGTGATCCTGCTATGCACTGAAGGGGTTTCTGGATAGCAGCTACCTTGTCGCTTTCTCCTGTCCTTAACACTCATTCTTGGCAGAGGCATGAGGGGCCGTGGATGATGATGTATCTCAAGTACAGTCCTCCTGGTTTCCTTATTGCTTTCACTTCTACCTTCCATGGTGCTTCTACAGGGCCGAGAACTGGAGCACCCCAAATTCTATATATGGGTGTAAGTCTTAATAGGTCTATCTGTTGTCAGGAAGTCCACTGAGATTTGTCAGGGACTTGCACAGGACCTGGTACTTGACTCAATTAGAGTCGGCGTCCTTGATGCCATCAGGGTCCATGTGGGACAATTGGGAATGTGCTCTGGATACATAATGTCCATAGTTATTCATGGGACAAATGGAGGTTGTGGGCTTGGATGCTAATATTCTATCCAGGTCAGACCGCATGACTGCTCAAGCAGTCTTGCGGGGTGGCAAAAGGCCACGGCTCTGCGGGGTGCATGACCTGCCCAGTCCTCCTTGTTGGTCAGTGGTGACAGCCCTAACTGGCCGACTCCTAAGACTTTCAGGCTCCCTGAGCTGCAACCGACTCTCCACAATCCCAAGTGCCAGGTGTGTGAGCCTAGAAAGGGGACCTCATGATGACAACCCCACTGTGCTTTCTCCCAGTGCACCCACTCTTGGAGAGCATGGACCTGGTTCCGGAGGGCGATCGCCAATCACCCATCAACATCCGGTGGAGGGACAATGTCTACGATCCAGCCACCTGCCTCCACGTCTGGAATAACAGGTATTCTTTCCTCGTGGAATTTGAAGATTCTTCAGCTAAATCAGGTGAAAGGCAGCCTGGTGGTCTCACCTCGGGTGAAAGGGATGGTTGTAATCAGCACAGACCATGACACTGACCCCATCAGCTCATCTGTCTCCAGAACTCTTCTCCATCTTGCAAACTAAAACTATTTGGCCATTAAACAGTAGTTCCCAATTTCCCTCCCTGCCCCTTCCTTCCCCACACCCCCCTGCCAGGCTGTGGCAATGATCATTTTACTTTCTGTCTCTATGAATTTGACTACTGGGTACCTCATGTAAGTGGAATCATACAGTATCTGTCCTTTTATGACTGGGTGGTTTCAGTTAGCATAATACCCTCAAAGTTCATCCATGAATGTCTTTCCTTCCTAAGACCAATTAACATCATTGTATGCACAGACCACTTTTTTTGAATAAAATTTAGCAGTCACTTGAATTGCTACCACTTTCGGCTATTGTGAAAAATGCTACTATGAGCATGGATGTACATGTGTATTTTCAACATGCTGTTTTCAATTCCTTTGGCTGTGTGCCCAGAAGCTGGATCATCAGTGTTCTTTTTGATTGTATGAAAAATGTCCCTTCTCTTTTTAATGCATGTTTCCTTCTAGTATGTTAGCATTTTCTATTAATATCTATACTGTATGTATAGATTCTGTAATTGCTAAAGAAAATAGGGCATGTAATTAAAGTTTTACCTGGAAAATTTTTTGTTTGTGTTCAATCTGTGCTAGTCTTCTGCTTGGTGACTTTAAAAATGACTTCTGTACAATAGTAGTATTATATAGTCAGATGTAAATGATAAACATGGAATATAGAACAAAGGGATATTTCACTAAGAAAAAGACATTTTAGGGTCTCCCTTGTGGTGCAAGGGGTTAAGACACAATGTACGAAGCTGTCCGCAGCCACTGCAGCCAGAGTTTGATCCTCAGCCAGGGAGCTACCCACAGGTACAGTAGATGTCTCCTGTCTCCCCCGCTGCTCCCCTCAGCAGTGTATTTCAGTACATCTGCCTGTTCAGCTCCCCACTCTGTCTCTGGTGAATCCTCTCACCCCCCCGCCCCCACATCTTTGGCCCGTACCTGGTTCTTGTATACATAAATAAATCTTAAAAAAAAAAAAAGACATTTTACATTTTTGGTCCCCTAATAAGATGCACATATTTTGTCATTCGTTGATTTATGTATTCGACATTTGCCTACCGCTTCCTAGGCACTGCATTAAGTGTAGGTGATGCTCACCTGATTCCTGATCTCACAGAGTTCATAGTCTGAGAGAAGCACACACAAAATTAGGATTTAAAGCAAGTATGATTTGGAAGGGGGTTTTAAAAGTACTGTAGGACCAAGAGGAGGGTGTGGCATGCACCACTCTTAGGAGTCTGATGATTTCACTAAGGAGGGGACATTTGCATTGGATATTGAAGGGTGAAAAGGAATTTGCCAAGAAGATAGAGAAGGGCATACCAGAAAATGGAAAAACGTGTGCAAAAGCAGTTGTTCCAAAAATGGCCGAAAAACAAAGTGGCAGGAATGCAGAACGCGGGTCAGTGAGAGGCAGGAAGAATGTCCAGCATGGAAGGCAGGCACATTAAACACTGGCTGTCTGTAAGCAAGGAAGTGGCATAACGCGACTTCATCTAATGGGTCGGTTAATTTGTTTAGATGAACGCAGGCACGGCAGCAGGACCACAAGGTCAGGTGAATCCAAGTGAGATGGGAGGAGGCTACGTGAAAACTGACAATGACAAGAAAAATTAAGTTTCTTCACGTGAGGCGGCGGCCAAGTCAACCGTCGAGTGTGTGTGGTAAGGGCGGGGTCGATGGTGACACCAGAAAGTTTGTGACTGACAGCGCAGGAGTGATTCGTGGGGAAATACAGAAACGCAGAAGGCAATAGAAGTTCTCCTCACGACCTGAAAATTCTTATAGAATAATTCTATTAGAATTTTTTAGAATTCTAACAGAATGCTGTTAGAATTTTTTAGAATTCTAGTAGAATTTTTTTAGAATTAGTGTTTTTAAGAATTCTACTAGAATTCCCTAATAGAATTTTTTCTATTAGGGAATTCTAATAGAATTTTCAGGGCTTCCCCGGTGGCGCAGGTGGTCGAGCGCCGCGCTGCAGAAGCTGCCCGCAGCCTCTGCAGTGCTGGTTCGATCCCGGCCGCCAGCGAGGGTCCCACATGGCACAGCAGTCCTCTCCTGCCGCCCGCTGCTCCCCTCAGCAGTGTATTTCAGTCCATCTGCCTGTTCTGCTCCCCGCTCTGTCTCTGGTGAATCCTCTCACCCCCCACTCCCACACCTCTGGCCTGTACCCCAGTTCTTGTGTGCATAAATAAACAAATCTTATTTTAAAAAAGAATTTTCAATAGGCGAAAACAAGAACATGGTCCCCCCCGCCGGCTCTCAAGCCAGAGCGCAGGCGTCCCCGGCACTGACCTGCGTGTGCGTGGACCTGCGCCCCCTCGCACGCACCGGTCGCCGGAAGAACGTCTGAGGGGCACCGCGACTTCCGGGCGCCACTGTCGGACGCCACTATCGCCATCTTAGCCTTGTCGAAGCAACATGGCTGACTTCAGGGGACCCAGATTCCCGAGTCCCCGGGCCCTGGCCGCCGCCATGCCGACCTGCCCGCTGCGGCTGGCCGTGGTGTGCTCCAGCAACCAGAACCGCAGCATGGAGGCGCACAACATCCTGAGCAAGCGGGGCTTCAACGTCCGCTCCTTCGGAACCGGCAGCCATGTGAAGCTTCCCGGCCCGGCGCCTGACAAGCCGAACGTGTACGACTTCAAAACCACGTATGACCAGATGTACACGGATCTCCTGCGCAAAGATCGGGCTCTCTACACGCAGAACGGCATTCTGCATATGCTGGACCGCAACAAGCGCATCAAGCCTCGACCGGAGAGGTTCCAGAATTGCAGGGATCCATTCGATCTGATCATCACCTGTGAGGAGAGAGTGTACGACCTTGTGGTGGAAGACCTCAACTCCAGAGAGCAGGTGACCTTCCAGCCGGTGCACGTCATCAACGTGGACATCCCGGACAGCCTGGAAGAGGCGACCCTGGGAGCCTTCCTCATCTCCGAGCTCTGCCAGTGCATCCAGCTCATGGAAGACATGGAGAACGACATCGACGAGGTGCTGCAGGAGTTCGAGGAGAAGAGCGGCAGGGATTTCCTGCACACCGTCTGCTTCTACTGAGTGGCCCCGCCGGGCGCTCCCGCGCGCCATCTTTGGAACCTCATTGGCTTGAGACTGTTTCTTGCCCCTCCCCCCACCTGCTTGTTCTGTAGGTAGTGTGCTGGTGGACAGTGCTTTCACCCGATGAGCTGTTTGCATGTTGATTAAGATACTGCGAAACCCCAGACTGAAAATTTTCTATCCCGCTCGGTTATATTTTCCGTGTGATGAACTGTTAAAAAAAAAAAAAAAAAAAAAAAGGACAGCTCCGAGATGGAGTCTCTCAGAAAGGACACTGGGACTTAAAACCAAATCTAACAGCAGTTTTACCACCGTGTCACCTGTTGCGGTTTCAAACTGCAGGACTGTCCGGACTGAGCGCTCATGAAGTCATCTGCAACATGCCATGTATGCCGCGTTTGTGGTGCATGTCTACTTCCGAATTGGATGTTGCGCAGTTGGTCAATCTTAATAAAGTTTTTACATCTTCAAAAATAACTTCCTTAAATTTTTATTTAATGACAAAAAAAAAAACCCGACAAAAACTGGTTTATTGGACATCGCTTCCATACCTGCGTGACTTTCCCTGTGTGTTCTTCCCCCGCCCCCCCTTACCGGGGACTGTGCCTTATTTCGAAGGAACTTGCAATTTTTCCATTCAATGGGTGCTGCGGCTAAGGGGGGTGTAGGCCCAGTGGCCCACAGTGGACGGTTACAAACCAGGGTTACCTCAATATAAATAATTTTTTTAGATGTGGAATAGTTTGGGAAATAGATGGTGCTGGTTTATAAAAAAACACATCTTAGCAAGCGGTTATCCTTCAAAGATGTGTATCTTCAACCCCTCTTTTAATTCCTATAGGGAGTATCTATTTTTTTAAAGATGAGCATCTTTCATTTTCATGCAACTTGGTTTTAGATATTAGGAGTTCTTGCAAATTAAGTTGGGAATGGACAGAGGTTGATCCTCAGTGAAATGTTAGTCACTTTGCTATATAACTTTCATTTTTCTCCCTAAAGCTCTTTATTCCAAAGTAATAGTTAAATTTTTTCCTAGTTTTATTAAGAAATAATTGACCTGACCAAAGATCTGAGGCAGAGTGGGGAGAGGGGAGGGGTCGAGGTGGGAGGGAACAGCACAAGGGATTATGGTGGAGGATCCTGGGTGCTATGGGCGGTGGGAGAGGAAATTAAATACTGTCGCAAAATGAGCGACAGTGTTAAGAAAATAAACAAATTTAATAAAAAATAAAAATAAAGACTGAACAATGACATTTTAAAAAAGAATTTACATATATTGGGCCTTCTTGGTGGCCTAAGGGTTAAGTCTCAGCACTGCCACTGCTATGGCCTCACTTTATCCCCTGCCAGGGAGCTCACCCACATATGGAGCAGCAGACCTCTCCTGTCTCCCCCAGTCCTCACCTTAGCAGTGTATTTCAGTCAGTCTGCCTGTTCTGCTCCCCACTCTGTCTCTGATGAATCCTCTTACTCCTCACACCTCTGGCCTACACCCTAGTTCTTCTGTGTATAAATAAATCTTTAAAAAAAAATAAAAAAGGAAACAGATTTACTCTCTAAACAACTTTCCTATATATCATACAGCAGTGGTTTGCTGTAGTCATGGTGTACATTACATCCCTAGTACTTATTTATCTTGTAACTGGAAATTTGTACCTTTTCACCACCTCCCCCAACTTCTGCCTATGACAACTACAAGTCTGATCCTTTTTTCTATGAGCTGTTGTTTTTTTCTTAATATTCCACATATAAGTGAGATATAGTATTTGTCAGACTTATTTTCACTTAGCCTAATGTCTTCCAGGTCTATCCATGTTGCAAATGGAAGCATTTCCTCCATTGAGAATCATATTGCATCATATATAAAGACATATACCACAATGTCTTTATCCATTCATTGATCAAAGTTTGCTTTCATGTTCTGACTATCAGAAGTAAAGAAGCAATGAACATGGGGGTACAGATAAATTTTTGAGTTAGAATTTTCATTTCCTTGGGATACATTGCCAGAAGTAGAATTGCTGGGTAGTTCCATTTTAATTTTTGAGGATCCTCCAAACTGTTTTCCATCGTGTCTGCAACAGTTACTGTCCCACCAGCAGTGCACAGGGCTCGCTTTTCTCCACATGGATGCCAACATTATTTGTCTTTTTGATGATAGCCATTCTAACAGGTGTGAGGTGATGTATCGTGACTTTAATTTGCATTTCCCTAATGACTAGTAAAGCTGAATATCTCTTCATGTACCTGTTGCAAAAAATCTGTTCAGGTCCTTTGCCCATATTATTGATTTTTTTTTGTTGTTATTTAGTTGTATGAGTTTCTTATACACTTAGAATATTAGTCCCTTAAGAGATAATTTACACATATTTTTCCCATTCAATAGATTGTGTTTTTACTTTGTTGATGGCTTCAGCTTTTGCTGTACAGAAGCTTTTTATTTCAGTGTAGTCCCACTTGTTTTTTATTTTGTAGCTTCTGCTTTGAGTGTCATATCCAAAAAAAAAAAAAAATCACTGCCAAGATCCATGTCACGGAGCTTTTTTTTCTATTTCCTTCTAGGAGTTTCATGGTCTCACATTTAAGTCTTTAGTGCTTTTCTGAGTCTTTTTTTTTTTTTGGAGTGGTGTCAAATAGGGGTGTTTCATTCTTTCACATTTGAATAACCAATTATTCCAGCACCACTGTGCTGAACAGGCTGTCTTTTCACCACTGAGTATTCTATTTAACTTCCAGGTTCTCTGGTCCATTGGTCTATGGAAGTCCATACTGTTTTGTTTGTTTTTTTTAAGATTGATTTATTTATGGATTGATTGATTGATTTATACAAGCACTGGGTGCAGTCAGAAGCGCGGGAGGGTGAGAGAATTCACCAGAGCCAGAGCAGGGAGCAGAACAGGCAGAAGGACCGAAGTACACTGCTGAGGGGAGCAGCGGGCGGCAGGAGAGGTCTGCGTGCCATGTGGGACCCTCGCCGGGCAGCCGGGGATGGAACCGGTGCTGCAGAGGCTGCGGACAGCTCAGCCACCCAGCACTCAACCGCTGCGTCACCGGGGAGGCCCCATACTGTTGTTTTTTTTTTAAAAGATTTATTTATTTATGCATACAGGAACTGGAGTACAGGCCAGAGATGCGGGGGTGGGAGTCGGGGGTGAGAGGATTCACCAGAGACAGAGAGGGGAACAGAACAGGCAGACTGACCGAAATACACTGTTCCGAGGGGAGCAGCGGGCGTGGTAGGAGAGGTGTGCTGCGCCATGTGGGTTTCTCCCTGGCCGGCTGGGATGGAACTCATGCTGCAGAGACTGCGTTTTGCTTCATTGTGCGGTGCTTAACCCCTTGCACCACCAGGGAGGCCCCCCGGTCCATACTGTTTTTGATGATGATGACGCCTTTATGCGATAACTCAAAATTCAGAAGTGTGATGCCTCCTGTATTGTTTCTTTTCAAGATTTCCTTGGCTGTTCTAGGTCTTTTCTCGCTGCACATAAATTTTTTCAACTTATGTAAAAAGTGCTGTTGGAATCTTGGTAGGGATTGCACTGAATTTGTGGGTAGTTTTTGGTAGTATTGCTATTTTAGCAATATTCCTCTAATTCATGAACTCAGGATATGTCTTTGGTTTCTTTCACCAATGACTTGTGGTTTACAGAATAGAGGTCTTTCACCTCCTTGGTTAAGTTTATTCCTAAGTTTTGTATTGTTTGTGCCAAAGTAATAATAACTGCTGCGCCTGAGAAAATGTATGCCTGTTTTTTATTTCTATCGCATTTTGTATCAGATTATTATTTACGGTGGCTTTATCTTAGGTGAGGAAACATGTAGATATTGTAGGTTACATAAAGCAATTGGTTTATTTAAAGCCTTCTTTTTGGTCCTGTGTAATCCTTCTTTCAATATTATTTCAGTTACATGTGGTGCATAAGAATGCCGTCAAGTTAGAAAGCTTTGAGGATATAGCAGCTAAAGGAAGATGGTTTGACTGCAATAGGAATAATTTTAAGCAGAAAATAATCTTACCAAATTTAAACAATGCACTGTATTTTAGAATGAAATGATAGGCTATTACAGAATTATTTAAGAAAGTGGGGGTCAATGTTGAGTAAGATAAACAATGTTAAACATACAAGATTGTTAAGAATATATTTCAAGGGCCTCCCCGGTGGCGCAGCCATTGAACGCTGGGTTGCCAGGGTCCCACATGGTGCGCAGACCTCTCCTGCCACCCGCTGCTCCCCTCAGCAGTGTACTTTGGTCCTTCTGCCTGCTCTGCTCCCCGCTCTGGCTCTGGTGAATTCTCTCACCCTCCCGCACTTCTGACTGTACCCAGTGCTTGTATAGATATCTAGATAGATATCTAGGTAGATAGATAGATAGATAAATAGATAAATAGATAGATAAGATCAGGACTGAGATCTGTTTGCTCCTTGATGGAGGTCTGGTGGGCTTCACTTTCTATCTCTTCCTCATCCCAAGAATGAAGCCACTGCAGTAGGTGCCATCTGTACGTGCTTCTGAGGGAAATGTACTCAATAAGAGATTGATTCACACCAGGTTCGCAGACCTCCAAGGTTAACTATAATCAATCACCCAGCAACACTGGACACTGTGAAGCCACATGACTGCAACTATTAGTGGGAACTGGGCCTCCAAGTTTACCTTCACTGAAAGAAAAATGCTGTTGGTGTACACAGAGGACACGCTATATCTAGGAATGTATGAAGACTGTCCTCAATTAAATTCATGTTACTGATGCTAAAAGCTAATATCTCAATGGCTTTCATTTCCATGACAGCAACATTGCTGAAAGTGACATTGGCAGCCATTCTAGAATAAAAGACCCGCCGCCTTTGCAGAGGACGGCGAGGCCGTGGAGCTGTAGCGGCCACAGAGCAGGACGCGCGCGTGTCGGGGGCCCCCGGCGAGGCGGAGAGGACGCGCCCTCGCGCCGTTTCCCGCGGGTTTCCCAGCCCCTGGGCCGCGGGGCCGCTTCCCGCCCGGCGGGGCCGCGTGCGAGGCCCGAGGGAGCCGCGAGGCCCGAGGGAGCCACGCGCCGGCCACCCGCTCCCGGCCCGGCCCTGCCCGCGCGGCGCCGCCCGTCACGTGCGCGACCCCGTGCCCGGGCCCACGTCAGCGCAGCCCGCGTTCTCGCGCCCATCACACTGGCCGGCCCGGCTTCCAGAACGCCCGCCAGCCGCCCGCCTCGACGCCGCAGGCCGCGGCGCCATCATGGGCGGCTACCTGAGCCGGCTGCTGAGCCGCGCCAAGACCGCGCTGCTGCCCCGCGCCGGCCCGAGCCCCGGCCCGCGCCGCCGGCCCGCCTTCCGCCGCCTGGAGGCCGAGCCGTGCCCGGTCGTCTACCTGCCGCCCGAGCCCTGGCTGCGCTCGCAGCCGCTGCCCACGCTGCCGCCCGACGGCGACTACGCCGTCCTCCTCGGGGCCGCGGGCCCCGACGCCTGCCTGCGCCCGCCGGGCGCGCCCGCCGGCGGCGCCGAGGGGCTCGACGTGGCGCTGCAGGCCCAGGTCTTCGCCCAGCAGTGGCAGTGGAAGGCCCGCTGCCCGCGGCGCGGCCGCAACCAGGTGACGCTGAAGATCGCGCGGCTGCAGCACCGGCCCAGCGCGTCCCTCGGCGCGCCGCGGCCCGACCCCAGGGCCCGGGAGGCGCGGCTGCAGTGGGCGCTCGCGCGGCGCTGCCACAAGTGCAGGCAGGGCGGCGGCGGGCCGCTGTGGTTCCGGAGCGCCAGGGCCAGCGGGAGCGCCGAGCCGCGGCCCTCCGCCTTCCGGCCGCTGTGGCGCGACGGCGTGCTGGCCACCTTCGTGCCCAGACCCGGGCCCCTGCGGCCAGGCCCGCCCGGCGCCGCCGACCCCGCCGCCGGCAGGAGGAGGCTGGCGCCGCGCCGGGCCACCAGCCCCCCGCGGGTGCTCATCAGGCCTCTGCAGGAACACCGCCGGCCGGGGACGCCGCCCGAACGCCCCGCGCCCTGACGCGCTGCAGCCCCTGGACTGCCCCCCGCACTTCTCTGGACGCCTGGCCCCTGCGCTCGCCCTTGCCAGTCTGACCCCGTCTCCCCCGACCCAGGCCCTGCCCCTCTGCCCTGCAGGCCCTGCCCCTCTGCCCTGCAGACCCCGCTCCAGCACACCTGGTTGCTGTCAAAGCCTCGGCTTCTTCCTGCCCACCGCCCCGCCATTCCAAACCCCCCTGCGGAAGGTGCTTCCCCGACCACTTCACGTCTCCAGTTGATCCGCATTTGCAATAACAACGGTGGCTTTATCACCCCAGAGCGTGTCCTCGTCTTTCTCGGAACGATTCACACGTTGCGGTCTCCCCCCCTGACACCCTGAACATTTGGGCCCACATTTTCTTTGCTGTGTTGCGTGCTGTCCTCTGCATTAGGGTTTGAGCAGAAGAAGCCTCTGGCCTCTAGGTGCCACAGGCATGCCCACCCTGAGAAAATAAAAGTGTCTCCAGTGATTGTCAGAAGCCCCAGGGAGGGGTGGGGGTACAAGGGGGTATGGTGGGGTAGGGTCAAACCACACTGGTGGAGAACCCCTGAGGGACAGCGACCTCTGCTGGCAGACACAGCCCAGCTTGGTCTCCCAGGAAACACACTTTTACAATATAGATAATTCAGAAGAACACCCTGCTTCTGGAGACCCCAGCGAGGCCCAGCTGAATACGAAATAGACACACAAACATTCAGACAACCGAACAGAGAAGACTCTAGTATGCAAAGACTCCTGGTTATAGCGTAGATGGGGTAGCCAGCAGGAAAGGTAAGTATACGAAGAGTTGGCACTAGGAAGAACGTAACATGAAGACTGATTGTGCAGATTTCAGGAGTTCGCCAAAGGCTACAAGCTCCTTCCATTACAGATCATGCACAAGCAGTGTGACTTCTTACAAGTGGGACGACAGTGAGTGTCCTCCAGGGTTTGCACAAAATAAGAAATCAATCAGCCAAGAAGCACTTATTGTACTAAACATGTCCTTTAAAAGTATTTTCATGTAATAAATAAGCTGAGATGCCATTAGCACTGCTGAACAGCAAAGCTGTATTTTCCAGATTTTACATTTAGATGGGCTTGACTGCACCAATTGTTTTAACCAAGTGGCTTCTTTAAGCACAGCAGTGCAACGAGGTTAAATGCCTACTCCTTGCATCAAGTGTGGGGAGCCTGGGCTGAAGGTAATTCTCTAAGACTTGGCTCCACTGCTATTTCTCATCAATGGCGCCAAACACGGCCAACTGCATCCAAGGGGTGTAAGAATCGGGCTCTTGTTACTGGAATCAAAAGGACTAAATAGGAGCTGGGCTGCTGTTTTACTGGCACAAGACCCTTAATCCCCTTACTGTGGGCACAACGGCAAGTTGTTCCTTTCAGATCACAAGACTTATCCTGGAAGAATTAGGCAGAGGAAGAAATCCATTCCATGCCCGCCGAGCTCAGAAAGAGAATACTATGCCTGAGTTAGACTTCCACCTCTTGGTAAAAATGAGAAATTACCCTTAAATAAACAATTTAATTCACCAAATGTTTTACCATTAAAAAAAAAATCCCTGTGCAGCTATTTCACTAAATCTGGCGTCCATCTCATTGTAGAACTTAAAACATCTGGTTGATATCTTCAACCAAAGTCCCATGAAAACTTCAAGTTAACCTGACCTATTGAAACCAGAACCTTCTCTCACGACATCTTTTCATCCATCTTCTATTCTTAATACACACACACACACACACACGCACACACATACACGTACACACACACGGGAGGGGGGATGCACACAGAGTAAATAAGAAGCAAGCATTTCCTATCAACAAATGTACCAAATTACTTCACAGAAGTTGCCTTGTTTCCATCACTGCTAATCTGCCCATCATTTTTACCAGAGTCAGCGTGTTGGGTGTGAGACCTGTGCAGCCACAGGCCCCAGCCCTTCAGAAGCGCCTACCCTTAGTGTAATGCACTGCATTTCATCAGGCACTCGGCCCTGACATGCCCTAGCCCTCTTGACTTGCACAGGCCCAAGCACACAATACCACAGGGGAGTGCTGTACAGAGGAACCACAGCACTCGGTTTTTCCCTCTATGCTTCCACCTGATGTCTCACATTAACTGCAGCCCCAGGCACATAGTAGGTTTTCAACAGCAGTTACTTCATTCTGTGGACCCAAGCCCAGCAAATGCAGTTCATCAGGTGAACCTGCGTAGACCACAGGGAGGAGAGAGCTAGGGTGTCCTACCCTCGCCCCTGGGGGCTCTGCCAGTTGCCTCCCCTCCCTGACAGCCTCTGTAGCAGACGGCAGAGCTTTGTGGTCACTTCTCCCAATCGGAGAGTTCAAGCCCATCTAACCCTAATCTCATCAGAACCTTCTTCCTGCCTGGAGCGTGGAGCTTCTCCCTCCAGCAGTGCCAGCCAGAGTGGCCTCCATCTTTGTCCCTGCCCCACTTCCTCCCACACCTGCCCTGCAACACCCCTCACCACCAAACTTCATTCTTGCTCATTTAGGGCTGGGACAGGGGTTGGAGAGAGGGCAGGAAGGGGAACAGCAATATACTTTCATTGGTCAGGGCTCTCTGGTGCCCTTTTCCTGCTAGCAACCCTCTGCCCTGGGAGGGGCGCCCTCATGTTCTCCATGCAGAGTGTACTGTGGGCCTTTGAGCCCCTCTGGGGCCCCTGACTGTACCTCCCCCTGACAGGGAATGTCCTCTGGCCTACTTCTTCCAACTCACCCTCCACTCTGCCTCCTGGATGCACTTCCCGTCTGGCTCTAAAGCCTCCTCTTTGCCCAACCGGCGGTGAGTGGATTCTGCCACTTTCCGTCGCTTCCACTGGGCCCCAGGAAGACAGTCAACTGCAGGCTGCTCCCAGGCTGCCCGGTGCCCGCAGTCATAGGCTCTCACACTGGCGGGCGGAGGGCAGGAGCAGCACATCCATCCTTCCAGCACTTCCTGCCAAGAGCGACGCCTGCCTGGAACATTTTCCCTGTTCCTGGCTCCTTCTTAACTCACTCCATGCTGCAATGGCATCCTGCGGGAAGTCCTGCCTGCCTGGAACATTTTCCCTGTTCCTGGCTCCTTCTTAACTCAGTCCATGCTGCGATGGCATCCTGCGGGAAGTCCTGCCCTAGTCACTCCACATAAAGCCCCCACCCCACCCGTCCTTGTGGAGGGCAGTCAGTTCTTGCCCTTCATACATGGTTGTCCCCAATCTCTCCGGTGGTCAACAGGCACAATGAGCAGCATTCCCCAAGAACACTCAAGAGTCAAGCAGGTTCCCCAATTGGGGCTTGGGATGTTTTGGGCACCATAGGCCTTGAACCCCCTGTCTGTCATCTATGTCATTTGTGACCTTCAGTTTATTGCTGCTTTTTGGTGACTCTTTAGCCTACAATCATTCCCTCCCACACCTCTTACAGCCACTCTGTGTAGATGTGAGATTCCAGGGACAGGGAAACTTACTGTCAAAATATAATTTCAGCACAAATCCCTTAGAGCCTCCCCACCTATCAGTAGGCCAAATCAGAACCCCCACTGGGTCTGAACATTCTGGTTAGTGAAAACCAGAGTAAATGTTTCCTGTCAGTAAGATCTATTTTGCTCAGCAGATGGACTGTTAGAACTCACTTACGTTGCAGTGAAATTCTTCCCTGAGCATCAAGAACTGGCTTTAGGCAGGCTCCCCTATCCTGCTATAGTAACTTCAGCCAGTGACTTGTTGAATTAGCTAAAATACAACCGAAATCCACATCTTCGTTTTAGTGAATAATTTGAAGATCCTCTTTCTCCCAAGAGACTTCCATCAATATCAGGAAAAATAAGTTTGAGGGTTTTTCTCCCTTGGGTCCCCTCCTCTGCTTCATGAGCTGAAATGTAGAACAATTATCACATCTACAGACTTAAAACACAAGAAAGACCATTGCTGACCAGGGATCAACACACAGGAGGCTCGGTAACAACGCTGAGATGGGGAAGCCTGCTCAAGTGTGGGTGAAAAATGACACGCTTATACCATGTGAAAATGAAGCTGCTAACCAGCTCTCCTTGAAGCATGAGTTGAAGTTGTTTTTCAGATGTTGGGGATAATTTGACGTTTCATTCATTTTCTTAAATCCAGGTGTATGAGCTGGCTGGTGATGGGCAGGGGTGGTGTCTGGGTTACAGAACAAAGCCCCCAGCTATTTATATCAGAACAGAATAGACTCAGTCCTTCAGCACACTGAGGAAGCAACCATGCATTGTTGGCAAGTATTACAGGATTGAAATCTTGTGCATTGGATGTAGTATATTTCTACTAGGGCATTCAAACCCTTTCAAAGAGATGGGCTCCTTGCAGAAATGGAACTGAAGTGTAACACTTAAGAGAGAGTAAGGAAAGAGTCGTTAAAGCTGAATATTATCCTACTCTACGGCCTACAATTTCCCTCCTAGGTAGATACCTAAGAAAAAGAAAGTATGTGCAAAATCCATGAACAAGAACGTTTATAGGAATTTAACTATCTGTTATGCATACATTGACCCATAATTGGTGCTCAATAAATATGTGAAATTGAATTAAACACATTTTTATATCCCACATGGGAAGTCACAGACCAAGTGACAATTAGTAGTTGTTTATATTTATCTATCAGCTTGGATTTCTAAACTATACTATAGATAATACACTTTAAGCAAAACCATTGTATTAACCATTTCCATATTAATCCAGTATAATTTTAATAATACATCAGAATATGGTCTTTAGGACTAACTAATTATCTTATTAAGAGATTTATACAGAAGGGCCTCCCCTGGTGGCGCAGTGGTTGAGTGTTGGGCTGGGAGGCTTCCCGCAGCCTCTGCAGCGCTGGTTTGTTCCCCTGCCGCCGGGGAGGGTCCCACACACACACACACACACACACACAAAAAAAAAAAATTGGTAAAAAAAAAAGAGATTTATACAGAAGAGCCCTCAGTGTTATTAGAATATAATTTTTTCTTAATGAACATGCAGATGTCTCACTAACTATTTGATCTCCCACACCGATCTGGTACTAAGTCTACATTAAAAGCATTTTCTTGGAAAGGGAATGTTTTTTGGTCAGGCTGAAGGTCTGGCATTTGTATAAGCTCATAGTTAATGATACAGGAGCGTGTCCTCCTTGGGACTCTCTGTCATGGTGGGAATGCTCTTCAGCTGGGCTGTCCAACAGGGCAAATGCTAGACCTAGGTGGCTTGGGGGCAGTTGAAAGAGCAGTAGATGATGACAAAATATGTTAAAAAAAAATAGTAGAGCCCAATCAATGCTAACATTTAATACAACTGGAAACCAAAAAAACAGTTACAAGTATTTGGCCCCAAATATTACTGAAGGTTAATCACAATCATCATATAGATGGCTTCTTTCCAAACTTACAAAACAGTCAGAGGCTCAACTTCTAAGCCTTGACACATCTGCAAATTTAGAAAAAATAGTGAGTTCTTTAAAGCAAAGACTTGTCAGTCAGATAACAGAAAACTTAATCTATTTTTAAGTTTCAAGGTGACATACACCATTCACAGAATTGAAAATGAATAGTCGTCACCAGAAAAGAACAACCCCCTTCCATTTAAAGCTGCCTTAACAATTCTGTGACCCGGATTAGAATATCAGAGAAACAAGCTAGCCACCACCTAAAAGGTTTAATGATTAACCCCCATCATTTGGGTTAATACTGTGATGGAAGCAGCCCATCTCCTGTCAGTTATTTATGAAAATCTGTTTGGAAAACAGATTAGTTGTCCTTCCCAAACTCTACCTGCAAAGAATGTTTCCTCTGCTGACTCAAAGCAGGAATCCTCCCCCAACCCTGGTGTTGTCTGGGAAGAGTCCTCCCTGGTGGATTTGTCTGGAACCTTCCTTCTTTGCAGGGCTCAAATACCTGGCTCACAGATAAGTTATCTTAATTGGGGAAACAAACATCACTCCTCTGTCTGTCTGTGTCCCTGCCCCTGCCCCTCCAAAATGCCTCACCTGACTCACACCTCTGCAGGGAAACAAACACCTGAGGGGAGCTTGCAGCTCAGAGGGAATGGACGTGGTCAGCCCTGAGGTCTGGCGCTTGTGCAAAAGCAAGGTTCACCGTGTAGACCAAACTGTCCACTGGAACATTCTGTGCTGATGGACATGTTCTCCTCTGCACTGTTCAACATGGTGGCCACTAGGCAGAGGTGCTGGGGACCCCTGAAATGGGGCCAGTGGCACTGAGAAACGAACTGTCAATTCAGTTCAGGGAAGCAGACACTGGGCCAGCGAGGGCCTTGGTCCGGCCGGTGGTAGGATGGGAGTCAGGAGCTGCCTACCACGAACAGGCTTTGCTGGGAAATGTCTCCGACCCTGCAAACAACACCTCACGGCCGCTGCTGGTATTCATCTCCCTCTGGAGGAAACCGAGAGCTGGCAGTGATACCGGAATTGTCAGGCCTAGTCTCCCAGCCAGGAACGGATTCCAGGCTGCAGGGCAGCGCTGAGCCCCAGCTGCTAGACCCCCCACAGGTTGGTGTCTCAGGAAGCCTCAGCAGGAACTTCGCAGATGCTCAGGCCAGCAAACGAGAAGCGCAGGTTTGTTTAGAAGAAAAAGTTTATTGAGGAGAAAAAGAACAGAAATAAAGTGGGACTCCCAGGCCAGGGAACCAGGCCTGGGAGGGGCAAGGAAGCCAAAGTGGAGTCGTGTCTCAGGGAATATAGACCTTTTTTTTCCTCATTATTCTAAAGCTCCACCAGTCTCTTTGTGATTGGTCAGTTCTCGGCTGTCTCACTTAATTTGCTACTGAGTGGGAGATCTTCACATTCCTTATCTAGCAGGTCTGTCTTTCCCCATTTGTTACATCTTTATCTTTATGGTCTAGCCCTCCCGGTGAGCATCTTTACACTTTATCTTATCATCTGAAGAAAACCAGGACCATCCTTAACAAGATTATCTGTGGTGCTAGGATGTTTGTTTTTCCCAGTGGAATTGGTTTCATTTCCTTGCTTGTCCTTATCTCTGAAGCCTCCCTAAATTCTTCAGAGGTCCCCTCCTGCACTGTCCCTAAAACTGCCTAATAACCCTAGCTTGCCCTGTCTCAGCAGCAAGGCACTGGTGGCCACAGGGCGGTGGAGTGGGTGTCAGGCCCCCAGCTGGTGACTGACACTTGAACCCCGTCTCCACCCTGAACCGCACCGCGCCTAGGTCATCACTGGTCCAAACAGAAATTGCCCCGAAGCCTCAGCCGTGCTCTGGGCATTCCCAGAACGAGTGGAAGAGACTCTTCCCCCTAGTGGGCTTGCTCCAGAGGCCTCTGGAAGCTTCCCAGCGGGGCCACGTCAGGGCTTTCCTTGCCACCACGCTGCCTCTTCGCGAATTCGGTTCCCCAATCCCACCTCCTTGCTTGAAAACCAGGAACGGAAAAATGACACCAGAGGATTCTGATGTTCAACAGAACATTTGGATTTTTGAAGCAAAAAGAAAAAGGCAACAACACTCCAGCAACACTCCGAGGGCCCGCCGTACCCTTGGTAGCCCAGGTAGCCCGTTTCCCTTCAGCAGCTCCACCCGAGGAAGCGCTTTCTCCTGCCCTCCCTTCGCCCCCAAGGGCAGGCCCAGGAAAAGCTGCACCAGAGGGGGAGGCAGCCCAATCTTAGCCCCCTCACTGCAGCAATTGCAAGATGCGGTGAAGTGGAAATTTCCTAGAAGGAAGACCTCCCCTAACCAACCCTTGAAAACAGTCAGGCTGGATGCAGTTATCTGGGGAAAGGCTGGACTAGATAAAGCCAGCCGGGAAGGAAAAGCCACCAGGTGGGGATGATAACGAAGCCCAGTGATTTCTTCCTTGGAAGAACAAAGCCATGGCAGAGACAGGAATCGGATGAGCTTTCCTGGAGTCTCACACCTCGCCAGAGCACCCACTCTCTCTCCTTTGCTTTCACTTTGTCACTTGTGAAGACAGTAAAAAGCGGTTCTAGTGGGTGTAAGCCAATCATGTGAAAAGAGGAGAAAACCTCTTCTTTTGAATTGTGATTTAGCAATGTTTGATGCATCATTTTTTAGAGCTGGAAAAAGAGCAGTGTTCGTGCTTTATACATAACACAGAGGGGCAAAAAGGAAAGGTAGCAATCCCCCAGTACCCATGGCCACTGCTAATGTTTTCTGAATACTTGAAACATATTTGGAACTTCCTTTGGTGCGTGTGAGAGTACAGTTAGGTTGCGTCTTAAAAACCAAACTGGGGGCCTTCCCTGGTGGCTCAGGGTGTTGAGTGCAGAGCTATGAAGCTGTTAGTGTCCTTTGAGGTGCCAGTTCGATCCCCAGCAGGCCGGGAGCAACCCACATGGCAAGGCAGACCTCTCCTGCCGCACCCGCTGCTCCCCTCAGCAGTGTGTGTTTTGGTACATCTGCCTGTTCTGCTCCCCACTCTCTCTGGTGAATCCTCTCGCTCCCCCCCTCCCGCCCCCTGCGACTCTGGTCTGTACCTCACTTCTAAAAAAAAACAAACCGGGAATAGAAGATGGTTTCTAGGGATGGGGGAATGAAGGATTTGGGGGAGCTGTTACTTAAAGGTGCAAACATACAACTAGTAGATAAATGAGTCCTGGCTAGATAATGTACAGCATAGTGATCAAAGTCCCCAGTATGTATTATGAACTGCAAAGTTGCTAGGAGACTAGATCTTAATTGTCACCACAAGAAAGAAGTGGCAATTATAGCACTGATAGGGGTTTTAGCTGACACTAAGTTGGTACTTACATTACAATATATATGTGTATTAAATCAATACATTGTATATCTTAAACTTAGACAATATTATATGTCAATTATAGCTTAACTTAAAAAACACATTATGCTATTATGAAGCTCTGTCACCTTCTTTCTTCAATTTACTAGTGTATTAAATATATTTCCACATCATTAAGCTCCTCTATAATATAGTTTTTAATAATTGTCTAATAGTGCATTCATTTTATGGGTCTACCATATGCTTTTAAATCTGATTTCTGCTTTTATTTTTCTTTATAATAAACAATGCTGTAATAAATATTCTGGAAGCTAACATTTTTTTCAATGAGTTGTAATATTTCTGGTATAAATTCTTTTTTTTAAAAGATTTATTTACTTTTGCATACAAGAACGGGGGTACAGGCCAGAGGTGCAGGGGGTGAGAGGATTTGCCAGAGACAGAGGGGAACAGAACAAGCAGATTGACTGAAATACACTGGTGAGGGGAGAGTGGGCAAGTCAGGAGAGGTCTGCTGCGCCATGTGGGTTGCTCCCTGGCCAGAGATGTAATTCGTGCTGCGGTGGCTTCGGTCAGCTTCATAGGTTGTGTCTTAACCCGTTGTACCACCAGGGAGGCCCTCTGGTATAAATTCTAAACATTTAAATTTTGGGGTCAAGTCATTTTTAAAAATATTTATTTATTTTATTTTTTTGCATAGAAAAACTGGGGTGTAGGCCAGAGATGGGAAGGTGAGAGGATTCACCAGAGACAAGACAGAGTGGGGAGCAAAACAGGCAGATTTACTGAAATATACTGCAAAGGGGAGCAGCGGGCATAGTGGTGATAGCCCTGAGACTTAACCCCTATTCCACCAGGGAGACCCCTTGGGGTTAAAAGTCATGCCAGGGGCTTCCCTGGTGGCGCAAGGGGTTAAATCTTAGCACTATGAAGCTATCTGCAGCCATTGCAGCAGGAGTTCTATCCCTGGCCAGGGAGGTGACCCACATGGTGCAGCAGACCTCTCCTATCTCACCTGCTGCTCCCCTCAGCAGTATATCTCAGTGGATCTGCCTGTTCTGCTCCCCTCTCTCTCTCTGGTGGATCCTCTCAACACCCTGCTCCTCTGGCCTGCACCCCAGCTCTTGTGTGCATAAATAAATAAATCTTTTAAAAAAAAACAAATCATGCCAAAATGTAAGGCCTTGATACATGTTAATTTCCTTTCCAAGTGGTTTGGCTATGTGCACATATTTTGCAATATATGTGTGTTCATTTTCCAGTGTCCTGCACCATCTATTATTGTTCTCAAGATTCTTGGCAAAACAAATAGCTAAGCAGTATACTAATGCTGCTTTCACTTACAATTCCTTGTTTCCTTGTAAAGCTGAACATTTTATATGCTGAATGGTGATTTGTATTTCTTTTTTTTATTTATATTTATATATATTTTGCATCATTGTTCATTTTTGTAGAATGTCTGTTTGTATGCTTTCTCATTTTAGGTGTAGTCCCTTAAACTTCCCACCACTAATTCACCTATGAACCATCACCATAGTCCCTTGTGCTCTTTTATCCTCTGTTTTGATCCCGCTTCTTCCCCCTCCCTTGCAGAATTTCTCGGATTTATGGTTGCCTGCTAATTTCTTTTGTTTATTATTATTGCCATTTTTTTTCTGGATCCCTTATTTGGTTCCCCCATATTCCTCCGATAAGTGCAATCATCTGATATTTTTCTTTTTCCTCTGGCTTATTTCATGGAGCATAATCCCTTCTAGCTCCATCCATGGGGATTTGTATTTCTTCTTCATAAGTTAATATTTTGATCCTTGGCTCTTTTCTTTTGCCAAAGTATTCATTTCTGTCATATTTTTTTACGTGAATTTGTATACACACATCTTTGTCAGTTGTCAGTTCCCCTTTATTTAGTTATTATATATGTTTTGCTTTTCTTTTTATAACTCCTGAAATGACTAATAAGCAAATTTATTTTTAGCCTTAGTTAATATTGGAAACATGTGCATCTGTGAATTTTTCTCTGACTGCTGCTCTGGCCACATAACATAAGACTATAGATGTACAGTGATCTTTTTTTTTTTTTTATAGAGGCATGTTTATTTATTTATTTGTTTGTTTGTTTGTTTGTTTTGTTTATACAAGCACTGGGTACAGTCAGAAGCATGGGAGGGTGAGAGAATTCACCAGAGCCAGAGTGGGGAGCAGAGCAGGCAGACTGAAGTACACTGCAGAGGGGAGCAGCGGGCGGCAGGAGAGGACTGCGCGCCATGTGGGACCCTCCTCTGGTGGCCGGGGAGCAGCCGGGGATCGAACCGGTGCTGCAGAGGCCACGGGCAGCTTTGCAACCCAGCGCTCAACCACTGCGCCACTGGGGAGGCCCTGCAGTGATCTCTTTATTCATTTTCAAGATAGTTATAATTACAGTCTTAATTTTTTCTAAACCCCAATTTCTAAGCCCTTTTCAGATTTAAATATATGTAATATTTTAAATAGCATTCTTAATTATCTCGTGTACATTAATGAATTTTAACCCTAGAATTTCTAAGAGGAAGTCTGCACAACTTACCCGTTAATCTCCAAAGATATTTAATTTATAAGTTCAAAGAAACATCCAATAATATTCTTTTAAAGGAATCATAAATAAATACTGTGCTGTCAGAGTAAATTTCCTTTTTATTTTTTTTTAAAGATTTATTTATGCCTACAAGAGCTGGGGTACAGGCCAGAGGTGTGGGAGGTAAGAGGATTCACCAGAGGCAGAGTGGGGAGCAGGACAGTCAGATCAACCGAAGCACACTGCTGCACTGCTGAGGGGAGCAGCGGGCGAGACAGGAAAGGTCTGCCATGCCATGGGGGTAGCTCCCTGGCCGGCCGGGGATTGAACTCGTTCTGCAGAGGCTGCGGACAGCTTCATAGTCTGTGTCTTTTTTTAAATTTAGATTTATTTATTCATACAAGAACTGGGGTACAGGCCAGAGGTGTGGGGGTGGTGAGAGGACTCACCAGAGACAGAGTGGGAAACAGAACAGGCAGACTGACTGAAATACACTGCTGAGGGGAGTAGCTGGTGAGACAGGAGAGGTCTGCTGTGCCATGTGTGTTGCTCGCTGGCCGGGTATCGAACTCGTGCTGCAGTGCTGCGGACAGCTTCACAGGTTGCGTCTTTACCCCTTGCGCCACCAGGGAGGCCCAATTTCCCTTTTATAATAAAAAATATTATATGTGTCTGTCATATTTTTTAACTTAGATCTGTTACATTAATGAACTATGAAATGGAACATTTTTTAAGGTAATAAATTTTTTATATCAGGACAAAGCAATCCCTGACTATGGGCTGATGTGCCTGGCCATGACGGTGACGGTTGGCGTGGAGAAGTAGGAACAGACTCAAGAAACCTTTCAGAGGCAGAATGGACCTGTGGGGTTTCCCAGGCCGTGGCTGTGGAGAGTCAAAAAGAAAGCAGCAAAGCACCCGAGATTTCTAGCCTGGGAAAACTTGAGTTGACGGAAACATTCCTGGTCTGTTCCTGGAATGCAGAAAGGGGCAGGAGGGACAGTGGAGTCAGTTAGACACGTTATGGTTGAGAGACCAGGAGGGTGGCTGGCTGGAGGGAGGCTGCGGAAATGCTCAACACTTCCTTGGCCCTTGATTCCGCCCATCTGTTCCACGCCAACCCTTGTTCCAGAGTCCTCTGGACTAAGACCCTGTGAACTTGATCAACCAGTCCCACGGCTTCCTCCCCGAGCCTGTCCATCCCAAGACAGTTCTCCTGCTCAGTGCATTTCTGATCACCTCTCTCTTGAGTTTTTATCCTTTTCTCTCAGTTCTGTTACTTTAGGAATCGCTTCTCAGGTTACCTAACACCAGCCTCAACCCCCCTGGCTTCTTTTCTTACATCCGTTCATAACTTAGAACTCCACAGAACTGTGCAGAATCAGTAAACCAGAACGAAATTTAATATATTCTTTAGCCCGGGGTGACAGTTTACAAGTGGAAGCAATAATTGAGGTTCAGAACAGGTGACATAAAGTCCCTGTCGCCTGACTTATTTCCAAACTCCCCTTTTCCTGCTTCTCCCTCTTATTTAATCATTCTACAAATTCTTGCCCCCCTTCTTTCTCACCTCTGGAGCCTCACTGGCACTGCCCTGGCTGTTCAGGCACTGTGGGCTGCCAGGAAGTTCAGGAAGTTCAGGCTGCCTGCAACCCACTGTCACGGAATGCTCTTTCCTTCCACCTCCCGTTGTGCTCCTGTTCCTTGTCAGTTACATGGAAGTCACCCCCACATTGCCATCTCAGTCAGCACCCCAGGGCCAATGTCAGGGAAGTGCAGCTCTTAGGCTTGGAAGATCTGAAGCCAGCTGAGGCTTCTCAGAAGCATCTACTCTGAGGCCTTCTCCTTGCCTTCCCCTGAGCCACTGGCCAGCTAGTCCCTAAGTGGGCCCTTTCCTGCCTCTGGCCTACCTGTGGGTTCGGCTCAAGCTATTTAATTTGAACACCGTAAGCTTTCAGTTTCCACCTTTAAACGTCTTAGTTGTTGTTCCAAGTCTGCCTCCATGGCCACTTCCTCTGAGAAACCTTCCTTTTCTTTTGTTTATGATTTTATTTGGAGTAGCCATGCCCAAGTCTGCAGATTACTTATTCTCTCCTCCTTGCTCCCTGTGGCGTTTTGTTTACGTTTGGAGGTGTGAACTATTGCCCACATGATTTACTTTTGTGTCCTGCAAATGTCAAGTTCCTGAAGGGCAGGACTTTTGGGTTCAATTTTGCATTTCTCATGGCCTATGAATATTTGATTGCAGGGTAGTTCACTAATCCTAATCATAAACTGGACTTCTAAGAAACCCAAAGGTGTTGGTATTAAGAGGATTTTGAGATATATTCCCCCCCCCCCCATTCTTAAAAGAAATTAACAACAACCAAAGAGGACTTTCCAGGAGCTATCATAAGCAAGGCTTTGGAATACTTTTGTCTTCATTCTGCTATTTCAATGCCTTATTTTAAGATGAGATATTCTTATTCAAAAGGCTCGTCAGATTTTGTAGGTTAATCAACAGCCATAACCTTATGAACTTTGTCTTATTTTTCACAGCCTAATAATTTTTTACTTCAGTGAAAGTTAATCACTACTGCTTGGAACAAAAATTAGACAAACTAAGTGAGTGTACTTTTGCCAACGTCATATTCCTAGAGTGGGAATTTAAAAGACAGTGTCTAAAATAGAATGCATGTGTGCCTCAACCTGAGAACAAAGAGCAATAATTCATAATGAGCCCCATGGAGTAAAAGCAAGACTGTACCAAGTCTTCTGATATTTCCTCCTAGATGTTCAGTGATTGACAGGACTTCTTGAATGTTATATGAAAAGTTTTCATGGTTTTGCCACATCATGCTTGTTTTTCTAGGCTAAAACTCTTGCAGCCATGCCTGGAGTAGGGTTTTCGGTCTTCAATCCAGTAGGCTACCTGTGGAGTTTACCCAGAAGGCTTTAACCTGTCCATGCATGCTTCCTTTGCCAGTCTTTATACATAGGTGGTGTGTGGGGGTTCCCATCAAGCCCCCTTTAGTTAGAAGCTTTCATTTTCACAATAGAACCTTAAACTACCCTCCTCCTGGTTGGTATACAAAGCATATGAATTACTCAATACCTCAAAGTTTCTGCCCCTGAGTTTGGCCAGTGATAATGACCTTGTACTCTTTACTCTATTAGCAACAGCCCTATGATTTTTGGAGGACTGTAAAATATGTGCGTGCAAGACCTTTATTCCTCCAAATCAGAGAGGCAGGGCAGATGGTTACTTGGAGCACTCACCATCCTGCCAGTGTGAATCACAATGCTTTTCCCTTCTGGGCATGCATTCAGCCACAAAACTTCCCAGCACCATTATTCAGGCAGCAAGCCTGAGTGGACTGGAGTGGAAATGCCAGTGGAGAGCTACTTGCCATCCCCAGGGACAATAAATCAATGGTAGCCTGGATCCGGCCAGAGCATTCCGCTGCACAGCAAAGTTTGGCTAATCGGCAGCACTGAGTTACTACTTGTGCCTTGCAGTGGGAGCGGTGATTTACATTGAGGGGGGCTGTGTGTAACTCCTTATGACACTTATGACACTTAGCTTTATGAGGAATCAGGATCTTGCTTGGTACTAACAATCAGTAAAGACTGTATGTCTCAATATCTATCAAAAGAGAATTCCAGCATTTATTTTCTGAACACTGCACAACCTTACATAATTGTTCTCTCTTTCTCTGGGCACGGAGAAGTTCACAGCCACATCTCTGGCCCGCCTTTAGCAAGGACGTTTTCCTTTGTCCTCAAAGGAAGAAGTTCAGGACCCAAGGACTTGCCTACTCATTTATCTTATTCTTAGTGGCATTATTTTCCTCCTCACAAATCCCTCTTTCCTTAATTCCTTCAACATCATTCATCAGCAATATTTATAGAGCATCTGTGGATGTGTCAGTTGCTGTGTTAAGTGCTGGGAATACAAAGTTGAACAAACCGGTGAAAGTCCAGTCTCTTACAAATTTACATTCTAGTAAACCACCAACCAACAAATAAGCCAGTATCCAAATCAAATGGTGAGAAACACCAGGAGGAAAATGAAGCGGGTAATGTGATAGAGCTGGAGAGGTGGGACTGCCACTCCAAGGACCTTTCATAGAACTGCAGATTTGCACCTCCCAGGAACTTTGGTGACATGCAGAATTTCAGGTCATATCTCAGAACTACTGAATCAACCTGCATCATAACGTGATCTCCAGGTGATTCCTGCGTCCAGTACACATTGAGAGACTGGCTGCAACTTCAGAAATGGTTGTTAGGAAAACACTCTTAAGAGATGACATTTTAGGGCCTCCCCGGTGGCGCAGCGGTTGAGCGCTGGGTTGCGAGGCTGCCCGCGGCCTCTGCGGCGCCGGTTCGATCCCTGGCTGCTCCCCGGCCACTGGAGGAGGGTCCCACATGGCGAGCAGACCTCTCCTGCCGCCCGCTGCTCCCCTCAGCAGTGTACTTCGGTCCTTCTGCCTGCTCTGCTCCCTGCTCTGGCTCTGGTGAATTCTCTCACCCTCCCGCACTTCTGACTGTACCCAGTGCATGTATAAACAAAACAAACAAACAAACCAGCAAACAAATAAATAAAGCATGCCTCTATTAAAAAAAAAAATTAAAAAAAAAAAAAAGAGATGACATTTTAGCTGGGGACTGAATGGGGAGTAGGGGGATTCAGCCATATAAAACCAGGCAGAGTGGTCCAAACAATAGGAACAGCAAAGGGAAATGTTCTGCAGTAGGAATGGACAGGGAAGACCAGTGTGGGTGAGGCAGAGAGAGAAGGGCCTTGAATTCTCTACTACTGAACATTTATCAAAACCCTATAATGAGAATTGTTGATTTGGGGTGACTGCACCAAAAATCCTGCTTGTGAGACCTCTATTTCTACAAATCAGAGACACCAAATAGATTTTTGCATGCAGTGACTCACCCTATCATTTTTGGAGGACTGCCATCCAGGGGAAAGAGATGGAAAAGCTACCCTGGATTAAGCCCGATCATTGAGCCTTGGGTCATGGGATGAAGAAGACAGTTTTGATGGAGCATAGAATTGTTGAATACACTGTCCTTTGTGATTGCCAGCATTTACATTAAGGATACCTATGTTTTGGATGGCACTGGAAGGGATCATGCTCAGCGAAATAAGCCAAAAAGAAAAAGAAAAATACCGGATGGTCTCACTCATAGCAGGAATCTAGAAAACTTAAATAAGGGACCAGGAAAATGAATATAAGAAAGTGAAAATCAAAATCAACAAAAAAACTATGAACCAGAGACACTTTTTGGGGGGGGGGGGCGGGAGGGGAAGGATTGGGGTCAGAATGGGGCGTTTGCAATTGTATGGGGGAATATAAAAATAAAATTTAATATTTAAAAAAAAAAAAAAAAAAAAAAAGGATACCTATGTTTAACTATTTACAACACTTATTTCCCACCTTAGTTCATGATTTCACCTTTGTGAATTAATGGGATTTCCCTTAGGACTGAAATTCAAGAAAAACTATGCTTCTAAAAAATAATAAAAAAAAAAGGTTCATTTTTATCTTATGAACACTGAGAAACCTCAAAACAATTGCTATTTCCTCTTTCTCTGGCCATTCAAATTTAATCAAATCTCCCACCACTTTAAATAACAATTTTGGAGGAGGGGCCTGCATACTTAGACGCTAACTTTATTAGTTTCCTTCCACTAAAAGTCTCCCCTCACACACCTTTTTGGTGCCTTAACTATTTTACCAGCAATGTCCGTATTTTACTAGTAATGGCTATATTTTAGCAGTAACGTCTGAATTCATTTGTGGAAGACGGTAAGGTGAACTAACTATAAAAGTCAACTCAGAAATTTAAACAGGCTGTCTTTGGACCATTTTCTGTGCATTCATTTTTCATGAAAAATGACTAACAGTTGCAACATTTTATAAATGAAGCTGGTTTCTCAGGGTCGGGGTGAGCTTAATAAATATGTTCTATTGAAATTTCTTTTCTCTGTGTTCCTTCTAGTGCAACATTTTGCATATTCCCTCTCCCAATCAGAAATGGAAGAAAAAGAAACCCAATGTGCTAGCATAAAACCTTTATTGTTGGCCTATCAAGAAACAAAAGTAGCAGATCTTAGCTTTGGGATTGTTATCTTCCAGAGTGAAGAGGTCTATTGTGTAAAGCAATGTACTAAGTCCTGTAAAATTGGCTTCCCACATTTACTATCCAAAAGCCTTCCCACTTATCAAATCAAGAAGAGCCGCGGTTGCCAAATCCTTTACCACCGTTGCCATTTCTCTCACTATCTGGTCTCCAACCCATATTGCGACAACTTCAGATTATAAACTCCCCGAAGGCTTGTTTTATTTGTCAGGGAGCTTGTACTCAACAAACATGATTTGAATGAATGAATGAATGAGAGAATTCTGAGCAGGGGGAGAAAAACTGGTTATAACCTCCACGTTTTCTTGTGGACCCACGGTTGTAAATAGAGAGTAAATCTCCCCAGTAATCTCAGGGCGCAGGCAGGGCGGCAAAGAGTTTCAGTGTTAACGTGAGGCCGTATCTCCACTGGTGCTAGGCTGCAAAAGCTCACTAGTGCCTAGGAAAGGTCACCAGGAGAAGAATCAGGAAATACAGGAGGTGTGGAGTCCAGTCATCTAGGTCTACCGAGGGGCTAGGGATCCAGCAACAACAGGGATCCACCGTGTTGGTTTACAGGTCGTGGAAACTGGCTGGAAGCAACTGGATCAAGACATGAAAACCAGGGGGAAGGAAGCGAGCTGCACGCCCCGCTGCGTGTTGGCCTTTCCCTCCTGGCCCACCTGTTGTCATCCTTACAGTGCTGATGATGTTTGGAAAAGGGAGAAACCTGACGGAAGTCATTTTTGTAGCTGAGGCTCTGAAGCCTGCAGCCGGATTTCACCCTCCAAAATGTCGCCAGCGCTCAATTTCTGGGCCCTGAGGGTTTCTCCAGAGATGGGGGGCACGCACTCGACCTCGAGTCCCCGCAACCAACGTACCCCCGGGGGCGGGGGTGTAGGGAGCGCGAGGGTCCCGGGCGCGCCGGAGGGGCGGGGCCTGAGCGGGAAGCAGGAGCGTAACCTCGGAGAAGGGGCGGGCTCTAGCGGAGCCCAGGGGCGTGGCCAGGCCTAAGGGCCCAGGCCCGCGCGGCCTGGAGGGGCGGGGCTAGGGCGCGCAACAGGGCGTGAAAAGGGCGGGGCCCTCTCTGGTGGGCGTGGCCTGGGCTGCGGGGCGTGACCAGGGTGCGTGGCTCTGATGGCCCTGCGCGCGAGCCGTGGGTCCCGACACTGGAGCGAGCCGCGGGTTGGTGCTCTGAGGAGTCGCCAAGGTAAGGGCCGGGGGCCGAGGGGAGTGGGGCCTACTGCGGGGCGGGCCGGGACGAAGGGGACCCACACCCCCCGGCCCCATCGCACCGGGTCCGCGCGCCGTGACAGCTGTGGGTCCCGCGTGCATTGCCGGGCGCTCCGGGGACCGAGGAGGCCAGTGGGGCATCGGCCTCCCCCACGCCGGCCTTCTAAGACGGGAGTCACCAGACGGCTGCGTCTCGGGATTTTCGCGCTGGACGGGAAAACAGCCGTGCCAGGCAAATGGGGCTGGGGTGCTGGGAGGGCAGCTCCCCCGGAGGAAGTGTGCCAGGGGGTGGAGGTGAGTCATTCTAGAAAGTGCAGTCCTCTGTGAAATCGCTGCAGACCCGGGTTGGGGCTGCAGAGCTGACATCACGCTACCACAAACTTGGGCGGGCGCCGCAAGCTGGGACTGACCTGGTCAGCCTTTCATTTCTCCGCGACTGTGCCCGTGTCTGCGGACCCGGTCACAGCCATCCCTCCCCCTCAGCCACCCCCAGGCTGGGGACCTGCGGCACCAGTGTCACGTGGACAAATCTGAGCCTTTTCCATTCCGAAATTCCTCCTGGCCTTTTTGTTTTGTGCCCCACCCCAGAACTAGAGGAGCACCTCCAAAGTACAAACTTTGTGGAGAGTTGTGAGCCTGTGGCTTGGTGTTAAATGCCACTGCCCGGCGGCCGGCAGCAACACGTTCATACTCAAGTAAGTGCCCCCCTCCCCCACCCCGTGTACTTTCACTGGGAGAGTTTGAGAAATGCAAGAGTTTAAGGGGTACACCTTAATTAGAAAGGAACTTGCTCTGCCCCAGCTGCTTTTTGCTTCCCCTTCTTCCTTTACTGACAACCTGGCCATCTCCACTCTGCTGGGTCTGGTTGGAACATGGAAAGGATCAGCAGGCTCAACCTAGTGAGAGAAGCCGCCCCAGCCCTTGTCCTTGCACATCCCCAACGGGCACTCATTGTTCCCAGATTCGATGGAAATAGAAAACCTTTCAGCTATCTAGGGCCTTCCTCCTTCACTGAGATCATTTTTATGCCAGCACCAGCACAGAAATTCACTGCAAGGCCAAGTGCACCAAGGGCACTGCTCCTGTACCTGTCCACTCCTATCCCGTTGTCCATGGGGCCGCGCAAAAGCTGTGACGGCTCACAGCTGGAACGCGTAAAGACTGGAGAGAGTTGTCAGTGAATGAGTTGTCAGTGAATGAGTGAATCTGAACATTTTGGAAATCTAGTGGAAAGAGGAAAACGAGTGGTATCTCACTGGCTGTTAGTTGCAGCACACAAAGAAGTGCTAGAAATTATTTTGAAACCTCTGGCAACCCCAGATCAGGATGCACTCAGAGAAGTGGGTGAGAGGAAGACACCCGGCTTTCTCAATCCAGACCTGGCAACAGAAGGTCTGATTTACGTTTCAGGGAATTGCAAAAACTTTTCTTTGGAAATCGGTAGGTGAGAAAATAAAGGGTGCATTTGATGAGAATCAAGGTGTTCTTTTTTTCTTCCCAATGTCGTCTTTACTCAGAGTACTATTTTGCCTGTTGTCTGTTTTGCATAAATATAAGTGACTTAATCAGGCTGAGTTCAGACTACTTGCTATTTAATACATGGCTTAAATGAGCCTTTAAAGACTTTCAGAATCTTGCCCTTTTCCACACATTTGCAAGTCTGCAAAATGATAGCTAAGAGATGTGTTAGTAAAATCCAAGGCCCGACATAAATAATTAGTGACAGTAAAGGCACAGGGTAGAGAAAACAGCTCTGCTGGGGCCCATCTAGCCCAGGGCCCATCCTGAAGGACAGACTTACACAAGGACAAATTTCCTGTGAAATCCAGTAATGTATGCTAATAGTTCATCATTATGTATTATGTCTGACAAGGAAACATTATTTGTGGTTTCACAAGCTTGGGTTTTATGAGATCAGTGGGTAATTTTAACCACTTCTCAATAAATTATAACTTTGAATGTAACAAAGGGGATTGGCCTTAGGCTTTCGCATAAAAATAACCCCCTGTTTTGCTGCAGGTGTTGTAGCCTAACAGTAGCTAAATTGAGATTCTGTTTACTGTATGTGGGTTTTCCTGAAACCTGCTCTCCTGAATTTCCAAGCTCTGTGCCTTCCTTGGTTGCCTTCTCCCTCTACTCCTTAGTCACCCCATTTTGTCATTCTCCCTCCATATACCTGCTACTCCCTGGGCGGGGAGTTCCCTTCTCTCTGACTCTTGTCCTCTCCTGAGCACCAGAGCTGAGTTGCCCAGTCTCCCCCGAACCTTTCCTCTCAGCTCTCTCCCCCCAGTCCCCTGAAATCCATAGGATTAGCAGGAAGAGGGCCCTCTCTGCCTTCACCTGTTCCTCATATTGGGTTCTGTTGCTCTGTTCAGGGATTCATCCTCATCCTACCCGCAGCCTCGCTCCAGCCATGAAAACACAAAGCCTTCATCTTCTGTCCTTTTCTCTGCTCCACTTGAATGCCAACCGTATGGTTTATGTTTTGTTTTGTTTTTTAATGTTTATTTATTTATGCAGACAAGAACTAGGGTACAGGCCAGAGGTGTGGGGGGTGAGAGGATTCACCAGAGACAGAGTGGGGAGCAGAACAGGCAGAATGACCGAAATACACGCTGAGGGGAGGGGAGCAGTGGGTGAGACAGGAGAGGTCTGCTGCTCCAAGCGGGTCACCTCCCTGGCCGGGGATCGAATTTGTGTTGCAGTGGCTGCGGATAGCTTCATAGGTTGTCTTAACCCCTTGCACCACCAGGGAGGCCCCTGATTTATGTTTTTTTTTTTTAAAAACCAAATTGGTTGTCTCAGATATGAAGTGCCTTGTCTGTGTCTACTGTCACTGTCCAGTTGAATGCTTCACATTCTCTCATTTGGATTATTGCAATCTTATTTGAACCTTCACATGCCCAAATCTGAGCTATTGCTTTCCCACCCAAAACCTGTTCCATACACTGCCTTTCCCTCTCAGTTCGTGGCAACTCTGTCTTCCACTGGCTTGGGCCCAGAATCTTCCAGTCATCCCTGCCTCCTTTCTTTCACATCTTACAGGTTAATACCTGCAAGATAATATCTAGCACGCAATCACCTCTTTCCACCTCCACTGCAATATCCTTGGTTCCAGCCCCTGGATTATCCCGAGTGGTCTCCCTGCTCTTTCCTCTCCCACCCCAGTCGATGCCCAATAGGGTGCCCTGAGTGATCTTTTGAAAAATATAAAACAGGTTATGTCCCTTCTCTGCTCCCAGAATGCCTCAGTGTCCCCATTTCACCCACAGCAGCCATTCTGTCAAAGGTGACCCCCTCTTCAGAGACATCTGCAATGTTTGGAGACATCTGTGGTTATCTTGGAGGGAGGCGGCCATGCTACCTAGTGGGTAGGGGCCAAGGATGCTGCTCAACATACTACAATGCAAGGGACAGTTCCAGACAACAACATTATTCATTCAGAAATGCCCACATGTGGGCCTCCCTCATGGCTCAGGGGTTAAAGTCTCAGTGCTATCAAGCTATCACCAGCCACTGTGGCCTGAGTTCAATCCCCGGCCAGGAAGCTGACCCTCATGGCATAGCAGACCTCTCCTGTCTCGCCCGCTGCTCCCCTCAGCAGTGGATTTCAGTCAGTCTGCCTGTTCTGCTCCCCACTCTGTCTCTGGTGACTCCTCTCATCCCCCCCACCCCCCGCACCCGTACCTCTGGCCCCAGTTCTTGTATGCATAAATAAATAAAAATAAACTTAAAAAAATATGCCCGCATGCCAAGGTTAAGAAACTTGAGTTAGAGAAAGAATCTTTACAATGGCTTCGAAATCTGACATCCATTACTTGGTCTGACATCCATTACTTCCCCTCCTGATCTCCTAGTTCCCTCCTCCTGGTTCCCTCTACTCCTGCCATATTGGTCTCCTTACTGTAGCTTGTATGTGCCGGACAGGCTCACACCTCAGGGGCTTTGCCGGGTCTCCCCTCCTCCTAATAACCATCTGACTAATTCCTTCACCTCTTTCAATTCTTGGCTCAAATTCCACCTTCTCTATAAGACCTCCCCTGAGTAACTTAAAAATGAAACACCCCCTTTCCAGTGGCACGCCAAATTTACCTTGTCCTGCTCTACTTTTCACTGAACATATTTTAATTGTCTCTACAAGGGACTTAAGTATTACATTGTTGTTTATTGTCTGTCTCCCCTACTAGACTATAAGCTCCACAAAGATAGTGACTTTATTTCCCCGGTGAGCCTAGAACAGTGTCTGACTTTCGATAGCTCTTTGAGTGATGTCTTGATGAATGAAAGAATGAAAGAGTGATGGTTGAAGAAATCACTTTGTATTTTACTTGGACTTCTGCCATCCATCTTGTGCTGACAGTCATGAGAAACGCTCAGTGCTTTCTCCTATATACCTGGGAATAAGGTCTGAAAGTCTAGTTTCACGGAAATTCATATTCCCTGAATTAATCTCAAATCACCGTCTAGGCCCACCTTCCACTGTGTTCCCTGGGCATCAGCTTGACCAACACCTTAAACAAATATTCATAGCAGATTTGGATGATGCTTTGTTATATAAAGCAGGTTTCTGTTTGGCTTTTTCTCTAAGAACAAAAAAGCTAATCTTCAGAGTCGGGGGCCCCCCTGCGCCCCTGGGTGGGCTTTCTGCAGGAGCACGATGACCAAGAGGGTGAGGATAATATCAGGTCCTCTGAGCTCTTGTGTCCCTCTAGCCCTAAGAGCCATTCTGGAAGGACCGATGGACACTTCCGCAGGTCAGATATCATCAGTGGCCATTGGTCTGTGCGCTGGGCACGAAAGCAGGACTGCAGAGTGCGGAGCAGCCCCCAGAGCATGCCCACCGCCCTGGCGGTCAGCCACCAGCTGCCATGCCAGCTCTGCCTGCCTCGATGCTTTCCTGATGGCTCTTAGTAGAACTAGACCAAGGATCACTTGCCCCGATTCCTTGGGGACTGTGCTAACAGGCCTCAGCCCCATGTGACCCTTGTGCAATGCCAAGTGTGCACCCACTTGTCTGTACTACTACTGTGGGTTCAGGTATGCCCTTGGCTTTCTTTTACACAACCTTCCCTTTCAAGAACAAACCAGCATGTCCCTCTGTTGAGTCTAAGTTGCACTTGGCGTTGTCTTTCCTAGGAATTACCAAGTCTCTTTTTCCATCCAGATTGTAGGCAAGAAATTATTTTCTGCGTGTTTGCCCACTTCCCCCTGACACAGATGAATTATTGAATAAACTCAAGGTCTGTCTTTTTCAACTCCAGTTGTCCTCTCTGGTCGGGCTTCTAAGCTCCCCACCCCCTCAAATGTCCTCAACATTCCAACATTACCCCTGTCCATCTCTCTACCTTTGTGCCGCCTGTTAAAATGATCTCTGTCCTATGGTTCAAATGCCACCCCCTCCTAAAACTTAAAGCCTCCGCCCTTTGTGTTCACATGACTTACCTCAGGGTTGTTACCACGTCTGCCTTTAAAATAAGAAGTACTTTAGCTACAGTTTTGCTTTCCCTGCTTTCAGTTGCCCACAGTCAGCCACCATCTGCAAATGTTACATACAGTAAGATATTTTGAGAGGGAGAGACCACCTTTATTGGGGACCATGACACTGGAGGGTTCTGGGTGTCTTTCGAGAAAAGAATTTCATGAAGAACCAGAATAAAGCTGGAAACAAAGTTTATGAGGAAGCCACAGTCCACTGGCAAGAAGGCAGTGGCCATCTCAGCCTGAGAGCTGCTCAGAGCAGCAAGGCAGTAGGGTTTTTAAGGTTTTTTTTTTTTAACCCTGGTGGCACAAGGGTTTAAGTCTCAGCACTATCAAGCTATCTCCAGCCACTGCAGCCTGAGTTTGATCCCTGATCCGTGGCCAGGGAGCTACCCACATGGCACAGCAGACCTCTCTTAACTTGCCCGCTGCTCCCCCCAGCAGTGTATTTCGTCAGTCTGCCTGTTCTGCTCCCTGCTCTGTCTCTGGTGAATCCTCTCACCTCCCGCACCTCCGGCCTATGCCCCAGCTCTTGTATGCATAAATAAATAAAAATAAATCTTTTTTTAAAAAAGGTTTTTTTCTTTCCAAGGGGAGAGAAATGCCTACTTGCTCCCATCACTCCTCCCGATTCCTGCAATTTGAAATCCCCACCCCTCTGTCTTTTTGAGGGTGGGGGGAAGGAACTGTGTTAACAGACTCTTCCCACAGAGAGAATGGACTTATAGAGTGTTACTTGTTCAACAACTTTTTTTTTCTTGCAGCTCTGGTTCTGGATTCTTGCTTAAGTTGAAGGGTATACAGTAAACCTTAACCTTAAACAAACACTTCACTTCATATAATTCCTTTGTTCTGCTGAACCACACTGATAAATTTTACAGTTTCATGCTGTGCACAGTCTTACAAGTCAGAAAGAAGCATAAAGTTCTTTTTTTAAAAGATTTATTTATTTATGCATACAAGAACTGGGGTACAGGGCCTCCCCGGTGGCGCAGTGGGTTGAGCGCAGTGCTGTGAAGCTGTCTGTGGCCTCTGTAGTGTGGGTTCGACTCCTGGCTGGCCAGGGAGAAATCCACAAGGCGAGGCAGACCTCTTCTGTCTCGCCCACTGCTCCCCTCAGCAGTGTATTTTGGTCATCTGCCAGTTCTGCTCCCCGCTCTGTCTCTGGTGAATCCTCTCACCCTCCCGTGCGTGTGAGAGGATTCACCAGAGACAGAGTGGGGAGCAGAACAGGCAGACGGACTGAAGAAGACACTGCTGAGGGAAGCAGTGGGTGAGGCAGGAGAGGTCTGCCTCTCCATGTGGGTTTCTCCCTGGCCGGCTGGGAGTCAAACCCGCGCTGCAGGGGCTACAGACAGCTTCACAGTGCAGCGCTCAACCTGCTGCACCACTGGGGAGGCCCAAATAAATAAAATCTTAAAAAAAAAAAAAGAACTGGGGTACAGGCTAGATGTGTGGGGGGTGAGAGGACTCACCAGAGACAGAGAGAGGAACAGAACAGGCAGACTAACTGAAATACACTGCTGAGGGGAGCAGCAGGTGAGACAGGAGAGGTCTGCTGCGCCATGTGGGTTGCTCCCTGGCCGGGGATCGAACTTGTGCTGCAGTGGCTGCAGATAGCTTCATAGGTTGCGTCTTAACCCCTTGCGCCACCAGGGAGGCCCAAGAAGCATAAAGTTCTTAACCTGAGCTCTCATGGAACGTGAGGGTGGAGGTATCGAGAGAGAATTATGGGATAAGTAGGAACTGAGAAAATCTATTTGGGTGACTGGACTTTTTGGCCATGTTTTTAATTTTGAAAAATTGATAGTTTTCATGTTCTGTAAATGAGCTATTATTGGAGACTGCTTCATGCAGACAGTTTTTTAAAGATTTATATATTTATGCATACAAGAGCTGGGGTGCTGGCCAGAGGTGCAAGGAAGTGAGAGGACCCACCAGAGACAGAGTGGGGAGCAGAACAGGCAGATTGACTGAAATCCACTGGTGAGGGGAGCAGCAGGAGAGACAGGAGAGGTCTGCTGTGCCATGTGGGTCAGCTCCCTGGCCAGGGATCAAACTCGTGCTGCAGAGGCAGCGGATAGCTTCATAGTGCTGCAACTTAACCCCTTGTGCCACCAGGGAGGCCCCCATACAGACAATTTTTATGGAGAAGAAACTATGAACTTGGAGGATATTTTCTCATGAAAAATGCAAACATAGAAGAGTTTCTAAGATGTCTGGGATTTGCTTCAAAATAATCCATGAAGGGCCTCCTTGGTGGCCTAGACATACATGGTTTTATTATAGTATTTACATCGATTGTGTACTTTTTCCAAAATAAAAAAGAAAAAACCAAGAGGAAAGGGCAGAAATGGATTTTCAGTTGAGCTGGCCAATGGTCTATTATTTTTTAAGCCCGCTCAGTTAATTCAGTTAATGAAAGTATTTGAAAACAAAACTCTTATGTGGCTCAAGGCACTACTAAGATAATATCTTGAACGTTTATTGCCCTTTCACATATCTTGAGTCACAATTTCGCATATCTTAATTAAGAAAGGTGCATTTGGACATAGCTGAGCCCTCCCGAAGATGTCTACACACAAAGCTGTAAACCAAAGGGATTTTCACTTAGTTTGAGAACTTCAGACGCCTTTTGGCAATGCAGACACTGCCATGAAGAACCCCTGGGGGGCCGTGAGGCCTGCCTGTGGGAGCCACCGTGGACTTGCCAACTTCTGCCAGTTCCCTTTAAGGTGGTGATGGTGCGTCTCTGCGTGAGTTCTGTGTGCTCACAGAATGCCATACGTGTACAGAGCCATGGGGATGCCATACCTCTAACAGAGCATGTGGCTCCAGGCGGGGAAGACTGGCTACTTGCCATGCTTCCTTTTGCAATACTTGTGCAGGCACATGGCTTGTAGGTAACCAAGTCATAAAGGGCTCTGCCCGGAGCCCTCACTTGTTCCTTGCAGGGCATTAACAGAAAGGAACTCTGTTTCCTGCTTCCATTGGGCACCTTGGGTGTGATCTCCCCTTACCCTTGGGTGTAGCCGTCTCTCATCTAGCTCAGATCTAGGAAAGGAAAACTAGTTCACAGCCGGTTCATCGCAGGAAAGTCCACGAGGAGAGGGCAGGAGGAACAGAATGTTGGCCTCCTGGCTCAGCACGCCTGGGGATGATCGTGTGCTTTTTTGTATCTTGCCCTCTTCTTGGGGAGATGGTAGGAAGAGATAAAGTTCAAGTCATAATGACATGTGTCTTCTTGTCTCTCAGTTTCTCCTTTAGTGCCTTTACACCCCAGTCAAGGTCAAACTGAGGACTCCCTTGGCAGGAGAAGGCAGAATCAGAGGAAGTACTAACACCTACTGGTTTGAGTGTTTCCCAGTCCATGTGCATCATTTTATTGAGGTAAAATTCACTTACCATAAACTGGAGCATGGTAAAGTGTGCAGTTCAGAGCCACTCGGTACACTCACGGTGTTGTGCTGACCATCACCACTGTCTAGCCGCAAAACAAATGTCACCCGAAAAGAAAAACCCTACTCAAGAACGAGCTTCTCCCCACTTCCCTCTCCCCAAGCCCTGGCTCTCAGCAAACTGCTTTCTGTCTCTAGAGTCCCCTATTCTGAGTATTCCATACGAATGGGGTCCTACTGTGTGAGGCCTTGGTGCCTGGCTTCTTAGCTTGATGTTTTCAAGATTTATCACATCTTGCCTGAGCAGAACGTCATTCCTTGTCACAGCCTTCTTTATTTTTGCTTCCCAGCACCCACCATGGTGCCTGGAGCCAAGAATGACACTTAAGGTTGAGAAGAAAATGTGTGTTGGCAGAATGTCCATCCCCGTGGGGCTTGTTTGGTTCCCGTTTGGGGATCTTCCTCTTTGAGGTCAGGCAAGGATTTGGGGGTCCTTTGGATCTTATAGGTAGGACTCTTAGACCCTTCTCTTACAGAACAAGCATTTAAATGTGTTAGGCAAGGACCAGTGAGCCTACATCCAGGAAACGGGAAGAGCCTCAGCCCTGTCTGAGACCATGTTGGCAGTTCTGTCTGAGAACTGGACAGTTTTCAGTTCTTGAAATCAGGATCCATGTCTTCTCTGTCCCTCGGGAAGCCTCTCAGGTCATCCCACTACCACTCACTGAGCACCATGGCATGACAGGAACCGTGTCCCTTAGAGATGCAGCCATGTCCGAAACAGCCATGGTCCCTGCCACCATAGCCTTAGATGTGGGGAGATGGAGGAGTGCGGCCCAGTCCTGGTCAAGTAATGGATTCAGCGGTGGTGAGCACCGCCACTGAGAACCAGAGGCCGCTGATCTCACCGAAAGAGGGCATGATCAAAGGAGGCTTCTAGAAAGCTGTACTGGATGTGATTTTTGAAGGATGGGTAGGCCTGAACCAGGCACAGATGGAGGGAAAGTGGCCCAGGGAAGCTGGGGCATCTGCGCAAGCCTGGAGACCAGCGGGAGCATCTGGAGGTGGAAGAACTAAGGGCCACGTGGCTGGATGTGAGGAGGCCGAGAGGCCAGCAGGGCCAGGGCGCGCGGTCATGCAGCCAAGGCAGTCACGACTGCTCGAAGAACTGTGTGAGTGCATCTGAAGCAATCACGCTGAGCACGGAAATCTATAGTGCTGTGAATGTAGACTCGAGAAAAAAAAACTAGATTTTTTTTTTTTAATTTCCTACCAGCTTTGCTTCCTTGCCACAGGGATATGAATAGTGGATGAGGCAATAGTGGGGAGGTGAGGAGGTGCAAGGGGAAAAAAGCATTCAGTTAATATTAGCACGATGCCTTGAAAAACATCCTCTTCTGAGAATTTCACTGCCAGCATGTGAGAGGTAGAGAGGGCACCAGGGAATATTCAAATTGAATCGGCGTGTACATTACTTCAGGATTAACCTCCATTTCCCCCAAGATCAAGGGGCGTGGTTTACACCTAAAACTGGCAGAGTCACAGATTCTATTCAAGCTTAGATTTCAAAACCTCTCATGGCTGTCTTGGCAGGCTCTAGCACGTTTCTTTTCTTCAGTCATCCAGATGCAGATTAAATTTTTTAATCAGGCTGCCTAGAGGGAGTCTTCTTAACTACACTAATACAGTGCTGGGCAATTCATTTGGATTCTGGGGACTGTCTTTAACGTAAACAGTCTTTTCATTCTCGTGGGTGAAATGAACCATTTCTTTGCACCTCTGCTCTTTACCCCCCTGAAGGGGAAGGCAAAGCAAGGAGTTAGTCACCCAGACCTTGCCAAGGAGGTGACCAATGAATTTGAGGGACAAGAGTGAATAAACTATTGACTCTTGTTTCCCCCCCCACCCCCCTGCTGTGGGCCAGCTGTCTGAGCAGTCTGAATGTTGTCCTACTTACAGGTTTCCACAAGATCTTAATCTGTTATTTTTTTCTTTTCCTCTGTCCTTTTTCTTCCTCTAGGTTATCAGTTTCCTTCAAGTTGTTTGGGAACTGATCGAGATTTCAAGCTAAAATGTTGATGAATAGCCTGAGAGGCATTCTTCAAATCTCTCCATGTAAATCTCTGTGGAGAAGATTCCAGATTCCGGCGACCATGCCAGTGAGGCCCTGCAGCCTCTACACTTGCACTTATAAAACCCGGAACCGAGCCTGTGAGTACACCCTGGCCTTAAAAGAGAGTGAATTGTTTCATAGAAATCAGGTGTGTTCAATGTTTGTCTCTGATGACTATCAGTGGCATATCGTGGTGGTATTATTGGCCTTAACACTTGTGTGAATAGCCAATTGGTCTCTATTTGTTTTTTAAAATAAATGTGGGAAGTTCTTTTCTTGATGAATTTTAACTTGTTGAAATGATGTCATGCAGAAATGGACAAGGGAGATGTCCAGTTTCAAATACTTTGGAACCCTTTCTTTACTGTTTCTTGTTAGCAATTGTTGTTTTGCTGAAGTTGTTCCACGGACTGAATCATTTCTATGAATCTTAACATTCTGGACACTGCATATTAATGTTTGCAAGCAGATCTGTGATTTCTGGAATATTTGTTCTGGAGTTATAAATTGCAGTTAATTCGAGTTGCCAAGTGTGTGCTGTGCTGTAACCACAGCAGATTAAGGAAGGTAGCAGATGGCATCTGAAACCTCTGGCATTTTATTCCACTCCTGAAATACAAATTACCATCACATCCCATCCTGATGGTGTAGATATTCTTCAGCAGGGTTCTGTTGACATGGGGAGGGGGTGTCACTGTGCTATCAAGGCACAGTGTAGTATGCACTCTTGCACTATTAGCAGCCTCCCTGTCCCCTGCCCTCTAGATGCCAATAGCTGCAACCGTTATAACAACCAAAAAATGTTCGCAGACATTACCAGATGAGTTCTGGAGGACAGAACTGCCCCTGCTTAAGAATCACTGAGGTGATAGGAGAAGATAATATATGGATTTGTGGAGAGATGAGTTTGTGGAAAGATTGAACAGCTAAGTATATTCTTAAAGAGGATTTTTTAAAATGTTTTCCATTATTTTAAAGGAATTGAGAAAGAATTTTGAAGTGTTGGTTTCTTTCTAGGTCTAGTTTTCTTCACTTTTCCTCTTTGGGTTTACTCTTTTGACCCCCCCCCCATGCATGTAATAAAGAAGAAATACATAAGGAAGGAATGCTGGTATACTAGTAATGCTAATCCAACTAAATACTAGCACTTGAAACTACTTCACAAATGTGTTCTTGTTATAAGTTCAGTTTGTTTCCTCCAACACAGACTGTGCTTTTATTAAAATGAACTGGCCAAATCATAATTTCTGGTTGCTAGGTGTGGCTTCCTACCAGCAGGACCACATCCTACCCAGACTGGCTTATTTTCAACACTGGCATTTTGCCATGTAAGGCTTAAAATGGAAAAAAAAAGTCATATTTCTCTAGTTACTAAAGTTTTACTTTTAAAGCAGCAAATTGAAAGTTCAAAGTCTAAATTCCAATATGGTTATGTCTTTAGAACATTAAATTACATATATAGCATTTACATTCTCTATAAATGGGGTCAAAAGCCTTTTTTTTTTTTTTTATAGAGGCATGTTTTTATTTATTTATTTATTTGTTTTGTTTATGCATGCACTGGGTACAGTCAGAAGCGCGGGAGGGTGAGAGAATTCACCAGAGCCAGAGCGGGGAGCAGAGCAGGCAGAGGGACCGAAGTACACCGCTGAGGGGAGCAGCAGGCGGCAGGAGAGGTCTGCGCGCCATGTGGGACCCTCCTCCGGTGGCCGGGGAGCAGCTGGGGATCGAACCGGCGCCACAGAGGCCGCGGGCAGCTTCGCAACCCAGCGCTCAACCGCTGCGCCACCAGGGAGGCCCTCAAAAGCCTTTTTATCCTGAGCTAAAGGATGGGCTAGTGCCCTGAAACTTCAAGGAGAGAGGAAGGGGATTCATGACAAAAACCAGATGCCCTGTAATTACATGTTTGCCCTACTATAAATAAGTTTCTCCAACAGGAAGGTTATTTCTGGAGATGACCCTACATCTGGGAAATACCCCCAATTTTCATTCTTTTAGGTTGTTAAGGGAGTGGTAAAGATTTCTTGTGAAGCTGGAGGGCTTCAGTTGATCTCAGTTCAAAATAATTTATATGCCAAAGTGACATTCCTTGGGAAAGCCTGTTCTGAACGTCTTGGGGAGGGCTATATCCTTTGAGGACAGAGATCAACAGTGTCCAGTAAATATAGAATGTGAGCCACTAATAGGGGCCATACAGGTAATTACTAATTAATTACTAATTGAATTTTACTAAATAAAATTAAAATGTACTAATTTCATTAATACAGTAAATGTATAGCTAAAATTAATTTTAGTAATTTACTATTAATTTAAAAAAATATATCCAAAATATATATTTACATGAAATGAATACAACGATTATATGAGAAATATTTTATCCTTTTTGTTTTATACTTAGTCTTCAAAGTCCCTCGATAGCTTACATTTATATCATATCTCAATTTCAACTTGGGCAAATGGCTACCATAGTAAACAGTGCAGGTACAGAGAGTGGTTGCTCAGGAATAAGAGCAGATGAAGGTTTGCTTAATGTAGTGTGGCTATCAGGAGGGGGCTCAACTGACTGGGCAGAAACAGAGAAACAGGCAGATGTGATCTTGCAGGAGGTATTCTGGGGTACACCTGCTTCCCTGGGTATGAGGTAAGGGGTAGAGAGCCTTGGTATGGACTTGTTTGGTTTTCTCTATCAGTAAAATAAGCGTTAAGTCCCTCCCTTGTGCCTGGTACCAAGTTTAGCCCTAGGACTGTAGAAAAAGTGCAGGACACAGATCCTACCAGCTTGGAGTTGACACAGGCCCTATGAACAGATAAAGCAAATACACATTACATCAGAATGGTTGGGTGCTCAATGGTGTAAGAACAGATGCAGTGTGAGTTCAGAAGGAAAGATCAGAGTGATTGGAGAAAATGTCAAGACCAGAGTTTGGGAAGATGGAGCAGAGGGGAGTGAGAGAAGGAAAATATCAAGAGGCATGGCATGAAGTCTGCCCTGTAAGGAGTGCGGGGAGTCATGAACTAGGCTGTGGTCATGGGCAAGGCAAA